>NC_060275.1:8391983-9057470 GCF_021613505.1 Equus quagga
CCCCCCCCCCCCCCCCCCCCCCCCCCCCCCCCTCCCCCCCCCCCCCCCCCCCCCCCCCCCCCCCCCCCCCCCCCCCCCCGCCCCCCCCCCCCCCCCCCCCCCCCCCCCCCCCCCCCCCCCCCCCCCACACACACACACGTGAAAGTTGAAGAACTAGACAAGATCTAAATAGAAGATTCTTCCAACCTTGGCCCAAAGTTGTCCCAGGGCCTTCCTGAGGGAAGGGCCAAAATACCCCTGAACAGTTTTACTTCTGCTTTGTCATATCAACAAGTAACAGAAGTCTCAAATTTTAAATCCATGCTTTAACATGGCAAAAACTTTTACCCTTAAACATTTGTAAAGCAACACAAAACTCAGACATTTTCTGTGAGATAAAATAAATTCTCTTTGTATTTTCTAGAGCTTAATTACTGCTTCTTATTTATTATACACTTTGGTGTACCTTCTTATTTTGAAAGAGGAGGTGAGGATACATATAGTAAAAATTAAGAAATACAAATGCAGGTTTAGATAACAGCTAGTTTTCAGAAATACTATGATGAAATATTTTAACATTAACATTGCCCATTTAGAATGACCCATTGTCTCAAAATATTTTGGTTGAATTTTTATTTTATTTTATTTTAAATCAGGGGATAGAAGAATCTGAAAGTCATTTTGCTCCCTACTCTTATTTATACCTTTTAGTCTCTTACATCAAAGGCTTTTAAATCAATCACCTGGTATACTTTCTAAAAAATTCCATCTTGTAATTCAAGACTGTTACAAGAATGAAGTATTTCCACAGTAATTACTCCAAGATAGGAAAGAAAAATTTCAAATTATTTTACACTAATTCATACTTTATAAGGCAAAATCAGAGCTTTCCCGTTAATTTTTTTAACTAAAAATGAAAGAATGGTAGGCAAAACTTTGACAATTCCTTTTAGTTTATCAGATCAGTGGAAATACACACGTTGAAATTGACATTCAGTTCTAATTAATTAATACCAATAGCTCAGCTATGAGAAACTCAGGTAGGTTGTAGAAACGCTTACATGGGATCTTCTATTTTTAGGCTTTCTTTAAAAAAGAGCCAAATACTTGTCCAAGAGTAGTAATTCACTTTATCAGTGTCAGAATAACAGTTTAAAATCTTAACATCTTTGGAAAGAAGTGAAATAGTGTGTTTTTTGTTTGTTTTAGAGTGGGAATTAAAACTGTAGCTCTGTAAAATAGCTTCCAACTGGCTATCAAAGCCGCCCTGGGTTTACAAGAATCCCGAGGGTCTTTCAAGATACAATCTGTCTCATCCTATGTCAGAAACATCACCAGATTATAAGGAAACATCACTTAATGTCTCATTGATAAATAGAAAACTCCATCATCAAATTAGAAAAAAATAAAAACAAAAAAATCTTTATCTCAAGCTCCAAGACACCCAACAATTCAACAATTATGTCTCATTTCATGAATATTTGCAAGATGTTCCAGACACAAGGGATCTCTTCAGGAAATTGGCTTCATTTCAACCCTGAGAGAACTTCTAGAAAAAAAATTAGTGTAAAGCCCTACCGAGGGCTGGCTTCACCGGTTTGGAACCAGCGTGGTTGCCCAGGGTCCCACAGTTAGAAGGGTCCCACGACTGTGGGTTAATGCTCCGTCATGGAGTTCTGAATCGCTTTCTCTTTGAATTTGAGTTTTGTAAGTGAAGCCCCATGGGACAAAGGAGCATGCTCTAGGGGGCTTGGAGCCTCAACTCACAGGTGGTCCATCTCCCACCGACTCCTCCGGTCAGGTTCTAAGTCACCTGCTCTACTCGCCCTGGCCATGGGGCCCACCAGTTCGCCCCTGCCTGATACCAACCTAGGGTCCACCTTGGCGCCGAAGTCGGCTGGGTCTGGGCCAGAAGCACATGCGCACAGCATCTTGGCGTGGGGCGTGGCGGAAGCCGCCCCAGCTTGGGCTGGCAGCGCTGTGGCTCAAACTGGTTGAGTGGTGGGGTGAGGCTCTTGCCCTCTCTCGTTTCTGGTACCTGAGCAGACGTTGCAATACCCTTGGGTAGGGTAGCAGACCCTTGGGCAGGAGAGATGCTGCCTCGACTTCCCTGAAATGCAGGTAAGGCACATTGGTTTGATGCTGGAGGATGGAGAGACTTGGGGTGGAAGGGGGGACCCGACAGGGGGTGAGCCGCACGCGCAAGGGGGGGGGGGGGGGGCACCTGTGAGGGTCTGCACTTGCTTTGCAAGTGTCCTGGTGCCCGAAGGAGTATGACATTAAATAGCAAATAAAAACACCGTGATGGGTAGAGAGACAGACCCTTAGGAACAATTACCTTTTGAATAATTTAGTATTTCCCAGAAATTTGTTACCCTTAGTAATCTTTACACACTTCTATTATTGACTGGCAACTTCTTCACTAGGATCAGCAAATGTCATTTAAAAAAAGGGGTCCCGCCAGTGGTGCTGCGGTTAAGTTCACACATTCCACTTCTCGGAGGCCGGGGGTTTGCCGGTTTGGATCCCGGGCGCGGACATGGCACCGCTTGTCAAAAGCCATACTGTGTGTGGTAGGCGTCCCACGTATAAAGTAGAGGAAGATGGGCATGAATGTTAGCTCAGGGCCACTCTTCCTCAGCAAAAAGAGGAGGATTGGTAGTAGTTAGCTTGGGGCTAATCTTCCTCAAAAAAAAAAAATAAATAAATAAACAAAAAAGGAAAAACATGTGTACTTATGAAAGAGCCAATTTGGTTTAGATTGATCATGTGTGCTGCTGCTTCTCTGTTTTCCAATCAGTTCCATTCTCCACCCTTCTCTGGCCTGTGCTTGTCCTAGGAGATTGCCCTCTATGGCAGCATCGCTTGGGCTTCCTTGCCCACTGGTGTCCATTTGGGTCCAGCAAAGTTAGGAAATGGTATGTGAGCGGAGATCTGGAACAGAGAGAATTCAGAGTGCTTGTGCCCCTTGCTCCCTCCTTGCGGGGCTGCAGTTTGGACAGAGGCTGCCTGCCTTGGCTCTGGGTCTCATTGAGAGGCCTCTCCACTGCCACTCCCTCTCCCACTGGTGCTGTTCCCTCCTCTTGCCACTTCCGGCCACTTTGGGTTGCTGGTTCTGGGGTGTCATTATCCCTTGTTAGTTTCCTTAATTCTGCCCACTGCTCTGTACTGTCCTTTTCTTAAGCCTTCTTTGGTTAAACGTTTTGGGTCTGCCTTCTGTTTCTGCCAGCACTCTGATTGATATGGCACCTCTTCTTTACACAGCTTGCAAATGGATGCAATTCAGGTTTGTAGCTTGGAGGAGTTTTGCTGGAGCATACATTTTAGAACCATGCTGTCATTTGATTTTCTGGATAATCCCTAAGCATACTCTGGTGGCCTGGCAATATGCTAACTTGGCTAGGCTGGGCAACATTTCCTGGAATTCTTGTCCCTGTATATTTCTAGTTATGGCAGGCCACAAAGACATTTGAAAAGGGGAAGTGAAGTAGCAGTTGTGTTACTCTGATGCTGGGAAGATCAGTGGAGAAGCACAGGTATTGTGGGCAACTCACCCATCTTGTCACTTTCCTGCTGACTCACCTCATTGGTGTGGGCAGTACCTGGCTTGCAGCTGCTCTGTCACCCCCATGTCCTTCCTTCGCTTCTCTGATGCCTGGGCCAGGTGTGAGTTTAGCTCTAAGATGAAAAGTGCCAGCTTTCCCTGCAGGACACCGCATCACTAGCATTGGCAGTGATGAGAGACTCACCAGGTTCCAGTCTGTCCTTGTGGGCTCCAGCTCATGCTTATGGGTTCCAGTTTCTCTTACTCTCCTCCACTTTCACTGCCTTCCAGACCTGCCCATGGCCTGCAGACTGAAGGTCAAACATGAGACAGAAAGACCACAGCCTTACAGAGCCTGCCTAACCAGTTCCCATGATTGTGTAAGGTCAATCTTTGTATCAATATTTGTAAAATAATACATATAGTGGTTCTGCGTCTCTGGTAAAACCCTCACATATTTATAGCACCGTTCTTTTAGCTTCCTATATGTACATTAGATGATAAAATACTTTCTGTTATTTATCTTTCTTCTTTATTAATGCCATTACAACTATGATTCCAGAGCCTCATTACCTTGTAAAATATCTTAGAAATACCACTGAAATCCTATTCTTTTTGAGAACATAATTAACTAATTAATGTCAATCTGGATGCCTGCTTTGAGGTCATTAGCATCCTCACAGAGGCTAAGATTTGGAAATTAAACTAAAATTCAAATTAGCTATTTTGTTCTCTCAAACTATTGTCTGATAGTTATTGGTTTTGTGAAAACGTTTTAAAAATCATTAACTTATAAATTTTAAATGACCTGTGCATCTCATTTATCTGTATTAATCCCATTCTTTTTCTCTCTCCTTTTTCCTCTTTAGTTTATGGATGTCTAAACTGGTCAGAAAATGGGGGTTATCTATTCTTTTATGAAACTACTCACGTAAGCACCCTCCTTTCATTCCAGTGTTTTATCAGTGGAAGGTAAAGACCTTCTTTCAGTAGGCCAATAAAAATCCCTCCACGTGAGCTCATTTCTGATAGTGACAGCCGTTGCCATCTCAGAAAAATTTTCCATATTCTTCTTATAGACTTTTTTTTCACATATCTGAAATTCATTATTATGTCAATCATGTCCTTTGTGTGTGAGAAACAAAGGGTCCTAGTTAGTCTTTTCTTTTTTGATATTCTAGAAGTGGCTACGTTCCTATTTTCTTTCTTGTTATCGAATTTATTCTTCAAAGTTAAGACCCTAATGCATAGAGTATATTCACAGTCTGATACCCATATCTGATAGAAAATGTGACACGTTAGAAAATAACGTTCGGAACAAATTATGTCAGGACTTTCCTTTCTGTGAATGTCTTTGCTTTTGTGAATCATGTAATGTTGTGGATTGTACCTAAATATTTTTATATTAGAAAAGGAAAAAAGTTTATTTTTGTATAGATAAATATAATAAACATGACCAACATTTCTAAGAATCATAAGAACTTTGCTTATTTCATAAAGAAATGGAAAGGAGCAAAGGTAGAATCTTAATTTGTCAGCTTGTGTAATTAACTGAGTATAGCACAATAATTATTTGGAAAACAATTATACTTCAAAAGCCTTTTATATTCACCAGCCTGAAAAATATTATTTAATGTAACCATCAAAATGTGACTTTCTTTACTACGTGAACTCCCTCTTAAGAGATAAATAAGAACATTCATATTAATAAGAACATGCGTTATCTTATTTAATTAAATGCCATCCACAATGGAACTCATCAATCTGAAGAGGATAATGGACTTGGGTCATATTAGACCATTATAGAAACTAAGCCAAGACTTTCTTCTAATTTTAAAAATCATTTTCTAAATCAAATACATATATTGGCCCAGTGTTCATTTTAGTTAAAAGATGTTTATTTTAAAAGTAATTGGCACAGAACCTGGACAATGTTCTGTTCCACTAATTTTATAGTCCTGTCCAAATAGATGAAAAGCGTGGTCAGTCATTTCCTGAGCCAGAGCCTAGTTTGTAATTAACATAGAGTTTGTTTAGATGGGGTGAGGGAAAAGGAGAGAAATAAATAAATTCATGGGAAGGTCATCTGGAGTTAACATTAAACTTTCCATAGTAAAATACATTTTGTATAATTTACTCCAAACAAATCGATTTCATTTGTATGATATATATTCCATAATTCCCTAAAATATAGGCTAGCATGATAAATAATAATACCCAAACTGTAGTAATTACCAAGATTTTTTAAAAAATCACTGAAAAAGAGGCAATTTCCATTCTGTTTTCAATGTGGAGGGAAAGGAAGGAATCATTTGCCTTATGAATTGTATTCTTTGCTTAATGCAACAATTATTGGACATTTTGGGGAAAAAAGATTGCTATTTCAACACAAGCTGAAAATTACAAGTAACATTTAGATTCCTGGTGGAATTGCAATAAATAATTGAAAGGTAAAGTGCTAATATCCTTTTCAGGAAAACAAAATAATTAAATTAGCCTCTTTTAAATAGGATTGATTTTTCATTCCTTTCGAACTGATAGAAGTTGATTTTAATATTTTCTGGTTTGTAACATTGAAATCTTTTCACATATTGTGATAATATCAAGCATATTAATTTTCTTGGGTTAAATTCCTAGCATTCCAGTCCATATTAGAGTTATTTATATATTTACTTTTAATTCCTGATACCCTAAGCATGGATGTTAGGTCTTTAACTGTCTGAATATCTTCAAATAAACAGAACAAACATTTAAGTGCATCAGTGTGAGTATATTATATGTCTCTAACATTTTGACCACGTGCCTCACTCTGTTGGTTGTCAACAGCTCTAACTTACAAGAGACATTTTAGCTGATTTTCCTACAGGAATTCAAAGACAAAGATGGCGTTGTTTTAGGTCGAGGAAAATTTATTGCCAGAAGCATGTCTTTAGTATTCTAAGGCTATACATAAATAGTCATTGGCCTTTTCCTCACTGATATTTTAATTTTATGAAGTAGTATTACGTTGACTCTACTACATGAATTTTCACTCAAGAATGTAACTTGCAGTGCTAAAATTTTCACACAGACCAATCTGTTTTCCAGATTGTCTGCCATGAAACCACTGATGAGCCCTTTAGTTGGACCCTGTTGACTGATTCCTCCTCTCTCTGTTTAGATAGATTTATAGGCCTGTCAAACATCACATAAAGCTAGTAATGTAGAAATGTTATTTAACGAGGCTGCACAGCCAGTGTTACAAACTAATAATGTTAAAATTTTAAAAGCAGGTTTGGAGAATACGACTGACTTCAACATCTTTTTCCTTTAAATTGCAAATCCTTGAAAATAATAACTTCTTAAAAATGTATAACAATTAAACTAATTACAGTACATCAAAAACATAACAAGAGGGTTTCTTTTAAAATTAACAACACGTATTGCCATTTATTATATTTTTATGCTTATACAAAATTCATCCATGGTCAGAGCACAGTGAAAATTAAGAAAATTTTAAATAAGCAAGCATTACAACTTAATATTTTATCTGAACTTCAAGATCATTCTCCCTAAACTTATTTCATGTTTACTTTTTTAAAACATCTTTTGTTCCGTTGATGAATGAGTTGCTTGATATTCAGCAGTTTGTGAACTCCTTGGAAAGAAAGCCAGGATCATAAGGCTATGGTGCGGTTTCGCTGAAAACAAGTGATGTCACACTAACCTTATTTCTTTTTTAGACAGTGTGACTAAAGGGGTAATTAAGGGGCATGCTGTGGATGGGTATTTGGGCCTCAGCAAGGCATTTCACAAGGTCTCTCATATGATATTTTTGAGGATTAGACAGAGAAATGTTAGCTAGAGGCAAGGACAGTTTGATAGATTGAGCTCTGGATGGATGATCATAATCAAGAAATGTCAAATGGTCATAATCAAGGGCAAGCTTTGTCCTTGGCCCTTTGCTGATCAAATTTGTGAATGACATGGATGAAAATGTAGAGCCCTTAGATTTATAGCTAGTATAAGAAACTGTGTAGAAAGATCTGGAGAATTGGGTTGAATTTGCTAAGATGGAATTTAACCCAATATGTTCTTGATACTTGGTCTTAAAAAAAAAAAAAGAACAAGTGAGGTTGAAGGAAATTTAGCTCAACAATTTTAGTGAAAATATGAATCAACAATAAGATGTGACCTTAGCAAAACCATGCTGACCTTGGTCTGCATTACTAGAACTATAATGTCCAGAGTGAAAATTGTCTCAATCCACTCAATCAGATCCCACTTGGAAATTATGTTTTCTGTATGCAAATTGGAGCTTATTCAAAAGAAAGTGACCAGAATGGCAAAGGAATTCCAAAGCATGTGATATGAGAAACAACTAAAGCTTGGGAGACAAGAAGACTGAGGAAATCTAAAATCATGACTTTAAAACATTTGAAGGATAGCCAGAAAAGAAGAATTAAACTTGTGCATAGTCCGCAGGGGTAGCACAGATCGTCCTCTGTATAGAAGAGGAAAAGTTCTTTGTGCAGATCAATGTTAGTTTACAAACGTACAAGGATTGATGCAATCAGAAAGTCACCACTTTGCAACTGCCATTGAAATCTTTGACTCAGGCAGAGATAATCAATGGATGCTGAAACCAGGAAGAGCGAGGTTGGTGAGAAAAAGGATATGTGTATGGTGTCAAAACATCAACCCACAGATTACATTCTGCTTAGCACTTGTTTTGAAACCACGGTTTAGTTCCAATGTGATTAATATATCATGGAACAATTTGAGCATAGCACAAAATTCACACTTGCTTATTATGTGTGATTTCATCTACAAGAGTCATCCTCCTGACACCCACGTGCAAACTTCAGGTCGTTTCAGGAGAAAGTGCAATGTTTATATAGTGTTTATGTATTTCTTCACCATTTAACATGTGTAAAACTGTGCTACCATTTTTATTGGGTTTCTCTTTTTTTTTAGTGTGTCGCTGATGAAGTTTTTGTGGTTCATGCCTCTAAACCAGTTTTCCCCATAAACCCTGTGGTTTATATTTCGTAATTTTGCTTAGCCGATGATTTTTAGGAGCACATTTACTGAGTTACAAATGACTCACTCTACTTCTTAATCACCAAGTTTGGAAGTACCCCCATAGAGAGATCTGACTCTGCCTGTCTGAAGTGCCTTCTAGTGACCTGGCATTTTGTACTTCTTGATGGGATGCAACACAAATTACACACATCACCTGTAAAATGGCTGCAAATATGCATATGGAATCTAATCAAACCTTTATACCGAAACAAAACAGAACATATATTTATATATTTACATACAAAATTGGCACAGAACTTTCAATTAGCACAAATATTACATTCATTTGAAAACAAAAGCTAGAATAAAAGCGGCTGTACAAAGTTTTTGCGGGAAATTTGAAAATAGACTGGGTATTAGGGAACTATTGTTAATTTTCCCATGTGTGATAATATCGTGATTATGCAGGAGAATACCCTTTTTTAGGAGCTACATGTTAAAATTGAGGTAAAATGTCATAATATTTGCAGTGTGGTGGTTTATCATACTATTATTTCAAATTTGTGTTTTAAAATTTAACAATAAATGGTTGAAAAAATTAATAAGATAACGTGAAAAGTGAGTGAGAGGGTTGTAAAGGGATTATTATTGATAGTGGCATTTCAGGCTAGATATAATTTTTGTGATCTGCTCTTATTTGAAATTTCCATGTAAATCTTTTGTGTTACATATGTCCGATTTTGTTTACTGAGAAATCTAGACTAATTATTGTCAAGTCAATATTAAAGTGCCGGTATTAAAAAATATAGACCCCTTCATTCAATAATGGGCTTCAGGAAATTGTATTGGAAGCCAATGAAGGAAAGAAATGATTTATTCATGTGCAACCTACAATGATAGAACAACTTGTGAAGGTGAGAAGGGTATTCTGAGGAACTGTAGCATCGGTGTGACAAAAGGAGCAAATATTTTTAGAAACAATTTGTTAAAGTAAAACAAACACAAAATCTATGAATATGTTTGTACAAAATATTAGTTCTAAGAGAGGCACAGAGATGTCTTTGTGCTTGCTGGTCTCTTAGGCAATAATGTGTGAATCATGCCTGAGTACTCTGCTCCTTAGGCACCTCCCTTGCAAATGAGATTACGTCAGAGAAACTACTGTCATAAGTTTATCTTAAGTAAAAACAATTCCAAGTTTTTAATAAAATGGATTCTTTCTGAACGAGCAAAAAACCCAGTCTCATTAGGGAAAAATATCAGTTATGTGGTATATGTTATATAAATCTGATTTGATACTCACTTTAGCTTTAGGATCAAGTGTGATCAATTGTGTTCACACTAGTCACCTGTGACTTCATTACAGCTCCTAACCTGCTTGTAGGCTCTGCTTTTTCTGTACTTTGACTTCTCTTCAAATCATTAATCTTTTACTTTTGCTCTATCAACGGAAAGAAAGTAGACTTTACTTACATAAATTTAACACCATTTAAGTATAAGATTATCTCTCAAACTTGAAAATTGATAACCAATATATCAAAAATACAAGACAAGTTGTTACATTCTGATATTTACTCAGAACAAAACTTTCATATAATCCATTGACCTCTGTGTCATAGAGCCACAGGCCAGAGCAAAATTAATTCTTATGGAGAAGAATAGTGAAAAATGGGAAGGAAGGCCAGCTCTCGGTTCTCAATGCTGTGGGCGGTGAATTAGAAGGAAGGTGTGGGAAGTGTGACTGGCTTCAAAAGGTTGGACTCCAGATAAGGGCTGCGGGTGCTTGCTGTGTCTGAAGCCAGGTGTAGAGTGAAGGGGGAGATGGTTAGGTGACAACATCAACAAGCCATGAGAACAAGTGCATTTCAGGAATTGATGGATGGCATATCTTGGGGATGATTCTTTTGCACACTGTTGACAGTCAAGATATGTCTATTATTTTTAAGTACCAAATGGCTTGCCTCTTGCTGCCTAAAATCTGTAACTCCTGGAACTTCTGACATCTCAGTTATACGTGATAGCTGGCCATATTTTACAGTTTCTTGATTTCATGTTTGAAGCCATCCCTAGGCCATGGATAGCATCAGTCCTTTGTCTTAGAGGGGTCCATTGTTGGAGAAGTAAAGGAGAAAATAGAGGTTTGTTCAATTTTTTTTTGCCTCCTCTCCCCAGTGGTTACTGCTAAATTGATCAGCACATACACTCACTCTATCCTTTCTCCCCAAATTTCTAAAGCAAAAGAGGAAACTATTCTCCCTCTGCCTTTTTTGTGGCTTTTCTTTTTCCTCTAGGGAGGCTTTGAAATTTATTTAACTAGATTTCAGCTGGACAAAATTGATGGTTAGGAAGAGAAGGAAACACTTAATATGATTATCTGTGCCCCAATACTTCCTAGAAATAGTCCTGTGTGTACCAAATTCCCCTAAGGAGATGGCTTACTGTTGTATAATCCACAGAGCATCCTATAATTATACAACCATTTATTCCTTTTCCTGCTTCCAATTTCACTGATTAACTTATCTAACAGGGCCATTAAACCCACATATCATTTTTCACCATTAATCAGTTATTCATGAGTTTTATCCATCTCTGAAGTATATTCATCATGACAAATGGCCTCCATTTGCATTTTAATTGGCCAATGTACAGTGGTATCTGATAATACAAATGGTGATTTCGGGCTAAGTAGAAACTTACATTTAGTAAGATTAAAATGATCTTTATTTTACAGTTTTCTGATGTGATTTTCATAAATGTACTAAAGTAAAAAGTAGGGATTGCTTGTATGGTAACCAGTTTTACTAATAGCCATACCACCAGGGTTGCCAGATGAAATATAGGAGGCCCCATTAAATTTCAATTTCAGGAAAACAACAAATAATTTTGCATGTACGTATTCATACAATATTTGGGACATAGTTATACTAAAAGCATTCATTGTTTATCTGAAATTCAAATTTAACTGTGTGCTCTGTATTTTTGTTTGCTAAAACTGGCAACCCTGAATACATACATATATGCAACTACATACAAAGTCAAAACAACTCCATAACTGTCTACTATCAACAAAGCTTTCCTTTATCCCATGAACACCTTTTAAAATATGTATTTGGAGCTTCTGGGTTGGTGAACACATGGAGATTTGGGGAGAGTGGTACTCAGAAAGGGCATGGAAGCTCCATACCTTTTCCCCATACCTTACCCTATGCATCTCTTCCATCAGGCTGCTCTTGAGTTATATCTTTCTATAATAAACTGGTAATCTAGTAATTAAAATAGATACATACATACATACAATATATAATTTATAATTTTGAAAGTAATTGTTTTATTTGAATTAGTTGAGTCTTACTAAATTTCTTTATCTATAAAATATAAATAGCCTTATCTATATACAATTTTGAATAACTATATTGGTAGTACCAAGAAACAGTATCGATTTTCACTTTTGATCTTACTGTTAAGATAATTAGCTTATATCTTTCTAACTTTTAATTGTGTAAAACTGTGTAATATTTGCTATCTAATTTCATTTCTGTCAGGTAAACACATACACAAAATTTTGCATAGACTGTCTTCAAGAAACATTTGTTTACTTGATTTTGCAACTTCCTTCTTGTTTAGGAGAATGAAAAACTAATTATCATTTTAAGCAATACATGTCCCTACTTCAGAAGAAAAATAAAATGCCAGTAAATAAGGGTCTTGAACATACTATGTCTAAACAATCATTAGGGCCAGCTATCTGGGCATCCTTTAGCCCTGTCAAGTTGACACATAAAATTAACCATCATTCTTTCATTTTTAGTTGAGTTTTGAGTAGGTTTATAATTCCAGGTTGGAATTTTTCCTCAAAAGTGTGAGGGTGTGGCCTCACAGTCTTCAAGCTATTTGAATTCCCCCTCCTTTACATGTGACCAGTTTTTTTCCTTCTAGGAGCATTTAGGGTTTTCTTTTTATCCCTGTAGTTTGAAATTTCACAAAGATATTCTTTGATGTTGGTCTATTCCCATTCATTGCAGTATGCCCTTAGTAGGGCCCATAATTCTAAACATTCTTACCTTTTGGTTTGGGGGGATGTTCTCATATCTGTGATATTTCTCTCTCTTTTCTGTTTCCTGTTTCTGGAGCTCCTACCAGTTGAATGTTGATCTCTGTTTTGACCTTACTTTTTCATAGTTTTTCTCTATTTTTTTTTTTTTTTTGAGGAAGATTAGCCCTGAGCTAACTACTGCCAATCCTCCTCTTTTTGCTGAGGAAGACAGGCCCTGAGCTAACATCGATGCCCATCTTCCTCTACTTTATACGTGGGATGCCTACCACAGCATGGCTTTTGCCAAGCGGTGCCATGTCCACACCGTGGATTCAAGCCGGGGAACTCTGGGCCACCGAGAAGCAGAACGTGAGAACTTAACCCCTGTGCCACCGGGCCAGCCCCTCTCCTATTTTTTATCTCTTGCCTTTTAGTTTTCTGAGAGAGATTCTCAACTTTATCTTCCTATCCTTCTACTGTGTGTTTTCTGCTATCATAATATTAATTTCCCAGAGCTGTTTTGTTCTGTGAATCTGTTCTTGTTTCATAGATCAGTTCTTTATAAAATTAATTTTACAGGATCAGTTCTTGTTTCACAGAAGAAATATATTCTCATGTAACTTTGAGACTCTCTCTCTAATTTCTCCTCTGCTTCCTGAGCTTTCTCTGTTCCCTACAAGTTTCTTTGTTCTTTGTTTTGTTCTTGATCTTTCAGGTCTGGGTTTCTTTAAACGTTTAGTGATCCCTCATGGTCTGTTCCTATTTTAAAATGAGGCTCTTTGAGTCTTGTTTGGAGGCTCTGTGTGTTTGGGCAGTGCGTTTAGTCTTGTGAGTATCATGTAGGGATATTGAGGCACGGTCTACCTTGAAGGTTTGGTTTTTGTTTTTTTGTTTGTGTTTTCTGTTTTGGCTGGTCAGTTTCCTCACAAGGGAAGACATGGCTGCCTGTGTTCTGGGGAAAGGAACTGGGGACACACTTTTCATAATGAAGACTTTTACTTCTCCTCCTCCTTCCAGTACAGGGGAGAGGGTGCCATCTGCTTCTTGCCAAGACCCGGCCTGATATGCTCTTGGCTGTGCCAGAAATCTGTAGTCCAGAAGCCCTCTGCTTCAGTGCATTCAATGAATAAACCTGTAGTCTTTGCTGTAGATGAAGTGAGGAAACAAATGTTTAAAAAGAAAGTTGCAGAATGGAGATATGTATAATATGAGTCAAGTTATCTAAAAATTAGTTTGCATGCATTCTACCTGCATATACCTCCTGTGTGTTTATATAGGCGTACACCATATTTGGAAAGATAAACATTGGCCTGTTGACAGCAGTTATCTCTAGGAAATGGTCTGTGGGGAGTAGGAAAGAAATAGAGACTTCGAATTTTTAATTCTTACAGCTCTATACTTTTCACGGCTTTGTAAACATTTTCAAAAACAGTTTCCAATGTAGTTCTGATGTCCAGCTAGACTTGAAACCACTGACCACTCTCTAATTTCTGCGTTCCCTTCTCATCGGAATATTGGAATACTGGCTATAATAAGAATTACAGCAAATGCTTTGTGGCCAAATGAAAGGAATTCTGCAGAAGTCTTCCTGTATGACATTATAGGAAGGTGGGTGTTACACAAAGGAAATGGTAAGCTTGGAATACATGGGGTTTTTTTCATTTAATGCATTTTTGGCATAAAAATGTCTGAGTACTTGTTTTGTAGAGTACTGTGGCCATCTAGTAGATATTGATAATTATATCAATAACCTACCTCTGATCCTAAGCAAGTAGACTATGCATGATGCAACACAGCTTTCAGTTGAATCAGTGATTCTGTTTTAAATGCACTGCCATACTTAAAATATACATATGGAAAACCATTTCTATAAATTGGTTCTTTTGCATATGTATCCATCTATCAAAATATTTGTAAAAAACAAAAAAAAGCACTAATTACCCAACCACCTTAACACAATGATTATTTAAAGAATACTTCTTTGCATTAGAATGTTTAATACTTACATTGTCCATGTAAAGTTTCTTATGTTTTTGATTTTTATGATTCTGAAAACTAGCAATACATTTCACTTTTCTGTACATTGATTTTTCTATAGATAAACTGCAATATGTTTGAAAAGCATTGTCCATTAAATAAAAAAAAATAAAGTATTATGTTTCTGAGTATCTATTGTTACTGTTTCCACCCACTAAAAAAACATTCCACTGCTACTCAAAAAATGTCGCATTTTTTTCCTCCAAAACGTTGTCAGAAATTCCTGTGATAGTCTTTTTTAAAAAAGTTCTCTGCTAGGGTGAAAGGGAGTGACGCTTATGCTGCAGACCTCGTCTTGTGCACCACTGTAATTAAATTTTGAGGAAAATAATTTGAGTAAACCATGAAATAAAGCACCAACTACTTTATTTGTGAGCAGAGTTAAATCATGTGTGGATCTTTTGTTTCTGGATGTGGGAAAGGTAAATAGGGCATTTCTTCTGACAATTATGAGCCAGATTCCATTACGTTTTGCTGTGTGCCCAAGTTAGGGAACAATATCATTTGTTTGATATTAACTGTTAATTATCGGTCTTCACACGAATCCAGGCAATTGTATTATTTGGAATTCCTTCAAGCTTGGCCGATGTTTTGCCTTGCATTGTAATGCCCTACAAATTTGTGTAAAGAAACATATCATTGTTAAACAGAAAAAAAAACCTTTTTAAAAAGAATGACTTCAAAACTTTCAATAAGACTATTTTTTGTTTGTTTGTTTCTGGCTCCCATCCGAATGTCAGAGTAAGCAGTGCACTCTTTTGTGAGTTTTCCCTTGTCTGTGAGTGAGCTGTCCTCTAATGCTTTTATTTTTATAAGCCTTTAACTTCATGTGGACTGTGGACTCCACCACACCCTAGCCAGTTTTTACTAACAGAGGCACACCTTTGAAAAGTATGCAGGATGTACTGTCACTTTTTCCTTGTTATAAAATCTTACCATTGAGTAATGACGCTCTTGTTGTGTAAGCAATAAAATAAAGCTTTAATGAATAGAGAATAATTTCTTGTTTATTCTAATGAAAGAGCAGTTGTTGAAATGGCTATAAATGTTCAGATAGGAATAGTCCCTTGCCAAATACCTTCATTCATTTATTGAACGTGCCCTTCAAAGAGATTTTTATCTCAGATTCAATTTTGTTTTCCAACCAGTCAGTCATTTAAGATGGCCAATGGAATGCTTTACAAATTGAACTTACAGAGTTTGACTCTCTCTGTTCAGATTTTGTTAAATGTCCTACCCAATTGTTCCTTTAACCCAGGGAGAGCAAGCAGGATGTACTCTGTGCCCGTGGGGAGATTTGCCCAGGATTCAGATAGTTCCTCCAATCCAGCACAACACTCTTCACCCTCTGCTTCAGGCTGAGCAGCCCCCTCCCCCTCCTCCACCATTTTATGAATTCCTCCCAACAGTCACTCACGTACATATACACACACAGCAGAAGAAAGATAAAATATCCCCAGAATATATTTCTTGTAATGGAGATCTATTCATGATACTTCTACTGACTCTTGATGACTGGTGGAAATTTCTCTAGGATTTGCTTATTAACTGAACTGCGACCTTTTGTCTTGAAATTGTGCTCTTTTTGATCACTGCTGGTGTGTTTTGCCTTTTCTTTTAACTAGTTCTCCCACTCACTTTTTATTAGGAATGGGAGTGGAAGATGCTGTGCTTTGGTTTCCTTCCTCTGCCTCTACTTCCTTTCCGTCCCCACCTGACTTAAATGGGACTGTGGCTGAAAGACAGTAAGTCATGTTGCCCAGGTTACTTCCCATCAGTGAGCTTCAGAGCTAGCATTTCACTGAGGGTTGACTTCCCAGCCCGGCTTCTTCCTACACCAGGAGTCACAAACCCCAAGGCCCAGACAGACTTGTTAGGCAAGTGATTGGAACCAGCTGGATGGGGAGAGAGGCACGCTGGGAATCAGCTGCTCCTCTGTGCCAGGTTTTCTGTTTAAAACCAGCCAATGGCTTTTCATCCCATTTAGATTAAATTCAAATTCCTTTAGCTACCCTGGTCAATCGGTTTTCAGGGTCTGAGCAGAAATCAAATCCAGATAAAGAAGGCAAAGTTGCAGTTTCTTGCACACGGAGTGAAAGTGATAAGAGTGTCAGCCAGATGCCAGATCCACTCAGGATTTCCACCTGAAACAAGGCAAAGATGAATAGTGTCAAATGAAAAAACTAAAGCAATTTAGTAACAAGTTTGATGTCCTTTATTCAAGGGAACACAGTCCATGGATGGGGCAGTACAGTGTGTCACAAGCAGCGGAGCACTGTTCCTGAAGAGCGGGTTCTATAGAGCGTTGGAAGAGGCGTGTGGAAACAGGGTGTGATGGGCGAGGAGGTCCTGTTTTATACAGTGCGGTAAGCTACCTAAAGCTGAATTGGAGGATTGGGTTTGGTGTATGTTAGGTTTCCTCGACATTTGTTTCTTGACTTGGGTTTAGATTTGTCATGTGGACCAGGCCTCTGGGTCGGCCTCCATTCTGTGGGTCCTGATATACAAATTAACTTTATCAATATGAGCAGGGCTGTGGCTGGCATGGGAAATGAGAGTTGGCACAGAGAAGGAGGAGGCCTCCCCTCAGGGCACTGAGATATGCAGCACCTCATTTCCCTCTTCAGGAAGGAGTAGGGTAGTCAGCAGCACTTCAGTACCCAAGTTGCCTGTAAAGGACTGAAGAGTTTAGAGGAGGCAGGGAATACTTGGCAGACTGGAGAAGAGAAAAGCTTCTTATTACTTCTACTTATCTGAATGGTGAAGGTTCTAGGTGTATGTCTGTCTAGACTGAACTGAGGGAAAACCCCCCACCATCCTTAATGTTAATTTGATGTTCTGTTAGAGGTAGGACCAGAAGAGGGTAATGATTTATCATTAAATTAGACTCTGAGCATTCTGGTACTCAACTCCAAAAATCAATCAATTGACTAATTGGTTGTTGGCCGTATCAAGTATCAGCTGTGAAGGTGTTGCCTGAAAGGAACAGAACACCCAGCTCAAAAGGCAAGGGGAAACTCTTCCGTAAGCAGCAGGCTGGAGGGAGGCTCAAGACATTGTGGAGGGAAAAGATTTTATCTTCCTGCTCTGCCTTCCTCACAGCACTGAGCCACCTCCTGCCACTCCCCATGGTCACAAGTTGGGTGCAGCAGCTTCAAACATCATGTGCTCATGAGAAAGTCTCCTGAGGCTGATGGACAGTGAAGAGCACATTCTTTCTCATGTCCTATTTTAGAATGAGGCCTCTATAGATCCCCTCTCCTGGCCAGCCTTGGCCAGCAGAATGACCAATGGATGTCCAGCCTCCACCCCCACCCAGGACTGAGGGGTCTCATCTCCCTGATACAACCCAAGGAAGGGTAGGAGGGACACGGAGCAGGGAGGGTGGCTCCCAACAGCATTTGCCACAATGATTTATGCGATTCTTCCATTTGGTAAAAAGAAAGTATCTTTTTTTTAACAGACTCATCAGCATTGATATTCATGAAAATATATATGGCATACTTATTAGCTAGGCATTTGGGCACTTTGGTCCTAGAATAGAGAAAATAAGGACAGGCTATTAAAATATACAGTGATTAAGTCTTATTCTTCATAAAGTTATTTTTGTAAGATCTTTGAGAAGTTCAGAAACATTTAAGGAGGTTACTACTATTTGCCTGTATTTGACCAAAGGAGAGTGAATTGAGCTAAAGTTGATCTTCAATTCAGGTGGGTATATCATATTTTGCTTATCTTCTCTGTGATGATCAATTCTCAACACTGGAAATTAGTATACTTCACAGGCAGGTTATCAATGAAGCTGTTTTGACTTATTCTCTAAAGGAAGGCCTGTTTTAAACACATTACTTTTCTTCTCTGGAAGGTATAATGGTAAACACTAAAGCAATGTATTTACCACATCTTTCTCATGCATCACCACTTTTGATTTCCATAAAACTGAAAAATAAGGAGTGTTCGTATCATTTCCACAATCCAGATGGAAATGGAGGTCCAGAGATGTTGACTTCCCCAGCTCAGAGATGGCAGAGCTAGATCTTGAATTCAGATTTTTTAACTTCAATTATCTGTTCTTTTTGAATGAGTCGATGAGCTTCTGACCAGAAAGAATGTTGACATAAATAGCAAGAGTAAATACCTGCCTTTCTCTCCTGAATCTGTAACTGATTGCCAGGGAAGGTAATGAGAGAATTTGGGGGACTCTCATACCTACTTCTGATAGGTAGAGTCTGATTCTTACTTTCTCTGGTTTCCAGGTAAAAACTGCCTTAGAGTCTTGAAAAATACCATGGGTGGGCTTATGCTCAGATTACTTAAAGTCAAGGAAAGATATTATTACCAGACACTGACATATTTTTATTCCTTTTCCATCTTGGCAATTGATTTCCACCTCAGACCTAGTATTGACTTTAATTAAAAGACTAATGGGGGGCCAGCCCCATTGTGTAGTGGTTAAGTTTGGCACGCTCCCATTTGGCAGCCCAGGTTCATGGGTGCAGATCTCTGGCGTGGACCTACACCACTTGTCAGCCATGTTGTGGTGGCGACCCACATACTAAATAGAGGAAGATCAACTTGGATATTAGCTCAGGGTGAGTCTTCCTCAAGCAAAAAAAGAAGAAGATTGGCAACAGATGTTAGCTCAGGGCTAATCTTCCTCACCAAAAGAAAAAAAAAGACTAATGATAGGCATGCTACACAGTGGTGTGGAATTAGAATATTTTCAGATGTGAAGAGAATGGGTCACCTGAATTTTATGTTATTCATGAGGGATAGAATTGCTAAAATAAGTGAAAATTAGTGAACACACTTATCGTTTTTGATATGCTGTGGAAAGAGGACTCCAGTGAGCAATATCTGTGGACCAACTTTTGGGAACCACGCATAAGGATGAGGAATTGGGGACCTGGTTTTCAGTCTTAGCTCTGCCACTAACTCTGCCACTTTGAGGAGTTACTTTTGCGGATCTCAGGTTTTTCTTGTAAAACAGAGACAGCATGGATTCGGTAACTTCCAAAGGTCTTTCAGTTCTAAAATTTTACGCTCTTCAGTTCTCTCAGGAGTCTGCAGCAGTCTGCACTGACCCTCACTGTGCCTTTTGCTACCCCCAGCCGGTTGTTCAGCACTTGCCAGCCCACCACTGATTAGAAGTGATGTGCCGATTTTTGTACTAACTCCCTAATTAGTAGGAAGGTGTGTCTGTTGGAATGGGCAAAAGAGAGAGAGTCGGGAGTGGGTCTCTGTCTCAGAGCTCTAGCAGAAAAAAACGAACAAATGACCAAAAGAGATGAGGAGTAGCAGATGGTATTTCTCTTTAATCTTGGTTGTCAAGCGAAACTTAGAGTAAATTCCAAATAATAACTTTTCCTTTGTCTTTGTGACATACTTGCATTCATTCACTTACTCATTTATTTATTCATCCTTTCAACACATTCTACTGTGAGTTAAGTACACTGGTTGAAGCTGGAGATACATCAAAAGCTTACCTAGCTTCTGGACCTTCTAGACCTCGGAGGAGCTCCTTTCGTGAGCTAATAATAACCACACCTAACAATATCAGTTGAAACCTTAGCGGAGATTAAGTTGACTGCTGAAGAGGGAATTGGGCATAGGAGAGTTACCTTCAGAACTTGAGAGTATTGAGGGAATATCTGTGGAAAGACTGGTGTGAGTCTGGATTGCACACCGTCATGATGGTTACCAGTACAGATGAATGGTTCCTGCCTCTGGTGATGCCAGGTATGAAGCCATGAGTTCTTTTGGGCACACAGGATCTCAACATGTGGCTCAACATCAGGCTTTGAACCAAGAGATTCTCTTGCTCCTGGCAGGTTCCAGATTTTTACATAGTTTTAACTTTGTACAGTGTCCCCTTGAAACTGTGGGAAAATAAAACTGTTCTAAGGAAAACCAGCTCTCAGATGCTGCTGTGGGAAGAAGGAAACTGTGTCACTTATTAGCTGTGTGATCCTAGACAAATGTCTTAGCTTTTTAACTCATCGTCTTCGTGTATAAACAACTTCCTATAGGATTAAATGAGGGATTGAGGCATGGACCTCACACATATATTCACTTTAAGTCATAGTTATTGTTAAAAACAAGTGTTTTCAAAATGGAGAGCCTTTCTGTGAATTTAATAATCGTTCCGTAATCTTCTAGAAATCCTAATACCCCACTATTGGGTATGCAATTACGGCTGGGCAGCCTGCACATCAATCTGTCATCTACAAATGCGAGAAATTTATGATTGCAAAAGAAGTACAATCTTTAAAGTATCCAAAATAAATCTTTCTCACCTGTTGGCACGATTATTGTGTATGTTTATGTAAAACTTAATTAGATTCAATTACTGCTACTAGCAATAACAAGTTCCTAAAAGTTCCTACTGCAACCACAATAATCACAAACTAATTAAAATGAATAGATACAAATGGAAGAGAAGACCCTTCCTTCTCTCTGTGGCTCAGTTACCTCATCGGGTAGATCATCTGATAAATTTGATCAGTGATGCAGTGTGACCAAGAAATTCTTATTTGGCTTTACTGATCTTGAAAAGTGCTTTAACTCTTTCTATAACCCTGTGTATACTCTGTAAACAGTGGTTGAACATGTTATTTAACTAGATAACATATCATAGGGCTTGTTCATTAAGGCAGGATGCGGAGACTAAACCAGATGAGTACCATCGTGACAAAATTTGCGAATATTACATCTCAATCTGAAATCAGGTGCTTTCTCAGGCAAATAATTATATTCAAAGATTGCATAAAAAAGATAAACACATATGAGGGATACAGGTACAATCTTAGATTTTACTGAAGTCTGAGTTCCATTGGGGCAGAGGCAGTAACTTGACTTTGTATCTCTTCAAAAACATAATTTAAATGAATGAATTGATAAATACATAATGACTGTTATTTCAAATATATAAGACAGTTAAAATCTGGACATGTATCTTTCAAAAAATATTCTCACAAATGAAAATAGTTTTTCATAGTTTAACATAAATAAAATTAAAGGATATCACTATTGATATTAATAATATTACTTTGAAGACACTTTATAATAATTTGAGTATGTACTTAATAGCTCTCTGTGGCTAATCCTACCTTTGACTTTACTCTGCTTTCAATAATATGATGCAAACCTGCTTGAAATTAAGAGAGAAGATGTCGCCTTAGCAAGTAGTGGGTTTTTCCCCAACTCTGTGGTCTCATTTAAATAGTGTGATGCATGCTTTTCTATGCCCATGCTGTGTTATAACAAGTCATACAGAGTATACTGGGCTTCATTAACATTGCATATTGCTGATTAATTATTAAAACTTCAATATAGTCTTGAAATTCTACTGATGTTCAAAAACAATTCAAGCTGTATATCTGTGATTAATGATACTGGTATAATTCCCTTGATAATGAAACTGAGCTTTGCTCTTCAGAAATAACTAAACATAACAAGTACAATAATATACCCTGAAGGGAGCTCATTTTGAATCATAGTTTAAGTATTTCAGTAGGAGGAAAGGGATTAAGGAAAGAATTCACAGCCAAATTTATACTTCATGGGATAGAGATAATTCACATGGCAATTGAGAGTGACCCTTTATAGATTTGTAGAAAATGGAGGCAGGTCCTAGAGGCTTAATGTTTAGAAATATCTTCATTATATGCTAGCAGGAGCGACCAAATAAACCTTTCTGAAAGCCTGAAAGAAATGTGTATGTATAAATTAAACCTTCAGGAGGCTAAAGTATTGACCATTAGCTGCTAATTCATGATAGTTCCCCCATTCAAGAGAGGAAAGAAATGTTACTCATTTTGGAATCTACTCTTAGGCTTCACCTAGAAGAGAATACGAGTTTATCACACATAGACGTAAAAATTGGCCCTCGTGGCTTCAATCCATATGTAGCTCTGATATCAGTGATGAATTGCTGCCTGTTTTCAATAATAATGACATACAACAAATTATCTAACTACATTGGACAGTGTTCTTGCGCCAGTTACCATGTCATCGGCTGTTGACTCCAAACCACTCTCTCTACTAGGCTTTGTAACATGGGGGCTGGCTCTCTGCAAACCACATTTCTGCTCTGCCAGCTGGTTCTCTGTGTGTCCTGCCCAGAGGGACGACCCTGGGGAGGCTGCCAGGCTGGGCGGGAGAGCGTCTCCTTCCTGGGGGCTTCCTGTCGGCTCCTGTGGCTGTGAGCATCACCCCAGCAATAGTTCTTCACTCCAGCAACAGTGACTGATGACGGGGGCAGAAGGCAAATCGAGTTTGCAGTTTTTCTAATCCTTGACGAACTAGATTCAATATACCTCCTCCAGCGACACCAGCATCAGCTGGCTCATAGAAGCCCAGGTTCCAGTGCCACGGGGCACCCCCGTCTCAGAGGTCTAGGATTCAACTCCGTGGGACGACTCCTCCAAGCTTCTCTTTGGTCTCCCCAAAGAGGAGGACCGTCTGCTTCCTGCAGTTGCTGCCTCCTTTTGAGTAGTTCAAAACATAGTGAAGAACTCTGTCTACCTTGTTATAGATCTTTTATATTAAGTGTCTACGTTAAAAAAACTCATGTCATTTCTGTCTTGACTGATACAGTTGTGTTAGGAGGAAAGGGGTGAAAACAACTCAACTATTAAAATCAGTCAACTAATAGGGCTAGTACTTAACAAAGGTTCAAATTTACTTGGACGGTCAAATGGCTAAAGTTTATAATATTTTAAGAAGAAGGAGTAATGTGAAAGTACTCTAAATATACATATATTTGTATATATCTCCTATATATACAAATAAAAATCTATGTATAAATATATATAGTACAAATATATATTTATATGTATATGTATAAATACACAAATTTATGTATCTCCTACATACATAAAATTGACACATTTGTATGCATATATATAGGTACACACACATATATATATATGACAGGTGTGTGTGTATATGTATATATACCCATTCCCATGCAGTTATGGAGGCCAGGAAACCCCACAAACTGCCGTCTGCAAGCTGGAGACCCAGGAAAGCCAGTGATACAATTTGGTCTCAGTCGAAAGGCCTGAGAATTGGGGGTGTAAGTCCCAATCTGAGTCTGAAAGCCTGAGAACCAGGAACACCGATATCGATGTCCAAGGGCAGGAGAAGATGGATGTCCTAGCTCAAGCACAGAGCAAATTCACTCTTCCTCCAACTTTTTGTTCTATTTTGGCCCTCAGTGGATTGGATGATGCCCACACTGCTGGTGAGAGTGGATCTTTTTTACTCAGTCTACTGATTCAGATGCTAATCTTTTCCAGAGACACCCTTGCAGACACTTCCAGAAATAATGTTTTATCAGCTCTCTGGGCATCATTTAGTCCAGTCAAGTTTACACATAAAATTAACCATCACAAATGGGATGGATAAAACTCATAGGTGTTAAACCATAGCCAATAAATAAGCTAGTAGCTTATGAGTTATAGGTAAAACTCATAGCATGTGTTAAAGATAGAAAATGAGTAAAGAAGTAGCTTGAAAAACAAGCATAATTCATGAGATATGTTAAATATAGGTAGTATGTTAGTATCATTCAAGACATATTATATGATAAATAGGATGAAATTAGCAAAAGTGTTTATTTATAGAAAGAAAAATATGAGACGACCAAGATGTAAGGTACAGATCATGTCACTTCTAGACTGACAGCTAATCATTCTTAAGTTGGCTACACATTGGGATCCATCCTGGCCCCTTTGTGCTCCGGTTAAGAAATGCAGACAAAACCCTGGTTGTTCCACAGGCCAGTGGGCAAGGTACAGCTGAGGCCAGGAGTACTTGCTGCTGTGTCCTAATGGAGGAAACATACATTATTGATCCCAAGTGCCTCCTGCTCAACTTCAACTCTGGTACTTGTGACTGTGCATGAGAGAGACGGTGGCGGGGGTGGGGAGGGAGGGAGGGGGAGAGAGAGAGAACTCAAGACTCAAGGAAGGTGCTTCTTTCACTCTGCTTGTGTTAAACTATTCCATCCCCATCCCTCTGTCTCACTGTGTGTTCTGAATTGATTAATAAACCATGATGTGAGCATTTCAGTTGTATCTGTGAGCCTCTCTGTTTAGTGACATTTAGGATCAACCTTGTCTATTTCTGTAGAAAGGGCAGTTGGAATTTTGTTAGGGATTGCATTGCATCTATAGATCAATTTGGGAGTATTGCCATCTTATCAATATTGAGTCTTCCAATTCATGACACAGAATGTCTTTTGTTTATTTAGGTCTTTAAAAAAATTTTTAATGGCATTTTGTAATTTTCAGTGTACAAGTCTTACATTTATTTTTGTTACATTTATTCCTAAGTATATTTTATGATGCTATAAATAATAACTAATGGAATATTTTGCAACTATTAAAATGCAATTTAGAAAGCAAGGTATAATAACAGAAGTTATCGTTGGAAGTAGTGTATAATAAAATGGGAAGATGATTTTTATTTAATGTAAAAAAATGAGTACCAAATCATATGCATTGTAAAACTGTGACTTTGTACCCAAAATAAGCAAAGAAACCTGTATATAGGAGTCCTAAAGTAAAAGTAAAATGTAATTTTTCTCTTTTTCCACCTTTTTGTGATTTCAAACGTTTTTAATGACAATGATTACTTTTATAGTGAAAAATCCAAATATATAATTTTTAAGAATTCAATGATCTTCAATCATTTGGGTGGTCAAAATAACCAGACTGGACTATTTATGATCCATTCCTTTTGAGAGCTTTTTGCATGTTTATTCTTAAGAGACTAAAAAGAAAATTGCTGTATTTGATGTCAAATTGACACCAGTTAATCACGGAAGATTTTTTGCAATTTCTAGTGCTAAGCACCTCGTGTAACATTCATATATGTAATGTTTAGATGCAAATTGTATCTATATTCTACTTCTTCAATTTTTTTGCCGTATAGACTTTTAGTTTCTTTTTTATTCCTCATTCAAATTTATTCATGCTATACATTACTATAGATAATCCTTAGATAGCTCAATAGTCAGTATATGACTGAAAAAATTGTATCAGGAGAAAACTGTACATTTGACATCATAGGAAAACCATTTTTATTTTTCACGAAGGAAATAATTCCGATTCCGACTGCAGCATACAAGTCATTGTCAAGACAGTCTAACTGCTATGCCTCAGACGCCCTGACTGATCATTTCATGGATACAAGAAAAAACAAACCAGCATCTCTTATATTTGCTGTCTACATCAGCTGAAACAGGCAGATTTATAGTCACGTATAGGAAAGTGATTTATTGCTGGAATCTTCCACATCTGTAGAACTTGTGTATCGCCATCGCCAAGTGCATCCTCTGAGCTGACCCTGGACAGCCTGATGCTGGAGTGTGTGTGAGTGAGCCCTGTAGGAGCTGTTCCCCTCCTCATCCTGTGAATGCCATTGCTCCCTGGCTAATTGGAATAGACTCTTAGCTGCTGACTATGCTTCATGCTGGAAAGACTATGCTCCACAATTTAATTAGTTGATAATTCTAATCTTCTAATTTAACTAACACTTCTTTTGAGCATTGTGTCACTTGGCACAACATTTTTGAGACTTAATGGAAAAGTGCAGCCTTTCTGGGCAGTGTGCCTTCATTTACTGAACCACTGTGGCACCTTCTGTGCTGTTCTTTGGTATTTATTGTGAGGTTTTCAGCCAAACCTATTGATGTGTACTCATTAAGACCAGTTGTCTACAAAGCACCTGCTTTCCTGAGAAAGGATCTTATTACTAAAACATAGCTAGTTCTTGCCAAGAAGAGGGCTTAAATTTCTTTGGTTGACTTGATGCTTTATCACACTGCCTGTTTGGTCTTTGTAGTCATTGTGCTAAGCCCAAATTTCTTCCTTCTTCTTTTGTTCTGGGAAAGCCCTGCTATGAATCGCTTTCCATCCTCCCTGTTGGAAGCTGGATCATGCTGTGCCCAGCCCTGCATCTAGATTGTGCTGCGATATAAGTACAATGGTTCTAGTTCCTGCCACCATCTCAAGGGAATGGTTTAGACCCAAGGACATGCAAAGAGTTACAGTCTGCACTCCTCCCTCCCCTGTCGCTGTCAGCAAATACTGTACCCTTCTCTGCTTCTATTCTGGTTGCCCTCCTCCCTCCCTCCCTCATTAAAGGACTCCCAATGGTATCAGTACAGGCAGGACCAGCAAAATCCGGGGTGTTGCCACAATCCATTCCTTTGTTCAAGGACAGCTAGTTCCAGCAGCATTCTCTTAAAAAAGGAAATACCCTCATGGGGGAAGTCACCTGAAACTCACAATACCTCAGTGAAAAGGAGAAGCAGAATCTGCTGTTGCTAACTCTGTGACCTTGGGCTTGAAGATGAGTTTCTTCAAATCTGAGTTTCCACATCTGCAGAAGGTGAGAGCAGACCAGACTAGATCCGTTTCTTTATCTTCTGCAGGTTAATAGAATGCTTTGGGAATCTGATGAAAGCCATGGACTTTCTCCTGTGAATAGTGCACATGTGAAAATAAGAAAAATTATAAACAAGGTAGGATTGACTGACACTCTGGAGGTCCATGGCCACTGGGTTAAAATAAAAAATAAACAAGCAGAACCATGAACACAGTCTCTAAATTCATTGTGAAGGCTTACATTCTGCGATTCCAACCTCCCCATCCAGCTTCCTGGCCTGACTTGAACGTCCTCAGAACTGACATGTCTCTCCTGCCTCATTTCTGTGTGATTTTGTTTTCTCATTGGTTAAGTGTGAAGGGTCACCTTTGGGCAAAACCATGAAACTGTGACAAGACACTACAGGACCCCATCATTGGCCATTTCTTTTCATTTTTGAAATTTCTATCTCTCCTTTTTTAAAATTAATTTTAAAATTGTGGTAAAATGTACATTATATATGGTTTACCATCTTAACCGTTTTTAAGTGCACAGCTCAGTGGCGTGAGTACATTCACGTTGTTGTCCAGCCATTGTCATCATCCATCTCCATAACTTTTCATCTTCCCCATGTGAAGCTCTGCACCCATTAAACAATAAGTCCCCATTCCTCCAGCTCCTGGTAACCACTATTCTACTTTCTGTCTCTGTAAATTTGAGGACTCTAAGTATCTCATATAAGTGGAATCAGGTGTTATTTGTCCTTCTGTGTCCGGCTTATCTTATTTATCATAATGACCTCAAAGTTTATCCATGTTGTAGCGTGTATCAGAATTTTATTCCATTTTAAGTCTAAATAATATTTCATTGTATATAAGAGCTGCATTTTGTTTATCTATTCAATCATGGATGGCCCCTCGGGTTGCTTCTGCATGTTGGCTACTGTGAATAATGCTGCCATGAACAGGTGTATGAAAATATCTGTTTGAGCCCCTGCTTTCAATTATTTTGGTTATATACCCAGAAGTAGAATTGCTGGATCATATGGTAATACAATGTTTAATTTTTTGAGAACTGCAATACTATTTTTCATAGCAGCTGCACCATTTTACATTCCCACCAACAGTGCACAAACATTCCAGTTTCTCCTCATCTTCACCAATACTTGTTATTCTCTCTTCTCTCTCTCTATTTTTTTTTTAACGAGGAAGACTGGCCCTGAGCCAACATCTGTGCCCCAATCTTCCTCTATTTTGTTTGTGGGTTGCTGCCACAGCATGGCTTGACAAGTGGTATGTAGGTCTGTGCCCAGGATCTGAACCTGTGAACCCTGGGCCGCCAAAGCAGAGTGGGTGAACTTAACCACTACACCACCAGGCTGGCCCTGTTCTTGTTTTATATAGTAGTCATCATCCTAATGAGTGTGAGGTGATAGCTCATTACGGTTCCCATTTGAATTTCCCTAACGATTAATTGAGGATCTTTTCAAGGGCTTATTTGCCGTTTACATTTCTTCTTTGGAGAAATGTCTATTCAAGTTCTTTCTCTCTTTTTAACTCATACACATACATTTTCTTCTGTGCTTTTCCCCCATTATCCTTCTCTGTTTTATGTTTTTGCTTAGTCAGTAGTGCTAAAGTGTGTAATTTAATTTTGTAGTAGATTTTAGTGTAAAAAATGGAACAATTGCTTAGTTTTCTCTTATTTATTGCTATTACTATTATTGCATTTATGTTCCTGAAGTTGAAATGAGTGGTTAAAAATAAGCATGAAAAGAAACTTGCCTATTGTCAATCATGAAAAATTCTCATCACCTACATCTGCTAATGTAGCCACACTTCAGAGAGTCTATGCATCTGACTATCAGGTTAGCTTAATTATTTCCATTGGTACCATTTCACAGGGTTACATTTTAGTTAATATTTGTATCACTAATTATTAAGTAAATTTCTTCAAAAAAATTACACCATGATGAAACATTGAAACAAAAGACAAAAATTTCACAGAAGATTGTTACATGCCAGGCAATGTACTGAAAAACAGGATAAACTGCTAATCTGCTAAGTGTTAATAGAAATCCCCTGGAAAATTACAAAACACTCAGAAATAAATGACACTTACAGCATGACAATGCCAAAACTTTTGGGACAAATCTAAAGCAGAACATAATGTAAGTTTATGTCTTTGGATATAGTTATCAGAAAGCAGGTGAGAATGAAAATATCCCCTGTCCTTTGGGATAAAATATGTCCTGGCACAGCTGCTTGGACTCTGAAATGAAAGGAACACCTTGAAGCCCTACACGTCCATATTTCCTGCTGAGAGCTGGACCTTTAGTGAGAAAGAAAGAAATTTCTGTTTTTCTTAAGCCGCGGATAGTTTGGTCTCTGTTAAAGTTTCTGAGCCAGTAGCTTAACAAACAGAGAACTGTTTTACACCATATAAAGGAGAAACTCCATCCCCGTGAATTGGAAGCCTAAATGGAAAAGGTTAAGCCCTAACACTAACAAAAGAAGGTAAGGAAAATGTCTTTGAAACTTGGGGTGGAGAAGATTTTTTAAATAAGATCCCAGAAAGTACAATCCGTCAGGAGAAAAAGTGAGAGAGATTTGACTACTTGAAAATTAAGTAAGGATTTTTTTTTGAACAAAGGACACCATAGAAAAAGGTAAATGAGTGACAGATTAGAAGATAAGAAGATATTTTCGATATGCAGAACTGGAACGTGGGTCAATATCTAGAATACACAAGGAACTCTAGTCAGTCAACACAAAGAGATAGGGAACTGTATTCATTTTCTGTTTGCTTCTGTAACAAATGACCATAAACTTAGTGGCCTCAAACAACACAAATTTATTATTTTAAACTTTTGTAGGTCAGAAGTCTGACACAGGTCTCACTGGGCTAAAATGCAGAGTTGTGTTCCCTCTGTACATTACACTTTAGAAGAAAATCTGTTTCTTTGTCTTTTCCAGCTTCTGGAGCTGCCAGCATTCCTCTGCTCATGGCCCCTTCCTCTATCTTCCAAGCCAGCAACAGCAGGTGCATCTTTCTCACACTGCCTCACGCTGTCCTCCTTTTCTGACTCCCTTTTCCACTTTTAAATCCCCTTGTGATTACACTGAGCCCACTCAGATAATCTAGGATAGCCCCCCTGTTTTAAAGTCAGCTGATAGCAATCTTAATTTCTTCTGCAACCTTAATTCTCATTTGCTATGGAAGGCAACGTATTCTCAGGTGCCAGGGATTAGCATGTAGACATCTTTCAGGGAGCCATTATTCTGCCTACCAGGTACACACCAGAACAAAAGACAAAGGATATAGATTCCCAGAAGGGGGAACACTAATGATTGATAAATTATGGTCAGAAACTAGCAGCACAATGATCTTAAGTGTCATCTGGAACTTCATTCACTTATTCAATCAGAATATTTAGTAAGCAGATAACACAGGCTGGATTCTGATGGAAAAGCAAAGACAGAGAGCTCTTCAGGTGGCCAGCCATAGGCCCCTTTGAGACCCAGCCTGTCCAGGGCCATATGAGCTGTACTAAAATACTGTAAATAAAAAGTGTGTTGATTGGAGAGACCCGACCTGTAAGAAGAGGACCTTTAGAATTCCAAGACTTTTGTCTTCATTTGGGAGTAAACATGACACAGTGTTTAATCTATCTGATTGCCGTAAAAGGTTACCTCCACGAATTAAGAGAGGACTCAAAACATTTTTCTAAAAACTTACCAGTGTTAGCTCTGGACTGCCTTCTTGCCTTAACTGATATCCCACTTTTGCTCAGAGATACCTGACTTTAAATCGGGCCAGCACTGAAAAGATATCCACACTATCACAATGCGTTCTGTAGAAGTGACTGGAATCAGTACTTTATTTACAGATCCAAGACACATTCAGCACAGTTACAACTCGAGACTGAGCCCCAAGTGGTATTGCCACCAAGGCAGGGCTGCAAGTCAGGGTCATTTTCTGAACTTCAGTTAATGGATTACATTCAACTGGAGCACAAATGGAGGGATTACGAAAGTTGGCTTGAGAAAGGTTGCTCACATGAAGATCACCTGAAGATCACAGGAAGCTGTATCTTTGTGCTAGATCTCTCGAGAGCTGGCTTCTGTTTCTTTTTCCTGGAAGTAACACTTGCCTGGGATCATATATCTGACTGTAATAAGGAGGTTATGTGAATTTACATATTGGAAAAATATCTAAACATGATAACAATATTATATTGAACTTCCCCTGCACTCTTCATCCCAGGAGTTTTCCCATCATTAGCTAATTAAATTTCATAGTTTGGAAATGAAAGTATACACTTACCTCATTTTACCAAAGGAAATGTTTTTGAGAGGTTAAATGACAGTGTAGACAGTTACCCCAACCGGGAGGAAGAAGGGAAATGGAGCAGAAGCATCTTGCATTTACCGAATAATGTAGGTATCTGGGAACGAAGCTCAAAGCTTCACCTGTGGGCCATCCATCTAGTCACTTTAGAAGGACTGTATCTAAGTATCACCAGATATATGGAAAATAACACTCACAAATCCTCAGGAAAAGATACTGTGATTTTCCTTAGCAAACTATTTTGGTGTCTTTACAAACTAAGTTCTTGTTTTCTACTTAATATCTTCTTATTGTTTTTCTTTTGTGACACTTTATTGAGATAGCTCATGTGCCATATAGTTCACCAATTTAAAGTGTATATTTCAGTGGTTTTTAATATATTCATAGATAAGTGCAACCATCACCACAGACAATTTTAGAACATTTTCATCATCTCAAGAGTAAACTCCTCACATCTTAGTTATTACTGCTTTGTGCCCCCAATGACCCCCAAATCTAAGTAACCACTACATCACTTTCTGTCTCTATGGATTTGCCTATTCTGGACTTCTCATATAAATGAGATCATATAACACATGGTCTTTTGTGTCTGGCTTCTTTCATTTGGCGTAATGTTTTCAAGGTTCTTCATACGTGTTATAGCATGTATCAGCATTGCATTCCTATTTTTAGCTCTATAATATTTCATTGTATAGATATGATTTATCCATCCCATACACCCATTGTTTATCCATTCATGAGCTGAAGGACATCTGGGTCGTTTCTACCTTTTGGCTCTTATGGATAATGTTGCTATGAACATTCGCGTACAAATTTTTGTGAGTACAGGTGTTTTTATTTTAGGGGGTGTATACCTAGAGGTAGAATAACTGGGTCATATAGTAACTATATGTTTAACTTTTTGAAGAACTGTTGACTGTTTTCCAAAGTTGCTGAAATATTTTACATTTTGTCAGTAGTATATAAAAGTTCTGATTGCCAGCCGGCCCCGTGGCTGAGTGGTTAAGTTCGTGCTCTCCGCTTCGGTGGCGTGGGGTTTTGCCGGTTCGGATCCTGGACGTGGACATGGCATCACTCATCAAGCCATGCTGAGGTGGCCTCCAACATGCCACAACTAGAAGGACCCATAACTAAAAATATACAACTGTGTACCGGTGGCGCTTTGGGGAGAAAAAGAAAAAATAAAATCGTAAAACAAACAAAAAAGTTCTGATTTCTCCACATCCTTGCCAAAATTTGTTATTCTGACTTTTTTTGTTTCAATTAATTTTTTTTAATTGAGGGGAAATTCGCATAACACAAAATTAACATCTTAAAGTGTTCAGTGGCATTTAGTACACTCACAATGTTATGCGATCATCACCTTTATCTAGGTCCAAAACATTTTCATCATCCCCCAAAGATGTACCCATTTATCAGTCACTTCCCACTCCCCACTCCCCCCAGGCCTTAACAACCAGCAATCTGCTTTCTGGCTCTGTGAATTTGCCTACTTTGTTGTAATATAATGTTTTGAAAGTTAATCCATGTTGTAGCATGGATCACTACTTCATTCCTTCTTGTGGCTGAATACCATTCAGTTGTTTGTATGTACTACATTTTGTTTATCCATTCCTCCGTTGATGGACATTTGAGTTTTTTCCATCATTGGCTCTTGTAAATAATGGTGCTCTGAACACTTCTGTGCAAGCATTTGCTTGAATACCTGTTTTCAGTTCTTTTGGTGATATATCTGGGGGTAGAATTGCTGGGTCATTTGATAATTTTATGTTTGACTTTTTGAGGAACTGCTAGACTGTTTCCCACAGTGGCTGCACCATTTTACACTCCCAACAGCAATGTATGAGGTTTCCAATTTCTCCACATCCTTGCCAACAATGCTACTTCTCCTGTTTTTGATTATAGCCTTCCTAGAGAGTGTGAAGTGGTATCCTATTCTGGTTTTTGAATTTTCATTTCCTTGATGACTTATGATGTTTAGGATTTTTTTTCCATGTGCTTATTGGTTATTTATATATCTTCTCTGAAGAACTGCCTATTCAGCTCCTTTGCTCATTTTTAAATTGAGTTATTTGTCCTTTTATTGTTGAGTTGTAAAGGTTTTTTACATATTTTGGATAATAGATCTTTATTAGATCCATGATTTGAAAATATTTTCTCCCACTCTCAGTTTGTCTTTTCACTTTCTTGATAGTGTCCTTAGAAGCACAAAAGTTTTGTTTTGATGATGTCCAATTTTTCTATTTTTTTCTTGTTTTTGCTGTCATGTTTAAGAAACCATTGCCTGATTCACACTTATGAAGATTTGTGCCTATGTTTTCTTCTGACAATTTTATAGTTTCAGCTCTTGCATTTAGGACCTTGATCATTTAGAATTAATTTTCTAGAAGGTGTGAGGTATGGATCCAAATTCATTCTTCTGCGTGTGCATATCCAGTTGTCTCATTTGTTGTAAATCTATTCTTTGCCCGTTGAAGTGTCTTGGCACACTGGGTGATAGTCAATTGACCATAAATGTGAGTGATTATTTCTGGGCTTTCAATTCTATTTCATTAGTCTATACCTCGTTTCTTATGCCGGTACCACACACTCTTGAATACTGTAGCTTTGTAGTAAGTTTTGAAATTGGGAAGTATTTTTGAGATTGTTTTGGTCAGTGTGAGTCCCTTGATTTCCACAGGAAAATAAGCTAATAATATCCATATTATTCCCATATGGATAAGCTTTTCAATTTCTACTAGAAAGGCAGCTGGGTATTTGATAGGGATTGCTTTGAATCTGTAGTTCAATTTGGGGAGTATGGCCATCTTAACAATACTAAATTTTCCAAGCCAGGACACAGGATATCTTTCTATTTATTTAGGTCTTCTCTAATTTCTTTTCATAGTATTTTGTAGTTTTCAGTGTAGACGTCTTGCATTTATTTATTCCTAAGTATTTTATTCTTTTTGATGTTATTATAAATGGAATTATTTTTTTAATTTAATTTTTGGGTTGTTTTTTGCTAGCAGAAAGAAATAGAATTGATTTTGTATATTGATTTTTATTCACTACGTTACTAAAGTCTTTCCTTTGTTCTAACAGTTTCTTTGTGGATTCCTTAGGATTTTTTATACATACAAGATCATGTCAACTACAAATAGAAATATTTACTTTTTTTTCTAATCTGGATGCCATTTCTTTTTCTTGCCTAATTACCCTGAATAAAACTTCGAGTAGAATGTGAACATGAATGCTGGTAGCAGGCATCCTTGTCTGCTTCTCCAGATCTGTAATTAAGACCCCTATTTATTAAATTGTGCAAAGAAAGCAGAGTTCAAACCCATGTTGCTCTGCTGTTTGGAATGGAACATGAATAAACCTTGTTTCACTCCTTTCACTTTAAAATGGCATAAAATATTTATTAACCTTCTATCTTGGTATTGGGAGGATAAATCAGAATTTGACAATCCCCTTAAAAATTAAATATTATATAAATTAATAGGACAAAGTTATGGGGCATGATTAGGAAAATTTATAAGTGGGGGATGAAACCTCTAGTCACAATCAATTTTCCTTCTTAGAGATCAGAATTATTAATAAATCATGGTCTTTATTCTTAAATAAGCCTGGCTGGGATCCAGGTGACCTTCTCGGGAGACACACAGAATGTCTGCCTGCCCTGAGGAACCATGAACAACTTCTCTGCATCTATTGGGTTTCAGCCTCTTTTGTTTAGGAACCCTGCTGACTTGCTCTTTTTATACGTTGTCTTCATAAATAAATTAGTATTCCAATTAATGTAAAAGTAGCCTGTAAAAGAATTTCTCACTCAGGCTAATAATTTCTTCCTTCTGAAAAATGAGAAAAAAGGAGTCAGAGCATCCTTTTTTTTTTTTGCTGGAAATTTTGCCTGGATATGGTTGCACAAATGGCTGTAAGGCTGTGAGCACCTCTGCACTGAAGCCTCCTTTGCTGAGTAGCAAGACCATTTCTGAGGCCCAGGATGCTCCCGATGAAGGGAGCCTCTATCTTGTGGTTATACTTGCAGGCAGGATTGGGATATGACTTGACACTGTATTTGATTCCTAGGAAGAGGATTATTTTAGTCCATTTGGTATACTATAACAAAATACCATAGATTCAGTGGCTTATAAACAACAGAAATTTATTTCTCACAATTCTGGAGGCTGGCAATCCACGATCAAGGTGCCAGCAGATTCAGTGTCTGGTGAGGACCCACCTCCTGGTTCATAGATGGCTGTCTTTTTTCTGTGACCTCATGCAGGGGGAGGGGGACGGAGCTCTCTGGAGCCTCTTTTATCAGGGCACTAATCCCATTCATGAGGGCTCCATTTTCATGACCTAACCACCTCCCAGAAGCCCCAACTCCTATACTTTCACAATGGGGATTAGATTTTAACATACAAATTTTGAGGGGAACACAAACGTTCAGGCCATGGCAAAGCGGCATCCTCAAGTTTGACAGCTGCTAAGACAGCTATTATTTGTAGTAACTACCTGTTATGGAGGTCATGGGTTAAGTGCCTTCTCTAAGGTTTTTGGTCCTCAAACGGTCCTATCCATAGGTACTATTATTAATTCCAATTTCTACTTGTAGAAGCTGAGACTTAGAGGTTATAGAGGCATCAGTTTTTGCCCCCTACCCAAGATTCTTTCTCCTCATTTTCTGTTAATACCACCCCTTTCCTTAGTGGAAGTCTTCTGCCCAACTCCCTGTAAATCTAGTGTGGTTATAGTATCCTGCCCTGCTGTTCAGAGGTGTGAACAAGTACCCTAGAATCAGGTAATCTCATAGTGATGATCCCGATGAGGTTCTTATCATGGATTTTATATCCAGATGTTCAGAGAGAAGTTTCCTTTTTCTTCTAGCGTCAGTACATGGAAAGATGGAAATCTAGACCACAATCCTCTCTTCCCCTATGTTTTGGAGAAATCCTGCCTGTAATACAAGAGAATGAGATAAACACACTGAAAGAAGCAAACCCAAGAGGTTGAGAAAAAGAATATTGATATTTTTTGAATCTCTAAGGTAGATCCCTTTCTAGAGGGAGATAATAATTAACTCATTTTTGTTTAACCAAGAAAGTTAATTAGCTTACCCACAATTATGCAATTAAGCAGGTTGCAAAGCTTGTTTTAAATCTATGCCTGTCTGGCTACAAAGTTTGTGCTTGATGCAATACTCTATTTAGCTTATATGGCTATTAGCCAGATGTTTCAAGTTAGTTAAGCAACAGAAATAAAGGGTATGAAGTGCATATGATCATAACTGACAGACCTACTGTACATATCCCCAAGTATTAAAATTCATGCCCAAATTGTGAGGAAGAGCAAATTGCACATCTTTTCCAAGAAAAAAATAGTTTCTGTTCCTCCTAGAATAAATCATCACAGACAGTAATATGAGTTCTTAGGAGAATAACTGAACATTTCCTGTGACTTTGGTTATAAATAGCTCCATCTTACACGAACAATCTGATAGAGCAGACTGAGGCAATGACTGCCAGGGGTTTATGGGTATGACCAGGAGCTTGAAGAATGACTGAGAATTAAGGGAAGCTCAATAATGAGTGGAATATGACTGCTCTTCTGGGGCCCCTTGTTCTCCATCACGTTGCATGGCCTGCGTACCTCAACCAGACCTCAACATATAAGATCTCTACCTTTTCCTACTTTCCTGACCCATTTGTGTCTTGCCACTTGAATGACTATTATTTACCATCATGTAAAATTCAACATGTTTTTATTATAAGTTAGCATTTAAATAAATATAACAAAAATTACTATAAATACAAGTAGAAAATTGCAAAGATGTACACCCACACAGTTCTCCATACGTCCACACAGATATCTCTTGCTCGTTTTTTCAAGTACTCAGGCATCACTGAAATATTTGACCTTGAAGTTCAAACTTAACAAAAGCCCCAGTTGCTGATTGTGATATAATAAAAGTAGGAATTAATTACTAAAGTATATGCAGGAAAGGCTTGGCAATTAAAAACCTCCTTCCTAAACAGATCTTGGGTGAAATAGGATATATTGAAATAGCAGTTTCAGAAAGGTTGAGAATAAAAATAGTTAGAACACTATAAGTCTAAATTCATGATATATGATTAAAGCTTTTCTTAGATGCAGATTCATGGACTTAAAATTCTCTATAACTGAGAAAAATGAAAATAAAGCAACAAAACCTTTAGGTCAAGAAGTTAGAAAAGAAACAGCAAAACCAATCTAAGGAAAGAACAAGAAAGTTACTGAAAATAAATAAAAGTCCAGTTAATACATGAGAATATGTGAGGGTTTTTTTTTTTTTTTTTGAGGAAGATTAGCCCTGAGCTAACATCTGCTGCCAATCCTCCTCTTTTTGCTGAGGAAGCCTGGCCCTGAGCTAACATCCATGTCCACCTTCCTCTACTTTATACGTGGGATGCCTACCACAGCATGGCTTTTGCCAAGCCGTGCCATGTCCGCACCCAGGATCCGAACCAGCGACCACCAGGCCACCTAAACGGAACATGCGCACTTAACCTCTGCACCACCTGGCCGGCCCCTGGGTGAGGGTTTTTTAACAGTAGAATTAATAAGTTGAACATTGATTCTTTGAGGGAAAATTGGCAAGTTAATACTTAGTCTAATAGGAAAACATTTTTTTTTTGCTTTTGAATGTCATAAGCAGGACTTAATGATTTTTATCTAATTATAAAAGCAATATATGCTCAACAATAACAATAAAAACTAGAAAATAAAATCAACATAAATGAGACAATTTCATGGTTTGGCCCCCCATTTTACTGACAAAATGTTTGTTTTCAATTAATTTATGTTTCTCCCACAGTGTCATCACCCCCTACCTGCTGACATCCCCAGTTTCTTATCACCTAAGACTTTTCATCTTAGAAATATCATTGAAAAGTTATCTCTGTTATTCCTCTATACTGTCATGTGTATTTTGACCTTGACACTTCAAATCCATAATGAGAACCTTCATGCCTGGATAACGACACAGAAACCTAGCTGGTGTAACTGCCTCCACAGTTTCTGCTTTTTGGTCCATTTGGCACACTATCCATCAGGAGCTGTCACCCTAGGGTTCAGGAATGCAGCCACTGTGACAGTCCTGGCCAGGCAGCCCTAGGTATGGGCCAGTGGAGTCTTGATTAAATATCCACACCTCTTTGTCGTCCCACTCTCCAACCTCCTGCTGCTGTCTCCCATTGGCTACAGCACATGGAGGCCAGAGGGCCAGGGAGTCTGGATGGTGGAGTCTTTTCATCTGTGCAGATTAGTTACTAAAAAGACTGGCAGGGCTGGGAGGAGCAACTAGCGGGCCAAACGGAGACCAACCTGCACACTGTCAACCCCTTCCCCCTCTGCCTCTTCCTTCCATAGGTAATTTGGCAACATGGAATTTCTTACTTTCCCTGACTGACAGACTCACTCTGTCTCTGGTAGGAATTCCCTTACCCCATTTCCTTGCCTGGCAAGCAAACTCCTACTTATCCTTCAAGATCCAACTCAAATGTCACTACTCTCTCTTTCACCTACACACATACAGAAGTAGCAAGGTTCTAAGAATGTTACAAAGAAAATTAAGGTCCGGTCTTCAATCCACCACTTACTAGGTGATGTGACCTTGGGTGAGGTACTTGTCTGGTTTTAACCTCCCTTTTTGTTTTTTCAAAATAGGAATGGGAATACTTGTCTTGACAGCTCTTTCCCAGGGAAATCGGAAAGATCAGTGAGATAAAATGCTTTCTAAAGTGCAAATCATTTTACAAATGTAATTTTGGTGGCGTCGTTACCATTGCTTAGAAATTTTTCCTATTTGTTCAGATGGATCACAGTGCAAGATGCAAAAATCAACTTTGGTGCCTTAAAATACTAATTCGTTCCCCCCTCCCCCCCTTTTTTCCTCTTTCTACATTCTCCCTTTTTCTCTTCTGCTCATTTTCCTTTTTTCCGGCGTCTCTTTCCTTTTGTGGTTTGCTTGTTTATATTGAATTTAGGTATCCGGGGACGCTGTTTGACTTTGCAGATACACTTCACAGTTAAAGAGGGTAAGTCACTCAGTAAAGGGGGTGGGGGAATTCTAACAAAACAAAACTCTGCATTCTAAATTGTAAAGTTCTGAGAGCTGATAATTCACACTGGCAGAGTCATAAACGGATCTGTTGCAGAGCGAGGACGCAGGGCTGGGTTGCGCTGCAGTCCCGGCCTCTGCAGCCCGCGCCACAGCCCGCGCTGGGGCACCGGAACCCCAGGCCGGCGGGCGCAGCAGCGGGTCCGGAATTCCGGGAGGCGAACACGAATGGACCAAGACTACAACTCCCGACATGCATGGCGACCAAACCAGGTTCTACCCTACTTGTCTCCTCATTCTTTCCGGTTCTTACGACAGAGACTTCTGTCTAGGAGCTGCGTGGTAGTATTTATAGGGAGACTGTAAGCTTCTCTGGCGGTGCGGCGCCCGAGAACAGCTTACGGAATGCTTCTCACTCGTCGGGTGGTTCACTCCCGCGTTGCAGAACCCGCCGTCCGACGGGCCGGGTTTCCAGGGGGACATTAATTGTGGCCGGACGCTGTGGCGCGGCGGTTTAATTCTCCGACGGCGGCTGATGGTGCGGAACGAGATGGTCCTGACGGGGCTCATCAGGAAACTCGGTAACAGTCTGCGATGCCCTCGCCCCAGCCCTTCTTTGTCGTGGCCACCTGCTGGAAAGGCCGTGTCCCGTGTCCGAGGCCGGGCCCCGCGGCGGCGGCTCCGTCTCGTGTCCTGGCCTCCCTGGGCGGCCCCCTGGGACCCTGTGGGACGCTGTCAGCTCGGCAGTTCGCGTGCCCAGCGCCCGAGCGGCCGGCAGGTGCAGACACCTGGGTTCCCTCTCTCCTTCCTCCCCGCGCCGGGCCCCCCAGGAATGACCAAGTTTCAGGGTCGATCTGGGGGCGCCTCCTGGGAGTAGGGCAGCAGCGTGCTGTGCTTCGTTGACAGGTCATCAGCTGGCCGAGATCCGGGAGCGCGCTCTCCGGAGCATCCTCTGCAAGGTTGAGCACAACTTAATCTGCTGTGCTGATCTCGTTCAGGAGAGGCTGCTTTTCCTGCATTTGCTGGAATGGTTCAATTTCCCGTCCGTCCCAATGAAAGCGGAGGTTCTGAGCCTGTTGAATAGATTGGTTAAGGTAGGATCATTTTGAAATAAAATGATCAGAGGAGTGAGTGTTTCTTAGTCATTTAATTGTATCGTTGGTTGAAAGTTAAATAATTAAAAAAAATTTTTTTAAAAACAATCGAAGAGTTTGAATTTTAATTTATCTGGGTATGTAGTGCTCATCTTCCTTTTCTCTTATTCGTAATGCTGAATCTCACGTTGTCTCTTCTGTGCTCTGAAGTAACCCAGAGCTGCTGAGTTCTGGTGTGTTCTGATTTTTGGAATCATCTTCAGAGGTTAATATGTTTTATTGTGTATTTCCTTGTGTTCTGCTATTTACATGTTAAAAGTTAGTTGTGTCTGTAGGAAAGAGAATACATTTAAAGATAATGTTACAGACCATGTTTAGTAAATAGCACAAGAATGTTAAATTGCTGTTCCCATATTTGATTTTCAGATTTGTGTTCCTCTGCCTTTCTCGAGAGTAGTTAGTTGTTATGGTGAAATGTCAGTGTGCTGGTGTCACCTTTCAAAACTGTAAATCACTCTGCACTCGTAGGGGGTTCTCATTACTTTGGCATCCTTTGACTGGTTGGAGGTTGGAGGTAGGAAAGGAGAGGGTGAGTGTCAGTGGGAAGAAGTAATCCATTTAGTAAATAAAGGTAGGATTGATAGGGTGCATTTCCAGTGATCATTGTCTGGACTTGTCTCTCCTAAGCGTTATCAAATATTTTATGTATGTCACTATAAATGTACGTCCTATTCTTGGAAGTTCTTTACTTTGGGGTATATCAATGCAAGATTTATTTTTTTTAAAAAGGAACATCTAGTATACCAAAAATAATTTCATGTTTTGACTGTGGTAAAATAATGTCTAGAGATTTTGATATTTATTATTATTCTTAAGACTCTTCTCTTCTTATTTCAGTATCCCCCAGCGGTCCAGCATTTGGTTGATCTCGGTGCAGTCGAATTTTTATCTAAACTTCGTTCTAATGTGGAGCCAAATCTACAGGCTGAAATCGATGGCATTTTAGATGGACTTTTTATTCTTCCTTCGGAAGTTCCTGCGCTATATTCTGAATCTTACCAAACCAATCAAACTGGTAACTCTTTGGAATCAATCTGAAGCATTCTGTTAAAATATACATATTGGTTCTAGCGGTTAATTCTAAGGAAGGTGACCTTAAATTAAAAAAAAAAAGACTCCTTCCCATCCCCCCAACTTATTTTTCTTGCTAACTTATCCGAGTGATCTTTTTTCCCCTCTTCTACTGTTATTTAGAGGAGGATACATTAGTATTTATTTCTAATTTTGTATGGGGCCTAAAAGATGCCGTTGATTTTCTTTTTGTGAGACTAGTGTGACAGATTATTTCTTTAACAATAACAACAAATTTTCATTGAGCACTCGTTATTGTGTGCCAGACATCGTTCTAAATGTGTCAAACTTGGATTTTTTGACTGTGTTCTTCGTACAGGAGTATGGTGATACCTGCCCTAGCTCATGATTTTGTTGTGCGGGCCAATCAAAATGAGCTACACGTGGTATACTGCTTAAAATCAGAGCCAAAGAGACAGGGACGTAAGTCCCAGTGCTGCCACTAGTTGTGTGACCTTGCTAAGTAGGGTACTTCACTCCTCCGGGCCTTAGTTTTCTCATGCCAAAATTGGGACAAGAAGAAAGAACATCTGGTAGAATTGTTGTGAGGATTAAATGAGACAATGCCTGTCAAGTGCTCCACGTAGGGCCCAGCATATATTAAGCAGAGAATTGTTGGCTGCTACTGTTGTGTTCTTGTTGTTATTTAATGCCCGGTATAGTGCCTAGCAAACGGAAGGCATTTAAATTGATTCAAAGAAAAAAAAAGTGCTGATGAAATTTATGTGATTGAGTAGTAAAGGTGGAAAAAGCATGTTTTTGCTTGCTTAATCTGTTAGACCATATTTTTCTCTTCACCAATGCTGCGCTGCTCCTGCTATGACTCTGGTATGCTTTTAATAAGAACAATAGCAGCTGCCATTGATTGAGTTCTTGTGTGACTGTGATTTTTAATAATGTATTTTACAATTTCTGTCTAAGCCATAACAAATCAAGTAGAATCTTAAATTGTGAATTTTCAATCTAGTTCCTGGCAGGTGAGATTAGAGGTATAGTCTAGGGCTAATTTTCAGTTATCTGTATTAATGTTAGGAACTACTAGCATGAAAAATTCAAAGAGAAAATTACAGAATTTAGTTGTAGCCTTTTCCTCCTTCTCATTGCATCTGAACTGCTGAATTCATAATAAGATGTGATGTGGAATCGTCACAGGTGTTGAAAGATAGCACTCCACTCCTTTGTTTGTGAGTTTTTTTTTAAAGATATTAATGAAAATTTAAGTGATCAGACACTATACAATTAGAGTCAGAGAGGGGAGATGGACTAAGCAGCAGAGATGAACAATCCTTGAATAGATACTTTGTAACAGATTCTTTATGTACATTGTGGATGTTTTCATTCTAAAAAGTAATTGTATTTATTAACAGTAAAAGAGAGAGGGGAAAAACCCCATCAATTGGAAATTGGTTCAGTATTCACATTCTTTTCCTCTTTAGAAAGACAGACTTCAGAGAAAAAAAAACTAGGTTATTTTTCTAGTTTTTAAAATGATTCAAAAACTTGAGAAAACATTAATATTTGATGAGTGAGTTTCACATTTAGCTAATAAAAATCAATGATGAAGTGATACTTACATTTTCTTTTCAGAATTGCCACAACCTGAAATCTTAACAGGGTATTTTCCTCAAGACAAAAGTAACTTCCAGCAGACGGAAGTGCCTCCACGGCCGATGGGTGTGTATGGGTAGGGAAGTAAATCTGCTGATCTGGTAAATTGGAAATTAATGTACTTTTCCTCATTGTTGTGAAGACACACTGTCAAACTTGAATGTTTCAGCATTGAACTGAATGTTTCAGTTGCCTCAAATTAGTCTCGGGTGTAGAGTCTAAACGGTGACACTTGATGTTCTAACTGCGTCCGAGCAGCTCTGTAAGTGGGTGGTAATGGTGCACTGGTACCTCGTGCTTATTGAACACGAAGTCTTTGTCAGGGGACGGTGCCCTGTGCTGTGCATGTGTCAGTTCCCTGAGTGGTACTGTCCATCTAGTTATTTAAGCCGAAGACTCAGAATCATCTTCGTTTCTTCATTTATCTTTATCCCAACATCCAGCTGATTAAAGAGTTCTGATTTAGAGCCTCTCCCTGGAATCTCATCCAGGTCTTTTCATGTCTGGGTGTGTCTGGTCTCTGCTGCTCACAGGCCACCTCCTCAAAGAGACCTTCCTGAGGACTCTAGCCGGTGGTCACTTTCTATCTGTGTTTAGTTTTCTTCCTAACACATATCGTGATCTAAAATTATGTATTTATTTACTTCTTGTTTGTCTCCCTCATTCTTAGTTTAATGATAGCTGCATACAGGGCTTTATCCCCAGTGTGTGAAACAATGCCAAAAATGTGTTACGCACTATATACGTTCTTTGAATGAGTGAATCAATCCTCGTGGAGCCCATGAGATTGATTTTATTAGTGTCCCCATTTTACTGATGAGGACACTGAGGCTTAGAAAGGACAAAAGCTTTGTCCTAGGTGATGCAGTTAGGGAGTGGATAGGTAAGCATGTACTTCATGTTTTTCTTGCCTGCGTAGTTGAGATGAAAAAGTTGTGTGCCAGGATACATCTGCTGATGTCGGGTATTCAGATTAACTGAATTTGGAAGTCCTCTGTTATTAAAAAACTTTCATAGAAACTCTCAGGTTGAATAACAGCCTGAAAAGAAAAAACAGAAAACGTGCTCATCTGTTAAAATGGTTCACCTTTCTGGAAAAGATTTGTTAGGCTTGTAAGGAGCTTTGGTTTTGAGGCAAGATGGTAGTTCTTTGTGTTTGTGGCTGAGAGGCTTAACTGAGTGACAGTGAGAGACATCAGAAGGAGGTGAGTGTCTACAGGGCTGGTAACAATGGGTCTTTGAGTGAAGCTGTTGAAAACCTTAAGGACGATTGAGATGGTTACGCATTTCCTGTGAGTTGCAGTTTGTGAATTGATGGTGTGGCTTATTTTGGACACATCTTTACGTGCGCAGTGTAAGCCTGTCCTTCCCTCCACCTACCTCTTGCTTTTGCCTTAAAAAGTAAACCCTGCTTTTATGTTAGCACTTGAAAAAAGCAACTGTGATGTGTTTGGCAATTTAATATTACCGTTATCTGAATTTAACAATTCCATGCTCTTTCAAAGCATTTGGCAGAAAGACTATTTGCCATTTGGAAGGGCTTATGTAGATACTGTTTCTCAGTCTTGTCACCTTAACTTATGCAATATGAGATCTGTTAAAAAATAATTTGAACAGGGGTAGTTTAAAACTGTGTTAGTTTCTTGGATTTCTTTTAATCTCCTTTGAACTCTGATATTTGATCTTCAACCTTATGGTCTTCAAGTTATCTTCAAAGAGGTTTAAACATCTAACACCATATAGGATATTTGAACATGACTAATTAAATATAATAGATGATTATGTTTATATCATTTTTAATTTCTCCAATTAAAGATGTTCTCCAAATGCCAGTTCCTTTTATGTCAGATTTAAACTCTGTGTTCTGATCAACCACAGGGTAAAATAGGAAATTTAGTTGAAACTCTAAATGTCATTCAATATTGGTGTGTGTTTAATGCTCTTCTAATAATAATAATATACTCGTTCTGTTTAAATTATGAAAAGAGAGCTCTGTTATTTATCCTGTGAGGGAACAAAATTGTAGCTGACCTTGCTTGGTATAATGTAAGATGGAACTTTACTTGGGGCCTTGTTTTAAAAGGGAAGCTTTACTCTTAACTTTGTGAATCTGTCAACATTGACTTCTTGATGCCTGAAGTTTTACTTTTCCGTTAACAGTAAATCAGACTGTCAAGTGCTTGAAGTTTTCTACGTTTCCTTGGCTGCCGCTGACCACCACAGACCGACATGTCCTCTCCTCTAATGAAAGGTACAGTGCCTGAGGTATTTCTGGTATTTTGGTTCATTTATAGCCATCAAATCTGATAGTTATTACTATACATTTTCACCAGGAAAAAAGATACTAAGTGGCTGTGAAGGTAGTAAAGGGAATATATGAAGGATTTTCAGTATTTTAAAAAGCAAGCCAGACAATTCCTGTTTGCCTTTAATCAGGCTGCACATCAAATTTCTTTTTTCCAGTTGGAATCTTGTGTACTTCTTGGTGATATTAGTCATCTCTTATTGACCAGATTCTCTGATTGGCCATTGCTTATGCCCTTGGTTAATAAAAATGGAAAAATCAAACATAAATGCAGTCTTTTTTAGTAGACGATATATTTTGAAACATGGATTCCATGTTTTCTGCTCTGTTAGGAGAAGCTTGGGGACCACTGATCTAATCTAATCTTATGTAATGGATGTTAATTGGTTATTCCTCCCAAAAGTAGGCAGCTGATATATAGAAGTTTGGAGAGTGTTTTAATGTCTAGTTTCACTTTTTGCTGAAACTTTAATTTCAATGAATGCCACAACAATGAGTTGTTAGTCTTGTTTTGGTAAGAATGTGAAAAATAAAGACCAAGTTGCTAGAGTTAGGGCCAGATACAGGTGGATGGTGTTGAAGGACTTTTGGTGATGGCACTTCTAAGGCATCAGTAAATTCTCTTGGAGTAAGGTATTGAGGGGGTGGAGTGCACATGACAAAGGGCAGGGGCTTGTTTTGATATGTCAGTTCTGAGTCAGTCCCTAAAGAAGAGCTAACAGCGTCTAGTGCACGCGTGTGAATGGCGAATGGTGGACTGGAGCTGGGCTGAGAGAGAGGGTGTGGTTTTTGGGTTGGGATGAACAACTGCTACATCCCTAGGAGAGCAGATATTGTCTGAAAAGTTGAGGGGTATCCTCTGTCTAGTTTAAGAGCGGAGTCCCAGCTTGAATCACCTAGAGCAGAGATGAGCAGTAAGGAATCTGATTCCTAGAATTTAACTCTATACTTACTATTATTTTTTTGTCTTATTTCCTAATTCATTTAGCAGATTTCACCGAATTCTGTGCCCTTTGACCTCATTGATCTCATTTTGTAGCATTGTGATAATCTCTGGGCTTATAGTAGTGGAGATACCCTGTAGTCCCTGCTCTTGAGGGTCTAGTGGGGGATATAAGGTCAATACACAATTACATAGCACAAAATAGAGGCATATGGAAGAAGCATCTACCCCAGAGTTGTTTATTGATTGGGGAAAAAATCTAGGAAGGCTTCCCAGGGGAAGTGATGTCTTAGTTGAGGTCCAAAGGATTGTGATAGAGTCATTATGCCCCGAGGTTACTCAGAATCTGGTACAGGTAAACTCATTTTAAAAATAATACTATATTTTGTAGTTCTTTAAGAAGTAGTAACCACACTTTAATCTGGAACACCTGTGAACTATTGAAGGACGTTATCATGCAAGATTTTCCTGCTGAGATTTTCCTTCAAAGGCCAAAAATTGTTCAGGTGCGTATCCTGTGTAATTGTTTTCGATTTTGAAATAGACAACTTTTTGCAATGAAACAAATTTTGCAAAGTAGGAGTCCTTGTAAAGGAAATTTGCACTACTGTATTCAAAAAATGAAATATTTGGTTATTTAAATCACTTATCTTTTAACTTATCTGGATGGGAATTAGTCTCATTCGATGCATGCTGTCCATTGTGACCACCTTGATTTACTGTTTATGGGTCATCCAAAGGAGAAATAGACTTTGAAAATGGAGTTTGGGCAGCAGGAACCCTTCTTAACAGTAAGAATAGCATCACTTTCTGAGTATCCAGTCTGTGTAAGGCACAGTGCTAGATGCTGTGGAAATATGGTCGTAGTGAGCAAATCAGATGGATTCTTTGCTATCTAGTCTATTGCTTATTTAGTAGAGAGATTGGGATCCAGCGTTGGGATTCTGGCATGTCCAGAGCATCTCGCAGTGCCTCAGCACCCTCAGTCCACAACCTCGCTCTGCAATTAGAGGGCTGAAGTGCATGCCAGTGAATGGAAGCTATTAATACGTACTGCTGCACCTGTCAAATGATAGCAGAGGAAAAGCTGTTGATTACCAGCACGTGGCAATGTGATTTAGCTGTTTGAGATGAAAAGGCTTGCTGTGATTTTTTAAAAGTACTGTATAACTTAATGTTCTGAATGGGGAATAATTCCTGTGTTCTCTCAGAATGGGTGCTCAGCTACCAGATTTTAGATATGAGAAACACAGGCTATTAAAATTTTATCATCTTATTTTGACTCATCTTCTTGCATTACGCTGTCATTTTTGTGCATTTCTCTTTCTCCTGTCTTATAAACATTTGGCAGCTTCATTTATTCCCTTTGTTGTTCATTTAACCTTCCTGAAGCTCCACATCCTTCTTTGAGGTCGAGCACTTAGTTCCTGTGATCGTTTTCATTGCTCTTTATTTCAGAGTCTCTTATCTCTGCTGAAACTGGCCTTTGGGGGAGATGGAAAACATCGCCTGGCACTGCAGTCAGTGTCCTGCTTGCAGCAGCTGTGCACGTATTTAAGAAACAGACTGAACTTTCACCGGGATCCAGGTTTTTTCTCTAGTAAACAAGGTATTTATATTTATTTGTTCACTAGTCACTAGCAGTATTTGCAGATTCTTCTGAGAACTCCCTATTATACTCACTGCTGGGGCCTTACTGTGTATACATTTCAGAACATCAACCCCCTACTCCTAAACGTAATCAAATTGTCATCTTTGAAAACAAACTGTGTGATTGACAGAACCACTCATGATCCCACCCTCTTTTTTTATTTTTGATAAGAGACCTTTGCAGGTGTTTGTTTTCTTTCTCCCATACGTAAAGAGTGTTTTTGGCAGTTAGGGACTAGGATTCTGAGTCCCGCTATTCATGTGGGACTTTGGGTATTTTCACATGTTACGTGTTGTGTTAATAAATTGTTTGGTTTGAAAAATACCAATTTTTATTTTATGAAGACTATTTTTATTTGACTTGTGATGTAGTCATAGTATTATATGATAGTGTCAAACTTTTCAGGGAAAAAGCACCATCTAATGGCCAAATAGAGTACGAGGCTGGCCTTGTCAAAACAGTATTTACAACTTAAGATTTCTGTGTACTTTTACAGTATGCATTGAATATTATAGTGATTTGTCATTATGCTTTACAGTTAATCCCTGTTTTGTTGAGAGTTTCACTGATCCTGTGCTCCTTGAATATTTTTGCCTTACGTTAGCTTTATTATAGATCTCACAGGGTCTGGGGTTTCCTCCTTAACTTTCTTGAGATACAGCATTCTGCAGTTGGCTGATAAGAGAGCTTTTGGGTGCCCCATATTTCATCAGAAAAACAAATTATAATGATGATAAAATTGCTTGGTATTTCTGAAGATTTATTCATGTATTAAATAAATATTTATTTATCGTCTACTGTATGCTAACCAATATTCTAGTCTCTGGGGGTGTAACACTGAACAAAACAGGTAAAGTCTCAGCCTTTATGAGGTTAGATTTTAGAATATTGGAGACAGGTAATAAACAAGTTCATTTCAGATCAGAAGTGCTCGAAGGGAACAAGGAGGGTGGTGTGACAGAAGGTGATGGAGGGAGCGCAGCTTACTTAGGTAGGATGGTCAGGGAGAGCCTCTCAGGAGGCGACCTGGAGGGCGAGAAGGAGCGTCTGCTTGAAGAGCTGCAGGAAGGGTGTTCCAGGAAGGTCAGAGCCTCAGCAGTGAGGGTGACGTGCTTGAGGAACGGAAACCAGGCCCGTGTGGGTGGAGTGTGGTGAACCGGCGGTGGGCTGGGGAGGGCAGAGAGACAGCGAGGGGAGACCAGAGAGGCAGCGGGGGCCAGAGCGTGTGGGGACTTGTTGACGTTGGTAAGGATTTTATATTTTCGTTGAAGTGCAGTGAGAAGCTCTTGAAGAGGTTTTTTTTTTTCCCCTCTGCAAATTCCTTTATTTTACCTAATTCTTTAAAAATTATGGTAAAATATATGTAACATAAAATATGCCCTTACAACCATTCTTAAAGGTGCAGTTTGGTGGCATTAATTACAGTCACACTGTTGTGCAACCAACACCTGACCTGCTCTCAAACCTTTTTCATCACCCTGGAAAGAAGCTCTGGAACCACTGAGCCGGACTCCCCATTTGCCCTTCCTCCTGCAGCCCCTGGGTGCCTCTAATCTACTTTCTGCCTCTAAATTTGTCTATTCTAGCTACCTCATACAAGTGGAATCATACAATATTTGTCCTTTTGTGTCTGGCTTGTTTCACTTAACAAAATGTTTTCCATGTTGTATAGCATATGTCAGAACTTCATGCCTTTTTTATGACTGGATAATATTCCATGGTATGGCTATACCACACTGTTTATTTATCTGCTGATGGACATGTGGATTGTTCCCATATTTTGGCTATTGTGAGTAATGCTTCAGTGAACATTGGCATATCTGTTTGAGCACCTGTTTTCAATTCTGTTGGGTGTATACCTGAGAGTAGAATTGCTGGATCCTGTGTTAATTCTATGTTTAGCTTTTTGAGAAACCATCAAACTGTTTTCCGTAGTGGCTGCACCATTTTGCATTCTCTCCAGTGATGTATAAGCCTTCGCATTTCTCCACATCCTTGCCAGCACTTGTTATTTTCTATTTTTTAAAAAATCTTTGTCATCCTAGTAGGTGTGGAGTGGTATCTCGTTGTGGGTCTTTTTTTCTTTTGCTGAGGAAGATACACCCTGAACTAACATCTGTTGCCAGTCTTCCTCTTTTTTTGCTTGATGAAAATTAGCCCTGAGCTAACATCTGTGCCAGTCCTCCTCCACTTTATATGTGGGTCATTGCCACAGCATGGCTGTCGAGTGGTGTAGGTCTGCGACTGGAATCCAAACCCACAAACCCAGGCCACTGAAGCAGAGGGCACTGAATGTAACCACCTCACCACAGGTCAGCCCATCATTGTTTTTTTTTTTTTTCCTAAAGTTTGGCAACTGAGCCACCATCTGTTGCCAATTTTCTGTATTCTTTTTTTAATTTTTTCTTCTTCTTGTCCCCAACACCACACCACTACATAGTCATATAGTCTAGTTGGGGGTCCTTCTAGGTCCTCTATGTGGGATGCTGTGTCAGCATGGCTTGATGAGTGGTGCCATATCTGCACCGAGGATCTGAACCAGCAAAATCCTGGGCTGCTGGAGCAGAGTGCGCAAACTTAACGACTGGGCCATGGAGCTGGCCCCTGACCCCTCGTTGTTTTGATTTGCATTTCCCTAAAGACTACTGTCTAATGACTAGTAATTCCCTGGTGAAATTTCATGTACTTATTGATCATTTGTATATCTTCTATGGAAAAATGTCTTTTGAAGTTCTTTGCCCATTTTTAAATTTTTTTTTTTTTTAGCTGAGGAAGATTCGCCCTGTGCTAACATCTGTTGCCAGTCTTCCTCTATTTTCTATGTGAGCCACCACCACAGCATGGCTACTGATAGACAAATGTGTAGGACTGTGCCTAGGAACTGAACCTGGGCTGCCAAAGTGGAGTGCGCTGAACTTAACCACTAGGCCACTGGGGCTGGCCCAAGTTGTTTGTTTTTTAATTGTTGAATTTTAGGAGTTCTTTGTTTATCCTGGATATTAAATCCTTATCAGATATATGATTTGCAAATATTTTCTCCTATTCTGTAGGTGTCATCTTGATAATCTTTGATGCACAGAAGTTTTTAATTTTGAAGTTCAGTTTATCTATGTTTTCTTTGGTTGTGCTTTTGGTGTCATATCTAAGAATCCATTTCTAAATCCAAGGTCATGAAGATTTACCGCTATATTATCTGCTAAAGAGACTTATGGTTTTTGCTCTTACATTTAGATTTTTAATCCATTTTGAGTTAATTTTTGCAAATGGTTTGAGGTAGGGTTTCTTGGATAGTTTTAAGCAAGGGAGTGCACAGTCTGGTATGCCACTTTGGCAGTCTTTAATGTTGTAAATGAACACTGTTGTAAGTGTATGTTGGCTAGAAAGTTCCATATAACCAGGTCAGTTAGATATAAACCTAAATGTGCTAAGTGAATACTTGCTGAAAAGGTTGACCTTTACTTTTATTTTTACTCCTATAGTAGCATTTCTACTATCTGAATTTTGTTAGTGTTTATTTGGAAGAATGACACATAAATACTACATAATCAGCAATCTGTCTGTACTATGGGATAATTTTCTTTTTTTTTTTCCCCCAGATACAATTTCCCAGAATTCTTCTTTGTCTTATTGTCATGATGTAAGAGTTACTCATCATTCCCAGAATCCTTCTCCAGGAAGCAGCAGCCCCCGGCCTTCTGTGGTTGGGCGCACAGGCCAGCGACCCAGAGGAGACGGCCAGGATTGGGATGCACTGTCTTCCAGGTGACTGTAGACAAGCCAGGTTAATGTGTGTGTCTCAATTTCAGAGGGCAATCATCATTTTCCTCTGACTTCTCTTTCAAAACATTACCACATGTGTTGACCACCTGTTAAACCAGTAGTTTTCATACTTTTTTAGACCATGACCCACAGTAGGAAATAAGTCCTACATTGTAGTTCGGTGTTCAGTACACAGACCTAAACTGCATGTGTGTGCATGTGTGCCTGTGTGTCCACCAAAACAAAGTGTTCACAAAATAGTACTCAGATTCCATGTGCTACACAGTGAACTATATTTTCTGTTTCTATTGCACTGAAAGAAGACTGATAATTCTCACTCACTAAATTTTTTTTGCCAGCCACAAATGGAATGTGATCTAGTTTAAAAGCATAGGTTTAAATGATAGATACATTTGATAATATTTAAAACCCGTTTTTGTAAGTCTAAGCATGATTTAAATACATCAGTGTTTTAAAAGGAATAATTGGAGAATCTGTAAAACAGACTCCTTCAGGGTGCATGGTTTATGGACTCCTACTTATTTGTGTAAACACAGACTTTTATTGTGAACTTTCTTAAAGGGATTGGCATGGTGTTTGTATTTTACCTCATCCTTAGGCTACAAGCATCTAAAAATATATTAGCCTCTTGTTTAGTGTCATTCTGATAAATGCTCAGTAAGGCCAACTCTTGTCTGCTGGCTGATTATTGTCTCATGGCGCTGCTGCTGCTACCAGCTAGGGCTGCCTGTACTGGCTGTGGGCTTGGTGTTAGGCCAAGTGCCGTACGCACTTGGTCTCCTTTAGTCGTCCTCCTAACAGTCCTTTAATAGGATTGGTGTTGTCATTGCTATCATCATTTTACAGAAAACCCTGAGGTTCCGAGAGGCTGGAGCCTAAGCCCAGTTTATAGAGTTGGTCCAGAGCAGGGCGGGGTTGGACAGTATGATGTGAGAGCCTGTGTTCCTAGTCCTTGCCTGGTAACTGGTGGGGAGCAGGCCTGGTTTTTCTCTTTACTCTTAGAAAGCCTTTGTCCCTCCTTCACTAAGCTATATCCATAGGGTGTGCTCTGTGCTTGTGAATTTTCACTCCTGAGTGAGCATCTTCCTCATGGGGCCTTTCAGAGTTTGAGAGAAGTACAGCTGATTTCCATATTTTGGGATACTTTGTATGGTGAAATTGAAGAAATGACAAAACATCTATTAAATTTTGGGTGTTTTACATGTTTCAATAGCGTTAGTGTGTCTCTGTGATTCAGCTTCAATTGTGGACAATACCAAAAGTGAAAATTTTGAGATTCTTTGTAAATGTGAGTTTCAAGCCTTTCTCTAGCACTGTTACCCCACCACTTTACATCCAAGGTAAGAATGTTTTTATGGAGGAAGTCAAGAAAGATGAGATGTTCCATTTTTTGGTGTATTCAATATCATTCTGTGATGTTGAATGTGCTAATTAAAGTAATCCATTTCTCATGTTTTTCTGGCATTCTTCGGTTGCTAACATTGGCTTACTCAGAACATTTGGTGAAAATCACAGAAAACTCAGGAAACTATGTGAATTATTTAGTTTTGCCTTTATAAGTTGATTACCGAACAACTTTGCTATGAATCTGGTTATTTTCCTTTAGAAATGAATGGTTTCAGTGCTAATGTTGATTGCTACTATAGGAATGTTGACAGATTTCAAGAACATCAGTTTGAAAAGCAAAATATAAATGCATTTTTGGTTTCATTTACAGTTTTGAGCCATCTATGGAATTTAATCTCATAAATTTGTCAAGGTTTCTACAAACCTGACCAGAACTGTTGCATGAAGCAATATAGTTGTGTCCAGTGTGAGGTTTCTAGTTTGCAAGGCAGCAGAAGTGCAGTCAATCTCTTGTGAGCTGTTTCCATATTCAAGGGTTGCCACTTGTTTATTTTGCAGTGGGAGCAGCGGTCATGCTCCTGTGAATTCCGTGCCCTCGCCTTTGGAGATGGCGCACATAGATCTGTCGGAGCTGGAGACCGAGGACGCGCTGGAGCTGCAGTTCCAGCAGCTCAGTCTTGCCCAGTTCTGTGTCTCTGTCCTGGAATCAGCGGTTCCTCTCCTAAGAACGGGTTAGTTGTTTCTGAAATCCTAGTTCTTTTTATATAATTGTGTTTGTTTTGTCGGTTTTCTAGGACTCTTATTTTTCTTGTTTTCACCTTCTGTCTATATTTGGACCTTTAGAATCAGTACTTATCTTTTGGGATACAAATTCCTAAGAACTTACTAAGGTCTTTATTATCTCTTAATTAAACATGGATGCCACGGAGCACTGCAGACAGCACATCCCCTTTCGTTTATGGCTTCTTATTGCACAGGCTTGCACTTCTAAAATGCTGTTTTAAACGTAAGCACTGGAAAACCAGTGCAGCTGGAGAAAGTTAGAGAAGGTGGAGCAGCATGATAGACGATAAAAAGATGTTTGGCCTTTGCTCTTTAGAAGCTTTCTGAGTTGCTCTCAGTTTCATTCTCCCACTCAGTTCTTACTTAAGCTATGACACATGTTAAAGACAAAAACAAACCCCAAACTAGATTCTTACCTTTGCAGGAGTTTCTTTTTCCTAAAAACAAAAAAACCCAAAAAACAACTCAAACATTCTTGAGTTACATTTTCTCTCAAGTGTGCTAGGTAGATTTGCAAAGATATACTGAAATATACAGTGGAATGTAGTTGTGATTTCAGTAAAGAGTGATAAGAACTGTGGCAATATGGCTGATGCCCAACAGTCTAGTCGTCAAACCACAGTCACTGTGTATTGAGTTCCTGCTGTGCTTGGCTGTCCGACTTGGTTTTGTGTGCATGATTTCATGCGCTCCTCACACCAACCCATCTTGTCCTTCCGTCAGTGGTAGTTACTCCTTGTATCTCCGTTTTACAAATGAGGAAACAGAGTTAGAGTGGTTTAGAAACTTATCCAAAGTCAAACAGCTAAGAACAGAGACCTGAAGCAAGGTTCTTCTGAAGCTAAGGTCCATGCTCTGAAGTACTTAGCATAGTGCAGTGTAAAGAAAGATCTGGAGAGAACAATGATTTTTATTCTCTAAATCTACACATCTTTAGTAGTTGATAAACTTGTTAAGATATAAATACAGGATAAATGAGTTTTACCTTTTTTTGGTGTATATTAGCTGAATAAAAAATATATCCTGTGCTAATGATTCTTTAAGTCCTGTGGCTATTTTTTGCCTGTTTGGAGGTGATGAGGAGGAAAGCAGAAGGTAGGTATATATTTGGGAAGCATTACAAATTTTTTTATTCAAAAAAAAAGTTTTTTTTATCCTGAGGAAATCTGTATGTCCTGACTTCTTGTTGACTGAATAAGTCTGCTTCTAGGCCTTAGGGGTACATATTAATTCACGTACTAATAATGTGAAATGAAGGAAGATCTGACCTTTGGCATCGTAAAGTATTTATGCTTGTCTCAGCATGGTATACTGAGAGGAACAGTTTTAGATTTAATGATTTTGCATTTAACCTTTCTTAATTTGCTGTAAAAAGTCAGATTGATCATTATAAAGCTGTATCTTGGTACATAAAATTTTCTAAATGTTCTGTTGCCCTTTTGTGGTATATTATTGCATAATTTGTAATTGTTCAATATCATAAGAGATTTCTAACAGAACTTACTGCTGCTGTTCTAATGAAAGAATTAATCTAGACACTTAGGATCTGGTAGTTTGTTTTACTTTTATTCATTAGAAACTTACCTTTGGTATATGAGACAGGAGAGTCTTGACTGGATGTTAACCTCACTTAGAACTGTGAGTAGCGGAATTCCTTTGTGATTCTCTCTCTGTGGAGGAAGAAGATTGCTCTGCTGGGTGTGACTCTGACAGCACAGTTTCTTTAGAATATTTTTTAGATTTAAGATGAGTGTAGGCTTGAGGACCTATTTTGGATGGAAGTCCTCAAAGTTTCTTTAGCAAATGGCAGCACGAACATTTATTCCTTTAGTTATTCCAGTGCAAGCATAGTTTCCCAGGCAGTTCCTGTGTGGGAAAATACTGATTTATGATGAGGCTGAAAGCCTTCTAGTACTAAACGGGAAATTATGAGAATGCATTTTCTAACGCTCTCTGGTGCTGTGTCACCTCTTACGTGTAACGTGGACAGTCTTTGAATTTGAAAATTATTTTGATCTAGTGCACAGTGCTTAAGTCAGATTTTTGCTATTCTCTTCTTGAGTGTCTTTCCCGCTTAGGAGCATGTTTCATTTGTTGTAAGTAGTATTATGATCTGAGCAGAAGTCTTCAGTGGTGGCTGTGGATTGTGACTTCCCTGTTCATCTCTTTCAACAGTTTTAAAAAATTCAAAAAAATGAAAAGAGAAACTAGGGATTTGGGGGCAGACTAACTGTAGGATTGAGTAGTATTGTATTCAGCCATTTATTTGAAAGTGAACTTTTTTCCTTCTCTCTCCTGTTTGTATTCCTAGGAAGTAGACAGATGGTAATAAGAGTTCTGGAATTGCTTGCAGAGGATATGATACTCGTTGGTGAAGCAATTTCCGCAGATATCTGGGATGACAACAGCCTTTTTGCTATAGACATGGTGAGAATCAATGTTTTCCTTGGGATATGGGTAATATATTAGTATTTTACTTTATTTTGGTCCTTTTAAGCTGGCTTCATTGTCTCATTAGTCTTTGGAAGTTTTCTTTCTTGTAGCTGTAGTATGTCCCAGGTTTATTTTGTGCATAGTCTGAAACAGGCCATTTCTCAGTCACTTGAAAGAATTCTTGTCTCTTACCATTTCACTATATAGATAGATTTGTTTCAATTTGTTTTCACTTTTGGGAATTGCTTTCTCTTCATGAAAATGTAACTCAGAGATGTCTCCCTGCTATCCTGTTCTCTGGTTTATTTTTTCCATTTTTATTTTAGTTTTGGCATAGGAAAGCAAATAAGTATGTAGATTCTTATTCCCCCTCCCACATCTTACAAAAAAGGTGGTATGTCATATACAGTTTTACACCTTGTTTTTACAACTTAAACGTATATCCTGTATGTGTGAAATAATAGGTATGGAGCTTAGTCCATGTCCATACATGGAGATCTTCATTGTTCTTTTTTATAAGCTACAAGTGCTTCCTTGTGTGTTTATTCACCCAGTCTCCTGTTCATGGACAGAATAGCTAATATAAATTATGTGAAATGAGTAATGTGCATATGTCATTTCATACTTGTACAAGTGTGTCTCTAGGGTAGATTTCTTTAAGTGAGATTCCTGTCTCAAAAAGTAAATGTATTTTTAATTGTATATATTGTCGCATTCTCCTATATAGCTATACCATTTCATTCACTCACTAGCAATTTATTAAGGTACGTTTTCTCTTATAGACTCAGCAGTAGGGTTTGTAGTCAAACCTCAGACTTTTGCCATTCTGATAAAGGAGATGTGGTATGTTAGTGTAGTGTTAATTTGCACTTCTCTATGAGTAAAGTGGAATATCTTTTTGTGACTTTAAAGGATCTTTTCATTTCTTTTTCTGTAAACCATCCAGGCCTTTATCTATTTTTCTCTTGGGTTGTTGGTCTTTTGTTCTTTTTCTTGATTTCTGAGCACTCTTTAGCTGTTAAGGACATTGGCCTTTTGAAACAAGTTGCAATTTTTTTCCCCCAGTTAGGTTTTTTTTGACTCTCTTCATCATGCTTTTTGCCATGCAGAAGCTTTTATTCATTTTTTTATTTTTGTGTAGCTGGATTTATCAGTTTCTTTTTTAAAAATTGGTTCTGAGTTTTGAATCACAGTCAGAAAGATTCTTTCCACACCTTGGGAAAAATTTACTGTCTTTCCATTTCTTGAAGTCTACATTTTTGTCTTGCAGAGTATTTTCCTCATATAGATTTTGTACATTTTTTGTTGTTTATTCATATAAATGTGTGTGAATATATATATGTGTGTGTTTAACAGCTTTATTGAAGTATAATTGACATAAAATAAGCTGTACATGTTTTTAGAAGTTTTTTGATAGATTTTAACATGAATACACTCATGATATAGATTAGTTTGCATTTTCTATAATTTTATATGAATGAACTCATTGTTCTTATGCTTTTTTGTCTCATTTCTTTCTTTCAGTGTTCTGTGTTATTTGTGTTTCAGTAGGGCAGATAATTTTGGAAAATGTTGTGTTGTATTTTCTTTTTTTTGGAATAAGTGTTTTGATAAGTAATAAACACATGTACAGGAACCTCAGGAATGTTAAATTACAGCGTAATATTTAAGAGATCTGTGAACTACCAGGGTATGTATCCATGTAAACTGAAGCCATATGCATCCCTTTCTACATTTCAGTAATCATAAATCGTGTCATTTTTATATCTTTTATTTGAAATTATGTGATAAGCTTCCTTTCCTTGGAGAACTGGTGTTCTGTTTTTTGTTTATGTCAATTGGCAACTTATGTCTTTTCTTTCTTCTTTTTTTTTCTTTTGCTTGGCTTGTCAGAGAAGTGGAAGTAAAATCAATTAGTTGTAAAAATATGTATTGACTCTCATAGTTAACATTTTTTTTCTCTTTATGTTATTTTGACCTTGGTCTGTCTGTGTTTTATTAAACTTTGTTATAGGCTTCCTGAAATCCTTGTGAATAGAGGTTAGAACAGAAAATATAAATAGAATACAGATGTTTATTTAATGCCAATGCCCATGTGTGAAAAACTCAGACTTTTTTAATAACACAAATCTCTTGAAAAGAGAAGCAAATATTTTATGATAGGTATAATATGTTGTTTCAAGTCCTTCAATTTCTTTATAAAATAGGGATAATAGTTCTTAATCTTAGTTTTCTTTAGTCCTTAAGGTTATCACACTATTTTGTAGTACTTTTAGAAGATTTTCACATATTGAAGGTTTTCAACAGTGAGTTTTTCCTTAGAAGTGTGAAGAATGTTTTATCGGTTGCTTCTTAAATTAACTTAAATTTTCTTGGCCGGAACATTTATCTGTAAAAGTTTAGTCATTCGCTTTAACTTTTGGCTGCTGATCTTTTATGATTCAATGAATTATTTTTACTTTAAAGGTTAAATCTGTTGTCCAAGTGCCAAGTGGTATGTTAGAAATGTTGAATAAAACAGTACTGCTTGAAGAATCAAGCAAGTATTTGATTTACTTGTTTAAAAGAATAAATGTCTCCCAGGAAAAATCTCATTCCTTCGGCTATACATTCATAGAAGCAAACAATTAAGTAGAATTTCTTAATGTCCCTACTTTTGCCAAGTTTAAAAAGAAAGCTAGAAGGAGTATTTTTGTTGAGTCATTAAAGGAACAAAATAATAAATGTGTTGTTACCAATTCAAAAATTAAATACCTAAGGATGTGTAATCAAATCTCTAGATCTTTCCAAATTGTGCTAATAGGCGTCGCGTCTGGGACTAGCTAACTCGGTTTGTGTCAGCATGGTCAAAGGAATTTTCCCCCCTAAAATGGAATATTTTTATTTCACTTGAAGTAAATAAAAGAAAAACGTTTTCACTGAAATTATTATATTTTGTTAAAATAAAAAATGTATTGATAAGCACTTGTAAAACTTAGGTTGACCTAAAAATTATGTCATCCCTTTTTGGCTTCTCTGTGAAGTCAGGTCTCTTTTTTCCTAATTCACATGGTAAGTGAGTTCAAGGAGAAGGATCTTCCCCTCATGGCAGATAACCGCAGTGCTGGGGCTGTCTTCTGTTCGTTTTTTTGTGTTTCTTCTCTCTGTTGCTCCTGTCATGGCAATGTCACGAGAAGCAGTCTTTTCTCCTTCTTTATGACTCCTTGCCTCTAAATTCTTGTCTTGGCTGCTGTGAGCTGGTAACTTAGATATCCGGCATGTTGGAAGATTGGAGTTCAAGTGGGGCTGCGAGGACTGTGAGGGTACCTAGGGAGATGAACTTTGTATCCAGCAAGGGCTCAATAAGGGTAATTGAACCAGATTGTGAATTTATAATTGGGTGAGTGGGATCTCTCAGTAGCATATGACTTCCCTTCTGTTGCCACCAGTCCAGAGACAGTTATTTTAGTTCACCAAACATTCTTTGATTACCTATTATATGCTAGGCACTGTGGTATGAGATGAATAAGTGGCAGTTTTTCACTCTTGTGGGTGATAGATGCTTTTATTGTGACACTGGTGAAACAGGGAAGCAGGAAGGAGGAGTAGTTAAAGATAGTTTAAATATAGCCCTTACTCTGTGATAGAGTCTAATAAGCACTATGTGTGTGTAAGGTCATTTAATCATCCCCACCTGAGAAGATAGATAACCCATTTTACAAATGAGGAAGTGGGGGCACAGTTTCTTTTCCTAGGTCACCTAAGATTCTATGTTTTTGACCATGTTTATTGCCAAGGGTGCCTTGAAAAAAGCCCAACCTGGGACCTCAGGGAGGGCTTTTTGTAAATCATGACTGAATCGAATCTTAAATTATGCTTGTGATTTGGCTAAGCAAACAAAGGTAGAGTTTTTTATCTGGCTGAGGGCAAGAGAATGACAAGAAGTGGAGTGCTGGGTGGTGGTGAACGGTAGGGCCGTGGGGGAACGCCAGCAAGTAGAGCCTGAAACGTGAGGTGGAAGTGGTGGGAGCGAGGCTGCGGGTTCCGCACGGCTCTGCTTGGAGAGGGCTCTCTGCTGCATGCAGCGGAGCGGTTTGGCGTCGTTCTGAAGCGGGATGAACCAGCTCTTCCCCAGAGAAGAGCCTGGGGAGAGCTGCACGTGGAACACTTGGCTGCCGTGGGCAAGGGGGTGAGGGTGTGGGACTGGAAGCATATGGAGGAGAGCTGTCCCAGTTGCTTGTGTCAGATGCTTTACAGACTCCACAACCTGTTTATCATGAGCAGACAGCGGAGAAATAGTTTGTACTATAAATTCTGTTTCGTTGGGAATATTTAGAATATTTTGCTAATCTGATATTTTAATTCTGTACCTTCTTTGTTAAAGCTATGAATATCCTCTGAAAACTAGCCCTTGTTCCCCGCATCAACTGCTTCACAGCCATTTAAACATTTTTAGCCCGATGAAGAAGTACTGTGTGAAAGAATTACCTGTCAATATAAGACTGTCATTCTGTTTCTAATTTTTTTTCTCTAGACCGTGTTATTAATATAACAGCTATTGAGTTTTTCTGTTTAATTTTGTAAGCGTTGCCTTTGGTTTAAATTTTTATTAATTTTTAGTTTTATTTCCGTGGGATCTGAGAATATAGCCTTAAATATATATTGGAGTTTTCTTTGGTTAGGTAAATGGTTAGTTTTTGTCAGTATTCCATGGAAACTTGAGGAGTTGTATTCTTTGAAACGGTCAAAGTTTATATGTGTTTATTCTGTTAAGTTCAAAAAGACTGCGTTAACCCTGTAAATCCGTCTGCATTTCAGTAACAGGTTTTGCTTGATGTTGGATGTTATTCAGATCACGAAGACTCATTTCTATTGTCTGTACTCTGAATTATGCGTTTCATCAGTAGAAAATTACCCCCTTTATCCAATTTTTTTGCCCTGAATTCATTTATTCATAGATTTTTTATTCATATTTCACTACACATTTAATTTTTAACTTTTTATGCATAAAGATGTCTTTCTTATATGTGTAAATTACTAATTTTTTTTTTTACTTCAATGTGAAATCATATTTCACTCAGGGAAATTGAAACTTTGTAGTACAGATATGCTTGGTCTTCTCTCAAAAGTTCTTGCTATCTCTTTTATTTCCTTTTTTGTTTTTGCTATATAGATTGTTTTGTCTTCCTTTTCCTTGTGCAATGATTTGGAAAGTGTCATAGTTTTAATTTTATATGTGTTTATTTTAAAATTTAAATTTATCAAATGATCCATGTAAGTAACAAAACCCAATTTACTTCTGTATGTAACTTTTTTAATTGTAGTAAAGTATACATAACATAAGCACTAACTCCCCATGCCCATTCTGCCCTAGCCCTTGGTTGCGACTGTTCTACTTCCCTTCTTTATGAGTTTGACTATTCTAGGTACCTCACGTAAGTGGAATCATGCAATATTTGTCTTTTTGTTTCTAACTTATTTTACTTAGCATAGTGTTTTCAAGGCTCATCCATGTTGTAGCATGCATCAGAATTTCGTTCCTTTTTAAGGCTGAATAATATTTCATTGCATTTATATACCACCTACCACATTTTGTTTATCCATTCGTCTGTTGATAGACAAGTTTCCGTCTTTGGCTGTTGGGATAATCTGTGAACGCTGATGTGCGCATCTGTGTGTGAGTCTCTGCTTTCGATTCTTTTGGGTATATACCCAGAAGTGAAATTGTTGGATCGTGCGGTATTTCTACGTTTAATTTTTTGAGGAACTGCTGTACTGTTTCCACAGCGACTGCGCCATGTTACAGTCCCAGCAGCAGTGCACAGAGGTTCCGTTTTCTCCACAGCCTCACTAGTTATTTTCTATTATTTTTGATGATAGCCATCCTCATCGAGGTGAAGTGGTATCTCATTGTGGCTTTGATCCTTTACGTAATTTTTATAGGCTTGATACCTTTTAGTTTTGTTTCTGGTCTATCCATCCTTGAATAAAGTAACTTTTGACATACGTTCGATTTCTGTCCTTGGTGTACGGGTTGTTCCCCGTTTGTGTTTCCGTGTGTTTTCAGTGGGAAGGTGAGGGAGAGCCCAGTGCTGTCTTTGTTCTCCTGTCTCACCGCTGCTGTTTCACCAGCTAGTTTACGGGCCCGTCAGCATATCTAGGATATATATTTTGGTCTATATTGTTATGATTTGCAAGTTAGTCTACTACATTTTAGCTTTCTCTTCGTATTTTATGTATGCCTTTCAATCTGAAAGATATAGCTTCTATTTAAGTAGTAAATCATTTGGAAATTTATGATGGCAGAACATTTCCCCTTGAAACAACCTTGTTACCTAAAGATGCAGTTTATACATTTTGATATTCAATTCTTCTTCTTTTTTTGCTGAGGAAGATTTGCCCTGAGTTAACATCTGTTGCCCATCTTCCTCTTCTTGTATGTGAGCTGCTGCCATAGTCTGGCCACTGACAGATGAGCAGTGTAGGTCCACGCCTGGGAACTGAACCTGGGCCACTGAAGTGGAGTGTGCCAAACTTAACCACTAGGCCACTGGGTTGGGCCCATGATATTCAATTATTATTATTACTATTATTTTTTGGTGAGGAAGATTGGCCCTGAGCTAACATCCATTGCCAGTTGCTTGAGGAAGATAGTACCTGAGCTAACATCTGTGTCAATCTTTCTCTATTTTTGTGTTTGGGACACTACCACAGCATGGGTTAATGAGCGGTATGTAGGTCCGCACCTGGGATCTGAAGTCAAGAACCCCAGGCTGCTGATGCGGAGTGTGCAAATTTAACCACTAAGCCCCCAGGCCGGCCCCTCAATTAGTTTTTGACTTTCCCTGTTTCATTTCTTTAGTAACTTTGGGATCAGTTTGAGGGCAGGGATCATGTCTCTTGCATGAATGCATTGTTTTCCCATTATACTTGCTGCTGTGTTAAGCATACAGTAAGTCTGATAAATATTTGGTGAGAGATTTACATGCAAATGTTAAAAGTTGGAACAAGTAAGCACTAGAAACTAGAGGAATTTATGGTTCATTAAGCTTTTGTATTTTGTTATTTTTACTTATTAGTTAGAATTCATACTAAAAAATTATTTTTAAAATTTAGGTGTTATCATTGTTTTGTACTTTTTAAAGTTATCTTCGTAATATTGGTTGTTCTTATAGAGAGGAATAAATTTTTGTTTTGGTTTGTTTTAGTTATTTTATAATAATATTTTAAATTGTTCTCTATGAGATATGTATACTGGCCTCTAGAATTGGCTGTTTTCCTCTGTTTTGTGTTTAAATGTTTGCAGAAAGAGAAACTGCTCATGGTGTTGGGGTCCCTTGGAGACACCATGTGTTACCACAAAAGCAGCATCAGTTTGGAACAACCAGAGGTGGTGCTGGTGCACCACAGGATGGCGTTCGTCAGCATTGCACTGTTCGCAGTTCGACTGCTCCAGACGCTTCTCCCTGTTGAAAAGGTAAGGCAGGCAGTGTTGCTTACTGATAGTTTGCTGAATATTACCAGTAAGTGCTCTCCTGTCATTTCCTTCTGATCATTTCACAGTGACCAAAGATTATACTGGAAATGTAGATAGTGAGAAATGGCTAACAGTTTTGAACAATTTTGACAAATCATTTGATAAAAAAACATGAGTTCTGTAAAGGATTTTTTTTTAACGTAACTTTTTGAAATTGTAGTGTAACATGTGTTTAGAAAAGTACACAGTTCAGTGCATTTTTACCAAGTGACTGTATCTGTGTCGAAAGCGTGGCGCCCCCCAAAACATGGAGCATGCAGCATTTCAGAGGCCCCTCCTGTCTCTCACCTCTCCTTCCTCCCCCGAGCCTAACGCCCTTCTGACTGCTGTCACTACAGACGAGTTTGTGTTTTTGAACATTATATAAATGGAGTTATAAAGTTTGTATTCGTTCAGAATTTTCTTTTTTAGATTCATTACTATTGCTTGTAGCAGTTGTTTAATTTTTATTGCGAGATACTCTTCCATTATATGACTGTGTGTTAAAGGTGATTTTAATAGGCTTACATATTTCTTTTAAATTATCTTACTGACTGTATTTTTAAATGGAGGTTATATCTCTCAATTTGAAAGTTGGTGGTAAAAATCTCTCAAATGACTCATGTAAGTGTTTTGTAATGTACTTATTGGAGAAAGAAAGGTGTGGCACGCCTAGAGAAGGTACTGAAGAGACTGCTAAACTGAACCCCTCTCTCCTGTGCCACTGGGGCTGTGTCGTAGCCGTTTGCCTCTTGGTTCCCCAGCAATCTGCAGATCACAGAGTCAAAGCTCCATTTTTCAATAACACTTACGTATGCAATATATTATCAGGCCTTCTGGGAAAACAAGTGTAAAACATTAAATTTTAAATATAGTATTTTGCCTTAGAGAAAATAACATCACTTCTATTAATTGTAATTTTTAACTTTTATTCATTAGTCATTATGTTTCTGAGGAAATTTTCTGTTTTGAAGAGTGGTAATTTTCCAAGGCATAAGCATTGTAAATGGAAGAATTCTAGTCATTTAAGACTGGAGTTGCATTTAAAATATGGGTGTCTCACTTTATATAATAATATTATATAACTGAAAAATTAGTAGTGCTACAATAACTTAAGTATTACGTACGATCAATCTATAGGTTGAAGTATGATGGAAAACTTATCAGTTGTATCATATAGTTTATTGCTTTTTTGATTATAGATTATTTTTTATCTGTGTGCTTATTTGGGCAGGAACCAATTAAAATAGAAATAGATTTATTTTATTTTGACTTACTTTAGTATTAGAATAATGTAGAGCCAATTCTCCATGGTTTTTTTTTGGAAAGTAGTTATTTTTTTGTTTATTTGTTTTTGTTCTTGAAGGCAAATCAGTATCTGTAATATTTGGTAGCTCTTTTAAATATATAATTTGGAACTTCATTAGACCAGTATAAGATTATTGAGGAGATTGTCATTTAGGTATTGGTTTATAGATGGTTGTTATCGCTTTGATTGATTAACTAAGAACTTCGAAATGGGATCTGAACAAAAATTCTCTTCCTTTGGTGTTAAATTCTCCTTCAGTTTATGTAAATACAAGCTTGTGCCACCCTCTCCCTGTTGCTAGCCCACCAAAAATTAAAGTGGAATTGGGAGCCTGAAACTTCCTACCTGGAAAGTGGGTTTTAAATATTTGAGTTGCCACTTACCAAGTATGAAATTTGGAAGTTGAAAAATGATAATATGTATCTATGTAGAGATTTCCTGAATTTGAAAGTTTTGACAAAATGACTTTGAGGGCCTTTTTTGAAATTGATAATTGTTGATTTTAAATGATTTTTGGAGAATATCCATGTACGGGTTAAAATGATGCATTGGTAATCTCATGAAAAATGTTTTGGTTGGATAAATCAAATTGGTAAAACAAATGAAGGTAATTTTATTTGGGGAAACATCTGGGAAATGAGAGCCATAAGTACCGGCCCTGTGCGGGGAGCAGGATCCCAGAGCATCCTGGGAATTGCTGTGACCCTTTCTCAGCCTGCCAAGCAGACTGAGGGTAGGGAAGGATTATACCAGAAGACTTTGACTTTTTCAGTGAAGTATATGAAATCTAATAATTTGGTGAAGCTGATAGATTCAGGGCAGTGCTTCTCAAAGTGTAATGTGCAAACAGGTCACCTAGAGATCTTGTTACTCAGGTCTTGCGTATTCTGATCCATTAGTTCTGGGGTAGGGCCTGAGAGTCTGCATTTCTGGCAAGCTCTCAGATAATGCGGTGGCTGCTCTGCGTGGCAAGGTTTAGAGAAAACAGTATTATATCACTTTCCCCCACAATATGCGTGAGACGATGTCGTTGACTCTTTTTTTATCTAATAGTGATAATGGACTTGCACTGAAATATCTTTACTTTTAGTCCCAAGTGACATGTGGTAATGCTTATATATGTTGGGCAGCTGTCTTGGGTCTGGGGTATAAACTGATCGGTCCATTGGGCCATGCAAGGATTGGATTTATGACCTTAGCAGGGTGCTCTGAGTTGCCAAGATAACAGAGTTTCAGATATAGGTATGCAGAGTGAAAATGTCGAAATTCCTTAGTGATGGGGTGGAAGGAGGAAAGAAAGGAAATTAATATTTATTGAGTGTGATATGCCAGACACTCTGCTCAGTGCATGTTTAATTCTCGTATCGGCTACTCTTATTTTTCTGACTAGAGTCGGAGAAAGCTCTTTTAAACTAGAACACACTGCCTTTGGAGTTAGGTCCTCTAGGATTTGCTCTCTTAGCACAGTGCTCAACTCACCAAGTCTCCTCCGCTAATTCCTCTTTATCTTCCTAACCTCTTAAAAGGGTGGAACCCCAGGACTGACCATGGCCTCATGAAATATCATCCCATTTTGTGGTCTTTAAATGCCATCTAATTGCTGACAGCTCCTACATTTTTATTTCAAAACCATATGTGTCACCTGAATCCAAATTCGTATATATCCAGTATCCTTTTTGACATCTTCACTTGACAGTCCATGTTCCATATCTCCAACTTAGCATGTCCCAAACCTAATTCTTTACTTCCCCTCAGAAGCGTGTTCTTCCTATAGTCTTCTCTATCTCAGTAAATGGCACCTTCAGTCTTCTAGCTGATAGCTGATAAAGCAAAAACCTTAGACTTATCCTTGGTTCCTGTCTTTCATACACACTCAGATCCAATCCCTGAGCAAAATCTGTCATTTCTCCCTTGGACATCTATCCAGAATCTGAAGACTTCTCACCATTTCCACTACTACTCCCTGAGTTCAAGCCACCAGCCTGTCTTACCTAGATTATTGCAGTGACCTCCTCACTTGTCTCTTAGGTTCCACCATTGCACAAGTCCTAAGATGACCTGAAGTCTTACCTGATCTGGCCATCACTGCCCCCTGACTCCATCCTTCAGTGCTGGCTCCACTGGGCTCCTTACTCCCAAATATACTGTATCTCTGAGCCTTTGTACCTACTGTTCCCTCTTCTATGATTACTTTTCCCTTAGATATCCACATGGCTCCTGGTCTCTACGTAAATGTCACCTCATCAGAGAGGCCTTCCTCTGCCCACTCTCCCTGTCACTTCTCTATTCCTCTCCATCTTCGCCATCCCATTTTAAAAATTTTCTTAGCACTCCAGCCACACCTGACATCTTATGAAGTGCATTGGTTTACTCTCTGCCTTCTCCACTGGAATGTGTGCTTCAGGAGGGCAGAGGTTCTGTTTTACTTCCTGCTGTGTTCCCAGGATCTGAAATGGTGCCTGGCATACAGTAGGGGCCCAGTAAGTATGTATTTGCTGAGCAAGCGAACAATAGGTGATCAGGTAACTTAGTTTCTCTCTCTCTCTCTTTTTTCCCACTAGGAGAGTTCTTCACAGAATAATGAAATTTCTCTTGACTTTCTAATAGCTGCTGTCTTAATAATCTGGGTTTTTTCATGCTTAATAACCCCAAAATTTGATTCCTGTAGTTTCTGATACTGATCTGGCAACTTTATTTGATTTAAAAGTATTATTTAGCTGATTTAGCTCTTAATCTTAGACTTTCAGACAATTAATGATTATCCTTAAAAATATCCATGAAATAAATCATGACCAAACCTACTTTAATAAACACAGCATTTCAGCCATACCAGTGAGCTCTGTCAAATGATTTTCTCTGAATGTTGAAGTTTTAATCCTTTTCATTTTCTTAATTGATGCATAGAATTCTGTCATGAAGCTTGAATCATTAAAAAAGAGCTGAAACAGTTCTTTCAGTTTTAAATCAATTGATTTAAATTTATAAAAAGTATAGTATTTCCTTTGTGCCTGTTGATTTTATACTGATTAAGGGTCAGTTTTCTGTAAGTGTTCTAGAACTATTTTAAATATTATGTTGACTGTTCCCTTTCCCCTCTAAAACACAACAAATAAAAAATCATTCTGTTCAAATCAGTCTATAGCCATACTTGATTCAGTGTTGTTCAATTCAATGTGTAGTTGGTAAACCCTGGGTTATGTGGTCAGCTATGGCAGGGAAGTGTTCCTGTCCTCAGGAGATTATTGCATTATTCTGGAGATTGTGTGCACATGCGTGGAATACTTAGAGGAAAAAGACCTCATGCCTTGAGTTCCGTAGCAGAGGATAAACAAGGCACAGGGCCTAGGGGAGAGTAATTCTGGGTGTTGGTGTGGGGAACAAGGAAGTATCCTGTATCCCACACTTTGGGAAAGAGTTGGAATTTGTACTTGAGATATTCTGGGCAGAGAAAAATTGCGTTGAACAAAGACATAGAGATAAATGAAATGTTGGGGAATAGAACTTTCTTTGGAAAAGCATAGACTTTGTGATAGAGAATTACTAAAAAAGAAAATTAAACTACGTTAAGGCTATAGTGTACTATGTTTATCTAAAAAATGCTTTTTTAAAAAGAATTAAAATTTTTTTATTTTTAATTTATTAAGGCAAGCCACTTTTTACCGGAGCCTATGTCAGCAGCATTATTTCTAGTTTCTTTGGACATGCCTATTTCTTTGGAATATCCAAATATTCATGAAGCTGTTGTGGCCTATTTGGAACAGCTGAATTCTGAAAACTACAGTATTTATAAACGAACTGCAGAGGTTGTTTATTCAATTGAATGTACCTGTAACTTTCTGTCTGATGTTCGGAAGGAGGTAAAAATTTTTGTTAATATCTCTTCTAAATTCCTTTTATAAAATACTTGGAAAATTTACCCTGTGCTTTTCAAATTGATGGACATATAACAGTTGAATTGTTAGAGGTGGAATAGATTATTATTGAGTGGGTCAGTTATCAGATTAAGGATATGATTTGTATAAAATTAAAATGAAGATTTTAGATTAATGAATGATGTATATTCATGAGACCAATGGTTTTTAGAAAAGCTGCGATTATTTTCAGTGTCTTCATATTTAGTAGTGAGTTCCTCTTTGAAGTGGCGTACTGTGTGGGAACAGTGACAATTGATATAAACAGAATTATAAGGGCCATTTTAATGCTTACTTGTAGGCACCTTTTTCCTTTAATATTTTGAAGACATATATTTACTCACACAAAGAGCCGAATTTTTTATTTTTATTTATTTATTTATTTTTTGATGAGGAAGATTGACCCTGAGCTAACATCTGTTGCCAGTCTTCCTCTTTTTTTTTTTCTTTGCTTGAGGAAGATTGTCCCTGAGCTAGCGTCTGTGCCAGTCTTCCTCTACTTTGTATGTTGGACCCTGCCACAGCATGGCTTGTTGAGTGGTGTGTAGGTCCACACTCAGGATGTGAACCCTGGGGCTGCTGAAGCAGAGTGCGTGAACTTAACCATTATGCCACCGGGTTGGCCCCCTGAGTTTTGACTAAATATAGTCATGAACTAGATTGTAAGGTAGTAGGATGACTTTAGGTACAATGTTATAGCAATAATTATGTATTGTTATTTATTCCTTTTAGAGATACTATTAGGATATTTTTAGTATGTTATCAGTGAAAGAGTTAATGAGTCTTAAAAGAGTGACTGCAATACTTTTTTACTGTCTAAGAATACCAAAATGAGTCCTGAAGATCTTGAAAAATTAGGGGCAAAATTCTTATTTCTTTTGGCCTCTACAGTGGAGTCTATCTGAACCTCATATTTCTAATTTTCCTTTATTTATCACTATTGTTTTTCTTTTTTTTTTTTTTTGCCACTTCTTAATGCCACTGGTTTCTTGTTTCCTCTATGATAAAATTTTGAATTGTCTTTAAGTTCAATTATTTCTGTGGCATTCTGCATGGCCCATTAACCACATGTGTATTGATTGTCCTCTGTGTTCTTGGAACCATCAGGATGTTAGAAGGGGGAGGTGGATCATAAAATGTGTTCGCTCTGCCTTGAGTTATAGGTGGTGGGGAGATAGGGCTACCAACAAGTAGTCAAAGAGCCAGACCACTCGACTGCAGCTTTAAGCCTACTCAGAGGTGAATAATAGAGTCCTTGCGGCCTTTAGCTAGGGATTTTTCCCACGTTTTCCTCCTAGGCTGACGTTTTTAATTTGCTTGTTGAGAAAGTGGACTTAAGCAAATGTGAACAATCTCAGGGTCTCTGAATGATCTAATTTCATGAAGCTGCTTAGTTAGCTGCTGAGAATTTTGTTGTATGTCAATGTGATATTTACTGTTCCATTTTGCTTTTTTTTAGGGAGAGAAGAATCTCTTAGAATTAGTGGAGCTGGCAGACCACGCCTTGCGTAGCTTTTCTTTTCATCAACATTTGCCCCTAATAAAGGAAATCATCTGCATTTGTTCAGAGATGTAATATTTTCTTTCTTAATGTGATTATATTGTTATCATAATATATTGTGTGTGTGTGTGTGTAAACTTAGAAGCAATGAAATAGAAACAGGTCTTAAATCTTGTTCCTCTTCTTATTTTTTTAGTTTAAATTGCTTTTATATGTGTTTGACCTTTAAACAGTATATGTATAGCTGCATTAGGACAGTTAACTGTTTTATTTACGAGTAAACTTTAAAAATGTCATGCCTATAATCAAAATGAATTATCCTTGGATTTTTATACATTTGTTTTGGTGTCCATCCAGACCAAGTATTCAAGCGTATTTATTTATTTATTTATCTTTAAAGTTTTAGTTAATAAATTGAGAGTTTTTTAAATGTAAGTTTCATTACTTCCTACCTTTTTCTTTTTTCTTTTTTTTTTGGAAGATTAGCCCTGAGTTAACATCTGCTGCCAATCCTCCTCTTTTTGCTGGGGAAGACTGGCCCTGAGCTAACTACTGTGTGCTTCTTCCTCTACTTTATATGTGGGACACTTACCATAGCATGATGTGCCAAGTGGTGCTGTGTCCGCACCCAGGATCTGAACCCTTGAACCCTGGGCTGCTGAAGCAGAACATGTGAACATAACTGCTGTGCCACCGGGCTGGCCCCTGGGTTTTATTATTTATTTACTTATTTTTCACCACTTTTTTGTTGTGGTGAGAACACTTAAGATCTATTCTCTTAACAATTATCAAGTATACAATATAGTTTTATTAACTATAGTCACCAAGCTTAGATCGCCAGAATTTATTCATCCTCCATAACTGAAATTGTATTCTTTGACCAACACCACTGCATTTCCTCTATCCCCTAGCCCCTGGAAACCATCATTCTACACTCTACTTCTATGAGTTTGACTTTTTTAGATTCCACACATAAGTGAAATCATGCAGTATTTTTCTTTCTGTGTCTGGCTTATGCCACTTAGCATAATGTCCTCCAGCTTCATCTATGTTTTTACAAATGATAGCATTTCCTTCTTTTTTTAAGGCTGAATAATATTTCATTGTATATATACATCACATTTTCTTTATCCATTCATCCATCAGTGACACTTAGGTTGTTTCCATATGTTGGCTATTGTGAATAATGCTGGAATGAACATGGGAGTGCAGCTATCTCTTTGAGATGTTGATTTCATTTCCTTTGAATATATACCCAGAAGTGGAATTGCCAGATCATATGGTAATTCTATTTTTATTATTATTTTTTTTCATGAGGAAGATTGGCCCTGAGCTAACATCTATTGCTAAGAATCTTCCCCCTCTTTTGCTTGAGGAAGATTGTTGCTGAGCTAACATCTGTGCCAATCTTCCTCTATTTTGTATGTGGTACGCTGCCACAACATGGCTTGATGAACATTGTGTAGGTCTGCACCTGGGATCTGAACCCTCGAACCCTGGGCTGCTGAAGCAGAATGTGCAAACTTAACCACTATGCCACCGGGCCAGTCCCCTATTTTTAATTTTTTGAGGAAATGCCATACCGTTTTCCATAGTGGCTGTACCAATTCACATGCCAAATATATGTTTTTAAAGACATTCTGGTTTTCTTTTTACTCTTTAAGAGAGCCTGTTCTCTGCTTTGAAACAAATAAGTGCTTGGGTAATTACTAATATTGGGGTAGTTAAATAAGATCCTAGTTGGAGGAATTGGAGTGGGAAGAAACCCCTTCCATATGCTTTTCAATCTCTTGTTTAGTAACTTAGTTACCTTAGATGTCTTGGATGCTTTACCTTTTTGCCAGCTGGAAATCTGCACAGGCTAGTCCATTACTACAAGGAGAAAGTCAGAAGGTGTTTCTACGTATGTTGTCTCACCCATTGCTACAAGTGAAAGTTGGAACTTACCACTGCTGTCTGGAAATTATTAAGGTGGGTTTTTTGTTTTTTGATTTTTCAGGGAGAAGTAACAGTGGATTCTCTTATTATAACTCCAAAATTAAGTTACTTGACCTTTTGGGTGAGAGAGAAGAACTGTTACCTAAAAATTGGTGGTAATTGTTAGTCAATTCTAAGAAATTTGTACTATTCAGTTCCCTTGACTTAGTAAGTCTTAGCAATTGAATTGCTTTATTAAGAATTACATTTATGTTCTGTTATTTAATGATGGAAAAATTGTAAAGAAAAGTTTACTTCTACCAGGTATTCAAAAGTGATTTCTATGCTCAGGAAAAGTTTTAGGTTATTGTGGCTTAAATTTTATAGTTTCAGGTCTATTTTCTTAGTAATATTTTTCTTTTGGAACAAATATTTGTTTTCTTTGTTTTTAAATTATAAAATATTTCAGCATAGAATAGTACATAGAATATTAACTATTTTAATATTGAAAAGAACATTGTACATAGAACAGTGTTGAAAAATATATATGTTCCTATGTTCTCTTGAAAATGTTCTCTTGTATTTAACACTTGTAAGTACTATCTAGATATAAGAAATATTTACATTTGCCTTTTTTACTTCTGATCCTTTTTTATTAGAAATAAAAATATTAGTTGTAACTGAAGCTTTTTTCCTTTCTCTTCCTCTTTCCTTCTTCCACCAAGATAACCACTCTTATTTAGTTGGTGTTTGTCCTTCCCAGCCATGTGTTTTATATTTTTACTATATATGCACATCTTTATAAATTGCATTTTTTATTGTTTTATCTGTTTAAAAAAGTATATAATTTCATACTGTACATATATTTTTGCTGCCTATTTCTTTCATTTAAAGTAGGATTTGAGATCTACCTTGGTCATTCATCTTAACTATTCTTTAGTTTGAATATGCTTCCTTTTATTTATTGATAAATATTTAGGTTCAGTCTACTTTTCACTGAAATAAGATTTTCAGTATATTCAGTGACAGTCTGTAACTGATGGTTTGTGTGTTTGAAAAAGTCGTGATTTGACCTTGTGCTTGAATGACAGTTCAGCTGGGTGTAGAATTATAGATGGACTGCTAGTTTTCCTTAGCACTTTACCAATGCTGTTCTATTCTTTTTAGTCTTCTATCTTGTGGACAAGTCTGCTATCAGTTAAATTATAATTTCTTCATTTTTCTTTTCCTCCAATAGCTGTTGAGATCTCTTCATTGTCTCTGATGTTCTGCAGTTTCATTACAATATGGCTTTGTGTACATTTGTTTGTCTATCTTGTTTAGCACTCTTCAATCTGAAGATTCGTGTCTGCCTCAATTTCTGGATCATTCTCAATTGTTATTTCTCTTATTCTTGCTATTTTCTCCAAGTGGCACTCCCATTAGATCTATGTTAGACCTTCTTATTTTACTCTTTATGTCTTTTAAGCCCTCTTTCGTATTTTCCATATCTTTGTTTTGATTGGATGGAATTCCTCAGTGCTGTCATTCAGGACAGTTATGCTTTCCTCACCTGTGTCTAATTTGCTTTTTAAAAAATCTGGCAAAATATACGTATCATTAAATTTGCCATTTTAACCATTTTTAACTGTACAGTTCAGTGGCATTAAGTATGTTCACATTGTTGTGCGGCCTTCATTATCCACCTCCAGCACTTCTTCATCTTCCCAAATTGAATTCTGTACCCATTGAACAATAACTGTCTATTCCCTCTCCCTCCAGGTCCTGGCAATCACTATGCTACTTTCTATCTGAATTTGACTATTCTAGGTACCTCAAATAAGTGCAGTCGTATACTATTTGTCTTTTTGTGTCTGGTTTATTTCACTTAGCATTACATCTTCAGAGTTCATCCATGTTATAGCATATATCAGAATTACATCCCTTTTTAAGGCTGAATAATATTCTATTGTGTGTCTATACCACATTTTGTTTATCCATTCATCTGTTGATGGACATGTGAGTTGTTTCCATCTTTTGTCTTTTGTGAACAATGCTTCTGTGAACGTGAGTATACAAATATCTGTTTGAGTTTCTGCTTTTTAATTCTTTTGAGTATATATTCAGGAAGTGGAGTTGCTGGATCATTTGGTAGCTCTATGTTTAATTTTTTGAGGAAGTGCCATACTGTTTTCCATAGTGGCTGCACCGTTTTACATTTATACCAGCAGTGCACAAGGGTTCCACTTTCTCTGCATGCTTGACAACAATCATTATTTTCTGTTTTTTTGATAATAGCCATCCTAATCTCATCATGATTGCTTGTAATTTATTCATCAATTTTAAATTTCAATTATTCCATTTTTCATTTCTAGACTTTCTCTTTACTTCTTTTTTAACTCATATATTCTTTTTTTCAAAGTAGTCTTTCATTAATTTCTTCTTTTGCATCTCTGAAATTAAACACACTTATTTTATAATCTTATTTAGATTATTCTATTATATAGAATTCTCCCATTTGTTATGGTTATTGAATCTCCTCAGGTGTTGATTTCAGCAGGTGATGTGATTTTTGATTGTGAGGTCATCTTTGGCAGAATAGTATATTTTCATTGGAGTAAGTTGAAATACTCATCAAATGAACCAATAGAGAGGGAAAGGAAGATAGAGGGTGGCAAGTGGCTATTTGAAAGAAGCTAGTGCCTTTGAAAGTTGAAGGTGGTGGGATCTAGAATATTGATGGCTAATTAGGCTTAGGTGTAGTAGGAAGTAGAAGGAACTTCCTTCTACTATTGACTTTGTGTTTCTTTGAGATTGAAAGTGAGTAAGTGGGATGTTCAGTGTGTTTGAAATGATTGACATGAGTAGATGTTTGATAAGCTCAAATAGTAGGATTTTTGAGCTGCGTCGAGAACCAGTTGATTGTGTCCATAATCTTAATACTGAAACTCATCTCCTTTGTGTGATTATCTCTGACTAGCTGTTTGTGGTTTTGGGGAATATAAACATTTGGATACGTCAAGGGTTGGGGTTTTTCCTTGATGATGGGAAGGAGGCCTTTGTGCAAGTGAGCCGAGTAATTGAAGTGATAGACTGTAGAATCAAAGGAGTTAAAGGCTAGAGGGAAGGACGTGGAAGGAGTTGCTGACTGGAGGCCAAAGAAGTAGTATATTGGGAAGTAGTGTTGAGCAAGAAGGTTAGAAACCTGTATGTACGATTTTAGAGGTGAAATAAATGAAAACCAAGTTAAGTCTTCCTGAGACAGAGGGTAGTGAGTGTCATTGAGATGAGGAGGTCAAGAAACTGAGATTCCCTCATGTGAGATAGTTCCTACACTCAGAAATTCAGGATGGTGGAATTAGATTCAATGTTCAGATCCTTGAAGTAGATCTTAAATAATTCTTGGAAAATAGAAAATTCTACTGATAGGAAAAGATTTGGTGTAAATTGAGTTATCAGTGTGTGTGATCATTTTGTTACATGATGAATTTCACGTAGGAATTATCTGGGTGTTAATTTATTGGAGGAATGATAGAAAAAGGGAAATCAGAAATGCAGACATATATCTGTCAGTCTGGAACTCGTTATTTTAAAAAATGCACTGAACCCATTAGTGATTTTGAAATTCTAAATTGTAGCATAATTTTTATAACCAAGTAGTACCCATTTTGTTGGAATAATCTAAATTTAAGTTGAAGGGTGTTTGTATGCTCAATATTTAAATATCAAATTTAGCTTATCATATTAGTTGATAAAGAGAAAGGAAAAAATAAAAGAATATGAACATTCATTTAATGTCTTATTTTCTTCTCAGCTATTTGGGAATTTATATTAGTTGACACTATTCTGGCAAAATATGATTGTGATTTTTCTTTTCTCACAAAAGATACTCATTTGTGTAGTACAGGAAAGTGTTTTAAACTCAATACATATTTAGTTTCATGAAGTTATAATAATCTTTAAGTTAAAAGTTCCAGTTGACAAAATTTCTTGTAGCTAGCTCCTGGTATGGTAAGCATGTAGAATTTGGGTTTAGATATAAGAATTTGTATAGGCTTTTTACTTCTAATGGCTTTATTTCTCATATGATATTGTTGCAGTGTCTTTTGGAAAATCCCCAAGGCATTGCTGCATTCTCTACATGACCTAAATTTAGGAGTGTGCTACTGATGCATAGATTACTTTTTCTTAATAGACAACTCAGCTTTTTATTGTAAGACTTACTTTGAAGAAGGGATGAAAAAGAGGTAAAGTAGTTTTTATTTAGGGATTATTGGCAACCACTCCTGTGTTATTTACATATGACATTTATACGTTCATTCAACAATGTTTACTAGACACTTACGATAGACTGGGCTTCAGGGATATAGTGGTAAAAAATACAGAAAAGATACTTATGGTCATAGAGCTTACTTTATACATGGAAGAGAGAGATAACAAGTATATATAATAATAAGTATATAAATAAGTAAAAGGTATATATGTAATGTTGTAAAGAAAATAAAAGAGGGATAAGGAATGGAGAGTGACTCTGGGATGTGAGCTCACATTTAGGTAGGCTGGGTAGGGAGGATGGGAGAGAGAGCTGCTAGGAGAGGAAACAGCGGGTGAAAAGTCCTTGAGGTAACAATACCCTTTGCATGTTTCTGGTCAACAGAAGGAAGGCCAGAGTGGTTGGAGCACAATGAAAGAATAGAAAAATGGTGCCAGACAAGGATGGAGAAGTAGGCAGGGGGCCAGTTAATGCCAATCATTAAAAAGCTTTGAATTTTATTCTAAGTACAGTGAGAAGCTATAAATGATTTTAAGCAGGAGGATGATTTGATCTGATTACCTTTCTAAAAAGATCACTCTTCCTATTGTGTGGGGAATAGATTGTCAGGAGTCAAGAGAGGAAGCAAGAAGACCAATTCCACTGTAATAGCCCTGTGGAGATGTGATGATATGGTGGAAATGGAGTGAAGGAACTGAATTTAGGATGTGTTATGGACGTAGAGCTGATTGGTGTGCTGATAATGGCAGTAAGAGATAGAGAGTGATCAAGGGTGAATTCTGGGGTTTGGGATTTAGTTGTTGGATTGATGGTGTTGTCCCAAGTATGGGGTTGTGGTTTGGACAGAATTATGTTTTAAGCCTGTTAAATTTGAGTTGCCTTTTTACGTCTCAGTGGAGATGTTAAGTAGACAGTTGAATATAACAATGATAATGATAATAATAATGATGATGGTAATAATAGTGATAGCAACTAACATTTATGTACATCTATGTACCACGTACTTTTATAAGTGTATTATTTCATTTGATCCTCATAACAGCTCTATTAGGTAGGTTCTATCTTTTTTGCAAATATTTGTCCAAGGTCTAAGGTCATTCAACTAGAAGTAGTAAAGCTGGGCTTTGAATCCAGGTAGTTTGACTCCAAAGCCATTATTCTTAAGCATTGCACCACACTACCACTGGAGTGTGGAGCCCTGACTAGATATAAAATTTTCAGTCATCAGCATAGAGACGGTATTTAAAGCCGTAAGGCTGAGTAGGCTCATTTAGTGAGAGAGTGGAGAAGAGAAGGCCATCTAGGGTCTGTCCAGGTAGAAGTTGAGCACAGAAGGAACCAGCAGTGGAGAGAAGTGTCTGAGGTGAGAGGGAAGTATGGTGTCCTGGGCAGAGTCAGATGACAACAGAGCTGCACCCATTGGGTTTGGTGTCGCAGAGTTTGAGAGGAAGCTTCTGTGGGGTGATAGGAACCGATGGCCTGCTGTTGTGGCTGGAGGAGAGGCTGGGAAGTGGACACGTGGAGACTGAGGACAGAAACTCTGGAGGACTTGTGCTGGGAAGGAGAGTTGGAAAATGGGTTACTAGCAACAGGGGCACCTGAGAGTATGTCTAGTGGTGATTGGAGTAATGCTGTGAAGAACAAGGAATTAGAGCTGCTGCAGAAAAAGAAGACAGTTGCAGGAACTAAATCTTGATGGTAGGAGGAGATAGAATGTAGTGTAGCGGGGAGGGGTTGGTCTTTGATAGTATTCATGGCATGTTTTTCTGTTGTAAGAAGGTTGATATATTTAGTGATGGGAAAAGAAAGGTGTTTCATTAAGGATTAGGTATTGTTTCCATTTTATGGATGAACAAACTAAAGCTAAGAGAGTTTAAGTGTTTTAAGGAAGTGAGTAACAGAGCTTTTTTAAAACCATAGGCTGAAGCTTAAGCTCTTTCAAAAAGTTTGAGTATGGGTGCTGGCCCCGTGACCCAGTGGTTAAGTTCTCGCGCTCCGCTGCAGGCGGCCCACTGTTTCGTCGGTTCGAATCCTGGGCGCGGACATGGCACTGCTCATCAAACCACGCTGAGGCAGCGTCCCACATGCCACAACTAGAAGGACCCACAACGAAGAATATACAACTATGTACTGGGTGGCTTTGGGGAGAAAAAGGAAAAATAAAATCTTAAAAAAAAAAAGTTTGAGTATATAAGTTGTCTGTGGCATCAAGTTAAAATTTAAAAAGAAAAAAGGTAAATGTGTTTGTATATAAGTGTGTGTGTATGTGTGTAACTTTGACCTCTGAATTGTTGGTAGTGGTTAGGAAGAAGTAATTTGCAAGGTGAAAAAAATTACATTTCTGTAAATCAGTATTGATTTTATTTTTACCTTTTATATTATATTTAAATCTTAGTAATATTTTAGGTAGCTTTTTTCCCCTCTCATCTCAAGCAGTCTCTAATAAAATATTATTCTGTAGCTCAAACTGAGAAAAGAATTTGTGATAATTAGTCTAAGAGATGGTACAGTTGTTACTTGTGTTCACGTGTGTAGGTGTAATGATGATAACATCCTACATATATGTTGTCCTTTCCTTCTCCTCGTAACTTTAAGTCTGTTTTCATTTGAAGTTTATTTTTCTTTCTCAAATCTCGGTAAGCAAAATGCAAACACCTTAGGGTATGTTTATTAGGAAGTTTATTTCCTTTGTGTCTATCATTATGAACGACTTTAAGCTATTATGATTGTCTCAGCAGTTTGGTTATTTAATTTATCAAGACTCTGCTTGTTGGCAGAAAGTAACATAAAACATGTTTTATGCAGACTCAAAAACTGTTAGGCAAGAGAATCTTTTTTCATCCTCTTCCAGGTAGGTAAAAGAAAATTTTCAGTGAAGTGAAAACTATGATTAGATATGAATTATAAACAGAAGAAAGAGGAATCCTTTGGAAAAATCAGTGTCACTAACTTTTAAAAACTTTTTGTCTTCTTTTATAGGAATGTTTAGGTGTCCATAATGTCACTAAACCTGTGTCTTCACTTTGTAATGGAATTCATTTTCTACTTCACCCAAAAGTTCTCTATGAAATCTCTGCATTTGGCATGCAAGAGCCCAAAAATGAGGTATGGCATGTTAGAAGTAAGTGCAATTACTACTGTAATTCTTTAGATACTCATCTAAATCAAGTTAATATTCTAGGATAACCAGAAAGTATGATGAGAAACTGAAAAGAAACTTGTTTTTGGTGTATGGGTTCAGTTGAGGTGTTGTTTACTTAAAAAGAAATGTTAAATAAAATATGAGAATCAAAATACAGGATATACTTGTTCTCAAAGAATTCAGATGAAACTGTTTACTTACGCTTTTCATCTAAGATTGGAGAACTCTACAGTAGTTATAGTAAGCAGGTTATTTCATTAATGGAAATTTTTATTCAATGGAAAAATATACCTTCAAGGTAAAAAAGAAGGAAATTATTAAGAGAGGAAGACTGGTTGAGAACAGAATGTAAGATGATGCTACGGAAATGTGAACATTTGAAGGAAGAGAAGTAATTCTTTTCCAGGTTTTATACGTGTTACAGGTGTGTAAGATGGCCTTGTTGGACCCCTCACTTGGTGGGATGATTTTATCTGTGTTGTTGTGCAGGTGAATGCTGCTGCCAAGGCCATTCTGGTTTATCTGCTGCAGGGACGACTGATGATGACAGCGCTGACCTGGAACAAGTTCATTGAGTCTCTCTGTCCTGTCATTCCAGTCCTACAGGTACCCTGTGCAGTTCCCCGTTACTGTACCATTTATCTTTGGTGAGAGTGATTGATTTAAATGCAGGCAAACAGCGGAACTGTCGTGTGAGAGAAATGAAGAGAAGTCGTGCAGGCACCGTGGATAGGTGAACAGGAAGTGGGTGGCTGTCTTGTTCCTGGCAGAAGGTTAAACCAGGAGAGCTAATCTGTCTGTGTACACTTTCTGTATCTGGGTGGGAGGCTAAGAGCTGAAGTGCAGGCATTTAGCATTGACTGTGAAAAACAGAACTCAACCTTATATGAAGGCTTGTAGGCAAAGCTAACAGTGCTTTTTAAGCAGACATTACATAACTAAACTTGCCTCATAAATTCTATCCATGTATACATGTGATTATAGTGATACTTTAATTAACAAACTCTTGGAAAGAAAGCTGTTTTAGCGGTCCTTCTGGGCATTAAAGGAGTGAGGGATGTTCAGGTCCCTACCTCCCTTAGATGAGAAAGAGGAGATGGGAAACGTTCTCATGGGAACAGTCCTCGTAGGAGAGGGAGCCGAGGCCTCAGGCCTGGAAGCTCACACAGTTCTGTTCCACACAGACGTGTCTATAGCCCTCCGTCTTTGTTCTGTGGGGACAGGTCTGAAGATCTGGGAAGTGCCACTACTACAACCTTGGAAAACAGAAAAACTAGCAAGTATCAAGAGGGTTGGCATATTTTCCTGAAGTTCTCCAGTATTATTTTAAGTACAATTTTTTAAAAATATTTTTTTTCTGCTTTTTCTCCCCAAATCCCCCTAGTACATAGTTGTATATTTTAGTTGTGGGCCCCTCTACTTGTGGCTTGAGTACAGTTTTATGTAGGCTGCCTACTTCATGTAAGTTATTTTGAAAAGCGACTATTCAACTGAACTGGAGGAAATTTATGAGTTGCTTGATAGGCCAGTACCATTCTTATTTTCAAGTTAAAAAGTTAAGCAATATGTATAAAATCAAACAATAATTTCTCTTTCTGTGAAATCTGTTAGGGCTATGCTGATACAGAAGATGCTCTGGGTAACAGCATTCTTCTTCTAAGCCAAGCCGGTTCCGAGGCAGGTGAAGGGATTCTCCCCTGTACTGTCCGACTGAAGTCCGTGCTGCGACTCCTGCTAGTGAAAAAGCCATCGTAAGTACAGCAGAGTCTTTTGAATGTAGAAGATTAATGGGAACCTTCTAAGAATGTATAGTAATTATATCAATCTGAAACTGTATAGAACTGAAGAAGGTACAAGAAAGTGATTCTTCACTATTAGACGAGGAGAGGGAACTAATGTGTGAAACTAAACGGATACAAGGTCCCCTGGATGCTTTCCTGAGACCTTTCATCTCTTTTCCAGCCTGGTTGTCAGATGTCTGGCTTATGGTACTGCTGCACTCAGTGCTGTTCAGCAGTGCTCTGGGCAGGTTGGAGAGCCATGGAGATAAACAGATTGCAAACATTCTGGAGCATTCTCGATGTCTTCTCTCTTTAGAAATTGTTAGCCTCCTTGAGTGATCCTTTTCTAAACATTTGTTCCGAAAATTAAGATTTTCATGAAAGTGTAGTGGACCAGTTACCTCATATACCAGAGTATGCAGATATTTAATCTTGTGTGGCTTGTCCTCTTATTTTGGAAACTGATGAAGAGCTCTTTCCTCCACCAGTGGTATAAGTATCATTTTAACTAAAAGAGAAGAAAGAGAAATACGTTGTCTTCCTTCCTTCTCTGTCAGTGCAACATGAATCTTTGTTGCTCTTTAGGTAACACTGGTTAGATTTTTCCTTGTTGAGAAGAGAAAGAAGGCTTAGGGTCAAGATGGATGAGCAGTGACGAAGAGGGAGAGTTGGTTGAAAAGGCTAGGAGGAGCAAACAATGGATAATTTTGTTTTTCTCATATTTACATCAGGATAATACAGTGGCTTATTTATAAACAGATGATAAGACTGAAAAATAAGGAAGCAGGTGGAAATAAACTAAAACATTAAGAGAATGGAAGGAGGAAAACCAAAGAAGAGATTGTGAAAATATGTCTATAGAGTAGAGAGTAAAGTTATGAGTGAAGCGAAAGCAGTGAGGCACACGGAGTTGGTGTTTGTGCTCCTCAGGGATTGGCTTCCACATGTGTTCCATGGACCCTGGGCAGCGTCTTTATTAAAGTGCTAGTGTAGTACTCTCTACCCCCAAATTTGGTGATTTAATACAATAGAAGTTTATTTCCCATTCACCTTTGGGGCCCCAAGGTCTCCAGGTAAACAAAGACACTCTTATCAGGCAGGACATTCCAATGGCTTGGAGATCCTCTCCCAGGAGCCGAGGGCAAGGCCAGACCTCTCTTTGGGTAAGGTAATTCTCTATTAAACAGAACTTAAAACAATTTGAATTACATATTTGTTTTCATTATTTGATTAATTCTACCCCATGCCACCAGACCATAAACTCCTTTAGGCAGGAACTCTGTCCATTGGCTAATCTTTATATCCTCGGAACTTCATAAAGTACCTTGGACATAAATATGCTCAAAACGTATTTGTAGAAAGAAATAAATGTTGACGAATAACCGGATTCTTGTGCCCCACACTAAACCTAAAAAAACGCTAAACTTATATACCAGAGGAGGAGTTGCATAAATATATGTTTTACATATGCCACTCTAGCCTCTTTCTGGCGGTTGTGACTGTCCCTAAACTGACAACCCCAGATTGTAGTACAGATAGCACTGGCTGGGAATGAAAGGAACAAAGGAAAAGTATTACGAAGAGTCTAGTTGTTCTAAGCATTCATGAGGTAACAGCAAATGAGAGAGGGAGAAAGTTTGCCTGACTTTTCATACCATCTTGGAGTAAATGTTAGTCCTACAAAGATGATATGTATTAATAATATCACAGTAAATTCCTGCTTTCCGTTAGATTTGGCAAGCATTTATCGAGTGTCACCTGTGTGCATAGGAATGGTGGTCGACTGTGGGAACACAGCAGCACACAGCAGAGACAGGGCAGAATTGGGCATGCAATTGGGGAGAGAGACCTTGCCAATTATACTTTATTATTAGTTGTAATAAAGCGAGGTCACTGTTATGATAGGGGGACTTCAGAGTGACAGGACACAGCAGGGTGACCCAGCCTTGACTGTGGTAGGGAGGCCTCCCTGAGTATGCAGATTTTAATTGTTGTCTTAGAAGTAGTACTTAAAACCTGGAGCTTGGATTATTGCTTAAAATGTGCCCAATTTCCATGTAGTTCAAGAGCCTGTCACAGGAGTGATAGATAAATGGTTGTCTCGTTGTCTCCCGGCTCAGTGCTCTTCGTCCACTGGATGGATTTTCTGTTTTGCCATCTCATTGTCTAATGGAGTGTGTTATTTCATGTTTTCTTGAAATTTCCCACCTCCACACTTAGCTGACCTTAATTCTAATCTGTTCCAGATAAAATAGAATTTGATGGGAAACAGAAGTATTTACATTTTCATATTCGAGGAGAATCTCTTTGACCCCTAAATGTAAGAAGATTTTCATATGTGTCGTGATATCACACTTTAGTTATTAGTGTGATTACTCTCCTGGAGGTTCACTCTGATGTTTGGACTCTGTTCATAGGTCTGTGTTAATTTTTATGGTTGAGACAGATCACTAGACTTGGAGTCAGGAGTTACGGATTTAATTTGCAGATTAACTTATTAAAGTTGACTGTGATATGGACAGTGAAGTTCACACTGATACTGACTGTGAAGTTGATGGTTTCAGTGAGTCTCTCTCTTCACCTGTAATTATTGATTATTTTTTTTCTGATGTTTATTTATAAATATAAAATTGAAAGTGTAGTTATGGTTATACAATAAATATTTTAGTAGAAAAAGTAAAATGTCATTATTAGTAATGTCAGTGTAAGCATGGCTCATTATTGTCTTGATGTATAATAATTTTTTTAACTATGGGCCTTTATAATTTATAGATATTTATATGTTACAAAATGTTGACTTAAATGCTTTGTTTCTTCAGGGTGCGTTCGCTAGCGTTAAAGCTTTTAGCATGTCATCTTACAAAGGAAGAAGGGGCTGACAGAAAGCGCCCTTCAATAGATGCCAGAGTTCTCTCCAGAGTTACTAACTTGTTTGTTGTGAAAAAACCTATTGAACTCAAACTGGATGACAGAAGAGAACTGATTATTAAGGTGACTATAACTTTCGAGTTTATTACTATGTGGTTACTTGATACATTTGTATGTCCCGTATCTTACGTTACATTCTTCGGTTTGTACTATGCACCAGAGAGAGAGAGAAGTGGTGCCTTCAAGTGTGGTTATTCAAGGCTAGTTTAAAATTGTGGTCTGGCTTTATCTGGCTTCTGGATGCATTTATTTATTGAACAGATATTTCTTGAGTGCCTGCTATATGCGAGGCATTATGTCCTTTTTATTTTAGTATATATCCTGGAATTGCAAATTAATTTGAATTGTATCTTAAATACGACATAAGGCTAATCTAGTGGAAAGAAATTCTGTGATGATTCTTAAAAACAGATATCATTGACATAAAAAGTATTGAGAATTCTTGGTCTTATGTTGGAAATTGCCTATAATAGCAAAAAATAGAAAGCTCCTATGACAAAAGTTTTCAGCCTCTTCATTACAAGAGGAAAAAAATATAGGAGGAAAAGGCAGTTTCTCTTCAATGTTACAGTGGTTCTGAGATTTCGTCTTCTGTAAGTCTTTGGCTCCTTACATACCTTCAGAGGTGTAGCATCCATTTCCTTGTCTTTATCCGGGACTGCACCCAAATCGTCCTGGACTGATGCAGGGTTAGATAAAGAAAGCCGTCTGTTATCCCCACTGGTTCACCCTTGTGTTGTATAGCTGCTCCTGTGGCTTCGGGCGTGCAGTCTATCAGTTTGTATTTAAGTGTAGAGCAGCCCCTAAAGCCTGTGGTAGTACCATAGAGGCACATGTAGTGCAGTGGAATGTTTTAAATGGGAAGACGCATTCGGTGTTCTTCTAACCTAAGTGTTTGGGGCCATGTGACAGCCCTGGCAGGAGGATTGGCAAATGTTCTGCCAGCCACACACCAGGTCCCTTGGGGATTTCCTGAGTACTAAGCCAGTGGTAGTCACTTCTGTGCCCTGTGTGTGCTATGGAGGAGGGCAGGGAGTGGGAATTCTAGAACTGTCTTGTGTGAGTCCATGTTAGGTTAGCAGATAGCAGTGGGAGGGAGAAAGAAGAGTGTTGTCTCTGTTCTTTTCCTCTCCCCTTTTCCTGTTGTGTTTGCCACCTCAGGCTGTCCTGGCATGAAGTGAGAGTCAGGGACTGGTGTTGGGGGTGGCGTTGTTGGAGTGCTGGACAGCAAGTCCCAGAGAGCTGTCTGCTTTGTGGTCTCTGAGAGGGAGGAAGGGGAGAGGCCAAGGGAATTTGAGTTGGTGGCTTCTGGGAGCCACCGAGAAATCCTGAGTCACATGTCTGGGGTTAGCTCTTCTCAGGTGAGCCTGGGTCTACCTGCAGAGATGTTATGTGAGTTGGATGTTTTCTGTGAAATTCTTAAGGTGGCTAATGGGTTATGAATGACTTCCTAGCAAAAGTATACATTGAGAAGAGAGGCTTATTTGACACGATGGCTCTTGTTTTCGATCTCTAAGTTCCTCGCTGACCTACTACATCATTGTTGCAAATTTACGTGTAAATATACCAGTTACTGAAGTAAGTTGAGTTTTTGAGCTTTTGTTGTTATGGTATGCACTATAAACTTTTATTGGAGAATTGGAAGTAGATGAAAAAAATCTTTTTCTTTTTTTTGGTTTCCAGGTGGAGACTGTTGAAAAGGTATATGAAATCTTTATCTCAGATGATATTGATCTTGTTTTGAGAAAGTCGGCTGCAGAGCAGTTAGCTGTGATGATGCAAGGTAAAATCCTTTAGAGAAAATGATCTCCGTACTGCTGACGGTGGAATTTTACATTGCCGTGTGTAGTCATGTCAGAGGTTGGCAAACTCTGGTTTGTGGGCTAGATCAGGCCTGTGGCCTGCTCTTTTACAGCCTTCGAGTTAAGAATGGTTTCTACTTTTTTTTTTTTTGCTGTGGTCACATTGGTTTATAACATTATGTAAATTTCAGGTGTACATCATTATATTTTGATTTCTGTGTAGATTACATCGTGTTCACCCAAAGACTAATTACAGTCCATCCCCACACGTATGTGCCTCATCACCCCTTTCGCCTTCCTTCCTTCCTGCTTTCCCTATGGTAACCACCACTCCAATCTCTGTTTCTCTGTGTTTGTTTGTTGTTGTTTTTATCTTCTATTTATGAGTGACATCATACAGTATCTGACTTTCTCCCTCTGACTTATTTCACTTAGCATAATACCCTCAAGGTCCATCCATGTTGTCACAATGGTTTTTACATTTTTAAAGAGTTGTTAAAAAAGAACCAAAACAAAGAATATTCGACAAAGACCATATGTGGCCAGCAAAGCATAACATATTTATTATCTACTTCTTTACAGAAAAAGTTTGCTGACCCCTGGTCTAGATTATCATTATTTGGCCTATAGAATGTCATTTGATAAAATTATCTTTCTTCTGAAATAGTGATGTAATTCTAATGGTAAATTGCATGTTCCTTCCTCAGTTTACCTAGTACATGATGTTTTCAGTTTTTTCCATCTTGCTTAGAGAAATCAATCAAATAGTACTTTCTTGATAGATAAAAATAAAAAATAATGCACTTCATGTATTTTCTTTAAAGGTTTATTTTTAAAAATAACTAGTAAAATTTACTGTTAGCTTTGTTTGTAATGTTGTTATTCCATAGCCTTCCGTTCTTTGGGCTAGTTTTAAATTTTGCCATGTATACGATGTGTGTAATTTGTCTTTAATATTTGAGAGAAATAACTTTGCACTTACATGAAAATGTTTTTTCTAACTTGGAAGATGGTGCATGGTGAATATTCCTATTCTGATGTTAGTGGAAACTTAGATTAGAGGGTAATTTGAAAAAGCGTATTCAACATATTTGTGGTTTTAATAACAATAATACACGCTACAGAAAATAAGGCTCTGAAAATGTGGAGAACCTTGTCTAAAAAGATTAAAAAAAAACTCTTAGAGTATTTTTCCAGCATTGTTAACATTTCACAAATATAACTTATAATTTTGATATGCCCTATATTGGAGGGTAGTAGAAACTACTTTTTTTTTAAGTGAGAGCTAAAGGTAATGACAGTGATAGTGACTAATTCAATATTAATATGTATATTTGTGTTTTTTTTCTCAATGAGAATATAGGAGAACAAATTAGGAAAATTTGTCTGCAGGTTGTGAAATACTTGTAGCTAATCTATAAGCAACTAGAGTTTTTGGCTCTAGTAATATTTCTAGTATATATATATGTGTGTGTCTTAGTCTGTTTGGGCTGTTTTCATAGAATATCTTAGATTGGGTGGCTTATAAACAACAGAAATTTATTTCTCACAGTTCTGAAGGCTGAAATTCTAAGATGAAGGCACCCGCAGATTTGGTGTCTGGTGAGGGCCCCCTTCTTGGATCATAGACGGCCATCTTCTCTCTGTGTCCTCACATGGCGGAAAGAGGGCGAGGGGGTTCTGTGGGGTGGGGTCTCTTTTATGAGGGCACTGATCCCATTCGTGAGGGCTCCACCCTCATGACCTAATTACCTCCCAAAGGTCCCAGCTTCACATACCATCACCGTGGGGGTTAGGATTTCAACATATGAATTTTTGAGGGGCACAAGCATTCAGGCCATAACAGTGTATAGACACACACACACACACACACACACACACGTGTATATGCTTATTAAAAAAGAGTTCATATTCTTGAAAAATGTATAGAGTACTACAATCATTTTCCCTTTATGTTTGCTATTAACATCTTGAGATTAGATCTTTTATTAGTAGAAAAATGATCATGTTGCAGGCCATATTTACACATTAGCTTGTGGAGAATTCTAAATATCGAGGTGATGGATTTGGAAAAGAGAAGAGTTGTCAATGAAACAATATAAAGAAAATAATTTTCCATGTACAAGTGAAAGGATTCATTTGTATACTTAAAATTCTAGTACTTGTCAGAGTATGAACTAGTTCATTTAATTACTCTTTTTAAATAGTTTTTGTTTTTTACATTACGGAAGATGTGCTTATTACTTAAAAGTTTTGAAATTGTTCCAATGTGTATAAAGTAAAAATTTTGAAGTATCATCTTCTAATTTCCAACATCAGGTGTAACTATTTTTAACAGTTTGAAAGTTGTGTGGAGGTCTGTTCTGTATTTTTAAAACTACAGAAAATGTTCTTTAACGTTTAGTAACTTTTTTTTTGGTCTACAGATATTAAAATGCATGCTGTGGTGAAAAAGTTATGCTTAATTGACAAGATAATTGAGTATTTAAATGAGTGTGTGGGTCAGGATGGTGAGGTAAGACTAATGTGTATCTAGACGTACTTTACAGATTGGTGTTTCTATTAATTAGATCTCAGATCGAATTCAGCTGAATTTGGATAAGTACTTGACGTTTCCACCCTGAGTTAACACCCACTGCCTTGTTCATTTCTTTATTTCTAAAAGTGAGGTCTCTATAAAGGAAAACTTATCTTAAAATTTCTATAAAATGTGTAAGCAGAAGTACATACAAATCTTATTTTCAGTGGAAACTAATTCTTAATATTTATTTACGCTTTAGTTTCACACAATTTTGATGAAAAAGCATAAAACTTAGAATAAGACAATATTACAGTATAGTTTATCTCACCTTAGAATTGATGAAAATAAAATAACTGTGTTTTCTCCCTCCTGGCCAGGTTGTGGAATGTTTAATACAGCCGAGCCTCACGCTCTTGAGGAAAGTTCTTTCTGCCGACCCAGTCATGCGTGTGGCCCTCTCACAGCAGTCTTCTCTCCTGACCCTGTTGTTCAGAGGTGAATAAAGTAAATTCTGCTAATAATGAGATCAATCTTAAGCTTTAAATATTTATTCTTTAACTGTAGGTAATATTAACTTTGCATTTTACTAACAGAATAACACAGTTTTATTCGTGAGTATACCACTAAAAACACTCATCACAATGGAAAATGTTTAACACTTTGGTGGAAATTTCCAGTCCTGTTACTGAGTAGGCCTTAGAGCTTCAGCCTCTGATTGTTCTTTGCACCTTACTGGAGGTCTAGTTAGGTGCTCAGATAGTTAGCTGTTACCTGTAAAGACAGGAAGCTGCAGCTGTGGGCGTGGCCGCCTTCTTTCCAGTATCTGTTTTCTCATTCTTCTTAGACTTGTGCCTTTATGTCCCCAGCCTTTGGTGTGGTATCTGATTATGTCATCAGACTAGTATTAGGAGTATAGATCAAGTCTGAGGAGTGGGAAGTAGACTATCCTGAATGACTCTAAGCATTCATTTATTACATTTATAAGGTGTGATTTTTTTAAACCATTTTAATCTGGTTGTAATTTAGTAATGTGGTTGGATGGAAAAATTCCATCTGATTTTATCTTCTTTGTTGATTATTCTCAATAGAGAGCTTGGTAAGCTTTTGTGGTATTTTATTTCCTAGAAGTTTAGGCCACTGCTTTTAAATATTCTACAGGAGACATCTTGATCAAATGTCACAATATGCTTAAGCTTTTCAATTATCAGGCAGATAGGAGACAAATAATATTTATATTCAGAATATTATTAGAATATAGATTAGAATTTAGTCATTTTATCTTGTTTTCTTCTCTTCTAATGGCTTCTGCTTGCCAAGTGAATAGGACACTGTTTAAGATTCTAAACAGACTCAGTGTGTTCAGGCTCATAACATTTTGAACAGCGTGTAAAATTTTATGTTTTTATAGATTGATCTGGAAGAGTAGCAGTTATGGATCTCTAGTTTTCTTTAATCCTGCTAAAAATTATCTTCCTGTTAACCTCATTCAGTAGAATTTAGTGCCTAGTTTACCTTTTATTTTATAATTTTGACTTAAATTATTCAAGGAGTCAACAAATTGTGAGTACCTACTGGATTCAGAGGCACTTTAAGGAAACATAATCTGTACCCTTTGGTATTTAATAATTTTTCTATCTCATTGATATTTGTGAAAGTTACTTCAGTGAGCCTGAAAATGAATTACAATATCTCTCACTGATGGATTTAGTTTTAGGACAAAATTAGTTTTTTAACCAGGCACTCAACCAGGAAAAGTCATTCCTCAGCAGACATTTGTTGAGGACGTACTATGTGCTAGGTACAGTGCTAGGACCTTGGAGTATATTGATGAACTTGGGAAATGACCCTCACAGAGCTTAGAATACAGTTGGAGATTTTGACAAGTAAATGCATAATATAGCATAATGATGCCTATAATAATGAAATTCTTGGTGCCAGAGGAGGTGCTCGTGAGTAGATTGATTGGTGGGAAAACATCAGAGAATGATTCCAGGGAATGTGGCATCTAAACTGGAATTTCAGAGGTGAATAGGAGTTCCAATAGAGAGGGTTGATTTCCAGGTAGATGGAGCCGTGGTTTTGTGTGTGAGGGAGAGAGTGGTGTGTTAGAGACGGCCATTGGTTAGGGATGGCTGGATTTGGAGCAGGCGGGGGTCTGGGGTGAGGGAAAATGATGGGATGAGGCAGGAAGGGGAAGTTCATGCAGGGCCTGGTAAGTCATAGTAAACCATAGTGAGAAGCCAGTTAAGGCTGGTAAACAGAGGACTCTGTGTTTTAGGAAGATTATTCTGTCCACAGCATGGAGATTAGATTGAAGGGATACAATAATTAAATAATCTTTGAGACACGCTGCTTTGAATTATAACCTTTATGTCATGACAGAATCCTACCCCATATTTTAGGGTTAGAGATTAACTTAGAAATCATTTATTATACCATCTTATAGTGAGGAAATTCAGGTCTAGAGAGATTTAGCAACTTGGCCAGGTCATAACCAGATAATGGAGGAGGCAAGAGAAGAGCCCAAACTTCCTTACTTTTGTTGATGTTTTTGTTTTAAATAATTACAGAACTTATATATCCTTATAGTAAAAATTCAAACAATGTGAAACTGTACAAAGAAAAATTACAAAAGTTTTTTGAAGTTTTCTCTTCTTTCTCAATTTCCCCGAAGAGGAATTTGCTAGGTATTATCTGGCATGTATCATCTGGAACGATCTTTTCTATACACACTTACTGTATTTTTATGCTACATACTTCAGTGTTGTGTTCCTTCCTTTTTTTCCACTGAAAATATATCTTGAATATCTTTCTGTTATTACATAGAAGTCTACCTTCTTAAAAACACGAAAGCAAAAAACTACTGCATAGTGTTTCAGAATTTCAGTTTGCCGTTTTAATACAAATGTTTGTCCCAGATTTTTAACTATGACAATAATCATGTTGTATGATCGTCTTGCGCACACACTATAATTGAAATTGCTGGGCCAAAGAGATTTTATAAGATATGGTTAGGGTCCCGTCCAAATCATTCCTACCAATGGTGTTTAAAATTGCATGTTTTCCTCACAACTTTGCTAACACTGAATCTGTCTTGTTTTTAAAATTTCTTTAATCTTATGAGTGAAAATAGTCTCATTTTTATTTTTTATTTCTTTAATTTTTAGTGCAGTTGATTATCTTTTCATGTATTATATATTCACGTTTCTTATTCTGTGAATTGCCTATTTTTCTATTGTATTTAATTTCTGTCTTGTATTTAATAAGTGACTTGTGGAATTTCTTTGTATAGCAAAAATATAAACCTTATGCTTGATTTTACATTAAGGTTTTCTTCCAACCTTTCTGTCCTTTTTAATGTGTTCATTTTATAATATCTTTAACCTTAAATATTTTATGGAAATATATAAAGCCTTTCTGTCATAGCAACTGGGATTTTCATCCTGCTCTAAAAGGAGGGCATCCCCCGATTCCGAATTCCAAATATGCTCCTGTGCTTTCTCCTGATGTGTTTGTAGTGTTGTTTGTAAAAATTTAGATCTTTAATCTATCTAGAATTAATTTTGGTTTATAACGTAAGATATAGATCTAAATCTATTTTTTTGCATATTGTAGGAAATAATTTCTTACGTATTCGGAAATATTATGGCTCATTCTGTCTTCACTGATGTGATATGTCTATCATAGGTTAAATTCTTCCATGTATCTCTGTTTCTTTATTCTTTAGTTCCTAACTATTTTTAATCATGCCATTTATATAATGATGTTTTCCTTTTCTTATAATTAGGAAAGATATCTTTCAAAACTAATTTCTTGTTGCTGCTTCCCTGGATTTACCGACTCTGTATTATGTTGTTATTCCTGCATGATTGGTACAAACATCATACCTGTTTGGGTAGAATTTCATAGGTTTCAAGCACTGAGAAATTGTAGCATTGGGAGCATGACAGAGGTGAAAACTGAGGTTCATTAATGTTAAGGGATTTGGCCAGGCCTCTAAGCTAAATGGTAGATGCTAGAGTTAGCATTGTGTCTATTAGTTCAGAGCACTTTCCTTTTCTATTATGTTGTTGTAATAACCAAGACACACAAACCCAAATATAACAGTAGCACAAACACAATGTTTTAAAATCAAATCCAAGTTCTGTGCTTGTATGTTTATAGGAAAGGGCAGAAATTGTGAAATAAAGAGATCTTTCAGTGGGCAAACGTTAGCTCAAGTTAAATGACTTGGCAAAACCTTCTTAGAAGCTGGATCAGTTTGCTTCTTTGATTAAGTAAAACTAGACAGTATCTAGCGATGGATCTGCAGATATTCCTGGACCAGCAGTGTCTATATCTCTGGGCTGTGTGTGCTTTACCCTAAACCTACCCAATTAGGAACTCTGTGTAGTAACAAGCCTTCCAGATGATTCATGCACACTTGAAAGTTTGAGAGCCATTTTGTTTGTTGGTTTGTTTGTTTGTTTGATTGGCACCTGAGCTAACATGTATTGCCAATCTTCTTTTTTTTCTTCTCCCCAAAGCCCCCTAGTACATGGTTGTGTATTCTAGTTGTGAGTGCCTCTGGTTGTGCTATATGGGACCTGGCTTGACGAGCGGTGCCACGTCCATTCCCAGGATCCGAGCTGGCGAAACCCTGGGCTGCTGAAGTGGAGCATGTGAACCCAACCACTCGGCCACAGGGCCAGCCCCTGAGAGCCACTGTTTTAATGATGTCAATTTATCTGGGTTAATGTTGCATTTCTCTGAGAATGGCATCTCTTCTCTTTGAGTTATTTTAAATTTGAAGTTCATTTTTTCTAGAGGTAAAAATATTTCATAAAGTTACGCTTCTTTTTATTTCTCAGTTTCCTTGATATTTCATGAAGATTGTACAGTAGTGACTGAAGTCGGAGCATTATTTTGTCTTCTATTATTTGATGAAGTATCAAGAATGGATATGTGGTGAGCTATAAGAATTTTAAAAGCTTTTTACTCTTAATTATTTATCTAAGGTTTCTGATGTGGCCTTACAGCAATGCCTGGAAATTCCTGACTTGGAAGCTTGTGCTTTCTGTGGAAGATACTGAGGATGATTTTAGATTTGAGTATGCAATATTGAAAAGGCTGTTGACTCAAAAAGTCACCCCAAACTTTTATTTTTGAACATTACTAAGTAGAAAATTTAAAAATTACTGAGTAATTTTTGGCTTTAATACATTTTTTAGTACACTCTCAATTTTCTGTTTTTTCTTTAATATTTTATTAAGAAAAAAACTCTTAGAAAGATGTTTAGGATGACAATACCTGATTAACACTCACTCTGAGCAGGATCAGTGGGAGGGGAACACAGAGCCACCTGCCAGTACAGGGCCTGCATTAATTACGTGGACTTCCTAAAGAAAAGCATAATTTACTCTTCATGAGCAAATCCGGGTAGTAGCAAACATGTTAAAACTGTGGAAAATGACAGCAGCAATGGCAACTCTTGATGTGGGTCTCAGTCAAGGAAGTGAAGCCAGTTGTATTTGTTAGACAAAACTGTGTTCTACTCAGTTGTTTCTTTCCTTTTGTTTTTCTCTCATGCATAGGTCTGTTAATGCCTCCAATAAACCTTCTTCACCATCAGTCTTCAGTTTGCCTGTTTCAGTTTTTAGAAGGTAAAGGATTTATTTTGTTGATTTTTTTGAAGGTAAAATATTGTTAAGGAAAGAGAAATCAAAATCTATAATTGGTCACAGTTTTCTCCTAGCGCTTGAGTCACATGACTTGCAGTGTTTTGAGGTCTCCTCCTCAGTGGTGCTTTGGAGAGTTCGGTAACTTGGTCTCCCCATCACCAAGTCTTTCGTCTGATACTGTTCAAGTCTACAACAAAGTTGAAGGAACTGTACAGTGAACACCCGCACACCTTTCAGCCTAGATTCAGCAATTGGTAATGCAGGAGTCTATCTGCTTTCTCTTTCTCTCTCTCTTTATTTATTTATTTATATTTATATGTAATTTTTCCCCTGACCCATTTGAAAATAAATTTCAGGCATAATTTTGCTTCCCTCCTAATTATTCCAGCATATACTTCCTAAATTAAGGACATTCTCCTACATAACCGTGCATGATCAGATATAAGAAAATTAAAAATAATTCTGTAACATGATTTGATTTCTTCAGTTATACCCAAAATATCTTTTGTGGATATTTTTCAAAATGCAGGATCCAGTCAAGGTCATGAATTGCATTTGTTTTTCATGTCTGTTTACATACATGAAGTATACAAATCATAGGAGTACGGTGAATGATTTTTTCCACATAACCACACCCATGTAACTAGCATGCAGATTATCATACAGAAAATTAGGCTGACCCTATGGCCGAATGGTTAAAGTTCTGCACACTCCACTTCAGTTACCCAGGTTTGGAGGTTCAGATCCTGTCCACTAATGAGCCATGCTGTGGAGGCATCCCACAGACAAGATAGAGGAAGACTGGCACGGATGTTAGCTCAGGGTGAATCTTCTCCGCCCCCCCCGAAAAAGAAAGATACGGGATATTACTAGCATGCCAGAAACCCCTTTTATGCTTCCTCACTACCTTCTACCACCCCACAAAGGTAATTCTATTTTAATTTCTGTTACTATACATTATTTCTGCTGTTTTTTGAACTTTATAGAGTGTTTTTTGTTGCCAGTCTTCTTTTTTTTTTTCTTCATCTTCTTCTCCCTAAAGCCCCCAGTACCTAGTTGTATATTCTAGTTGTAGGTCCTTCTGATTGTGCTTTGTGAGATGCTGCCTCACCATGGCTTCATGAACGGTGCCATGTCCATGCACAGGATCCAAACCAGTGAAACCCTGTGCCACTGAAGCAGAGCTCATGAGCTTAACCACTCGGCCACAGGGCCAGCCTCAATAGAGTATATTCTTGTATGTGGCTTCTTTTGCTCAACTTGGAGATTCATCCATGTCATTGCATGAAGCAGTCGTTGGTTCACTTTCAATGCTGTGTACTATTCTGTGTAAGAATATACAGCAGTGTATTTACCATGCCATCATTGATGGACACTTGGTTTGTTTCCTGTTTGAGTCTATTCTGAATAAATGACTGCTAAGAACATTCTTGAACACATATGGGTCAGAGGGTATTTATATGTTTAGCTTTGGTAGATGCTGCCACACAGTACTCCAGAGTGGTTGTCCTAGATTACATTCCCAGCAGCACTGTAAGAGTACCAGCTGCTCCACACTCTCACCAGCCCTTGGTATTTGCATCACCCACTCTTTTCTTTCTTTTTTTTTTCTTTGTGCATAAGAATATTCATAACAGTTTTATTTGTAGTGGCCAAAAACTAGAAACATCCCAAATGTCTAACAACAGGGAGAACTGGTACATGAACTATGCAATATTCATATAGTGAAACACTACACAACATTTAAAAACTAGTCTTCATACAGCAGCATGAATCTCATAGACATAATGTTGAGTGAAATGAGACAGAAAAGAGTATATATTATAGATTCCATTTATTTAAAGTTCATCAACAGATGAAACTGATCTATGGTGAGAGAGTCAGAATGGTAGTTACCTCTTGGAGGAGAGCAAGGAGAGTAATTGACAAGAAAAGGGAACAGAGAAACTTTCAAAGGGGATGGAAATGTTCTGTATTTTATTCTGGGTGGTGGTTACACAAATGAATACATATATAAAAATTTATCAGGCTGTTCACTTAAAATCTCTGTATTTTTAAGGTAAGTAAATTATATCTTAATAAAACTATGATTAAAAATAACATTTCATAGCTTGGTAGATATTATTACAAATAGTATAATCATTTTCACTGCTGTATAATATTCTATTGTTAGACTATATCACAATTTATTCATTCTACTGTCAAAGGGTATTTGGCTTCATTTGGGTTTTTGTTCCTCCATACACACCTATAAACATTATTGTGTGTTTTCTGTTATATGTGTGCCAGAGTTCCTCTTGGATCTATTCTTAGGAGTGAAATTCCTTGCTTGTAGATATCACTCTCTCTTCATGGTCTTTAGGTTTGGCTAGATAATAAAACTCACATGACTACAGTAGGCCATGCTTGGAATGAGGTTACTCATGTGGGTGCTGGAAGCTATCTTAGCTTAGGAGCCCCATGTCCTAGTAGAAAATACAGTCTCTCATAAGTGTGCCATAGACCTGGTGTCCAGGCCCCCTGAAGGCATGTCACTTAGAAGAGCCACAACACTCAGATTCTCAGAGCTGTAACTTCCCGTTATGCATTTACAGTTTATTCCCAAACCTCCCAGTCCAGATGCAGGGATCATTTTCACCATAAGCAAAGCAGCTTAGTGAAATTGTTGACATTCTGTATCTATTTGGTTGTCCTGAGGAGAAGAGCCAGTGAGTCAGCTCAAGCTCACATTTGTCCATAGAGAAAGAAGAAAAGGTTTTCTTACTGCTTTACTCATAATAATGTTGTTATTTTAAAAACTGTTTCTCGTCTGGTGGATATGTAGTGGTTCCTCAAACTAGTTGTGATGTATTACCCTTTGCTTTTTATTTTCTTCCTTCCATGTTCTTTTGGCTTAATTTGCAGTTTATTTGTTCATGTTCATGACACTGAAGAATTCACTGTTGATTGATTGATAGCCTTACCTTACTTTTCATTTTGTGCAGGTCCTTTCAAGTAGGCTTCTGTGTCCTTTTGATGTGGCTCCAGGAGTCTTAGTACTTTCTTGACACAAGCAGAGGTTCCATGTCCAAGGTTCACCTTTGATTTCCCTGTCTTGGACCTAGCATTAGCCATTTCTCTAAGGAGCCCTGGTTACTTTTGAGGAAAATTCCAATTTTTAAAAAGTATTATCTTTACTTAAATTATTCAGCTTGATTTGTGTATAGAACTCTATCTTGGCCTCTTTTATTGAGAGACGTGACATGAAAAAGCACACTAAAGTTCCCTTTAGAAATCTCACCCAATTCTACTGATCTAACATTAGTCACAAATGCATGACTTTTAGGGGTATGGGATATGTTTTATTAGCAAAATTCTTCTTTAACATTTGAACATCCGAGGCTTGGTTGTCCTATTAAACACTGTTAAATTAGCTTCGGTTTAAGAGATGCTGCAATTGAATCTGTTCGTAGATCTAAAAATATTTCTGGGCTCTCTTAGTGACACAGTGATTGAGTTTATTGATGATGCAACTGTATTCTCCAGTGAAAGTAGTAAGTTGTGATTCTGTCACTTAGTGACCCCTGTGAATATAGGCAATTCGTTTCGCCTCCTTAAGATTCATTTTGATCATCTGTAAAGTAAGTTATCATAGTGCCATGCCTTGTAACTGTGAGTGAGTGATAGGTAATATACAGTCTCTGGCATAAAGTGGGCATTCGAGTTTTAGTTGAACACCTTTTGTGTGTGGTTCGTTGTAGAGACTTCATCTCTGTAAACAGCTCTAATACAGCATGGAGTGTGATAAGTCTGCAGGAAAGAGTTTAATAAAGTGTTTTTGGGAGTTTAGAGGATGACAAAAGAATAATTGGAATAATATATAAACCATGATAAATGTTTAAAATCGGGGCTATGAGAGAGATCTTTGTTATTGTGGAATGGGAGGCATAGAACTATCTCTCGTTTGTGGCTCATTGTTTTAAATTTAAGAATTTAAAAATGTGTTATTATTTGTATACGTTTTCTTTAGGTATCATCTACCAGTGCATGTCCTTGGACACCATGCTGTGAGTCCTTACTCCATAGTGTTGCCGTTATCTGCTGACTGTTTGGCCTTGAAGCCGGTCTCAGATATGCTGCGGATAGCTTGGAACCTGTCCTGGTATCATGGGAGTGATAATCTATTGAAGGAAATGAGCTCTGAAACTAAAATCCAAGAGTAAGCTGTTACATTTAGTTGAAAAGCATTCACATTTAACTGATTATAATTAATTAGTTAGGTTTTATTTCTCCTTTAGCTCAAGTAGCTTTTTCATTATCATCCGATTCTGCTTTTTCATTGAAAGTTATAATTTTTACTTTGTTTTAAAGATTGCATGTGTCTTTACTTTTTAAAAACTGTCACACCAGGAAATTTAAATTAAAAAGCATTGTGCTCTGTGCTTTTTGACAGATTATGTAAAGTTTGGTTAGTTAATAGATGTAAATCACTAGGATGAGTGCTCCATATTGGAGTGAAGCTCAGTAAGTGTATGTGTGGATGTTGTTGTCATTACTGATAATCAAGTGCATTATCACGACTTTTGAAAGTCTTACTATTTTAATCTGTCAGCACTTTCTTGTTTGAATGAAGATTACTTTATATTTCTGTAAGCAGGAAAATGTCAATATAAATACTGAAATGCTAGTGTAAAACCCTAATATTGACAGATATACTCCAGATTTTCTTTTGGCTGTGTCAACCTTTAATTAAAAGAAAACAAAGAGCAAATTTTAGGAGAGGGTTTGTGATAAGAACAAATGTGAGCTTTTATTTAAATAGCTTTATCTTGTTCTTCCATCTTCTCTTCTTGTTTAGATGTTTAGATACGTTACAGTTATCCTCTGAGGACACCCTTGCTCTGAAGATGACACACACAGCTAGTGGACTGAAGGACTGTCTCCATTCCATTGTTCAGGCTGCAGCCCACAGGGAAGTGAGGGCTGCTGTCACGAGGATGAGTTTTTATCTTCTGAATGACAGATTGTCTCTAAAGGGTGGCGCTGGCCCGTGTGGGGTCACCTTGAAGTCCTTGGCTTGGCACACAGCCCTGCACAGGTCGGTGTAAACTGAAGGCTTCCCGTGTCTGAGCCCTGGATTGGATTGTATTTGGGTTCATCTCCGCACCTTTGAAAATAAGAGCATGGATCTTATTGTTGCTATCATGAGAGAAATGTTTTTTTAGAAAGAAAAAATCCAGAATTTTTATCTGTAATGAATAACTAGTAACAGCAAAAGAGGAAAAATTTAACTTAATTATTGCATTTTAGAATTATTAATAAATATAATTTTTTTATATCTTACCGTAGAAAGTTTTGTTACCTCACAAAAGTAGATGATTAGGATAAGACTTGGGTGAGCAAACTGACCGTTTCTTCCCGTCCATGTTATACATGAGCTGAGACCTCCGTGGACTGAGTAATAGGTTTGATGCACCTGCACTGGGCTGTTTTGTTTTGTTTTGCTTTTGTTTTGTTCTTAAGTGAATTATCTCATTTTCTTTTTCCTCTGGGTTTCATGAAGTCGGTTGCCATGCGGATGTCCTTTAGTAGTTATTGGGAAGGCTCTAGCTTGTAATTTAACACTTGAAGTGGTAGCAGATGGCTATGTTTGAAACAAATAAGACCGGTAAGCAGCCGTTGCCAGTGGTTCAGTACTTCAGTCTTCATGGGACTTTAGTATAAAATGTATGACTATCTATTAAACAAAGTATGCAATTTTTGAAACGTGAGGTTGAGTTTCCAAAATGTGAACTCCTTTGTTTAGTGTAGTTCTCACAGTTCAGGTTACTAATTCAGCTTTTCTGGTGGTGTGCTGGAGCCAGCCAGGACTGCCTTGTGAGAGAGCTGATGGGTAAATTTTCAGAATTTCTGTAAGTTAGTTGTTAAACACAGCCATTCTTAAAAATTAAATTACATAAAACTTACAATTAAATAAATTACATGAAAAATAAAGGTAACGATTATGCAAACTCGTCACTTCCTAATTATTTTACAGCATTTTACTGTTACTTGTGCGCTTTAGGTTATTGATACCTATTATGTCTTTTTGTGGAAATGCTATATATAAGGGTGTGCTGCTGGCATCTCTCCACAGCTGTGTGTTATGTTGGTGGCTTGCACTTGGCCATGGGGCAGATATTTACACCTCAGAAATTGGCAAACACAACAAATCAGCACCTCACTCTTCAGCTGGTTGTTAAATATTTATCAGCACACTACTTTACAGAGCTAGAAGCCATGATTGTCGTCTTCTTTATTGTAGATTTTTACAAGTGCTTCCTGCATGCACTGAAGATGAGAAACTACTAATAGATATCATACATTTTTTAAATAAGTTATTGAAGGAACAGAGAAAAAATTCATCAGTAGAACTTCTAAACTGGCTTCTAGAGTTACTTCTAAGACATGTAAGTGTTATTAAGGAATTTGGGTTTCACGTTTGATAAGTGATTTATTTGTAAAAATCATTAATACTATATTGTGGAAAAGTATAATTTTTGTATAACCTATGCTTAGTAAAGTAGTCTTCGTGTTTTAATAGATGGTTCATAGCAACATGGCCTTCTGATATGATTGTGACTATGCTTATTAAATTAAAGGTCTGCACTATGAATGGGACCTTCAGTCTTGGTGTTTGATTAAACCTGTTCTGTATGTGAGCTGTCTGCTGCAACTGTATTTTTTTTTTTTTTTTGAGGAAGATTAGCCCCGAGCTAACTACTGCCAGTCTTCCTCTTTCTGCTGAGGAAGACTGGCCCTGAGCTAACATCCATGCCCATCTTCCTCTACTTTGTATGTGGGACGCCTACCATAGCATGGTGTGCCAAGCGGTGCCATGTCCGCGCCCAGGATCCAAACCAGCAAACCCCGGGCCACCGAGAAGCGAAATGTGTGAACTTAACCACTGCACCACTGGGCCGGCCCCACAACTGTATTTTTAAGTGGAGATCTTGGGGTAGGGGGACTGCAAATAGGAATATGGAGAGGCAGAGAGCAAAGGCAGGTGGAGGCAGTGAGGGGCGTAGTGATGGTGAGGTTGGAGACAATGAGTCAGACGGTCCTCAGGCTTTACTCTAAGTTTACTGTAGTATTTACCCTTCCAGCCTCCACTCCTCTCAACATTTTTAGCTGACTATGTTCTAAGAAACTTGCCAAGAACCCAAGAAGCTAGCTCGCTATCTATTGTTGGTCTATCTGTGTAGTTTTTTTGCAGATACTGAATGAATTTACTTAACCTAGTGAAGATAAACTTTTGCACAATCAGGAGAAAACACATAAAAATTAGAAAAGAGGGTGTAAACTGAAATAGAACATAGTAGACCTTATAAGAAAATATGTTCCGTTATATGTTAATACATTTGCAAAGCTTGTCTGAAAACAGGATTCTCTATAACAGTACAAAGTGCCAATATGGTGTAAGTTAGAAATTCTAATTGAGAGTACTTTTTACAGTTTTTATAGATTTAAAAAATCTATATATTATGTATATGAATGTTTGTGTGTGTATAAAGCTTGATTAGATGTTTATTATCTTCTGCCTTATTGTAGACTGGTGAAAATCAGGTCCGTTTCATTCACAGTTGCATCCCCAGCATCTACACTAGAGCCCCGCACCTAGTGAGCTCTCCACAAACATGTCGTAACTCAGTAGTAAACTTAGGCACTGAGGAAGTATGTTGTTAATTACAGGAAAACACATAACCTTAATTTTATAACTTGTTAAAATTTAGCAAGAATGGAAACTACGGACCACATTACACATTCCAGTATACTTATAGACTAAATTCCTAGAACCGTAATTGCCAAGTCAGTTACAAATTGCAAAGATAGCTGTGTGTGTGCATCTGTATTGAGATTTTTTGTTTTTGTTTTTTGTAAGTGATGATTCTTACTTTGAGTGAGATGCTCTTGTCATGTTTGGGTCCTTGTCTCCTTTTCTGGGACTTGTTTGATGCCCTTGCTAGTTGTGCGCCTCAGCTGGATTTTTAGATTCTCTTGGTCTTTTTTTTTTTTCTGGTAACAGAGGAGCTTTTCGTAAATTAGGGAGATTAGCCCTTTACCTATGATGTGAGTTGCAAATGTTTTTTTCTTATAATTTGCCTTCTGACCATGCTTATGGTATTTTGGACTTAGTTTTCTTATTTTCCTGTCTTATCTACTCCTTTTATCTCCTAGCTTTTGTTAGTTATTTCTACGTTTCATCTTTTATAATATTTAAATGGTGTCCCATGATTATAATTTCCACATTTAGTAATAGCCTTACAGGAGTGTGTGTGTGAAAAACCACCCCTCCCCTGGGTTATTGCAGGCCTTCCAGCTTCCACACCTGCAGCTGTGGTTCTTAGACAGCTGCTACAGTGCTCTTAACCTTAAGTCACATCATGTCAGTCTTCTGCTCAAAACCCTCCGCCAGCTTCCTCTCTCATGCAGATTAAGCTCATAGCCTATAAGGCTCTGTTTGAACTTGATTCTGAATATCTTTCTGACCTCATCTCCTACCACTGTAGTCCTCTTGTTCTGTTCCAGCCACACTGGCTGCTGGTTGTTTTTCAAACGTGGCACTTACAGCTAGTGAGTGCCTTTGCATTTCCTCTTCTCTCCGGCTGGAAAGCTCTTCCCCTAGATATCTGTATGACTGACTACCACACTTACTCAGAGCTCTTTTCAAATGTTTGTCAGAGGAGCCTTCTCTGACAGTCACGTCTAATATGGCATCCCTCCATGCCTGACTCTCTGCCTGCTTATCCTAGTTTATGTCTCTTCGTTGCTTATCACTTATCACTCCCACCTGTGGAATATCTTTGTTCGCTGTCTGTCCACCTCACCCCACTCTACCCCACTAGAATGTAGACTGCGTGAGGACGAGTTATTGTTTTATTCACTGCCATATTATTTTTAGGTAGTCATGGTTATAGATTTCTTTCCTTACAGGTTATAAGTTATTTACCTTCTTGGAAAGATCTCTACTGAAAAGTTTTGAGTAAACACTTTCATGTCTTCTTTTGTAACTTTTAAGGTTTTATCTTCATTTACTTCTTTGTTCATTTGGAACTTCTTTTGATGTAGATTATTTTTTTTGAATGGTTAGCAGTTTTCCCTATCATGTATCTAACCCTGATTTGAATTGCCACCAGTTTTTAAAAATCATAAGCTGACCTGCTATATGTACATGACTCTTTGAACTTGTAGTATGTTCCTTTGATATGCCTGTATTTTCTGAGGGAGTACATTTTTTAAATATTTTAACAAATTTTTCCTTAATAAACTTTATTTTCTATATTTTTCTCTAGTCATTTTTACTACTTTCAGATTAACTTTATTTTCATTTTTTGAAATTTTTTGACAGAACAGTTGTCCAGGGGAAAGACATTTGTGTCTGAGTTTTATTATCTTCTGTATGTATAGCAAGAAATACTTTAAACATAGTTAAAGACATGATAAATTGAGAAAAATATTTATAACACAAATGAGAGACAAAGACTAATTTCCTTATAGTACATTTTTTGGATCCTTTATAAGAAGATTGAACTTCCAAAGTACATAGATTAATTGTTCAATAACGTTTGCCCTTCTGTTACTTTCTCAAAGATGATTTCAAAGTACCATATTTACTTTGATTTTCTCTTATCTTTTAATTATTAAAAAATTAAAGAAGTGTTTGAAGACACTTATTTTCTGAACATTTTTAATAAAGCAAAACAGTAAAACCTAATGTCATTACAATTCGTCTTTTAGCTTTTAAGCATGCTTAAATATTTTAGAGATTGGATATTGAAATATTAAGAGAACCTCTATGAAGCTTTTCTTCTGAATAAATTTTTTGATAACTCAAATCGACTTTTGAGCTGTAAATTTTTTATAACTTCATAATCTTTTTACTCATTTTTTAAAAAGAATAAGCTCTAGAACATCTCCTTCTTAGGTTAGAGTTCTTGTATTCTGGAGATTATGGTTGATTTGGGTTGTGAAAATTTTAGCAGTATGTTGGCTTTATTTAGGTTTAGAATCTTTTCTTGAAAATCTGTGCAATAATTGAATGTTTGCATGCAAGACTTTTTATATAGTATATAACAATACGAAAATCACTATGCATGTTAAAATGTATTTGTCTAAATTATGTAACTGTAACTATAGTTAAAATGTTACATTTAAACGGTTGTCAATTTTGTAGTGTGTTATGAATGCTGATGTATATTGTATAACTTATTTATAGTTTTGAAAGTAAGATGAAATTTCTACAAGATTCTAGATGATTGTACTGTAATTTTAATGCACTTTTGGAAAAGGATTTTTGGTATAATTAAATTTATTTGACTTGGTATGGTATCAAGGCTGTCTTTGGAAAACTTTTACTTTAGCTCCTCATTTATTGTCATCACTAGTGTTATAAGTAATAATACTTTTAAGGGTGAGCAAAGTGGACTTAAGCATCCACCAACAGGAGGGCTTCCTCTCTAAACATCGTGCTGCAAGGATTAAATTATTAAGTATTATGAACTAATCAACGTTGAAAATAAAGGAAGCCTGAAAATAGAAAGTCAAGTGCCTTTTAAAGTTTATCATTAAAGTGGTTAAAATAAGTGAGAAATTATTTAAGAAGGTCAGTAAAATAACATTTCCGAAGGAATTGTTTTGAACGTATGCACGTAAAATGAAAAGATGTGTAAAAGCGATGGTGGCAGAAACTAACAAAATTAGGCAGGTATGATACCCGCTTAGGCAGAAGAATGCTAATAGGAAATGTGAAGAAAATCAGCTAATTTACTGAGGGAAGATTTAGCAACTTTATCTTGTGGAAATTTGTGTTTTATCAAAACATTCATTATAACAAACATTTTAATTCAAACATTGAATACATTCATTATTACGAACATTTAAACTTGGACACTTTAGGGATTTATTATATCACTAATATATATTTAATTTTAATGACATTTTGTTAATATCTAAAACAACCTAGATGTGCTGAGTTTGAGAACCTCTCTTTTCAGAATGAGTTTTTTGATGGAAGTTCATAAAAGTAGGGCCGTAATTTTGGGGGGGGAAGCTGTTTAGAACTGCGCAGCATATGTCTCTCTCTGTTGGCCGACTTTCACAGGCACGTGTGCACTCAGAGTTCATAGAGGGCATTGCACATCCTGCTGTTGTAGGCTGCTGATGGTTGGAAAATTGCATATGAGGAGTGGTAACTGTGTGCGTAAGGAAAATGAACCATCATTAGAAATTCTTGCCTTTTGGAGGTCAGCAGTGACAAAATAATGGCCCCAGTAGTTGACTTAAAATTAAGATTGAATACTAATGTCTAAAAACAAAACCTTCAAGTATGCTTAAGCACTTGAGATCAATAGGCATCAGCAGAGACGTCTATTCTGTTCTCAGTTATACTTGAGGAATGATAATTCATCCCATATTTTAGAAGTGATGCTGCCAAGCTTCACTGAATCTTAATGTTAACATGTAAATCCAAGATATGTTATAAAGGGAAAAAGTGTCAGCAATTTACAAGCAGAAGCAAGTTATTAATAGGATGAGACTCTTTGGAAGCATCTTAATGTTAAGTATATGCATAATGTATCAATACGTTCATATATTAATTAGTAGATTTTACTTAATATTTATCTGTATATCAGAATTAATAATTCCTGATAGTAAAATTATATTTTACCAAGATGAGGTTTGCATTAAAAACAGCTTGTTCATTTTGTCAGTATTTATCAGAGTTGGAGTAAGTGTGGGTGTAAGTCAGCCTGTGGTTATTTGGGGCTAAGAACACTATAGAATATGTGTTTATTTTTGTGGCTTTATTAAATGTGTGTCTTGATTGTTCATGTATGAAACATAGAAGTTGTAGTTATGTTTTATATAATTTTACTTGATCAAATGAGTCACTTCTTTTTCAAGATGAAAGGAAAAGCTGAAAAAAAATGCTGCTTTGGGGCTGGCCAGGTGGTGCAGCGGTTAAGTGTGCACATTCTGCTTTGGCGGCCCAGGGTTTACCAGTTTGGATCCCGGGTGCAGACATGGCAGCACTTGGCAAGCCATGCTGTGGTAGGCGTCCCACATATAAAGTAGAGGAAGATGGGCATGGATATTAGCTCAGGCTAGTCTTCCTCGGCAAAAAGAGGAGGATTGGTAGCAGATGTTAGCTCAGGGCTGATCTTCCTAAAAAAAAAAAAAAAAAACCTGCTTAGGTGTAAAACATAGTAAAGCAAATTAAAGGCAAAACATCTCCCCTACACTTTTCAAAAGCTCTTAATTATATTATTTATAATCATGTATACCTGATTGAAGTGTACTCCACATACTGCATAGTATAAACAACTTGGAATTTTCTTCCTGTTTTTTCCATTTCTTTTCCCTAAGAAGAAAGCAGTTATTTTTGAATTGAGTTCTTTAGGTGAGGAATTTCATGACAACAGTAATTACATTTTGATTTTATCTCTTTTCGTATGTTGTGATATGCACTATTGATGTCACATAATGCTGGGGACGGAATGTTAACCAGCTTTGAAGTAAGATGATTCTGAGGTTGAATCCTTGCTCTGCTCATTCGTATGACTTTGAACAAGTTTCTTAATTTTTTTTTATAAACTTCCATTTGCCCATCTGTAAAACAGGAAAATGCAAATCATCTAGTTTAATCAAAAAGTTAAATGAGATCTTGTTTTCTTTTATTTACTTATTTTTTTTTAAGATTTTATTTTTTTCCTTTTTCTCCCCAAATCCACCTGGTACATAGTTGTATATTCTTCGTTGTGGGTCCTTCTAGTTGTGGCATGTGGGACGCTGCCTCAATGTGGTTTGATGAGCAGTGCCATGTCCGCGCCCAGGATTCGAACCAACGAAACACTGGGCCGCCTGCAGCGGAGCGCGCGAACTTAACCACTCGGCCACGGGGCCAGCCCCTAGATCTTGTTCTCTTTCACTTTTTAACACAGTGCCTGTGATGTTATAGGTGATTAATAAATATAACATGTATCTGTAATGCTGCTGATTAATCTAACATTTCTACTCTTTCAATATTATTAGAGATAATCCTATTACATTTCTTTCGCTACCTTTTTTAAGTTGGAAAACAGGAAAAAATTTAAATAGTCCTAGTTTTATTTGTTTATCAGCCTGTCAAACTGGCAGAGATCACAACAGTCATGATACTCAGCCTGGGCTTGGATGCTGTGGGCCTTCTCATCCCCTGCTTAGTCCATATGTATTGGTACACTGTTTGCACGGACAATTGGCAATATATATTGAAAGCATTAAAACTATTAGAATGTTTTGACTTAGTGATTTCGTTGCTTAGAATCCATATGTGGGATCTAATCAGAGTCGAGTGCACTGCTGTAGCTCAGTGAAGTTAGAAATTGCTGATTGATTACCCAGCAGTTGGTGTGGCAAATTCCTGTGGTTGAAAAACAATCAGATATTAAGATAGTGTTTTTGAGGAAATATTGATAATAACATTAAGTAAAAAGAATGATTACAGTAGAGGGTTTTTCCGCTTGATCTCAGTTTTGTTAAAAATATAGAATTATAATTCTGTTTATATTTATACTCATATACACAAAAAGAAGAGTATGTACCAGTATACTAATAGCGGCTGTCTCTGTGAGGCGTGATGATGAGTGGTTTTTGCTTTGCTCATTGTGCTTCTCTGTGTTTTGCAAAATAGATCTGCATTCCTTTTGTTTAGATAACATATGAGGTGCCTTTTGAGTTTAGAACATCTCTACTAATGCGGTAGAGACCCACACTGACTAGTTAGCTAATAGAACTCTCAGTTAATCCAGAACATGATTAGCAATGAAAACCTGTATGCAAAACAGCACATAGCTCAATTAGAGAGTAAACGTGTTTTTTACAAATTTCATTTTTTAGAGTCCAAACCCACTTTTAGACCTGCTGGTTCTGGCGGAGTCACAGGCACAAGAGGAAACAGATGACATCCGGACTGCTGTCAGACAAGAACTCCAGAAAGAACTGATTGCTCTTTACAATACCTTGCTGCTCAGTTTCATGGCAGTTACTGACAGGTACCATTTGTATCATTGAAGGTTTGGGGACATTTATATACAACCTAGTTTTCTTTTGATTTCTAAAGAGTTTTACTTTTCACTTGTTTCAAATTAAGAGGAGGAAAGACTTCAATAATAATCAGTTGAGTGGTCTTTTTGTTTTTGTTTCAATTCAATATTTCGTACAGCCTGATTGTAATTTCACACACACACATGCAGTATTTTTTTGTTCTCTAGGTTTTAGTTCTTGATCCTGTCTTAATTCTCTACGCTTCTACCTGAGTACTCATACCAAGTATGGCTATTTTTATATTGATGATTTTCAAATATGTATCTGTAGTTTTACCTTTTTAAAAATTTAAAAAATTAGATAAAATTCTCTGTGTCCACCTGTAAGACTGTGATGGAATACGTAGCAATGTAGTGAGTAGTTGTCAGTTTTGGAGTCTAAAGATCTGTAAAACTGAAGAAATTTCAGATTTTGTTCTATGTTTTGTTATACAGTGCTGTTATTTCTTGCAGGAATTATATCTTTGGATCCATGCTTAGCTGCTTAATTTAAGGAATTTTGTTTTCTAATCGAAAATATTCTCGATTGTCCTGTTTCTGACAGTTTTGTTTAAATTGTGTCAAACTCATTAAAACCTTTTTTTTCCCTTTTATTTTAGCTTCCTGGGGAAAAAAAATTCATCTTATCCAATTAAAAATTCAGTATTTTACTGATACTGAATGATTAAATGTATGGGTTTAATATATGCTAATTAAACTCATTGAAAGTATGTATTTAATTTTTCATTCCAACTTTAGTTTCATTATTGGGTGGCAATACCAATATCCATTTATGTATTTTTCAGTGTAATTGTTACTTGTAGTTTACATCGTAGATCCTAGATGGTATTTGATCTTTTCCTTGAAAAGGCTTATTTTGAGAGGGAATATTTTCTGCCTTTCCCCTAGTTCACACTTTTCTGATACAGTAAGTTGTTAATGACCCTCTATTACCAGTGAGAAAGCACATTAAACTCATCACATTTGTTCTCTGGTTGATTTTTTTCCTCCTTTACGTACACAGGAAATGCCTGGAACTTTTTTATGTTTTCCAAACGCAGCTGGCTCTGAAACTGCTCCAGTGTCTGAGAGTCACGGATGCGCCTCACTTCTATGGCCTGCCTTCGCTTGAGAGGACCTTACGAGGGATGGCTCACCTCACAGCGTTCCCAGGATGGAGCTCACATTCTCCTCTCACAAAGCCACTTGAAATTTGTGTGAAGTACTTGTCAGGTCTCCTTGAAGTAAGTAAAAATAACCAATGACTGTAATAACAATAGTAACAACCTCTTACCCCCCAAAAATAGCTATTGATCACTTACTGTGTGCTAGGCCTATGTTAAGTGCATATATATTACTATATTTAATGTTAATTATTATTCAGTATTTATATGATATCATAATGGTGAAATATTTTAATGATTTTTGCTAACAATATGTAAGATCACTTTTTTTTTAAGATTGACACTTGAGCTAACATCTGTTGCCAATCTTTTTTTTTTCCTTCTGCTCCCCCAAACACCCTAGTACATAGTTGTATATTCCAGTTGTAGGTCCTTCTCATTCTGTTCATCAAGCCACAGCGTGGCTTGATGAGTGGTGCTAGGTCTGTGCCCAGGATCTGAACCAGCAAAACCCTGGGCCCCTGAAGTGGAGCATATGAACTCAACCACCTGGCTACGGGGCCTGCCCCTGTTTAATGCTTTTATTTGTGAAATGCAGCACATATGCAGAAAATACACAAAATGTAAATGCCTAACTCAATCATCACATATCGAGCACCCATGTAACCACCTCTAGTCTAAAAATAGAGCATAGCTGGCACACTGAAAGCATTGATCATACTCCCCCCCAATCTCTCTTCCTCTCCCAAAAGGCAGTTCTTATTTTGAGTTTTATGATAATCACTTCTTTGCATTTCTTGTTAGTTTTACCACTTAATTATGTGTCCGTAGATACAGTAATTCTTGATTTTTTTTGATTTTGTAAAGTGGCATCCTCTGACTACTTTCTTTCATCATTCTGCTTATGAGAGTTATTCATTTTGCCACCTGTAGGTGGAGTTAGCTTAATTTCATTTTTATATAGTATTCTCTTTGCTACAATGTTGAAGGACATTTGGTTTTTCTTTTTCTTCCAGGTTAGAGTGGTTTTGGATTATTCCCCTATGAAATTCTTGTCTTTCAGTGAAAATTAATTTTTGAAATTTTATTTTCTAACATGTGTCTATGCAGATGTGCTCCATTTTATATAGTAACCATGTACCCAGCCAGGCTTGTTTTCAAACTGAAAGGAAAGGCCTTTCATTTTTCACCTTTCAATGTGCTGTTTGTGGTATTTTTTTTTAATTAATTAAATAAACATAAGATTAAGGAAGTTTTTTTCTAGTCCTACTTTCCTAAGGGTTTTTGTTAAAAATCATAAATGTGTATTGCTTCTCTGTATTTTTTAAGATATATGATTTTTCTCCTATATTCCACTAAGGTGATGAATTATATTGAGTGATTTTAAAATGTTAAAAAATCCTGCATTTCTGGAAGAATTTCAACTAGGTTGTGATGTATTATTCCTTTTTATATTAACAGATTTGTTTGTTAATGTTTTTAGGATTACTCTACCAATTTTCTTATGCAAAAAATGTTTTTAGAATTATCGGCATTTTTCTTCTTTCTCTTGTCAAGTTTTAATATCAAAATTAGTTCACCCTTATATGTATATAATTTTCTTTATATGACTTTTTCCTTCTTTGGAATAGTTGATTTAGATTGGTGTTATTTCTTTCTTGAATGTTTAGTAGAATTTGATGATGAAGCAATCCAGGCCTGGAATTTTCTTTTTGGGAAGATTGTAATTGAATTTTTTAAATCTAGAATTATTCAGATTTTCTATTTTTTGTGTCAGTCTTAGTAAGTTATGTTTTTCTAGAATTTTATCTAAATTTTTGAATTCATTGCCCTAAAATATTCATGAAATAATTTTTTTTTTTCTGGTGAGGAAGATTGCCCCTGAGCTAACATCTGTGCCAATCTTCCTCTATTTCGTATGTAGGACGCTGCCACAGCATAGCTTGATGAGTGCTGTGTAGGTCCATGCCTGAGACCCAAACCTACAAACCCCGGGCCACCAAAGTCCAGTGCACGAACTTAACCAGTACACCATTGGGCTGGCCCCTCATTTTTTAAAATATCTGTCAGATCTGTAGTGAGGTCCCATTTCATACCAGATGTTAATTATTCCTTCTCTGTTGTTTTCTTGATTGGTCTTGCTAGCGGTTTGTGTGTTTTATGAGTCTTTTCAAAGAATGAACCTTTGGCTTTGTTGATCCCGTCTTTAATGTTTTTCCCCTATTTTATTTATTTATGCTTAATATTATTTCCTTCTCCTTTTGTTTTAATTTATGACTCTTTTTCTAATATTTTAAGGTAGAGTCTTTATTGATTTTTTTTTTAGCTTTTCTCACATAGACATTCTTAGCTCTAATTACCCTCTAAGCATGGCCTTCACTTTTTCCACACATTCTACTATGCTGCGTTTTCATCATCATTTAGTTCAATATATTGTCAGAATGATGTAATAACTATAACAACGATGTGGTTGTATGTGGTTCTGTAAGAGAACAGCTTCACCGGGGTGCTCTGGTGACCTTGTATGTGTGCACGTAGCCCGCAGAGGTGGGGCTTAACTGCTGCTCATCTAAGTCTTGCAGAATTTCCTGTGATCCTTCTGGAACATGAGAACGTGTGAGGCTTGTGAGGAACTGCTTCAAGGCTGTTGCTCATTCGCTTCACTCTCTTAGGAAGTTTGTCACAACCTGTTTCTTATTGCCTCCCGGGTTCTGATGGCTGGGGCTTTCTCTGTCATTCCCCCTTGGTGTACAGCTACAAGCTGTAAATGGCTCAGTGTAGCATGGCATGAATCCTCAGCAAGAGTGCCCTACCATCTGCACCTTTGTTCAAGTGTCACCCTGCACAAGGGACACTGGGAGCTGGCACCTTTGGCAACTCTTGCTTTTGCTGTTTATGTAAGTAATTAACAGACTGAATCTAAAAATGGCTCATTGTTTCCTTACTGTCCAAATCTGTCAGCATTGCTTGCCTTGCAGCAGTAATTGAAGGAGTTAAGTGTTATGTTGAGAAGCTATCAGGAGTCCTTTTGTTTTTCAAATTGTGTAAGAGGAGTGATTTCATATCACCCGTTTCAAACAGCAGAAACTAAAATGAGCTTTCGATGGTATTGGAGAACAAAAGGCCTTAGTTCTGAAGTAAGAAGTTGAGGCAAAAAGGCAATAATGTCATTGTAAGTCTTCAGTTGTCTTTAAGGTAATAAAAATCACAATTTATTAGCTAAGGAATAGATAAAAAGTAAAATCCCTGTTTTACAATATTCCACAGTTATGGAAAACCTAATTAACACATTTTGATTTGATATAAACAGGGGAATACATTTCTGCTTCATAAAAGATCTTGGGAAAAAAATCTTTATGTCTTTACATTAAATGACTGGAAAATGATATGAAGAAATCTGTCACTTTTGTTAGAAATTGTAGCAGAGTCCCATTTAATCTTACTTGGGACCTTCTGCTTAACTAGCTAAACAGATTTCTTTATTTTACTACTGACTAAATTTATCTTTTACAGGATAAAGTAGAGCTTATATGAATGATGAACATCAAAGCAAAGTCATTGTTAGTCCAAATGATTTGCTTCATAGTTTCTTATTAAAGCTGATTCCTTTTCAGAAAGGAGCCATGTTTCTAATATCAGATATTTTGTTTCTTCTTAGTGAAATTTGAATGTGAGAATTTGCTTTCTGTGGTTGAGAAACGAGACTTTTAACAGGAGCATTACTCATTATGATAGGTGAATAAACTATGATAATTGTTAAGATCAGATATATGACGTATAATTCCAGGGATCTGACAAAAAGTTCAAGTTGAAAGGAGATAATTTCAAAGCTCTTGGTTTGTCGCTTATAAGCTCAAAATAAAACCATCACACAGATAGTAGAGATAGTTATATCCAGTGATGATTATAGGAAGATAATAAGGGCTTAATCTTTCAGGTATCTTACTGCTAAGATATCCCTTAAGATTTTAAACTTTTAAGTATGAAAAATTTCAAACATACGCATGTAGAAGGAATAGTAGAGCAGAGCCCATGTATCAGTCACCTACAATTAGTACCCGCTGGCCAATATGGATTCCTTTTTCAGCTACAATATAAAGCTATTTGGTTTATGAAAATTCTAATTTAGGTCAAAGCCCCCAAATTACCTATGAATAAATTTCACTTGTCAAATACGCTGGGATTTATGATTTATGTTTTTTTTTAATCTGCTTTGCTGCATAAGCTGAAAAAAATCCAAATTAAGAAGTAGACTTTATTATAAGACAAAATGGCTTACATTAAAGCATTCTGTGATGAGTAAAAGCATTCAGAGTCCTGGGGTGGTTGAATTGAAATACTTTCTTTTGTATTGGTGAGATAACAAGTAGTTTTGATTGTTTTGACTCAGAACAAATTTCTCCTTCATAAAATATTGGCACCTAAATATACTTAGCATTCTTTTTTTATTAAAATTTTGTGAATTATAAATGATCTTTTGTCTCTTTGAATATTTTTTTATTTAAGGGATGAAAGTTATAAAGTTCTTGTTATTCAATCAGTCAACAAATATTTATTAAACCCCTGTGTGATTTATATAGAAATGTTCCAAAAGAGTTTGCCACATATTTTAAAGGATTTTCTAAATCAGGTGGAAGGACTTTTCCTCAAACTACTGTTGTCTAACTCCCCATGTCCATTCTGATTCCGCTTCTGAGTTAGAGGTATAGCCCTTCAGATAAAAAGCATTTCTGTTGTTGTACTGATGGAAATGTGTCAGATCTCGGTTTTGTGGGAGAGAAAAGGGTGACAGCCAGTGATTTAAATAATAAACATATACTTACATATAGAATTGAAAGCTAAGATTGCTCAACAGTGGGAAAAATGTCCATTTACATTTAAACCATAATTTTAGAAAATCTAGACTAGCCCGGGTAGTCAATAGTAGTTTTATATAGCTAGCAATTTCTAAGTGTGCTTTTCAACACGATATTTGTAAACTCTTTTTTTTCTTTTGAAGGATACTATAACATTTGAAGGATGTTATGAGCATATTCGAAATCACAAAAATCTCCTAGAAGGATATTACACTTCCTTTGGACAAGTTCCAAAGGGAAAAAATTTTAAACTAAGAATATTTGTTTTAATTGTGGTAAAATGTATGTATTATAAAATTTATCATCTTAACCATTTTTATTTTATTTATTTTTATTTTTTATTTTTTTGAGGAAGATTAGCCCTGAGCTAACTACTGCCAATCCTCCTCTTTTCTTTGCTGAGGAAGACTGGCCCTGAGCTAACGTCCATGCCCATCTTCCTCTACTTTATATGTGGGACGCCTACCACAGCATGGCGTGCCAAGCGGTGCTATGTCCGCACCCAGGATCCGAACCGGTGAACCCTAGGCCACCAAGAAGCAAAACGTGCACACTTAACCGCTGCGCCACCGGGCCAGCCCCTTAACCATTTTTAAGTATATAACCTGAGAATATTATATATACCTTATGTGATTATGAGTCAGTTCAGATAAATTAGTAGAAAGTGATAAATATGCTCAGAGCAAAGCCACCATGAAATTGTTTACATTTCTTTTTCAGGTCATTACTTCTTTTTATGTGGAGCGGGGAGGAAATGCTATGTCCTTCATGGGAAAAGGTGTCACGAAGAGCACAGTTCTTTGCTTGCTTCACTTATCTCATGAGATGATGGCCCAGGCCCAGAGCTCGGTGAGGTCATTAAAAGCTGTCTGTCTCCTCAACAGTTGCCAGAAAAGGAATGTGCTGTGTCTAACACATTTCAAGCCTATAAATTTGCTATATGAAAATGTCTCTTTTGACTTTTCTTCTGGGAAACAAAAATGATTTTTGACTAAGATGTTTCTTAGAAGTTGTGTATTACACAAATCTGAATTTTATTTGAAACTTATTTTGATGGAAATCTGCATTGCAGACTACATTTTGTCTAAATAATGGGAAAAATAGCTGTTCTGAAGAAAAATTAATTTTAAGGAGAAGCTCAGATTTTTGTTTGCCTTGTTTTGGCTAAATAATAAATTAAAACGAAGTCTTAAGTACATTTTTACTTTGTTTTGATTTTTTAAAATTCGGAGTTATTTAAAACTCTCTCTGTTTTATTCTTAGAAACTGACCTAATGTGTTTGTTTCCCTTTTTTCACTCTAGGAGTGGCTGTCACTCTGGTTCCTGCCTTTGGGCAGCCACAGTGAAGAACATGCTCCTACCCAGCAAGGATTGGCCTGGTTGATTCCGTTATGGGTTGATCGAGACCCAGAGGTCAGTGTGAAGGAAAATCAAGTCCATTATGTGTAGATTAAAAAACACATGAAGCAAAACGTATATGCATGCTTGTATTTTCCAAAATGAGGTCATTTTAGTCACTAGACCTCAAGTTTTATTTACCCCATCTTAGTCAGCTTGTGCTCCCATAACAAAATACCATAAACTGGGTGACTTGAACAAGCGGAATTTGTTTTCTCACAGTTCCAGAGGCTGGAGATAAGGTATCAGCATGGCTGGGTGCTGGTGAAAGCTCTCTGGCTTCCAGTCTGCTGCCTTCTGACTGTGTGCTCATGTGACTTTTCCGCTCTTCCTCTTCTCATAAGGCCACCACTCCCATGAAATTAGGACCCCGCCTATGACCTCATTCAACCTTAATTACCTCCTGAAAGCCCTATCTCAAAAACAGTCACACTGGGGTTAGGGCTTCCGTATAAAAATTTTAAGGGGACAGAGTTCTGTTCATAGCACCCCCTCTCAGCCAAACTCATAAGAGTACAGGTTAAAAGTAGAAAAAAAAAAAAAAAAAAGGATTATAGAATCTATCACTTTTAGAAAGAACTCTGAAAAATTGTTGAAGAAGCCTAGCCATTTTCAAACAGTCTAGAAGGATAGCTGCTGAGTGACGTTTGAGTGTCATTTGATGGCATAGTACTATTACAGTGCAAAGTTTTATATTTTCTAGTTTTAGCCATTTGTCCACTAATTTTTAAAAAAAATCATTTTATTGAGGTATGATTGACATACAAAAAGCTATACATATTCGTGTGTACAACTTCATGAATTTGGAGATAAGTATACACCTGTGAAACCATCACCACAATCAATGCGATCAACATATAATTCACCTCCAAAAGTTTCCTCCTACCTTCTTTACTATTTAATTATTTATTCGTTTGATTGTCTATTTATTTTTGTGATTATAACACAACATAATAACTTTTTAGCAAATTTTTAAGTATATCATACCGTGCCTCCTGACTGTAAGCACTATCCACTAATTTCAAGCAAGAAATGATTACATCCTGTTATAATAAAACCTTGATTTGTAGAAATGTCATTTGATATGAGCTTAAAGGTTACATTCTTTAGACACATTGAACTTGGACTTGTTGCTTGACTGTGTTATGACTACATTATTTTTTGTTACCCTGTAGCTGTCAGTGAAACACTGTTTGGGAATCAGAATTCAGAGGGTCACCAAAATGCGTAGCTGGAGCATCAGTGTTACTGTGGTACACGTGTTACATCACATCAATCTTATTTGAAACATTTTTCTTTTAAAATAATTTTGGGGAAAATACTAAATGCCTTATAAAAAGATAATCCAATTCCTTCTTTCTGAAAAGCAGTTTCAAAAAAGTTAAAACCATTTATTTAGGAGAAACACTAAAATATTAAGGAAGGTAAAACAAAATAATAGGCCCCTTCTTTAGAAATGAGGACTAAACAGGAATCATGTTCAAAGGAGATGCATAAGAGCCCTATGCTTTCCCTAGAACAGGCTTTTGAACTATAATTTTTATTCTTATTTATGCTTGGTTTTGACTTTTTGTGATATTTGCTTTTATTTAACTTTCATTTTCTATATTATGCTTTCTAGAATCATGGAATAGGATTTTTATTCATTTATAAACTTAAGGTCACTGTTTTCTATAAGTGTGTTTTGTAATTTAGGATCATCAAGACAATGTCATAAAAGTATGATATTTTATATGCCAGAAAAATTAAGGATTCATGTTAGGAATTTGGATTCTTTGATTTGACGACTTTTCCTTTAATTTGAACAGGTGAGGTTCACTTCACTGGGATTAGGATCGGCACTGACCACCCTTGAAACTGGCTGTGTGGCCTTGGCCAGCAGTTGTCAGAACATTTCTGGTGGGCTCTGGGGAACTGTGGTGAACATTCTTCTGGACCAGTCGGAATGCAGTATGGTGCGCCGGGAGGTATGCCTGTCTGGTTAGCACCTCCTCCCTTTCTTCCCCTTAGAAATCGGTTGTGATAGTCTCTGTAAACCATACCTCACTCCCTGTTCAACATGGTGACTGACCCAACCATGATCTCTTCTGCCTACGAAAAACTCCAATAAAACGGTAGTAGAGAACAAAAAAGATTAATTCACAGAGAAAATTGAAGTCCTTTATTCTATAAGATCAAAGTAATATTCGCTATATTTTAATATGAATGCTTCTATTTTATTACACATATAACCTCAGTTTTTATGAGTCTCTAATGTTCATAAAGCTTTATTTAAGATAAGAGGCTGTCAAAATACTCTTTGCCATTTATTGTACAACACAAGAGGAAAAGCAAACCCTATTTCAATTCTTTCTAAATAGTTGGTGGTTTTCTTTCATTGCTACTTTTTTTTTTTAAAGATTGGTCCTGTTGCCAATCTGGTTTTTTTTTTTCCTTTTTCTCAGAGCTCCCCAGTACATAGTTGTATATTCTAGTTGTAGATCCTTCTGGCTGTGCTGTGTGGGACGCTGCCTCAGCATGGCTTGATGAGCGCTGCTAGGTCTGCACCCAGGATCCAAACCAGCGAAACCCTGGGCCGCCACAGCAGAGTGTGTGAACTTAACCACTCGGCCAGGGGCTGACCCCTCATTGCTGCTTTTATCAAAGTGATGATTGATGCAAATATTTTTAAAAGTAAACAAATAGTGATTAGAAGCTTATAAAGAAAATAGCAGCTTCTGGGCCTACCACTAACCAGTTTCCAGTTCCAAAATTCAAAGGCCGTAGTTTTCTTGTTATTTGTTTTTTAACAGTAATGCTTAAACTTGTATCTTCGTCTTCATTTACCCACTTTAAAGGTTATCTATTGACTTCCAGTTAAGATGGGTTGAAAATTTCACTCTCTTTGAATTCCTGCTGTTACCCCTCCCATTATGGCATAATCTTTCATTAAATAGATAATCAGTGTTTATGTTAGTATGATTCTTTAAATTGACCATCTTCAGGACCTAGCCAGTTAAGGTGGACATTTGTGGTTTGTATTTCTAGTTAGCAACTTTTTATTGAGAGTAACTTGTATGAGAGAAGGGAGGGGAGGTGGAAGAGGTGTGTGTGTGTGAGAGAGAGAGAGAGAGATCAAGTGTGTGTGTTTAATCTATAAGGGGGTAATAGAAGCATGAAAGTATATTTCTTAAATACTACCAGAATAGTTTACATTTTACAGATCATTTCTTGAAAAAACAGAATTCTGAAGTAGGAAAAAATGTATGTGCTGATGAAATAATTTCATCCACTGTTAGGTCATCACCTAAGATGATCTGCAGTTTGGCACTTCTTATAGTGACCTCTCAGCATGTGCAGTTTAGTGATACATTTTTTGTTATTAAATTACGATATATTGGTTATTTCAGAGATGACAACAAGATGGCAGTATTGACTTTTTTTTTTTTTTTTACATTTCAGGCTGCATTTATTCTTCAGAATCTCCTTGTAATTCCAATGCCTTCAGTAATTATAAAGGATTATACTTGGCAGGTGGGTGACTTTAAATAATTATCAATCTACTAGATATAGGAGATTAATTGATTAGATAACGTTTCAGCATATGTTTATTTCATTAATGATGAAATTTTCTACAGGGCAGCAGGATCTCTTACAAGAGAATGTAGAAATTTTCCTTTGCTCGATCAGATTTATAGGTTCTTCTCCATAGTGTTAAAAATAATTTTAAACAGAAATAATAATAGCTAATGTAGTGATTACTATGTACTAGGCATTCTTCTAGGAACCTAACAAATATTAACTTGTGTAATTGTTTGAGTTGCGAGCCATTATTATCCTCGTTTTGTTTAATAGCGCTGAAGTTTAAATAGTTTGCCCTAAATCACACACCTTTGCTTTGAGTCCAGGCAGCCTTTCTCTTGCCGCTCACTGTGCTGCCTCTCTAATTTAATAATAATAAACAAATTTGTTTATAGTTAAATATGCGTTGATGTTAACATCTTTTTGCCTTTTCTGGGTTAGTACACAATTAGGGTCATAATTTATCTTTCTTTGGTTTCCACTGGATTAATTTTTTGTTTTGTGTTCTGAATGTCAAGTCAGTAAAAAGTTGACTAACTTTTTTGTAACTCTTTAGATGATTTGGAGGATACGAAAGTACTCCCACTGAGGAGATAAGCTTTGCTGTCTCTACCCTATTACCTAGCTGTACGCCCTCATCCTAGATGTGTGTATTTATCATACTGCTGCATCTCACTCCCCAGGATCCTAGACAAATCTAAAGTTTCTAAGTTTTCCTTAGAATAGATCCTTGGAGGAGTTACAGAATCGAGTTGAGCTGCAGTGAGGGCAGCTTTTCAGGAAGTCACCTGAAGCATGAATTTAGGTGGTTGTCAAGGCTCAGATCGAATTTAGCTCTTGGAAGGTTCACTCCTCCAAACTTGACAAACCCAGATTAACTCTGCCAATTACTGAAAATCTCAGGCCACTTTTCCACTGGTTCCTCCAGCTTGGTTAACATTGCCATCTGATAATGATTGCTTATTCATAGTCTGGGTTGTAATAAAACCATTGGAGACAAAACTGGAAGGCATACACAGGATTAGTATTTATATTAACAGTGTAGTAGTTTTGATACCTGTTATCCAATAACTAGGTTTTAAAACATGTTGTTTTGGATTCAAATACAAAGCATCTCTACTCCTATTGTTAAACTAGTGACACTTGTATACTATAAGCTTGATGTACTGCCAATGAATTTTTAATTATTGAAATAAATATAATTTAAAGGCAGTAATAAGATTTCTTGGTTCTATTAAAGCTCTTGGGACATTATATTTTGATATAAAACCATGAGTAGAAGTTCACATTTTTCTTTTACAGGTTAAATACAGTCATGTGCTGCATAACGATGTTTCAGTCAAGCACAGTCCACCTATACGATGGTGGTCCCATAAGATTAGAATTATATAGCCTAGGTGTGTAGTAGGCTGTACTGTCTACGTTTGTGTAAGTCTGCTCCATGGTGTGTACACAATGGTGGAATCGCCTAACTGCATTTCTCAGAATGTATCCCTGTCATTTAGCAACACGTGCCTGTAGTGGACAGTTCTTTTTTGTTGCTGGTGACATGCTTATTGCAGCTTGTCAGTTATGTTATTCTCCAGTTCTTCATTGCAGAATTAATTTTCTACTAAAATGTTGAAAATAGTGCTTTAAGCAAGCTTTTGGAGTCTTTTGCCTTGCCTTCATTGGTCAGAATCAAAAAAGTTTGAGAGCTACTCTAATCCCAAACAGTACTTGAGGATGAAACTTTTGCTAGTCTTAAGAAAATTAGAAAAATAGGGACAGTCTTGTGTGTTTTCAAGAAACCCAGATTTTCTGCCGCTCTTTTTGTTTTGGATCTATTTTTGGTTATTATTTTTCTTTTTGATTTAAATGTCCTCACTTAGCAGTATAAACAGTTGGTTGCCTAGTATTTGTCTCTCAATTTTAAAAAAGTTTAGTGGTACTTTACATCCCAAAGTGGGATGCTAAGAAGCGACAAGGATAATCTTAAAATATAGGTAATGGAGTTTCATAATCTCCAAGTAGTTGTGACCTTTGCCAGTTTATTATAGCTGGAAAGAAGGTCTTACATATCCAGTATTGCAAAATTAAAACTGTCTTTGGTAGAATGATGAATAACAATCTTGTTCAACAAACTGTTTCATTTTCTTATGTTGGTGCACATTTCAGTGTTTTGGAGGATATACCAGGAAGTAGCACCTATCTAGCAGCTTTGTGAGCATTTTATTTGGGTAAGGTAGATATTTGATTCACTCTGTTTTACAAAGAGGGTTGCTTTGACTGCTTTGCACTTTGTTTGGTGCCAGAAGCTAACCTGATGCCCTCTGTGCTCCTGTTTCACTGGGCATTCTGCAGTGTTCTCTTTATGATTACTGCCCCTCCCCGAAGTCTTCCCACACACACAGCGTAAGTTCCTGTTGTGTGTCGCTATCTGGCATTGTTGAACTTCTGAGTGGTAATAATTTGCATATATAAGTTATGAGTTATGTAACTGACTGAGTTTCCTTTTATTGTTGAGTGCTGGAAAGTTTAGAGCCCTCCTGCCATATATGGCTCTTCTCCTATACTATTCGTGTTTTAGCTTTATTCCTGGTTCCAGTGTTTTCATACCTTTGTTTTTCTTTCATCTCTGCTCTACTTTTTTTTTTTTAAAGATTTTATTTTTTCCTTTTTCTCCCCAGAGCCCCCCGGTACATAGTTGTATATTCTTTGTTGTGGGTCCTTCTAGTTGTGGCTTGTGGGACGCTGCCTCAGCATGGTCTGATGAGCAGTGCCATGTCCACGCCCAGGATTCGAACCAACGAAACACTGGGCCGCCTGCAGCGGAGCGCGCGAACTTAACCACTCGGCCACGGGGCCAGCCCCTATCTCTGCTATACTTTTACTATCATGTTATAATTTACCTTTCCTTGTAATAGGCCTTAAATCTTTTCTGGAACAAGCTGAGACATAAATCATTTAAAACATTTTTTAAAAATTTTAAAATGTGTTTATTAAAAAGTACTAGCCTCTATAATCCATTTTAATCTTCCTCTTCTCTGAAACACACTAGCATTTAATGTCTATACCATTACATTGGTTCTTTTTCATATATCATCCTTACTGCCTTGTCTTATTTCTTACCATTTAACTTAATTAATCTTCCTAAGTAGAATATATGTTTAGGACCATATTTTTAATATATTTTTTAAATATTTTTTCCAGTTCCCACCACAGAGAAGATAGTGCTCCATCCGTCTTTGCTAATGCATAAAAATGTGCAAAGCAGTCCATTTATCCCATTAGTATTAATGATATTGCTAAGTAAATAAAGTTAAAAATCAGGTCTTAATTTTTTCTGCCTAATCCCCCATTTATTTTTCCTTGGATACAGAAACGTGTTGAAAGTGGGTGGTCACAGAGAATAGGAGCAGATAGATACCTGTCTCAGCACAGCTTCCCTTGGCGCACAGTGTCCCAAAGAGGGGCCTGAAGGCCCGGCTCCTGCTGTGGGAGAACCAGTGCTTAGCACATCACCCCTGGGTATGTCACAGCTCTTTTCTGTGTCGAACACTGTTTTTTAAGGGCAGCATTTATAAATATTGGTCTTTCCTTGTTCAAGGCTGCATCCCTCTTTCAGGGAGAGAAAACAGTGTCCAAGGGCCCCTAAACTGTGTCATGGCCCACCTGTCCAGTGTCCTGTAAGCTGGTTTCCCACAGTCTGGCTTGGATTTGGTACTCCTGAATGTGGAAGTTTCTGTTGCTGGGTTTAGATTGAGGATTTGTTGCAAATCCATACCCCTGCAACTTTAACAATCAGAATAGAATTTTAGAGTTGATTATAACAAGAAATTATTGGTTGGATAGGGATTATCTATGTAGTTTGTTTCACTTCATTTCTGTAAATGTTTGTTGAGTACCTAAATGTTGGGGATTCACAGGTGATAAGATTTAATGCTCTGGGGCGTAGAGCTTGTGGGGGAAGAAGACAAACACATAGCCAGGGACCGGTGCTATAGTGTTTTATGTATGATGATTAGCTTATGTGTAATTTTTGTAATGTTAAAGTTGTTCTTTCCACTTGAAAATGATATCCACATTTAAATGTAAAGGTAATTTCACATGCTTAAATAATATAGTGAGTTGTCAGTTTGTGGTATAAATATACGTGTTCATGCTTTTGTTCCTTTCCATGTTTGTGATGGGACTTTGAATTGGCACATAATTTTATTTTTTTTAAAAAAGATTTTATTTTGAAGAAAAATCAGACTTATAGAAAAGTTGCAGTAGCAGCACAACAATTTTTATATTCCCTTCACCCAGGTTACCCCAATGTTATTTTACCAAATTTGCTTTAGCTCTGTCTAGTATCTTTTTTCTGAACTATTTAAGATTTGCATACATAATGCTTCCTTTTCTCTAAACTCTTAAGTATGAATTTCCTAAAAACAAGGATATTCTCTTACATAATCATAATAATAATTATCAAAATTGAGAAATTATTCAAAATTTTCCAGTTGTTCCACTACTGTCCTTTATAGAAAAGAAAACAATCAGATCTAGGATCTGATTGAGGAATACATGTTATGTATAGTTTTCATGTATATTTAGTTTTGGTTTTTTTAATCTAAAATAGTTCCTAAATCTTTAAGACCTTAGCATTTTTGAGGAGTTCAGGCTGTTTAGTTTTTGTAGTGTTCTTTAATGAGGTTTGTCTGCTTCCTCATGATTAGATTGCGGTTATCCATTTTTGGCAGAAAAACTGTAGAAACGATGTGTTCTTCTTGGTGCATTGTATCAAGAGACGTGATATCTCTTTGTCCTGTTACTGGTGATACTACTTTGCTCACTTGGTTAAAGTAGAGTCGGCCTCTTTTCTCCATAGAGAGTTACAGTTTTCCTTTTGCAGGGAGACACTTTGAGATTGTGTGAATATCTATTTCTCATCAACAGTCTTGCACTAGTTTTAACTTCCATTCATGATTTTTGTCTGAAGCACTTACTACAGAATGGTTGCCAAATGATGGTTTTCTAATTTCATCATTCCTTCTACATTTAATTACATTTTACTGTAAGGAAGAGCTTTTCTTTCTTCTCCATTTATTTATGTATTCACTTATTTATTTACACCAGTATGGCTCAAGGATTCTTAGTTTGTTTCATGGGTTATAATCTGTTTCTAGCATTATTTATTTAGATGTTGAAATTGTTCCAAATTTGTCTAGGAGAAGCGCCTTTGTGAAGACTCTTAGGTCCTTTTAACATATCTTCATCAATCTTTGATCACTTCCTTACTTTCTGGTATAGCAAGATATTCTAGACTTTCCAAGCCCCAGCCTAGAATCAGATAATTTACTCAAAAGAGCCCTGACTTCTTTTAAAGGAGGTGGAATTTAGAACTGAGATTTAGGTTCTAGATATGCTTGTGGTTCCTGGGGGTCCTTGCTCCCATGCACTCTTCGTGGACACGGCAAGTAACTGTCTGCATGTGCGTTTGTGCATGTATTTTAGATAGATAGTGGACTCATTTATAAGGTACAGTCTATATCATTTTCAAATTTGATGTGATAATTATCAATGCATATTTTCCATCTTTTAATGTGTTCATCATGACTCATGAGTATTCATTTCCCAAAACAATAAATACGTGGTATCAAGGAAGCAGTATCATTGTAACTATATTCATCATTTTGCATCTTTGAGAACAGTATTTTCAAATTAATTGGAGTGTTTTATGACATAATTAATTTGCTATTTTCTTGGCAAATTTATTTGTAATGGCACCTGGTGATTTGAAGAGTTTTCTTTCTTTGCATATTGTCCTTCTCAGCTCTCCCTGGCAATTTTTCAGATGATCTGGCAGCCCCAGCACTCACCTGAGGGCAAGGCTGGTAAGAATATAGACATCTTGAGACAGAGCAATTAGACTATGCTGATTTTTCCTCCAGGCCAGAAGACAGCCCCGTCAATTACTGATGGATCTGTGGAGCGGAGCCTAGTGTATGCATATTCATTGTTCTGGCCCTTGTACCGTTAGGCATCTGTGGAAAGCCTAAGTCAGACCATCTTTTGTGCATATGCTGGCCTTGGCTTCCTGGCTGTGAGTAAAGCTTTGTTGATAATATGCCATTGCTACTAGGAAGCTTTGGCATTTGGAGAATGGGGATTAGGGCTTAAGGCTTATTAAAATAAATAAAAAATAAATAATGGTTATGTAATAAGTACATATTTCAGATATTTGATTTTCTTTGAGAAGTTAAAAATATTTTGAATGAATTGTTTGAATTTTAAAAGAAATTATTTTTTCCAAGTAGTAAATACATATGGTTAAAAAGCTAATAGAGCTTGCAGTGAGATTCACTATGTCTTTCCATTCACAGAGACAGCTTTACTTCCTATTGATTTTAATTCTACAGGTGGTTGCCTTTGTATCTCTCAATAGTATGTTTGCAATGATACGTTTGTTCCTTCACTGTGTCCGTATGTGGATTTAGTTCATTTGAACAGTCTCCTGCCAGTATAGTTCTATTACTAGTCTTCATTTCTCCACTGGTCACCCCTGCTGTTTCTGGTCTCATTACTCATGGATCGTATGTCTTGGCCCCCCATTTAGAAGGAGAGTAGGATGTGGCTAAGATGTTCCTATCCTTTCATTGGTATCTTCTCCCCAACTTCTGCTGTTCTTTGCCAGTTTTATCTTTACTTTTCCTTTGTGAAAGTTGATTACATTCACTTTCTCTTCCACATCCTTGACTTATCTATAAGTTGATCCTAAAAATTGAAAACTGATAATTCACTACAGAGCCACTTATTGGACTGTGATTACACTTTCTTATCTCTGCTTCCAAGGCCATGACCCCTCTGGCACTCAGAGGGAAAATTTTCTGGTATTTATAATATGTGTGTATGTATATGTAGACATACGTGTGTATGCTTGTGTGTGTATAATTTAGTAAATTGATTTGGGTGATTTTTTTTTCCTTTGAATTTCTGTTTATTTTTTTCTTGCATTTTGAGTCCATATCATATCTCAAGAGTTTTTTTGAGCTCTTACTCATGCTTTCTTTTCAGTTAGAATTCTTTCCTACTAATCATCCTCAAAATAATTGTATTCCTACCTAATAACAAATGCATGAGTGATAAGCTTTATGAGTTCTTGCATATTTGAAAATATATTTAAATTGCACTGGATCGATGGTTTGGATAATTACCAGATATTAGATTGAAATCATTGCTCATAAGAATTTTCTAACATCCTGTACTACTGCCTTCTAACATCCGTGCTATTGATGAGAAGTTGGATACCCACCTGATTCTGTTTATGGCTGACTTTTTCGTTTACCATCTTCTCTTTATCTTTAATGTTCTAGAATTTATGATTATGGGTCTTTTTTCATTTCTCTTGCTTAACACTCATTAAGCTCCTTGACTTGAAGACTTAGGTGTTCCTTATCTTTTGGTTCTGACAAATTTTTTTGTATTATTTTAAAAATGACTTTCCTTTTTCTTTGTTCTATCTTTCCACAAATCATATAAGTTCCATATTAGGTAGACCTCTTCAATTGATTTTCTTTGTTTCCTTATCTTTTATATTTCTATCTCTTAGTCTTTCTTTTCTGAGATATTAATTCTTTTGTTCATATCAGAATTAGTTTAACTTCTTTAATCTTGGTAGGCCGAATAATTTTCACTGGGCTTTATAGACAAAGAAAAAAAAAAACAGGTTCTAAAACCTTATTAGGTAGATTGAATTTTACATTTGTGTCTCTTACTATGACTTCTTTTGTTATCTTTATTTTCTACATCTTTTTGTCTTTTTATATTAGAACTAGAGAGAAGAATGAATTTTTGAAATATATTGATTGACAGGTGAATGTGATTTTATTAATTACATTCTTCAACACTAATAATTATAGTTATTTATAGAATAACTAGTGCAGTTCTGCATCATATTTACATGTATCATTTCTCACTTATTTTGAAAATATTTATAACTAATGAAAAGATAGATTTTAGAAGACAGCGGGTTTGTAACACTTTCTTTCTAGCAGATGGTATAGCCATCAGCCTCAGCTGACCTTTGCAGAATAAAGAATCGGCAGATTTAAGAGCTCTGGAAGAGCTTGTTTTCCAGATTTACACAGTTTACATCCCCCCATCTTATTTTATTAAACCTTTGTGAATTTTGAACTGTGACTATACCTCATCCAGGAAGCAATTACATAGACCTGATTTTGTAAAAGTAAAATTTTTGAATAATTTCATATAATCTATGTAATAAAATATTTTAAAATTGTTTTGGGCATGATTATGAAATATATTTAGAAAAATAACATTTGTACTACTTTGTTTAATCATTTTATTTTATTGATTTATTGAGTTTTGTTAGGTAGGTGGGGTTAACTTAGTAGACTTAGCTGAATTATTTCTAATTCTCACCTTGGTTGTTAATTTCTTCCCTGAATTATAGTGAGGACTCTATGTTAAGTAACTACTGCAAATCTTTTGTGTGTTTGACATGCTGTACAGTTAAGAATGTTATAAGTTGCTTGAAAGGTAGACCATTTTGAAGGTGTGAATATTATTATTGGCTCTGCGGTTTTGGATGAATTACTTCATCCTAGATAATTAAACAAGGTAATGCATAAAAGGGCCACATTGCCTGAAACATATGCCACAGTTAATGAAAGGGAGCCACATGACCCTGTTCTCTTGTACTTCTTTCTGTTTCACCTCCTTCCTCTGGACCTCTGAATTTAAACTTACACAGTGACCGTCATGTTTATTAGTCATATATCTTATTAAATAGGTAAATTGCTCTATTTATGAAGAGTAAGCTCACAGTGTTGGGTAGGTTTGTTAGAACACAACAATGACAAATTCGTAACCATAGAAGGTATTTAATATTGAAGTAAGAGATTTAATTATAGTGATAATATCCTTAAAAAGAAATGTTAATGGAAATCTTATTAATGTAATTACACCTTTAACTTTTTTTTTATTGAGGTCATAATAGTTTACAACATTGTGAAATTTCAGTTGTACCTTATTATTTGTTTGTCACCATATAAGTGCTCCCCTTCACCCTTTGTGCCCACCCCCTATCCCCCGTCCCTCTGGTAACCACTGACCTCTTCTCTTTGTCCATGTGTTTGTTTATCTTCCACATATGAGTGAAATCATTTGCTGTTTGTCTTTTTCTGTCTGGCTTGTTTCGCTTAACATAATACTCTCAAGGTCCGTCCATGTTGTTGAGAATGGTTCGATTTTGTCTTTAATTACGCCTTTAACTTTTGAATTACATTATCTTCTAGTAAGTTTTATCTGCTAGGAAGTTGTAGTGTCCATCTTTCCTTGCTGATGAGGAGGGGTGAGAAGAGGGACACATACCCAAGTCTCATAGGTAATGATAAGCTGTGAATAAGTTTTGACCACACTTTTCCTCTCGGCACTTAGATTGCTATTTTTTATCTTTTATCTTTCTCTTATGGTCTGTTTTAATAGTCTTAACTTTATTGATTATCATTTTCCAAAAAATAGAAATATTTATAAGCTAATGGTGGGATTATTTGCAAACTTTAACCAATTCTGATTGCTCGATTTTTGCCATTGGATATTCCAGGAAAAGTAGTGAATGCCACTGTGAAAAATTATTTGAAGAAAAGTGCAAAGAGATTAAAATCGTGTAATGACAGATTCTTCTCAGCCTTCTCGTGGAAGTGTGTGTGTATTTGTGTGTGTGTGCGCATTTCCCTTGGCAGGGTTAATTCACTGAGAAGTGATGTAACAAACACATTTTACTATGGATATCGACGAGCCTTTTCATTTTATCTGGCATATTGATAGGTACAAAAAATAATTTAGAGCATAATTATTAGACCACATTATTTCGGATATTTTAATACTTATTGTTCTGTATAGGTTGAAAAATGCAGCTTTTATTGTGTTTGTGGCTCAGGTATATAATTATTTGGTTAAAGCTATACTATTCCACAGAAACATGTTAAACTACATGGCCCCTCAAGGGATAGAATAGATCTGCCTTCTGCTCTCAGGATTTGTAGGCAGCAAAGACCTGGAGTACTCTGAAATAATGTGCACTCAGTCAGGCTGCTGGAAGTGGAGAAGGACGGAGGCAGGTGAAAGGAGCATGGTAGCATCTGGGGCCCGTTTGATTCCTTGACGGGACTGTGGGGACTCAGTGGGTCTTTTTGAAGAAATTATGTGGTAAATCAGTCTCTCTTTTTCTCTTTCTCTTTTCCTACAGGGCCCCTGTGTCCACGATGAGGACTCTGGCCTATCACTCATAGGAAAGCCCGCCCTTCAGGCTCTTTTATATCACTGCCATTTTTATGAACATTTGAATCAAATGGTAAAACATTGTTACCTGGGGCGGTATACGTTTGATGTGAATTGTTCTGCTCTTGTTGGAACTTCAGAAGGCAGTGATTTAAATGGTAAGTATTATGTATTTATATTTTTACTTTTACAAAATGTAACTTTTAAAAAACTGTTAAAAACCTTATGTGTTTGTTACAAAATATTTGAAAAACAATGAAAATGCAGAGGAAAAAATTCATCTCTAGTCCGACTTCCTGGAGATTACTTTTATGATATGGTGTATTGTCCTCCTGTCTTCTTTCTCGGTGTCGCTTTTGTTTGTTTTACATAATTGTGTTCATATTTTATGTACATTTTTCTGTTCCCTCCTCTCACTAAACATTACCTAAGCATTTTTCTATGTTATAAATTCTTCATGGAAACCATTTTTGAGATCTTATTAATGTTTTATAAGTTATTTCATGTCCTTCAGTAAAGTTTTATAATTTTTTTCTCTATTAATGTCTTCAACTTTTTGGAAGGTTCTTGCTAGGCAGTCAAAAATGAGACCTTCTCCTACTAAATTTTCTAATTTATTTTGCTAATGTATTGAAAAGCTATTTGTTCTTTTTTTGAAAAGCTATTCGTTTTTGATATGTTACACATTTATCAAAATATTGTGCTGTAGCCTTGTTATTTCTCTTTATTTGTAGATTCTCTTAGATTTCCTAAGTACAAGATCTTAGCACATATAAATAGTAATATGTCTCATAATAATAAATAATGTAAGAATAAAAACAAATTGTATTTTTAAAGTAATTTTTTAAATAATTTTAAAAAATCTTGACATACATTCACACTTACAGAAAAGGTGCAAAAATAGTACAAAGAATTCTCAAATGTTTACATTTTACTTTATTTGCCCCTATACTATGTGTATGTAAATGTATATATGTCTGTAAGTCAAATTTATTTATATGTGTGTATATGTGTATATATATGTTTTTCTGAGTCGTTTAAGAGTAAATTGCAGACATGAAGTTTCTTTGCCCCCAAATACTTAAGTGTGAATTTCTAATTCACTTTTCTGCTTACTTCTTGGAGGAATTAAGAGGAAAATGACATTTGGTGACATTTTTGAACATTCTATATAAATGTCCCTATTAGGAAATTGACTCATTTAATTGTTTAGATTTCTCTGGATTAGTCAAAGCATGGCCCTTAAACCAATAACATTAACATCTTCTGTGAGCTTGTTAAAAATACAAATTTACAGCTCCCACGTTGATTTGGGGAATGGAATTTCTGGGTATAGGACCAAGGAAACTGCTTTAACAAGCTGTTTATGATTCTTATGCACATTAAAGTTTGGGAGCTGGTGCTCCTGATAAATTGTGTTAGGTTAAGCTAAAACACAATCAACTAGATTTTAGTTATTAGATTTTTTGTGAAACAGGTTTATATATAAATTAGTTAAGAATAATAAAAATTAGGCAAACCTCTTTCCTTAGTTCTTGATTGGTTTTATGTAATGTATTCTTTATTTTAATTGTTACAGTACCCAGGACACTATTTATGTTGACAGTTTCTTGTTGTCACAGGTTTAGATGAGTCATTCAAGTTTTGGAGGGGTCCATCTAGGATGTCCAACCAAGATCGAGATCCAAGTTCTCTCTCCACCTCGGAAACAATGGTACTTCCAAAGAATGCATAAATGTTTCCTTTTGAATCTGAAAAAAAGTTGAATTTACATAGTGGAGAAAAGAATGTATACAAAGTATAAGATGATAATTATTGGCTGTGATTTATTTGAAGAGCTGTCTGGACAGAACTAGGGTCTGCCTTGCTCATATAGGTACACTGAATATCCTTTTAGATGAATTTTCAATCTATTTCATACCTTTTTTGATAGAACCAGAAATAGAAAAGTTTAAAAATGTTTATCAGTAGTCTGAAATACCTGAAATTTATGTCTGCCTATCTGCCTGCCTTTTTCTTTTCATTCGTAAGTTGCTTTGTTCTAAAATTTTGAGACACTAGTATTTCTAGATAATGACTATAACTAGGTTTCAGTTGTTTTACAAGCATACAAAATCATTTATTCTCAACTAGAAAACATTCCGTTAAAGTAAGAATTCTTGGAGCAATTACTGTGTTGTAGAACCTGTTAGGAAGGCAAAGGCTTGGCCCCCTTGCTTCCAGGAGCAAAAATAATGAGACTAATAATTATACAGGCATTAATAAGATTCACCTCCTCTGGTGTCTCAAGACACTGGTACTTTTTGCTGTAGTTTTAAGACTCTTTTTTTTGTTGTTGAATTCAGAAGAGTTTGTGTTTAGTGCTAAATTGAACCTTTATTTGGAAAAGCAGAATAATTACCCCAGATCCACTAGATGTCATGCTTTCCTTTCCAAGGTAGAAATAGTATGTATCTTTCTCTCAAGAAGAGAAATAGTGATATGATTAAATACAAAAAGAAGTTGTATTAATTGGTTATTTAGTTCATGCATTAATATGTGCTTAAAAGTAATTTTTCTTGGGTTACTCTGTTTCTTAAAAGGGCTAAAGACTAACCTTGAAATATTAATACATTTTTAGTTCTTTGCTTATTAGTAGGTATTCAGTAAATAGTAATGGTCTAATAACTTTATCTTAGCTACTTTATAAATATCTAGTTGTGTTTATCCAAGAAGACTTAAGTGCCAAAAGCCAAAGCAGATCAAACTTTTGCGTTTCTCTGTTCTATAATGACATATAAATCTTACAGGTTAGGATACTAAATTTTCCAAGAAAAACTTTGGAAATACGTTACTTATTGTGATTATTATTAAAATAGAAACACCTCTAGTAATGTGAAAGTCTTTAACTTGTTTGTGTTTGAATGTCACATAGTGTTTTAAAAATATATACCAATGAAATCTGTTTTTTCTTTTTTTAAGAATTCTTATATGTAGTCCTATGTAAGATGTTTTTTCACGTAGTTTCTCAAAAGGCTAGTATTATCTGTTGGAATTTTTACAGTTAACTCTTTTCTTCCTTTTTTTTGGATCCCAAACAAAAGAATTTTGGTGCCTTTTACTCACTGAACTGGTGACTTTTATTCACAAAAATAGTCTAATTGCCCCAATTCTACTGTCATGTTTTCCTTATCATGCCAGAGACACTGTGTATCTTTGTCCCAATAGGAGAGAAGTCTGGAGAGTTTATTCATTATACCGATTTTACTTTAAACTCAAGCTGTCAACACCCGGACCAGCTAATGCTTTCTCACGTATAAGAAAATGTTGAAGTTACAAATTGAGATGTCACCTTAGTGGATGTAAATCTTGCTAATAAGCTTATCTGGTTATTTATATTATTATTTTGTGTATCTCCCAGATAGGAGAAAAGATGCAATTTCTTTATTGGTGTGTTTGTTTTTACATTTTGTCTTTCTAAGGAAAGGGCTATCTTTTGATTTGGGTCATGTCATCCATTATGCTGTTGCTGGGTCAATATTTACTCTGTACTGTTAATGCCACATTAGGGACTTTAATGGTATTATCTAATGAACATTAGCTCTGTTGTTTGGCAAGCTTTGTAAGGATTGGGACTTGTGTGTTTTGTAAATACAGATAAGGAGTGTCATTGTCACCTTAGGGACATTGCCCTTGTGAATAAATGCCTTTTCAGAGATGGCTTTTCCTCCTGCCCCAGGGAAGGAGAAGTGTAGGGGGGATCAGGCATTAGTCCTTTCTCCTTCTAGAGTCATGTTTCTGCTTGTCAGAAATATTCAAGCTAGATAGGTGTTTGTGCCTAGTAAATACCAGTGTGCAGCAACAACTTTATGACCAAATTTTGGTCTTTTCTGCCACTCTTGAGGAGAATTATGTCTATTTTTTCAATCTATTTTATCAGTTGTCAAAATAAAGGAAATGTGCTTCCTTTCCTTTTGAGCTTTTCTTTGTGATATATGTGATTCTTTAAAACTTTCTGGAGCACTAATTTAAAGAAAACTGATTTTACTCTGTTTGTTTAAACATTTAGAGAAATTTTACTCATGTGTCTCCATAGTCTTAAAAAAACTGAAAATCATTCTTACTATCGTTGTTTTACAAAGGAAGAGGTTAAGGCATGGAATGAATAAGCGTCTTGTTCAAGGTTCCAGCGCTGGTAACTGGTAGAGCGTTCAAATCCAGAAGTACGTTTGGCTCTAGAGCCCAAGTTGTTGGCCATCTGTTGTAGTCCTCACTACAAAGCCAGAAGTGATTGGTGCCACAATAGATGTTATAGTCAGGGTGTATAGAGGTTACACTAGAAGGAATGATGAAATCGGAAGTGGTTTTATGTAAGAAGTACCCATTGATATGGGCTTTAAAGGATTAATCCCTTCTCCGTTAATTTGTATGCACACATTTGCAAGGAGCTGAGAAGATATTCAGATATGTTTTAGGATTTAGTACCCACTTACGAGCGTTGAAAGTCCAGTTGAGAACATAGACGTAATTAGAAAATAGCAGAATACCGAGTTGTATTGTGCTGAAAGCACTAGATATTCAGAGAATGCATGGGGCTGTTTGGAGTGTGGGAGGAAGGCTGAAGTTTGGTCACCAGTGTAACCAGATAGGAGTCAGCCAAGAGAGCTGAGTCTGCTTTTGGATTTGAAGAGGTAAGATGTAATAGCTATAAAGATAGTTCAGCAGAGTAAAATGGCATGAAACGTTACAATTGACATTAGAGAAATATGTGTTGATATTTCTTCGTTGGCAGTTAAAAGGTATTTTAGAGAATGAAGAGTAGACGAAGAGCGGTTAAAGCATGGACAGGTCTCAGGGGCTTATTTAGAAGAAAAATACTTCAGACCTGGGGATAGTAATGGGGCATTACATACCTCCAGTGTGGTGATCCCAGGAAAACCTGGGGAGTTGGCAGTGTGCATGATGGTGGGGGGGAGAGAGAGACAGTGATATACTTTGTTTAAATAAACTTTTACCTGTGGGTTACCTGGAATCTAAGAACCTGTATATTTTAGTTAGAAGGAAACTACAAGTGACATTCTGTTCCTAAGTATTGGAAACGTGGGCCTCTGGGCTATAGTACAACAAAAATGAATGCTTCTTTTTTTTGGTATAAAAATTTAATATTGATTCTATTAATAAAACTTAGACATTGATGGTTTGTAATACCTTGATATTAGTTTTTTTCTAATATAATTTCTCATACATGATGTTAGAGTGAATACAATGACAGGTAAAAATAGAATATTATTCTATTCTATGTGCATAATGTGTACTATTTTTTTTTTTTTTTGAGAAAGGTTGGCTCTAAGTTAACATCTGCCGCCAATCCTCCCCTTTTTGCTGAGGAAGACTGGCCCTGAGCTAACATCTATGCCCATCTTCCTCTACTTTATATATAGGATGCCTGCCACAGCATAGCTTGACAAGTGGTGTGTAGGTTCCCACCCAGGATCCAAATTGGAATGTGCGAACTTAACTGCTGTGCCATGGGGCCAGCACCCATAATGTGTACTATTTTTATAAGTCATTATTCTTTTAAATATTATTAGAGCAAATAATTTTTATTTTTTCTGTACTTTGTACTCACTTTGGTATGTTGGAAGTTTTCCGAAATAAGTCACTGTAGAGTTACAGCCATTGCTATCAAGTTCAAACATTTAAAGAAACTGGCAAAAACATTTTGAACTTGATTTCAGCAATTTTATGAAGTAGGTAACTATAACTCAAATAAGTTAAATAGGTTTGGGTCTTATGTTTGTACTAAAACACATTTTCTTAATTTTGGTAAAAAGTTGATTATTTTACGTAATAAGTTTTGATGTGTGGAGAGCGCCAACTTCTTTGCCTTTAGGGCTCAGATGACGACACCCCTAGTTTACTCTGTGCCGCTACCCATGTTAAGTGCTACAAATGGCTGAAGTTGTTAAATCCATACCATTTGAGCATTCTGCTCTTTTAAATGAAGAAACACTGACTTAGAGAATTTAAGTATTTGGCCTGAGGTCACAAAACTAATAGAGGATGGAACAGAACAAGCTCTAGGAAACTTGTTCTCTGAAGTCACACGCGGTACAACACAGGGGCCCCTGACTGTGTCCTGGTCTGTTGCATCCCTGTGTGAGGAAGTGATCTTAATGTTAGACAAGGAGCAGTCTTACAGCATCTTCCGCTCATTCCTTCAGTGGTATTTTTCTGAGTCTTCTTTTTTTATGTTGCACACAATCCATTCGAATCATGAATATATATAGTTGAAATGATTTAAATTTCTTCTTATAATTTGGTTAGAATTTAATGATTACAAATTGTGAAGCATGACGAAGCTTTTTGGGTCTTGGCCATGTCGAGAAAGGTATCATTTATAAAAATGAACAGATGGAACCTAGAATCCCTTAGAAACTTTTTATACCTTATATTTTGCCATGTTTTAAAAATGTGAGTTGATTTGTACCCTTTTTCATACCACAAATCCTCATTTTCTTCCTGTGTTCTCTTAATTTTTTAAAAATCAAATAACCTTTTTTGATACCAAGACTGCTTTTGATGAAAGAGGATAGAAAGTACTATAAAATTGTTTTTTTTTCATTGAGGTAGCATTAGTTTACAACACTATATGGATTTCAGGGGTACATCATTGTATCTCAACTTCTGTATACATTGCATCATGTTCACCACCAAAAGTCTAGTTTTCATCCATCACCGTACGACTGACCCCCTTTACCCCTTTCGACCTCCCCTTACTCTTTTCCCCTCTGGAAGCCACCATCTATTCTCTTTTTCTGTGTTTGTTGTTGTTGTTTATATTCCAAATGAGTAAAATCATATGCTATTTGTCTTTCTGTCTGACTTATTTCGCTTGGCATAACACGCTCAAGGTCCAGCCATGTTGTTGCAAATGGGAGGTTTCTTCTTTTTTTCTTGATGACTGAGTAGTATTCCATTGTGTGTGTGTGTATCACGTTTTGTTTATTCATCCTTTTGTCAGTGGGTGCTTAGTTTGTTTCCAAGTCCTGGCTATTGTAAATAATGCTACAATGGACACAGGGGTGCATATATCTTTTCAAGTTAGTATTTTCGTATTATTTGGATAAATACACAGCAGTGGAATAGCTAGATCACGTGGTAGTTCAAAGTCTTAATTTTTTGAGGAATCTCCATACTGTTTTCCATAGTGTTTGTACCAGTTTACATTCCCAGCAGCAGTGCACAAGGGTTCCCATTTCTCCGCATCCTCTCCAACACTTATTATTTCTTTGAACAAGCCTCTCCTCCTTTCTCCCTCCCTTATCCCTCTGGCATACTTATAATCCTTATATTACTTTTCCTAATTAAGTCAGATATTTCTCAAAGGATTTCATCATTGTTTTAAAATCTTAGTTCTCTCTTCCTTGACCTGAAGCATTTCTAGAGTTCTGTCTGTGAGGTCACTCATTCTCTACGCTGTAAGTCTACTCTATTTTTTATGCTTTTTACATTATTTTTTATCTCATTAATTGTCTTCTTCATATCCAGAATTTCTGTTTGGTTTCTTTTTGGAGCTTCAGTCTCTTTGGTGAAGTATTCCTTCTGTCCATTAATTTTATTCCTGAGCTCACTGAACTGCCTTTCTGAGTTTTGTAACGCGTTGAGTTTCTTTATGATAGCTATTTTGCATTCTCTGTCAGTTAGATTGTAGTCTTCTGTGACTTCAGGTTTGAATTCAGGAGACTTGTCGTTTTCCTTCTGTTCTGAAGTGTTAATGTGGTACTTCATGGTGTTTAATGAATTGATCCTCTACCAATGCATCTGTGGCAGTAATCACCTTTTCCTGTTTGGGTACAGCTATGGTTACTTTGGTCCTGGTCACCTGGATCTTGTGTTCCTCCACTGGCTCTCTGTGGGCTTGGATGCTGCTGTCCCATGCGCCACCTGTGTGGCTGTTCTTGGGTTGTCTTGGGGTGCTGGTTGCACTGCTGGCAGGGGTGCTGGGTTCACAGGTATCACTGTCACTAGTGGTGGCCTGGGGACCCGGAGACTTGTATACAGCCCCTCTGCTACTGATAGAGCTGGTGTTAGGGTTGCCCCCACTGGGTGCTGGGTCACGAGTTCTGCTGTGGTTCCTGTTGCTTCTGGTCACAGATTCCCCATGCCACCGTTTTGGGGCCCAGGGGCTGTTTTTTTCTGTTCCCGTGCTGTCTGATCATAATTATGCTAGTCAGCCACTCTGTGTTCATGTGGGCTGAGTTGCAGCCACTCAGTGAGGCACCTCTGTACAGGCTGGGCTGCCACACTCAGCAGGCAAGTCATACTTGTGTGGGTGGAGCTGCTGCCTGGCACTGTGCCTTCATGCAGGCTGCGCCGCTGCCACTCAGCAGGGAGTGTTCACACAGGCGGGACCACCGCAGCCCTGGTACAAGGCTTGTTATTTCTTGTCTTTTTAATAATAGCCATTCTGATGGGCATGAGGTGATATCTCATTGTGGTTTTGATTTGCATTTCCCTAATAATTAATGATGTTGAACATCTTCTCATGTGCCTATTGGCCATCTCTCTGTATACTCTTTGGAAAAATATCTGTTCAGATCCTCTGTATATTTTTTAACTGGGTGGTTTGTGTTTTTGTTGTTGGGTTGTATGAGTTCTTTCTATATTTTGAATATTAACCCCTTTCATATGTACAATTTTCAAATATCTTTTCCCAATCAGTAGATTGTCTTTTCCTTTTGTCAATGGATTTCTTTGATGTACAGAAGCTTTTTAGTTTAATGTAGTCCCACTTGTTTGTTTTTGTTTTGCTTCCCTTGTCTGAGGAGGCATATTCAAGAACATACTGCTAAGACTGATGTCAAAGGGAACACTACCTATGTTTTCTTCTAGGAGTTTTATGGTTTCAGATCTTCCATTCAAGTCATTAATCCCTTTTGAGTTAATTTTTGTGTGTGGTATAAGATAGTGGTCTGGTTTCATTCTTTCACATGTGGTTGCCCAGTTTTCCCAGCACCATTTATTGAAGAGACTTTCCTTTCTCCATTGTACATTCTTGGCTCCTTTGTTGAAAATTAGCTGTCCATATAGGTATGGATTTATTTCTGGGCTCTACAGTCTGTTCCATTGATCTGTGTGTCTTTTTTTCTTCCAGGACCACATTATTTTAATTACTGTAGCTTTGTAGTATACTTTGAAATCAAGGAGTGTGATAATACCCCCAGTTTTGATCATTTTTCTCAGGATTGCTTTGTTATTCCATATAAATTTTAGGATTCTTTGTTCTATTTCTGTGAAAAATGTTGTTGGGATTTTGATAGGGATTGCATTGAATCTATAGATAGCTTTAGGTAATATGGACATTTTTACTATGTTATTTCTTCCAATCAATGAGCACAGAGTATCTTTCCATTTCTTTCTGTATTCTTCGATTTCTTGCAACAGTGTCTTATAGTTTTCAGTGCACAGCTCTTTCACCTCCTTGGTTAAATTTATTCCTAGGTATTATATTCTTTTTCTTGCCATTGTAAATGAGAGTGTTTTCTTGATTTCTCTTTCTTCTAGTTCATTTTTAGTGTATAGAAATGCAACTGATTTTTGTATGTTGATTTTGTACCCTGCAACTTTACTGTATTCATTTATTTCTTAGGTTTTTCGTGGATTCTTTAGGATTTTCTCTATATAAAATTATGTCATCTGCAATTAGTGACAATACTCTTCCTTTCCAATTTGTATACCTTTTATTTAGTTTTCTTGCCTAATTGCTCTGGCTAGGACTTTCCATACTATGTTGAATAAGAGTGGCGAGAGTGGGCATGCTTGTTCCTGTTCTTAGAGGGATAGCTTTCAGTCTTTCACTGTTGAGTATAATATTGACTGTGATTTTGTCATGTATGGCGTTTATTATCTTGAGGTCCTTTCCTTCTATACCCATTTTATTGAGAGTTTTTGTCATAAATGGATACTGGCTCTTGTCAAATAGTTTCTGTGCATTTATTGAGATAGTCATATGATTTTTATTATTCACATTGTTAATGTGGTGTATCATATTGATTGATTTGCAAATGTTGAACCATCCTTGCATCCCTGGAATAAATCCCACTTGATCATGGTGTATGATTGTTTCAATGTATTGTTGTATTTAATTTGCTGATATTTTGTTGAGGATTTTTGCCTCTATATTATCAGTAGTGTTGGCTTGTAATTTTCTTTTTTTGTGGTATCCTTCTCTGGTTTTGGTATCAGGGTCATGTTGGCCTCATAAAATGAGTTAGGAAGCATCTCCTCCTCTTCAATTTTTTGGAAGAGTTTGAGAAGGATAGGTATTAAGTCTTTTTGAATGTTTGGTAGAATTAACCAGAGAAACTGTCTGATTGTGAACTCTTGTTTTTTGGGAGGTTTTTGATTGCTATTTCAATCTCCTTATTAGTTATCAGTCCATTCAGATTCTCCATTCTTCTTGATTCAGTTTTGGAAGGTTGTATGATTCTAAGAATTTATTCATTTCTTCTATGTTACCAGTTTGTTGGTGTATAGCTTTTCATAGTACTCTTTTGTAATCCTTTGTATTTTTGTGCTATTTGTTGTAATTTCTCCTCTTTGTTTTCTGTTTTTATTTGAACTTTCTCTCTTTTTTTCTTAGTGAGTGTAGCTAAACGTTTGTCAATTTTGTTTATCTTTTCAAAGAACCAGCTCTTAGTTTCATCGATCTTTTCTGTTGTCTTTTTAGTCTCTATTTTATTTCTGTTCTGATTTTTATCACTTCTTTTCTTCTACTGACTTTGGGCCTTATTTGTTGTTCTTTTTCTATTTCCTTTAGGTATAATGTTAGGTTTTTTTCTTTTGAGATTTTTCTTGTTGATAGTCTGTATTGCTATCAACTTCCCTCTTAGTACTGCTTTTACAGTATCCTGTAGGTTGTGATATGTCGTGTTTTCATTTTCATTTGTCTTCAGGTATTTTTTGATTTCTCCTTTGATTTCTTCATTGATCCAGTGGTTGTTCAGTAGCATGTTGTTTAGTCTCCACATATTTGTGACTTTTCCAGCTTCTTTTTTGTACTTGATTTGTAGTTTTATACCATTGTGATCAGAAAAGACGCTTGATGATTTCAATCTTTTTAATCTTAAATATGTGTTCTGTCCTTGAGACTATTTCATGTGCACTTGAGAAGAATGTGTATTCTGCTGCTTTTGGATGGAATGTTCTATATATATCTGTTAAGTCCATCTGGTCTAATGTTTCATTTAAGGCCAATGTTTCCTTGTTGGCTTTCTGTCTGTATGATCAATCCATTGATGTAAGTGGGGTGTTGAGGTCCCCGACTATTATTGTGTTGCTGTCAGTTTCGCCCTTTAGGTCTATTAATAATTGATTTAGATATTTAAGTGCTCCTATGTTAGGCACATATATTAATAAATGTTATGTTTTCTTGAATGGATTCTTCCCTTTATCGGTATATAATGTCCATTTTTGTCTCTTGTTATCTTTTCTGACTTGGAGACTACTTTGTCTGTTACAAGTATGACTACACCCATTTTCTTTTGGCTACCATTTGCTTGAAGTATCGTCTTCCATCCTTTCACTTTGAGCTTATGTTTGTCTTTAGGGCTGAGATGGGTCTCTTGGAGACAGCAGATTGTTGGGTCTTGGTTTTTAATCCATCCAGCCACTCTGTGTCTTTTGATTGGTGAGTTCAGTCCATTTACATTTAGGGTGATTATTGATATATGAGGACTTAATACTGCCATTTTATCTTTTGTTTTCTGGTTTCTCTATATTTCTGTTGCTTCTTTTTCATTGTGTTTCTGTCACCTATTTCATTTTGGTGGTTTTCTGTGACGTTTTTCTTAGTTTCCCCTTCTTTAAGGTTCATTTCTCTGGTCTCAGTCTTTGTTTTGTGGTTACCGTGAGGTTTGTATAAAAGGTCTCATAGATAAGATAATCCTTTCTCTGCTTTTACTATCTTATCTTCATTTGCCTGTACAAGTTCCATTCTTTTCCTCTCAGCCTTCTATGTTTTGTTGTCACATATTATCTCTTTTTATGTTGTAAGTTCATTACCAAATTGAAGTGGTTATAGTTATTTTTAATGTTTCCTTTCCCTTTAAGCTTTATGTTATAATTAAGTGTTTACCAACCTGTTCTGATACAGAGTTGCAATTTTCTGGTTTTGTCATCTTGCTCAAAGTCTTGTTTACCTTTGCCTTTTTGTTTCAGGTAGGAAAGCTCCTTTCAACATTTCTTGTAAGACAGATCTAGTTATGATGAACTCTCTTAGCTTTTGTTTCTATGGAAAATACTTTATTGCTCTTTCATATGTGAAGGATAACTTTGCTGGATAGAGTATTCTTCACTGACAGTTTTTATATCTCAAGATTTTGAATATATCATCCACTATCTCCTGGCCTGTAGAGTTTTTGCTGAGAAATTTACTGACAGCCTAATGGGGGTTCTCTTGTAGGTTATTGTTTTTTTTCCTCTGGCTGCCTTTAATATTCCATTTTTGTTGTTGACTTTTGACTGTTTTATTATCATGTGTCTTGGAGAAAGTCTTTTGCATCAAGATAATTGGATGTTCTGTTAGCTTCATGGATTTGTATATCCAGTTTCTTCCCCAGGTTTGGGAAGTTATAAGGTATTATTTCTTTAAATAAACTCTCTGCTCCCTTTTCTCTCTCTTCACCTTCTGGGATACCCATTATCCTTCTATTGCCCTTTCTAATGGAGTCAGATAATTCTTGTAGAATTTCTACCTTTTAAAAAAATCTTATTTCTCTATCCTCTTATACCTGCATCATTTCTGGATTTCTATCTTTAAGCTCTCTCATTCTGTCTTCCATATGGTCTGATTTATTTCCAATGCTTTCTAATGTGTTCTTCGTCTCATTTATTTTCTTCAGCTCCAAAATTTGTTTTTATTTTTTTAGAATTTCAATCTCTTTGGTAAAATAATCTTTCTGTTCATTAATTTTATTCCTTAGGTCATTGAACTGTCTTTCTGAGTTTTCTTGTAGCTTGTTGAGTTTCTTCATGGCAGCTGTTTTGAATTCTTTATTAGCTAGATCACAATCTTTCATGATTTTATGTTTGGTTTCTGGAGAGTTGTTATTTTCTTTTTGCAATGTTGCATTATCATGGCTTTTTGTGGTGGTTAATGAATTATTCCTCTGCTGGTGTATTTGTCATAGTGAACACTTTTCTTATTTAGGTATAGCTTTTTTTGTTTTGATTTGAACTGTTTAGCTAGTTGGAGATTAGAGGTTTTGCTTTTGTTTTTCAGTAGGTGGCGCCATACACTAGTTTTTCATTTCTCTTACCTGAGCTGCCTCAGGCTGTATTTGAGGGTCAGCTTTTCCACCCTCCACCACCTTTATTAGAGGTGTTACTGGTACTCTTGTCATTGCTGCCTGCACTTTTGGTGGTCACTGATGCCTTGCTGTTGCTGGTGTTGCTGCGGTCACTGGCTTTGCTGCCAAGGGTACAGGGACCACTGATGCCTTCAGCATGTGTGGGGTCATCTGTGTTGGAAGCTCCGCTGCGGTGTGGGGGAACAGGAGGGTGGGCAGGGAACTGGGTTCATGGGGTACTGCCTCCACTGTTGTTTATTTCCCTGTGGTCACAGGTGCCACTGCCATTGGGAGGCTGGAGTTGTGTGCATGTCTCCACTACTGCTAATAGGCTCTGAGCTACAGCCAGGGCCTGGGGATCACGGGGCTCCACCTTTGCTGCTGCTCTACTCTCTGTGGCTGCAGGTGCCACAATGGCTGCTAGGCTAGCGTTGCGTATGTGCACATCTCCACTGCTGCCCACCAGGTTCTTGGGTGAGGCAGCTGGCTCAGCCATCAAGGCCAGGGGCCATGATCCTGCACACTGCCTCTACTGTTCTCTCAGTTAACTCCTGTATGTGCTCCACTCCAGTCCACCCACCTTTGTATGTACCAGATTGCGGATCTCTTGACATCCTTGTGTGTTGGGCAGTGTAGCCTTTGTTGAGTTGCGGGTGTTTTGCTTGCTGTAGATTGAACGGGAGAGACAAAGAGATTATCTCACACTGCCATGATGATGACATCCCTATACATTGATTTTGACAAATATCCAAGTCCTAAATTAACTTTCAAAAAATTTTGAAGTATCTAGTGAACTCTTTTGTTTCTGTAAGGCAGGATACAAAGAAAACAGCTTTTGAATATTGATGTATTTTGTTTATGACAGAAATTGTTCTTTTTAAAACTCAAATCCTACTTTAATATGGTAAATGTCTTTGCTACTTTCTACTATTTCAAAGGGACTCTCAAATTATAATTGCTTATTTTATGATGAGGCATGATTTAGAAAGCTTCTTTAGTTATCTAATCTGTTTATAAACACGTTGTAGAAAAGGTTATCTTTTTTAGTTTTTATAAGAAAAATTTGAGTCTGCTTTAGGACAGTGGCTTTAAGTAGCATCATCCTATCTGCGTTAACAGGCTTTTATTGCCTTCTATAATACCAGTAAAGTGATAAGGCTAGAAGTGTAAATACTTCAAGTCAAGGAAAACTCAGTTTTATTTGTCTTATCAAGGGAATGTAAATTGAAAATCTTAGGATGTGTCATGTAGCAGTTGTGAAAGTGAGGGAAGTCTAGATTGTGATTTTCCACTGAGACCATTTTAATGAATAGGGCAAGTGATAGACACAAGAATTAGACGGACTCACTGTTACAACAGGACAACTCTGGCCTCTCACTTGGGGCTTCCTACTTACTGTGGGATAGAGAACAAATGAGAATGTGTATTCTCTGCTATGGTGGAAGGGAAGAGATGACTAAGCATGTTCAGTTTGCTTTTGAACTAAGCCAGTCCCAGCTCCTCTACCTGGGAGGGAGGCCAGAAGTCTTAGTGTGGTCGAAGTTCCTCCATGGAAACAAGGAGGAATGGAGAGAAAGAAGCATATCCTCTCAAATAGGGGTAACTAGTTCTCAGGCGGGTTGTCCAAGGACTTCCTCTGCCTTAAGTGGGTTTGTGCTGTCATGAATACAGTCCTGGACTGAGAATCCTAATTAAGAATCTGAACTTGGGTGCACCTGTTACTTATGGTCTTTATCTCTAAATGAGAACCTGACCTAGATCAGGCCTTTTCTACCTACAGCATTGTAGGCTCATGTGAACCTCCACTTGCCAGTAGCTAATACTTGAATTTCAAAATTGACTACTTGTTACTTGGATTTCAAGATGGCAAATATCATATTTAGTTATCAATGTGTGTTATTAAATATAATCAAGTAATGGGCCGACCCAGTGGCATAGTGGTTAACTTCGTGTGCTCTGCCTTGGTGGCCCAGGGTTTGCAGGTTCAGATCCTGGGTGTGGACCTACACACTACTCACCAAGCCATACTGTGGCAGTGTCCCACATACAAAACAGAGGAAGATTGGCACAGATGTTAGCTCAGGGACAATCTTCCTCACCCAAAAAAATATATAATCAAGTAAATAGCCATTGGAGATTATTTTCAAACAATCAAGAATTTGAGCTTAGAACTAGTGCAATTCAGTTTAATGTATTTTTTGTCTTTACTTATTAAAATAGTAATATGCTAATATAACAAATTTAAAAACATAGATAGGCTAGTAGAACCACAAATCACTCATAATCAATTTTTAAGATGCAATATTCTACTATATAAAGAAGTCCTTGTATTTTCTCAACCATATGGGTAAGTTATAATACAACTATTAGAGAGGTGCTTTCTATAATCATATTTTCTAAATTTCGTGTCCCTTCCTTGGACCATACTGAGGAAAATCACAAGTTTTATTAATGTCTTACCTTTGGTCACGAATCACAACTTTGCTTTCTTCTAATGAGCCTGGTATTTAGTGGGCCCTTAGGAACTTTCTTTTCCTGCACTTAATGCTATCTCTATTTTTTATTTATTTATTTATTTTTTTGAGGAAGGTTAGCCCTGAGCTAACATCTGCTGTCAATCCTCCTCTTTTTGCTGAGGAAGACTGGCCCTCAGCTAACATCCGTGCCCATCTTCTCTACTTTATATGTGGGACAACTGCCACAGCATAGCTTGGCAAGTGGTGTGTAGGTCCCCACCTGGGATCCGAACCGGTGAACCCCAGGCCACTGAAGCAGAATATGCAAACTTCACTGCTGTGCCGCTGGGCCAGCCCCAATGCTATCTCTGTTTTTGTCAGTAGTGAGGAATGCTTGAGTGTTTGTCAATTGAAAGAATATTTAGTGAAAAGATAAAGGATTCCAGCATCATTGTCCTCTTAAATTTTCCTATGCAACCAAAAGAGCTTGTGGCAGAAGCCACATGTATTAGTCAGCTTCTGCAGAGTTTGTGATATCAGTCCTAGTATGTGACTGTTGTCTTCACAGACTATAAAAGTTACCTGGATGTGTGTTGATGGGAACCTTTGTGCCAATCATAGGCAAATATAATTTAAAAAACCCCAATTTTAGGTTATTTTTTCCTAGTATCTGTATCCAATATTAAATAAAATAAAACATTTAATACACGTTTATTTGAGTGATTTATTTAGACTGAAATTTATCTAGTTTTACTTGCCAGATGACTTTGTACATAGCTTACTTACATTTTTTAGCTACAGGTTTCTATTATTTGTTATTGTGGTGTCGTACTTGAAGTAGTGAGAGATATTAAGGTCTTAAGTTGAAAGGGGGATTTTAAAAACCATATATTATTTTCATCTACCATTTTCTTCAAATTTGTATTCTCTTTACTATCAGAAACTGCAAATGAAAATAGCTTTGGTTTTTGCTTTCATTCTAGCCTGTCAAGTCTAAGGCACCTTACTTTAAGTGTTAGGATAAATTGGCAATCACTGTACAAATGCTGTGAGCTGTGTAGTATCCGAGTTTGAGGTAGGGTAGATGCATAAAGTCTATGGACAGCTCATGCTTATGCATGCACTGACACAATGCTTATCCAGTTATGGGAACTTCCTGCTACCTCAGAGAAGACGGTAAGAAAGAGTGATTTGACCTCTCCAGATAAGGTATTTTTCACATAGGAGGTGCCGAACACATCAGTTTGGGCTTTTTCAATTTTAGGAGTCCACAGTCTGCTCGTCTATAAACCTGTAGTGAAATTGTGTTTGCTTTCTACAAAATTTCTGTTATGTTTAATGTTTTAAAAAATGTTGTATTCTGAAACAGAGTGACAGCATATTGCCTGAGTTTTTAAAATAGTTCTTTTGCAATAAGGGGAGAGGTAGGGATACATCTTTTAATAATTCTAATTTTTTTTTTTTAAGATTCTCACCTGAGCTAATGTCTGTTGTGAATCTTCTTTTTTTTCCCTTCTTCTTCTTCTCCCCAAAGCCCCCCAGTACATAGTTGTATATTCTAGTTGTAAGTCCCCCTGGTTGTGCCATGTGGGATGCCGCCTCAGCGTGGCTTGATGAGCAGTGCCACATCCGTGCTCAGGATCTGAAACAGCAAAACCCTGGGCTGCTGAAGTGGAGTGCGCAAACTTAACCACTTGGCCACAGGGCCGGCCCCAACTTCTGCTAAGATTTTGATAGACACTATTAAAATTTGTGTGTGCCATTTGAAACTTTAAAAACCCTTTTCTTATGAATCAAGTAATGCAAAATATGTTAAGGCTTTAACGTTGATGAATTATCGTTAAAGTAGTATGTTTTAGCCTTTCAACATTTGGACAGTAAGAGAGAATAGGCCTTATTGAGACATTAAAATCCTAAGTGGGCTTCAAATCAAAACTTTGCTCCTTTGAGTTACTGATTTACATAAAGTCTAGCAAGTTTTATAAGAAGTAGAAAATGCTATTCAAAAAGCTGTTATAACTCTCAAGATATGGAATGTTTTTCAGTCATGCTGGCTAGTATAGTTTTGTTATAATAACCTTCTTGTGTAAGGATATGTTGTGTGTATGTTGCTTCTGTTTCATTTTCCACGTCATGACATTAATGGTGAATGTTCTCAGTAAATGATTTTCTTTGCTGCTCCGTAGGTGACACCTTCATCAGAGAGTGCTGAGTTTTCCCCACTTGTGACCTTGGCAGCACCTCCCCCAGAAGCCTCGCATGATCAGTTTGTGGCTCAAGGTATCCTTTTAGGAAGACATTCTACTTTCAAAAAGAAAAGAAGTTGGTCCAGGCAGATTATTTTGAAAGTAAATGTCTAGATAAGAACAAAATTAAATGCGTCATAGAACACAATGTCTAGATAAGAACAAAATTAGTCACAGAACATGACAGAATAAATTAGAATAAATATATCAGAAATTAACAAAACAACTACCCTTAACTAATAAATGGGAATTTGGCCATCACCTAGTCTGATTGCCATTTGTTCCTTATTAGTTAAGCATAGATATTTGGTGTTTGAATTGGGAACTGATGGGTATTAGTTGGCTTCATTTTTCTCCCTCTTTTGGGAAAATATTTCAATTTACAACAGCAATCCACTTGAAAGTGAAGAAAGACTAGTCATAAGTATTTTTCAAAGGCTATGTGTCCATTTTAAAGGACGTAAAACATATTGAGTCTTTATTTTGTTAGAAATGTGTGGTAAATAGCCCAGGATTTATTTTTATTAGTGGCAATATATAAATTTTACTCTTTGTATTAGGGACTGCTTCTAACTCTGTTACGCTTCAAACTTTATATATTCTGAAGAGTACAACTTAGCTTTTGTTTATTCTAGAGAGTATATAGGCCTTTATTCTGCAGCATTAAATTCCTAACATATAAGAATATACTACCTAAAAAGGTAATTTTAAACACTTAAACAATGTAATTTTTCATTACAATATTTGTTCCATAACTTCCTAAACAATGTTTCATTTTGGTGTTTAGTGATTTATGTTAACAATGTACAAAAGTTTTTAATTGTAGAAAGTACTCATTTGATCTTCTTGAGAACAAAAAGAGCAAACTCAGATTGTTGAAATAGCTAAGAACACAGGGCATAAAGTGAAATTTTATAATGAATTTCATGAATATTTATCTCTAAAAGTATATTGATTACTCTTAACTTTTAACAACTTTGAGATATGATTCAAATACGATACAGTACACCCATTTTCAGTGTACACTTCATTGGTTGTTAGTATATTCACAGAGTTCTGCAACCATCACTACAACTTGAGAACATTTTCATTACCCCCAAAAGGAACTCTGTCCCCATTAGCTGTCACTCCTCATCCCCTACATTCTCCCTAGCCCTAGGCAATCACTGCTGTACTTTCCCTCTTTATAGATTTGCCCGTTTTAGACATGTTACATAAATGGAATCATACAGTTCGGGATCTTTTGTGACTGGCTTCTTTCACTTAGCATAATGTTTTCAAGATTGATCCATGTCATAGCATGTATCAGTACTTCAATTCTTTTTATTGCTAAGTAATATTCTACTGTATGGATATACCACATTTTATTTACCCATCCATTAGTTGATGGATGGACATTTGGATCTTTCCACTTTTTGGCTATTATGAATAATAATACTACAAACATTCATGTACAGGTTTTTGTGTAGACATACAGTTGTGTGGAATTTTTTTGGTTTCATTATGCTTGATTTGGATTTCTTTTATTTTCAAGGATTGTGCTTAGAATGCATGATTAATGCAGAGTTTTACTGGTTGCTAGTCACTTCATCACTTCAGTGGTATATTTAAGAAAAAAGCTTTTTAATCCTTTTTGTTGAACCTGCCAACGAATCTTTGAACAGTGCTAGAAAGTATTAAATATATGTTGTCAATGAGCCTTAAGACTAGAGTGATTTTTTTGTTGTTGTTAGATATCTTTCTTAATTCCATCTCTTTAAAATAGTATTAAGATAAATTGTTTTTAGTGATAATGAGATTTTAATTCTCTCAGCTGGAACGTGTAGCAGGATTTCCCAGTGAAGCTGGTTAGTACTTTTATTTCTTGTTCTGTTAATTCTTGATTAACCAGGGAATTATTATGCCCCAAAACAATTTAGAACAGGATGACAAGAATGTTCCCTAACATGTACATTGGAGCCACTTTAGATATCCAACTTTTCATATTTAAATTTAAATTCTTTCATGTTATAAGAAAACCTTTAACAGGGCCTCTCATGATCTATAAGTCTACATTTGATATACAAAGTTGAAAGGAATCATTAAAAAATAAAAAGGTTAGTGTATTTGTGTACTATAAATATAAATAATGAATAATTCTCTCTAGATAAAATATGAAAATTTTATTGAATACTATATTGAATGAGTTGGAATTTCTTGAATGCTGTGCCCCTCTCCTTTTATTGGTATTCTTTTCTTCTGTATGCTTGCCCTAAAAAAGCTGAAGACATATAATACATATTTTGGGAATATTTAAATTTTTCTCTTAAAACCGTTTGAACTGTTTCTGTGGAATTACTCAAATTTAATTTTCCCGATTTTATTTGGTTTAAAATATCAAATCTTTCTTGACAATATGTAGTCCCAAAGTGTCTCCCCAAAGGAATTAATTAATTAATTACAAAGGGAAAAATCATAACTTTACACTGGGGAAACCTAGTAAACACCACCTTAATCAAATATGGGACAAGCAGAAATCATGTTTCTCCTGACATGGGGTACCGAGGATCTAATCATGAGGAAGCATCAGTTGTCAGACATTCCACAGAGTAACTGGCCTGTGTTCTTCACAAAATGTCAGGACCTGAAGGATAAAGCAAGACTGAGGACTCTCCCAGTGTAGAACCCAAAGAGACATGACAACTAAGTTCAGAGTGTGATCCTAAATTGGATCTCAAGAAGAAAAAGAACTTTGTGTCTTTGCTCTCAAGCACGTTAGTGAGACAACATGCAAAATTTGGAACAACGTCTATAGATTAGCTAATACCACTGCTTCAGTATTAATTTTCTGGTTTTGTGATTATAAAAGACAGAGTCTCTGTTTGGAAAATTAATTTAGGGTTAAAGGGGCATTATATCTGCAACTCACAAAGAGTCTGTATGGAGATACGTGGTAGGTGGGTAGATAAAATGTGGCAAAATATTACTACTTAGGGATCTGAGTGAAGGTATATGGGAATTCTTTGTACTTTAGTACTTGCCATAAGTCTGAACTTATTCAAAATATAATGTTTCTTTAAAAAAGAAATCAGACATGAGAGTCATGAGGGAAGGCCTTGAGGCAGATTGGCTTTCTTGTTAGCATCCCCTGCTGAGTCTTCTAGGAAAGGGTCACTGTCCCATATCTTCAGTTCTAAAATCCAGAATCTCTGAAAACTGAAAGTTTTCTCAAAACTCCCTTGGTAGTAAAACTTGCCCATACCTGAATACATTTGGCTGCAAAACCTGACCAGTACTGTGGTCTGAGGTTGTATTTACTCCTTTATCCATCATATTCATTGTGATTGTACATATGCTATGCTGCAGAAATATTTATTTCATTATGGAACGTTGTCTAAGATCCCACTGGAGGTGTTAATTAATGTATGGTACATCTATCTTATTATTTTTCTAAAATCCAAAAATATTTTGAATTCTGAAATACTTCTGGCCCCTAGAATTTCAGGAAACCTCATTGTGAAAAAATGAGTTTTTCAGAAAAACACTGTGGACCATCTGTCTGTTCCTTAGCATCTTAATGCTTGCTATACAAAGCCCCACTCTGCCCTTCTTACACTCTTGCCCATACTTCCCTCTTACACTCTCACCTAAGGCAGACACCTACACATCTGCGTACATGTAGACACATGCACACACACAGTGAAGGAGTTGGAGATGAGTCTGCACTGGAAGAATTCCCCATCATCTGTCTTTGGCACCTTCGGGAACTTTGCTCTGATTATCAGAACTTGTTGACGTGGTGCATAACCACGAGGTAAACAAAATAGTGATGACTTTTGTGCTTGTTTTCAATAATAGGTCAGCATGAGACTGTGTCACCACGGCTTCCTCGTGATTCCTCCCTCGCTGCTCCTCTGCCCAGGCAGTGTGTTTTTGTCACTCCACCTCTTCTTTCAGCAGTGTGCAGCCTCTTGGACAGCCTGTTGGTGATTGCTCCGGGAGACACTGCAAGTGCTTTTCGACAAGCTGGTCTCCTAGAGCTTCTCTGTAGGTGAGAGACCAGTTCTCCCCAAGAGGCTGGGTCGTACAGATGAGTTTATGCAAGCGATGCTCATGACTCGATAAGACGTTACAGGTACTGGGAAGAGATCTTTATCCTTTCGTAGGCTCATTAGACTGCAGGTTTTTGCCTTTATCAGAATTGTCTTGACAGCTTTTATTTTAGATCTATTAAACCACTTCTATTGGTTTGTCATGTTGACTGTTAAGGCCCCTCCACAAAATCCTGATTTTTTTAGAATTCAGAAGTTCTAAACCTTATTTGTCCTCTGCCACGCTCAAGGAATATCCAATCCCCTTGGGCATTCTAAATGGGAGTGAAGGAGTTTGGGGGTTTATCTCCCTAGTGGTCGTATCAGAATAATGTTCATGGATTAAGAAATTGTTTTTTAAATTCATTTGGGTGATTGAACTTTTTATTAGAAAGTATTCTGTTAAAATTTAGGAAAATCATGATTTGGTTCTTTCATTCATCTAATATTAATAAGCCTCTGACATAACTTTTCCTGATTTTCTTATTGGTTACATGATATAATTAAAAAGTCCTTATAGGGCCAGCCCCGGTGGCCTGTGGTTAAGTTTGGTGCACTCTGCTTCAGCAGCCTTGGTTTGCTTCCTGAGCGCAGACCTACACCACCCATCTGTCAGTGGCCATGCTGTGGTGGCAGCTCACATACAAAATAGAGGAAGATTGGGAACAGATGTTTGCTCAGGGCAAATCTTCCTCAGCAAGCAAAAACAAAACAAAACAAAACAAAACACCTTATATATTGTATTTAGTCTGACTTAAGGTCTAATTATGGTTCATTCACTCACTAGTGTTGCAGCCTTGGGAAAGTCACTTTAATCTCTGGAGTGTCATTAATAACACCTATTTAACGGGGTTAGTGCGAGGCTTAAAAGAGATGTGGTCTCAGGTGCTCCCTCGTCTACAGTCAGTGGTACTTCTCTGTACTCACCTCCCTGTTAACCACACCTTCATTTACATGTCTTCTCTGCCTCTGTTTCTGCTCTTTGCACATTCACTGTCTGAAATGTCTTCTTCCTTCTTGCCAGATCACAGTGCTTTCTCTTTCCTTTTAGGATATTAAGAAAAGTCTAAAAAGAAAGAAGTTTTCCTTGTTTCAGTTCACTCAGTTGTGGTTCCTCCTTTGCCATTTGTAGTAAACAGCGAGTGTGACTTTGTCCTGTTCACCTTTATTTGTCATCTTTTCTACTGGGATGCCTAGTAGAGTTGGAAAAGGAAACTGCTAGTTGATTGTCTTCCTTCTTGGATGTTTCCTGCCTCAAGAATGACTGAAATGGAGCTTTAGGAATATTCCTGTTTTTAAGAGTCATAGTCTGTTGTGACATTAAGGGCACAGAGATATTAAAAGATCTTTTATGGCAAAGCCTTATCACATTTCCATACTTGTTCTTTATTTCTGACTTAAAAAATTTTTTTTCCTGTTTTTCGTTATTTTGTTTTTAACTTACTAAATTGGAACTAATTTCCCAGCAAGTGTTTTTCCTGTTTTAAATATGAACCTAACCACCAAGGTTTTTCTCTTGTTTGTGTTGCTTCTGAAAGGGCTTCATTATATTTTTTATTCTGCTTTTTAAGGTTTTATTAGGTATCTTTCTTCAGAATTTCTTGTCTCCCGTATTTATCATATAAGATCTTTTCCTGTATTCTGAAACATTGTAGAATACCTTTTTATAAACATTTATTGTCTTTATTTATAAAAATCCTTTGTCTTGAATTCTATTCAAGGTTACATTCAAACTTCAAATTCTGATTTATTAATCTTTAATAACAAGCATACCAATGTCTAAAGGGTGGCCTTTTTCCATCCTTCACAGTATTGCAGATGCTGCCCTCATAGAGACGCGTGTCCAGGAACTCAAGGCCCCGCTGCCTTCGTCACCTCCAGTTGAACACACACAGGCTCAGGTAAGTGCCTCACGTCTCCCTCTCACCTCATGTCTGTTGTGCATTTGTTTGCTCTAAGTGCCAGAAACATAAATTCTGCTGAGGATATACTAGCCATAGGAGAAAGATGAAAATCTCTCAGGGTATACATGGTATGATGAGGTTATTTGAAATAGCTTACTTAACATTTTCATCTGAGACATCTTTGGATGGTAGAAAAGAGCAGTGGGGTTTGGAGACCTAGCTTCTGTTCCTGATTCCATCATTAACCAACTATGAAGGTTTAATCACAGATCCTGATATTTTTAAGCACTGTAGTAAAAAAGGGGACATTTATGGCCCAACTTCCCCTTCTGTGATTTTAAGCTCTCTCTTTCATTTTCATCTAAATTGAAGTTGTTAAAATACTTAATGACTAAGTTCTGTGTATTTTTAAAACCCCATATAATAAGAATAAATTTATTTTTGTTCCTTCACATGTATTTACTATTTTTAAGTTCTTGCAAAAAGCTAGAGTCTGTATGTAAAGTGTGCTTAACAATTCTTTGTGTAGTTGTTGCTGATAGAAATGTTATCTCAAAAACAAATTTTAAGAAAGACTATGAGATTTATTTGGGGTCATAATAAAGGGTAGACTAGACCAGTATCTCTTGCTTTGTGATATCTTCTTTGAGCTTCCTGAATAAGGCAGACCCTCACCCAAGACTGGGTAACGCTATGTGCATTATCTTCGAAACACTTGTCTCACTGCAGTGTTTTCATTTGTGAGTGTGCTTATTTCCATAAGGGCTCTCTCCTCCATTTTTCTGTCTATCCATCCAAGAAATCTTTATTGAGGGCCTACTGCGTACCAGGATCTTCCCTAAGTGAATAAAACAAAAACCCCTCCCCTCAAGTTGGGAGAGCAGATCCTGAAGAAATCCATACATGCCCGATGATGCTAGACGTTGAGGAAGAATAACTGAAGCGGGGGACAGGAAGTGATGTCCGAGTTGGCAGGGTAGGGCTTTTCCATGTAGGGTGGTCAGGGAGGGCCTTTCAGACAGCGACATGTAACCTTAAGTAAGTGAGGAAGCCAGTCCTATGGGACATAGCAAGGCCCCTGAGATTGGAGTATGTTTGGCCTATCCAAGAAACAGCAAGGAAGCCAGAATGGCTGGAGCAGAATCTGTGAGGGGGAGATGAGCTCAGAGGGCAAATGAGCTCCATTTGAAGTCAGGGCCTTGCGTCTTTTTGTGCGCTGTTGTACCCTGAGTGCTGAGCACAGTGCCTGTCTCACAGCAGGCACTCATCCAGTATTCGTGGAGTGAATGAATAATAACGTAACAAACATTTGTGGGCTGCTTGTTTGTATTCGTTTATGTAATGCTCACAGCAATCACATGAAGTACCATTAGTGGCCTCATTTTATAAAGGAAATGACTGGAACCCAGAGATAAGTAACTTGTTCAGGTCGCTCATACAGTAAGGGGCAGAGCCAGGATTCCAGCCCACAGAGGTTGGTTCCAGAACCTACACTCTTTAGCCATTGCACTGCCTGGCGTGATGTGGGCCAAATGCTTCTTGGCTATATGTCCTTATACAAGACCATTCATTCATTCCAGAAAAATTCTGGAGCATCTGCTCTGCCAGGTTGTGTTGCAGGTGCTAGTGACACATCTGTGAACAAAGTAGACACATCCCTGCCCACATGAAGTCTGTGTCCCAGGAGACAGACAGTAAATGGTGAATAAAATGTATTTTATCAGATGGTGACAGATGGTATGGAAAACAGTAAAATGGGATGGGTAAAGGGGGAGAAGTTGCTGTTTTTTCGGAGAGTGGTCAGCAAAGCCCTCATGAAGGTGAGATTTGAGAGAGGCTGAGGAGGGGAGGAAAGGGCCGGGGGTGCTGGGCAGAGTGTGCGGGCAGAGCCGCCCCGTGAGCTTGCACTCAGCCGAGGCACGCATGTGCTGAAGTGTGTGGTTGGTTGCTCTGGTTTTTTTTTTTAAGAGTTTCAAACATAAAAAAAGACTTAACTTTATGAATTACTATATCAATATTTCATTAAATCTTCAGTATGGTAATTTACACAAGAGTCTAACAATTCAGCTATTCTCTCTCTAATGTTGTCTCTTGCTTTCCATGGTTTATCTGTTTCTGGTAACACTTCACACACCCAGAGGGCAGACTTGCTGTAATTTCCATAGTGTAGAAGTTGAAGGGAGCAAAAAAGACTTCACAGCCATAAGGAAATTAAACTTCACAAACTGCTTGCATTTTACCCAATAGGAGAAGTGTAGAGCCACGTACACTTTTATGTAAAATCAGTTGGCAGATTAGATACAGGGAGGACATACTCATCAGGGGAAGCAGGACAGCACAACTGTTTTGAAATAGTCTGAGGTCACTTACCTTAGAGGCACGTATCCCTCCTCGAATGCAGGACAGTTCCCGACTCTCAGAACAGCAGAATAAAGTGGGGGCGGGGGAAAGTGTGTGTGTGTGTGTGTGTCTACAGAGAGAGAGTTCATTTATATGTTCACCTATATGGACGCTCTCATTGTCTGGGGATAGTGGATAAATGAGACATCACAACTTGTTCTTTAATTATTACGTATCCAGAGAATTAGTTTTTTAAAAGTACTTTTGCAAATACTTGTTGTAATATTAGCATCAAGTAACATTCCAGAGATGGTTTTATTGGTAATATTAGAGAAGATTTAATTTTTCTTTTATAATTATTCTTTTATAATTATATTAAGAATAGTATGTTGGGGGCTAGTCCAGTGGCATAGTGGTAAAGTTTGCATGCTCCGCTTCAGTGGCCCAGGGTTTGCTGGTTTGGATCCTGGGCTTGGACCTACACGCCACTCATCAAGCCACGCTGTGGGAGCATCCCACATAGAAGAACTAGAAGGACTTACAAGTAGGAGATACAACTATCTACTAGGGCTTTGAGGAGGAAAAAAGACAAAAAGAGGAAGCTTCGCCACAGATGTTAGCTCAGGGCCAATCTTCAAAAAAAAAAGAATAGTATTTTTATGTTGAAAAATAGTTGAGGGCAAACATTGACCATATTTGCATTTTATTTGTAGCAATAACTGGACAGTTAGGCTAGCTTCCTCCACCCCCAAATTGTGCTCTTTGAAAAATATTTTGTAATCTTTCTTTCTTTCCAAAATTGTAGACTTTATGGCTTTGGAATGCCCTTTTCTGTTTCTTACAGACTATTGATTCCATAATGTAGCTACCTGAAAAATCTCAGGGCTTGCTTTCTCTAAATGGAATTCAAAATTTGTTTTTGAAAATACTGTTTTGTTTGGTAATATTATAGTTGACAATGAGTGTTAACGTGGCTGTTAATGACATGCTTATGAGAAAAATAAAGCTTTGTTGCTATGTATTCATTTCAGGTTTTTAAAATTTATGATTAATAGTTTATTAACCTATGTTACAAAGAAGTGACTTATAATTCTTGAAAAGTAAAATATTTTATGACTGAGGTGAGCTTGTCATATGATCTGTTTTGTTTTACTTTATCTCCTTTTTCAAATAGGTGTCTTTTCTCCTGGAATACCTGTCCTCTTTGTCCAGGCTTCTGCAGTCGTGTTTATTGGTAGATCCTGACCTTGTGACTCAGAACGAGCTTCTGAAACCTCTTATCACAAACGTCATTGGAGTTCTTACCATATGCACCAAAGATGTATTAGGTAAGCTTTATTTTTTTAGTTTAGACTGAAAATAAATAATATTGAGGAAAAAAATCTTACTCTGTGCCAGATATATACTTCAAGGTTACATTTTGAGTTGTTCTTTGCCAGCATTTTGGAAGGCTTTTATAACGTGTTTTATAGTTTGGATGTTTTAAGTGGTTCCAGGAGACCATTTGAGGCAAGTATGTATGTAGTAAAGAATCATCCCCTTGCTGTCAGTTTAAGTGAAAGTAAAGTTCTCTATGTAATGTTAGAAAGTATGGTGAAGTTTAGGTAGTAATTATTCTTATAAACTATGGCCAAGGCCAAATGACCTACTAATAACTCGTTTACTATATAACAAGCATAAGCAAGTCTAGCATGTAGTATCAAAAATTTCCTAAGGTTTAAAATTATTGAAAAATATACTCTGATGAAAAGTTGAATATAATGCTTAGTAGTAGAGAAAATTAAAACAATGTAGGATCTTTATCAAAATTAAAATATGATAATTTTTATAATGAAGTAATTGATCGTTTGGTAATTCTCTTTGCCTATCAGTTCATTCTTATGTAGTCCTTTGAATTTTATGGATTTGCTTTATTTTAGATCTGGTAAGTGAAATGTTTTATGATGTGTGCAAATCCAGTCCTCAGTGTCTCATCAGTGTTAAAATTATCCCAGTGCTAGAGGAGCAGTAATTCCTTACTGGAAATTTCACAAATGGCAGTGATGTAAGCTAATTATATTAGACAATGCATTCTCTACAAGGGTGGTATCATCTGCCCTAAGGAGCAAAAATTGATTCTTGGGGGAAGAAAGCCTTAGCTATTAGAATAGTTTGTGGCCCTCCAGAGCTCAGCTCTACACAATAAAATCTTATTCCTTAGTATTTATTTCTCTTGTTGGTTTTTCTTGGGTATCACTTGAGAAGCATTGACATTGAGCTCATGGAAGATACATGAGAAGTATGCAAGGTCAATGCTAAAGAACTGTGGTGTGTATGTGGCTGTGAGTGGTGGGCTTTCAACTGAATGCTTGATCCCAAAGTCAGATGGCAAGAGGTGGCCTGTGTGTCTTGGCTGCCATTGGCTGCCTTGTGGATAGGGTTTGTTTTTTGTTTTTTGTTTTTGTTTTTTGAGGAAGATTAGCCCTGAGCTAACATCTGCTGTCAATCCTCCTCTTTTTGCTGAGAAAGACTGACCCTGAGCTAACATCCGTGCCCATCTTCCTCTACTTTATATGTGGGACGCCCGCCACAGCATGGCTTAATAAGCAGTGCCTAGGTCTGCCCCTGGGATCCAAACCAGCAAACACCGGGCTGCCAAAGCAGAGCGTACAAACTTAACCGCCGTGCCACTGGGCCGGCTCCTACCTCATGGATGTTTTTATTGATTCTCTTGCTTTTCTTTGTGACTTGGGCTTTGAAAATTAAATTAAAAGTGTATATATTTTATTATTTAATTATGTAAAAGTTATTTAACCCATCATTAATTATGTCAAGTGCTAAAAAGAAAAAATGTCAACGATATCTGAATGTATATCTAACACGTGGTTAAGTTAAAAGTAATTTTCTCATATCTAGCAAAAGTTAAAACTTCACTGAAATTTTTTTAAGAAACTAATTAAAATTTTTTTGTGGAAAAATAACAGTTTTGAATGACTTTATAAAAAATTGGTTATATCTCTAGTTTGTATGTATGTGATTTGCTAATTTCATGTGTAATTTGATACATTTTAATTTATATGAGTAAATTAAAAGTTATTCAAGCACAGTTATAAAATTAAGTGTTAATAGTTTTTTAATTTTTAATTTAACTTTCCACTTAAATATTTATTTGGCCATCTTAAGCCTGTATTGAGTAAAATCAGTAAGCTTTATACTTATTCTTTTTAAAAGTACAGATATACAGATAGTACATAAACAGAGGTTTAGTATCTGTGGGATTAATATTTCTTGGGGCTGGTGATGAGGAAATATGTCTAAAAAGATTCCTTATAGAGCTGATAATATGGCGAAGAGGTTGAGAAGCACCAAGAATTGCTATAATCCTAACTCCCTGGAAGGTGCCCTTTCCAACTGCCTCACGGGTGCTGAAGAACACTAAGATGGAAGCCCTTGGTTTGCTTGGTAATGGAGTTTGACAAAAGCTGGCAAACACTGCTGGTGGTGTGGTCAGAGAAGGCAGTGCTAAGAGAGCCACTGCTCTCCAGCTCCCATTTGCCAAATAAGGAGAAGGGAAAGCTATCTTTACTCTCGAAGGTTAATTGCTGCATCCTTAGCCACAGGCAGAGCTGAAGAATCCTCTTCTGTATCGTAGTTTTCCTTGTGGAGCAATACTCTTCTCGGTGCTTCAAAGAAATTCTCCTTTCTTTTCTGCCATGACCTTGGGATGTTCTGTTTTCCCCTTTCATCCCTGCACGAAGCTGCTAGAGAGGATGAAGAAAACAAGAGAAACAATGACTTGCTTTTACAATGTGCCTCTGTAATTCTGAAGTTATAGCTTAATATTCAATTTGTCATACTTTCTGACTGTTGAATATGTTTTAATAAGAGGAGCATGTGTGAGTACATATTTATTTGTCTATAGGAGGGTGAGGAAGACATCTTTAAGAAGCAATGGAAAAGAGAAATTAATTGAAATAAATTTTGGATCATGTTGAATTAAATTTGTCTTCATTTGACAAGTACATACCTCTTATTTTAAGTGCGACGAAGTGTCTTGAGCTTTGTATTTTAAAAGGTTCTTTGTCTTCTTTGTGTTTATAACTTGAAATGCTTTGATTAACTTATAGATGTGGAGTTAATATCGGCTTTTTATCAGACATGGACACATTTATTTAACCTTCTGGCTACACTCCTGAGGAAAGCTGGGGCTGCCTCTCTCCCATCTGTTACGATGGGTTTGGCCAAGCACTGGGTGGCCGTGATCGGTAAGAAGCTACTCTTACTGAGCTTGTGGTCTTTCTGCTAATGAAAATTAAGATAATCCTTATCTATGATTTTATATATATATGTATTCCCTAAAATTAAGTAATTTTATGGCATGGCGTATGAAAGAGAAACCAGATGCTTGGTTTGAGAAATTTGCAGTGCTCTTGAGAAGTCCAAAAAATGCATTTTTGAAAAATTGAAACACATTTCAAGATACCATAAAAACAAGTAAGAAAAGCCTGCCGTGTTATGAAGATACATGTGACATGATTATAAAACAGTGAGATAGATTTACTTGTGTTGGTCTGGAAACCAGTCTCTTTCCTCATATGTATGCACTGAAAGTGGGTAAATCTGCATACATAAAATCCTGTGTATGCATTAACATGGAAAGTTGTAACAAAAATAGTGTCTTCTCTCACGACACAAGGATTTTCTTATAGCACAGAAATGCCAAGAGTATAGTGTAATTATTTTTATAAGATGTCTTCCGTATAATAATTGTCTACTAGAATAAGCAAATGATTATTTTTAAATTAACTACTGTCCATAATTTTTCATAAAGCCTCTTCTAAATTTTAGCATTGCAAGAAGACTTTTTTAACATAAATGTTTATAAATAACATTTATGCTACCTTGTTTAAATTACCAGTTTTAAAGTACTCAAAATTAAGTTCTTTTAAGATTCCAAGTTATCACTAATTCAGTTGACATATTTTTTTCAGATTTCATTTTATCATTTGGTCATTCTCTCAACTTAGATATAAGATGCATTTTGGTACCAGAGTCATAGTTTTGAAGTGAGATTTATGGCGAAATACATGTTGAACAAGAAACAAGATTGTTGATTATCTGGATATGGGAGTTCTGAGTGTACCCTAAGGGGAATAGTGTCCATTTAGAGATGATTATTTTGTTAAAAGAGATAAAAATTGAAAGCAATTGACTGGTGGAGTGATTGAGATGGAGATTTTCCTCTTGCATCCATCGGGGGGAATCAGTTTACCACCTAAATCATTAATAATATAAAGCAAGAAGCTTTATGGGACTCATATGGGGCACCGAAGCCACCTGGTCAAATCAAACCCACTGCCTCCTTTGGTAAATAAAATTTTGTTGGAACACTGCCACACTTCTTCGTTTCCTTATTGCCCGTGGCTGCTTTCATGCCACAGCAGTAGAGCTGAGTAGTTGTGACAAAGGCTTATGACCCACAAAGCATAAAGTGTTTATTTACTTCCTGGCCCTTTGCTGAAAAAGTTTGCTAACCCTTGATTTAAGCCTATTTACCTGACACTATTTCCCTAGTGATAAAATAAAGACGTATTAAGTTCAAAATCTTTCTACAAAATACATACACAGTTTTATATAATAATAGTGCTAATCAAAAATAACCTACTATATAGTAGCTTTGATAATAGTAATGTTAATGAAAACTAATAAAAATATCATTGATATTCCTTGCTGTGGAGTTGTTTTGTTTGTTGGTTGGTTTTTTTTCTCCTTATCATTTTCCATCCCATGTGCTTGTACACATTTAAAACGTGATAACTTACAGCATCTATAACAATCTCTTCTCAGACTTGACAATATTTAGACATCACTTAAATGAACATAATTTTCATGAAACCCTGCTGTAAATTATTTTTTTTATGTTACTTAAGAACATAAGAATTTCTGTAAGCCTAAATCTAGGTGGAAATTCTTATGGTTTTAACTCACACAAGTATAAATCCAAAATAAATGAAACACAACAAAATTATAAACCAATGCTATCAAATTAATAAAATTAATGCAATGCAGCAAATGTTCTTTTGATTAAGTTAAATCAGTGCTCACAACAGGAAATTAATAATGACTGATTCACTGTAGCTTGTTTTGAGTTTGTTTGCCCATTCTTTCCACTCTGTGGTGTTTGGAAATCAGTTCATAACCACTCTTGTTCTCTAGCTAAACTACCCTGAAACCTTTGTTCCTACATCACGCCAACACTGCATTCTGTCTTAAGTCCTCTTTGGCATCAGCTTGCTTAAAAATAGAAACACAGTCACATGTACAAATGGTAATCTAGATAATCCAAAGTATAGTTACATTAGCTTTTTTCTTAGGTTAGTACTGAAATTAAAAGCAAAAAACTCTGAAGACTTTGTGGATCCCAGTAGACCATAGAGGGATTGATACGCATTTATATATAATTCTTTTATTTTGGGTCTTAGCACATATTGTGTATATATGCATTTGTACACACACACACACACTGTCATACTCATTTATATAACAAAGAACCCATATAAGAAGAAGGAAATGAAAATTAAATGCATTCCTTGACGCAGTATGTCGTTTTAGTACCGTTTACATTGCTTTTAAACAATCGAGTTACTCTTGTGCTCCTTGACCTATTGATAGCTGTACTTCATTAGAAATGAAAAAGCTATAAACTTAATTACTCAGATCAATCTAATTCACTTTTTTGATATTGAAGAACTTTTCAAACATTTATGTATGGAATTATTCCCTCTTTTAGATATGTTCTGCAGATGTGTGGGCTTGTCTACCACATGCCCTACCCTCTCTACTGCCAGCCTGCAATTCCTTTCTATTCTCTTGACTGAAGAAGCAAAAAGGCATCTCCGGGATAAGGATAAAACAAGTTTATGCCACAGTCCAACAATGACTTCACTTCTTGATACAACTCAGGAAAATCAGAAATCTCTAGAACGACTTAATGAAGTAATTATTCAGGTAAATGATTTCTTGATTTTTCAAAACTTGGTTTAGTGTTTAAATGAACTGACTTTTAGTCTTTGTTTTATAAAAAACTTTTTAATCATTTGAATTAAAAAATAATTAATGCTCATTATGACCATTTAAATAATAGGAACTATATAAAGTTAACTATCTCCTCTCCACTCTCACCCCTCTGATATTGACCAGTTTCTTTTTTTTTTTTAAAGATTTTATTTTTTTCCTTTTCCTCCCCAAAGCCCCCCGGTACATAGTTGTACATTCTTAGTTGTGGGTCCTTCTAGTTGTGGCATGTGGGACGCCACCTCAGCGAGACTTGATGAGCGGTGCCATGTCCACGCCCAGGATTCGAACCGTCGAAACACTGGGCCGCCTGCAGCGGAGCACGCGAACTTAACCACTCGTCTATGGGGCCGGCCTCTTGACTAGTTTCTTTAATGAATATGTTGTAAAAATTCAAAATGAAATATTAATAATGTAAATCCAGCAATTTATCAAAATAGTGTGCTGTATCATGACCAAAATGGGTATATTTTAGGAACGCAGGTATAATTCATAATTTATTGCCATTTTAAAGACATGTTTACATCTTTGAAAATATATTTACCTAAATCACGTTTGATTTATATAAATGAACTACATATATTTAAGGTGGTGATGTGTATAGAGGTAGCCAGACTTGGTTGGCACATTTGTGAGAAAACATCCCCTTTCCAAACCCTGCTGATTATTTTATCTTATAAACTTATTTTTTGCAATCGTAAAATATGAATTAAGAATTTTGTTTCATTAAAAACATTCTAGGGGCCAGCTCCACGGCCGAGTGGTTAAGTTCGCGCGCTCCGGCTGCCTCGGCCCAGGGTTCGGATCCTGGGCGCAGACATGGCACTGCTCGTCAGGCCACGTTGAGGCGGCATCCCACATCCCACAACTAGAAGGACCTGCAACTAAGATATACAACTGTGTACAGGGGGGGTTTGGGGAGATAAAGCAGAAAAAAAAAAACATTCTAAAATCACTTGGGTATTGTTATTGTATAAATGACAATTTAAAAAAAAGCTAGAAGTGTTTCCTAAGTTGCACAATTATCTTTTACAAATAGGAATATTACCAGATTTTTCACTATTAAGAAATATCCTCCTTATTAGTAATCATATGGTTTTATGGTTTTGTCTTCTCACTGAAAGGTGGGGAATTAGTGGACTTGCGCATTGAAGGGTTTGCTTCCGCCATTTTTATAGACGGAAGGTTGTTCCTGTCTGCCAACTGGTTATAGTCCCTTAGGATTTGGGGATTTTTGCCCATTTTCTGCCTGTGAGAGTCATGGGTGTGCAGATCTTTCTGGAATTTGCTTGTGTTGGAATGCAGACAAGGCTGATAGCGGCCAAGACAGCTCCCTGGTCCAGCTCAAACCTACCTGTGGAGGGTCACGGGCTCCTCCGGGGGCTTTTGCCCAAGACTATACTTGCCTTTGAAGCACAGATAAGGAGCCTGATAAGGGGTCTCCAGAGTTTTCTCTTTTCCACCAGCTCCTTCAGAAGCTGGATCTCTGGGGGAGAAAGGTTTTCTTGAAGAAAGTGTTTCTTGAAGTCGCTTATTCTTGGGAGGCCAGAGCTTCCCTGAAACTACGACCTCACACATTCCACTCAACTTTTCCTGGTTTCAAGCCCAAGCTGGAAACTGTCCCAATTACCTCATCCACCGTCAGAACAACAGGCTTTGTTCTCCATCGATTAACTGAGTCCGATTTTGTACTTCAGGGAATATTATAAGCAGGAAAACTGAAATTCAAGCCTTTACACAGTCCTCTCCCAGCCCTGATGCAATAGCGTTCTTAATTTCCTGGCTTTGGCGGAACACTTTTCTCCTGGGGAAGGCACCGTGCTTTCCTCTTCAAGGACTTTAAATGACTCATGGGCCCCGCATCAGTTTCTTTCCCTCCGTGAGGGAGCATGCTGGCCCCTCTCCTGCCCAGGCCAGAATGCCCACGAGCTCTGGCAGCTTTGACCACAGCCGTGACCATGGCTCCTGCGGCCAGTCCTCCCAGACCTGGGAAATTTAAAGACCTCCAGCCCTCCAGGCCAAGGCTATTTTATTTCCCAGCTATTTTCTCTTGCTTGTTAGTGGTGGTGTGTTTCAAGGAACCACTATTAGACTCCTGATAAACATGGGTCCACATAGGGATGATGAGCCAGATTAAGATACTGTATGTAGGAAAAACTGTGCCACAGGAATTTGCTTAAATTTACCTTGCCGTTGTTTTCCCTAATATTTTGTAATATTATTTATTATAAAAGTTATTGTTTATAAATCTTTTGCTGTTATCTTCTTAGCCAAGGAAAAGGAGGCGCCCCAGAGCCACAGGATATCTCAGTGATTTTCCTAATGATTAGCTAATTTTCCTCTCCATTTCTTCCAAATTACAAAAGATAGAAAGTATTCCATGTGGATATGTATACATTACCCTGTTATTTAAACTGTGTTTCCTAGTAAATCAGACTCTTCTTGTGCATGTAAGCAGTAAAATAACGAATACGTGACGCTTGTTAGAAGGGCCCAGGCGAGTTTAAGACAACCCAAGTAAAGACAAGAATTGTACGGATGGCACGCTTATGAGAAAATGTATGCCTGCCCTCAGATGGGACATTTATTAATGAGATTATTAAACTACAAACACTGTTTTCTTACTCTGCCTTATGTAAAGATATGTGAATTAAAATATTATTAGAATCTGTTAAACAGCAGCACATTATAATAAGTAATATACATCCATTTAGGCTGTAGGTGTGCCAGGTGTTATGTGAAGCAAAGTAAACTATAATCTTAAAATTATCAGAAGAAATAGCAGTCTAGAATTCAAAATTCAAATGTAAAACTGCACTCAAAAACTGTACTCAAAAAATAGCAAGCTGTGTGACCTTAGGCATAGCACAGAACCTCTTCTGAGTCAGTTCTTTAAATGCAAAATGAGAGGATCGTGTTACATTATTGCTAAGTTTCAGCTGGCTCTGAAATTTTCCATCCTCCTCATAAATTATTATATTGTAACTTCAATTAAAATGTCTTGGCAGAGAATCTTTTAAATGGATGCTTTACAGCAGTATCCTATGGGGGATACATGTTGAGAGTTTGCGTTTGGTACTTATGTCTTAAATAATGTGTAAATTAATTTTTTTATAATTCCATTTTGAGGAGGTTTCAGGGTTTGAGTATTCTCTAGGAAACTATTAACTGTCTTTTGACCATGAAATATTGAATACATTTCACTTAATGGAGACTTTTCCTTGCCTACTGAGATACTCAATATATTTCATTTGCAAATGCATATAGATAACAAGATTAATAAAAACTCTCTCTATAGTAGTAGGTTTTGTCTGTAATTGATATGTTGAATTATTTTTACTCCTTATATTTGATCTGATGTCTAAGGTTAGTAATCCAAGAAAACATCAAATTCTAAATGTCACATTTTAGGTGTTTAGTGAGTGGTAAAATTCAAGAGTACATCTGTTGGAGAGAAGGCTTATTGTTTAGATACTGCCGTGTTAATGAATGTTCACTCTAATTAAAAAGCCTCTTCTTTACATTAGTACCTTTTGGAAAGAAAGCAAAAAGTTTTGACCCAGAATTCCTAGATCACTTAGCGTATAGAAGGAAGTGGATCTACAAAGAGCATAGTATCTAAATAAACTTCACTGAGTCCTCTTATTTTCTTTCTACCTATGGGTGACGAAAGGACAGATTGTGTCTTGCTCCGTATCCTCGTGATGTGTTTTTCCTCTTTCGTGGGTCTGTATCCTCCCCTGGCTAGGTGTCTGTCGCTTCAGCCCTGGGACAGGGACTCGTAGCCCCGCCCTCCTGCCGCAAGCTTCCAGGCATCGGCTGCGCTCCTGCTCTGTCCACCTACACTCGGCTGCTTTCAGGGCGCACTGCGCTGTGAGCTACTTGGGAAACAATAGAAATCCCATCCTGAGCTCTGACCTTCAGTGTATGTTGAAAAGTGTGGATTTGCTATAGGTTAGTCCTGTTTATTTCTTTTTTGTTTGTTTTTAGTTCGGGCTTTCATGTCAGTTTTATCCTGTACACATTTTAGTGTCAAACAGGTTTATAAGTTTTTTTACCCAAAGTAGGGGACTTCTGCCTTCTTGCCTCATTTCTCTCTTTTCAGAGGTGACTGCTTACACCTCTTTCAGCTTATTACTTCGTACTTTACCTTCCATGTCTCTAAATAGCATGCATGTATTTCTGTCTCGATTATTCCTTATGGACATTACCTGTTGATTTCCTACTGTAGAAAATGAGACTTTAACTCTCTTTCCGCTCCTCCCTCTGCCACCCACCCGCAGCGGGTTCCCTTCTCACTCCCCCGTGTTACCTGTCTTCACATTGAATGGGAGAGTAGGCAGCATGCAGTGTTAAATCTGGGAAAACTTTGTGTACAGTTGAACTGGCTGCAGGTTTACCTTTCTTTTCCTGCACAGCTTTCCTTTTCCTTAGAGGCAATTGTATTATTTTTTAATTTGCTGAGTTTTCTGTTATCACTGATAAACTCTATGCTCTTTGCCAGCAATCGAATGTCCTCTCATTATATTCGGAAATGTCGGAACTTATATCAGCTTCATCTTCCAGAAGAAATCACTCCCACTTTCCTCTGACCTTCCTAGTGCCCAGTGTCATTCTGGGGGCTCCGTTCCCCTTCTTCCTGGGGAAATCCTTTACCTCTCTGTGCTATGATTTCCCGTGTCCCTGTCCCATGTCCTCTTTTCCTGGTTCACGCCCTCCTTTTGGTAGAGTGTGTTCTCCAGCAGCTTCTAGGGAAAAGGCTTTTTGAATTCCACGTATCTGAAGGTCTTCTTCTACCGTTACATTAAATTTGTAGTTTGGTCAAGTGAGAATTCTAGATTGGAAATCATTCCTTTTTGGATTTAGAAGGTGTTGTCTGTTCCCTTTAACTTCTCCTGTTACTGTAGAGAGCTCTGAGGCCGTTAGGATCCCTGGTTTCTCTTTCCTGGAAAGTTTTAGAATCTTCTTTCTGTCTCTAGTCTCCATTTTCCTGATGAAGCACCTGGGTGTGAGTCTCTTTTGTCTGCTGTGCTGGGCTCTCGGGGAGTCCTTTCCGTCTGTAAACTCCTGTTCTGTAACTGTTTCAGAAGTTCTGTAGCTCTTCACTGTCAGTGAAGTTCCAAACTCTCTCTGTTTGGAACTCCTGTTAAGTTTTCTGTTTCCTATACAATTTCTCTTTTCTTCCTTCTCTCTCTATTTTGATTTCTGTTTTCTGGTTGGTGGCTATTCTCAGGTGTCTGGTGATCTTGATTGTGTGCTGTGTTTAAAACTGGGAGACTTACAGTGGATCGGAAGCCCCGAGCATCTGAGTGGAGCTTGTCAACTGCAAGCTGTAGTGTGTAAGGGGATTTGGCTGGTCATTTTGTGCCCCTGTTTTCTTGAGCTTGTCAGATTCCCTAGAGAAGAGTCTTCTGATCTCCTGCCTGGAGGTGAAAACCCACACTGCCAAGTGTTTTGCAGCAAAGTAGGAGAAGAGAGCTGGGGTCTTAGAATTTAATTTGCACAGTTTCACTTAATCTTTCCTGTTTTCTGTAGAATACCCTTACTAACAAATATGCTTGGTCTCTACCAATTCAGAATGCTCGTAATTCATCCCCTCCAGAGACTAAACGTCCAGTTTTTGCAAGGGTTGGGGAGGAAGAGAGGCTTGGCTGCACAGAGATTGGTGGTGGACAGAATCTGTCATCTAACTGCTTCTCAGAGATTTTCACTCTCACTTCCAGCCGTTCCTGATGCTAGATTTCCCGAGCTGTTGGCAATTACAGATTGGGGTGGTCACCCGGCTTTCCCCGCTCACAACTCTCAAGCCTGCTGACACGTTTGCCATTCTTCCGTCTGCTTTCTAGTTTCCAAACTTGTTGTGTGTGTTTGTCTTTCATCCCAATTCTGTCATTTTAATGAGATTTCACGAGGGAATAAAAGACACATCCATGTGCACAACTGTTTCCCTAGAGGTCTTACCTCTTTTTTTTCCCCTCATTACAGATAGTGGATGAGTAGTATTTTTTAATGAGATCAGTTTGATTTTTCTCAAGTCACTAATACATGTAGGTTAAATAAAGATGTGTGGGGCCAGCCCCAGCGGCCTAGTGGTAAAGTTTAGCACACTCTGCTTTGGCGGCCTGGGTTCAGTTCCCAGGTGTAGATCTGCACCACTTGTCTGTCTCTGGGCATCCTGTGGTGGCAGCTCACTTGCAGAAAGAGGAAGATTGGCAGCGGATGTTAGCTTAGGGCGAATCTTCTTCAGCAAACAAAACAAAACAAAACAAAACAAAAACCTTACGGATGTGTTTATGAGAGCAATTTTCCTATTAATGGTGTTGATTAAGTTTTAAGATTCTTATAGTTAACTATAGTGATTATACTCCAAGTGTATTCATCATCTTATAATACTTCCCTGCCTTTTTTCCCCTTCTTCTTCTTCTTTTTTTTTGTGAGGAAGATTGGCCCTGAGCTAACATCTGTTGCCAGTCTTCCTCTTTTTTGCTTGAGGAAGATTGTTGGTGAGCTAACATCTGTACAGATCTTCCTCTACTTTATGTGGGAGGCCACCACAGCATGGCTTGATGAGCGGTGTTAGGTCTGCACCCAGGATCCAAACCCGTGAACCCCAGGCCACCGAAGTGGAGTGTGCAGACTTAACTGCTACTCCACCAGGCCGGCCCCTTTTACTTCCCCATTCTTCAGGGTCACACTTAGCGTGGTCTTTATCAAGCACCCTGGGCCTGGGCATTTCGTATCTAATCCATTGGCCAGATAGGGACCTGGCTGGTGGAAAGCAGCAGCCTAAGTGAGATATTTAGGTTGGAATTGCTGCCCCTGGTGGTAGAGCTGGGAGGGCCCACTCTGCAGGCTCCTGCAGTGTCACGTCGCCAAGTGTAAGCCAGTCAGGCGTGGTAAGTGGAGTTGCATCTATGTAATTGGGCTGTACTATATTTTATGTAAAATTATATCACTTAAGCTTAACTTTAATAATGATGTTATAAAGCTGGATCATTTTGAAAATTACTGTTAGAAGGAAAAGTTATGAATTTGAATTATATCTAGTATTTATAAATCAAATGAGGAATTTCTAGATGCTTAGACTGGATTTATGAACCCCTTGAAATTGAAATAAAAATGTGTGTGTATATCCACATGAGAATTTTACCACAAAAAATTTCACCTGAATCTTGTCAAGACTTTAGAGCTAATACACCCAGTAAATGAGAAATACAGAGGCAAGAAGGTAAGTTAAAACCGTGACAGGGAAGCAAGCAGACAAATCCAGAAGGTGGGACGTTCTGTAGGATGGCTGATCTGGTGTATACAACATCTCAACAACATGAGGGAACAACAGTAACAGTGAAAACTCTGGGTCGGGGGAGAAAAGCGGGTGATCTAGATTTAGGAGATATAACGCAGATATGATATGAGGGTTTCCTTGGGTCCTGATCCAATAAACCAACTGTGAGAAGACATTTTTGAGACAAAAGGGAAAATCGGAGTTTGGACTGGATGTTAGTTGATACCAAGAAATTATTGTTAATTGTATAACACATGATAATGGCATTATGATTTTGTATACTGGAGCATGCTATTTTATATCTAGTGTTTACTTTAAAATACCTCAGCTAAAAAATCTTTAAAAAGAGAGAATGTGGGGTTAGTTATTCTGTTTACTCTTGTGCATATTTGAAATTTTTTATAATGAAAATTTTTTCAACTCATAAATTCAAATGTGTAAAAGAAATATATCAAAATATTAGCGTTTTCAAAATTGCAAGTGATTTTTCATTTACATAAAAGTCAAAAAATTAAGAAATAATATATTTTTGAAAGACGTCATATGACACGTAAATATTACTGTAGAATAAAAGTGGGAAAGAGCCATCTCATTTGAGGAGCAGGTGTATACTGGGTGGAAACTGAGGGCGGGGAATGTGTTTCAACAAGAAGAAAAGAGGGATTTGGTGACAGTCTCCTACTCAGGAGTTTCCCAAGGGCCCTTTTAAATGGTTTATATATAGGTACACACGTTCCCTGGTGAACTTGAGTAAGTGCATGAACTTTCAAAGTGTTAATACTAAATGAAACTTTTCTTTAGATGAGTGTTTGAGAATGATTGTTGGTCTTTTCCATGTTATAAATTTCTTATTCAGTCTTGTCCACACAGAGCATTCTTAAATCTTCATGATTTTTTAGATTCCAGTAGATTTCATGGAATAGTTGAAACCTAGCAATACTTTTTAAATAGAACACATCTTTTACTCACAACAGTTGTGCTCCAGATTACGTTTTTCTTCAAGGCAGTTTGATCTGTCCTCTTCGCAGTGCTATGAGGGAAAGCCCTCCAGAGACGTCCTGAAGAGAGTTGCTGCAGATGCGCTGATGTCGCTGCTGGCTGTCAGCAGACGAGCGCAGAAGCTCGCTTTGAAAGGTGAGCCACACGGCACCTCAGCTGTGTTCATGGCATGTTTTCAGTTCATATGTTTTACTGCTTGTTCTTTTTAATTTTCTTTGGACTCAAAAGGTAAAGAACTTATAATCTCCATGTACTAAAAAAAAATAGGATTTTTTTTCCTGTACAGAAACACAGTAAATATGCATTACTTTTAAAACGAAAAGATTATACGTGTAGATTATTTTTTGTGTAATGATTCTTACTGTAGGGAATCTATATCTAAGTATTAGAGAAGCTTTAAAAAGCAACGCATCACTCATTATTTTCATAATAATTAAATATTAGTAACCACAAGCACATATTGCATACCTGAATAAAACACATAGTTTTGATAGTAATAACAGCATTTAGATGGTTCTGTATTTTCATATAAATTTCCCCTCTAGAGTGTTGTAATTTCTCATCTGGAATGAGGGAGCACAGGTCTTAGAATTGAAAGAGAACACCAACAACATGAAGTCCATTAATTTAAATTGTGATTTGCTATTAAAATAAGTTATGCATGCCTCAAAATGTAAATTAGATTTTGGGAGTATTGTACTAAGTTGAAAACACAGGGGCTTTAGTATTTATTTCTCTTGATTTCTCCCTCTGATTCATTAATCTCTCACTGAAAATACTAAAAAGAAGTTGGTCAGAAATATAAAATTATTTTTTGAGAATTTGTTATGTGTGATTTTTACTTATTTGGAAATGGAATATCCTTTTGATTGTTCTGGATTCCGTCTTTCAGCCGATCTAATAGACAACTGCATGGAGCAGATGAAGCACATTAACGCACAGCTGAACCTGGACTCCCTGAGGCCCGGGAAGGCAGCCCTGAGGAAGAAGGTGACTGGGAATCCCCGCGTTCTGGGGTGAAGGGTGGCTCTCTCAGAGACCATCTCTCCCGTGTCCTTGTGCTCATAAATGACACCAGTACTGGGTTGAAATGAGTATCTGATTTAGAGGAAAGGTACAGTCAGATAAATTAATGGGGTTTCTACATTAGCAGGTTTGGGTTTGGGAGTTTTTTTGTGTGTGTCTTAGTTCTCACTTAAGGATCTTTAAATGAGATTTATATTTTATATATTGCTGTTCTAAACATTTTGGAGTGTGTGTGATAAATTTTTTATATTGCAGGCAGAAAATCTTTCTCTCAAAGTAAGCATAGGTTCACTAGCAATGACATATAAGTGTTTTCTATATGCCAGGCACTATTCTAAACATTTTATATTTATTATCGCATGCACACTCTTGACAACACGGTCGTACAAGTAGTGATTGATAAAGCCAGTGTTTGCCCCGTGTCTGGATGGTTGCAGAGCTGGTATTCCTAATCTCTGTTTGTTTCTTTCCATGACTTCTGAATGTCTCTTTGTAGCACTGAGTCTGCTGGACTCATGTTCAAACTGCATGTTCATGTAAACTTGAAATAAAACAGTTTTTATATAATAGCAGTGGTTAATAATAATGACTGTGATTAAAAAGATCTGCCACACATGCTCATGGAGAAAATGAATGTGTATTTATAACTATGTAAATATGCATGTATATGTATATAGCTAAGGCCATTATGGTGGCAATCGATTTAATAACTAGTTTCTAGTCCACTTGATAAGAAACCAAGAAAAAGCTTTACTTAATAATTTCATTGATGCAGGGGGTTACATGTGTGGCAGTTTTTTTTCTTGCCTTTTTCCCTTTTTCCTTTCTAGGCAAAGGCCCTTTACTTCATCATTGAGAAAGTCAGTCAACACCTGAAATGATTGAAAACCAGTCGGTGCCTGCTTCACATTATTGAGATGAAACATGGAGCCTATTACATATCTCAGTTCCTCCATGCTTGATAGAACAGAAATAGCTTTTTCGTGGTGGATGTGCTTCTTGAGATATGGTCATCTTTCAGAGATCATTAGCTTGTCAGCCCCCTCAGAGTTATGGTGGTCGGACACAGTGAGGGCATGGCTGCACTGTGATGTGACGCAGAGGAGAGGGAGTGACTGTGTCTGAGAGGTGGAATATGTCATTGTGTTCACATTTTTCAACTGCTTTTTGTTTAAACAGGAGGATGGTTTTATTAAAGACTTAAGCATTACCATGCAGCTCCTAAGAAACTGTCTTTATCAAAATGAAGAATGTAAAGTAAGTAGAGCTACTTCTCAAAATTTTGATAGCAGTGCTAGCCATTAAGAGTTTAATTTTTATGTGAGAAAATATAGAAGGGAAAATGGAAAACTGAATTTTTTTTAGGTGCACACTTGATTGGTCCTTAAACTCAGTGTTAATTCTCAGAAATGGATGTACCTAAACTTGTTGCTATTCTTCAACACTGATGGCATTTCTTGTCCTTGTCAGCATTTTGACTTTAACTCTGTTACTGAAACTTTGACTTCTGGCAGCTAAAGCAAACTTGAGCCTCTTTCCATACTGTTATGCATTTCAGTTGTTTTTTTTACTAAGATGGAATGAATGGTTGTGTACATCTTAGAAGGCAGAAGTTTTTCAAAGAGAGTTGCCAGACAACTCTCCAAGCGAATAAGTGGAGGTATCTATATCCATAAGGAAAGAAGAGGAGTGTTTCTCCTGCTTCAGAGTGGAAAAGCTTCACGCTGTTGTCGAGCATGGCCGTGTGCACCTCACAGAGGGTCTGCCCTCCAGCATGGCTGGTCCCTGTGTGGCTGCCTCAGCTCCTCTGTCTGGGAACCCTTGAGATGTTTTGTTTTGTCTGTGAGCATTGACACTGTCATTTACAATACTATGTTAGTTCTGCTACACTGGATAGAATGTCTTGAACACTTTGATTTGCTTTGTCTTAGTGATATCACACTTTTGAAGCACTAGCTTTCACACAGAAATACTGTGGAAAATGAGTAAAACAAAGATAATTATAGAAGCTTCCCTTTGAAAAAAATTTCTTACATTTTTTGCTTTTACTTGTGATAAAACTGGAAAAAGCATTCTATATCTGGAAAATGAACATATTGAACACATATTCCTTAAACTGTTTTAAAAAGTTTGTTCAAGATATGTTATTAACAATTTACATTTCAAAACAATTTGAAGGGAAGTAGGTATTTATACATTTCACTAAAATTCCCAGTGTATGAACTTTTTACTCAAAATAGAAATGTCATTTACTAAATTTATGATCCCTTGTGCTAAACGGTATCCTTGTGACTGGCTGCAGTTAATATTCATCCATGACACCTTACTCAGGGAATACTTTGCAACACTTTCCAGGTAGGATCTGCCTGTATAGATTTATGAGAGGCTGGCCTGGGCACTGGTTATAAATATAGTATTCACATTTGTAAAGCATTAGCCATCTATAAAAGTGTAACCTCTCAATAAGTCAAAGTCTTTCAACATTTCCAAGTTGTTGAATAAGGAATAAATCAAGAAGAATATTTAGATTACTTTTGAGTATAAATATAGTCTTATGGAGCAAAGATTCTTAATTTCTTTTCCTGTTCCCACTCACCTGAGGTGTGCGACACGCTCCCATTACTAATTGTTGGTCGCTCTTGTAGTCATTCGCCAAGTCACCCACACCCACCCCACCGCAGTGTCTGTGTATATGTGACGTTAGGGACTTTTCATACTGGGAAGATCAGGGTGGCTGTGAGGTAAATGACATGAATGATGGGCGAGGTTAGAGGTGGGGACTGTGGCAGCAAGAGATGATGAGACCCTAACCCAGGCAGGGAGAAAGAGAAAGGGGAAGGAGAGTGGGGTGTAAATTTGAGATTGAGGAGAAAGAAGAGATACATAGAGTGACTTCCAGGCTCTAGTTTAATACAAGAGTGTGTTAGAGCAAAGTGTAGAGAAGAGAGATCCTAATGTTCCGGTTTGCACGTTAGTGTAAAGTGTCTTTGGAACATCTTGGGGTAAAATGGCTGGTATTCAGTAGATTCCATGGGTCTGGGGCTCTGAGGGGTGATACAGGCTGAGGATATTAGGAGTTACCAGTGTGATGATTGTGTAGATGGTGATTGTAGCCGTGACTATTGGTGAAATTTTCCAAGAGAGTGTGTAGTGAGAGCCTATGTCATACCCTTAGAAAATGTAACTATTTAAGAGAAGTTAGCAAACAACTGAGAAGGGAATGCTGGAGAAAGTTTGGAGGTGATCCAGGATAGAGGGGCTGCATGGAGATGAAGGAAAAGAGACCTTTAATAGCTGCCTCTGTGCCTGAGCTTTGGCAGCTACTAAAATAGGAGTGGTCTTGCTAGCATCATCAGGATAGAAAATAAATTGAAGTAAGCTGAAGATTAAATGAGAGACAGTGAGTGACGGCAATAAGAGTACTCTTTCTAGAAGCTTGGTCATGAAAAACAGCATCACTGATTTAGGACATAACGCATTAAAGGAAGTTAACCTGCATATTTGTTTCTCCTAACATGTAAACTGCTTGAATAGGAACAGAAATGAGCAGTTTGGGGGCTAATTATTAAAGACATAGGAAGAAAAGAACTAACTGATGAATAAAAATCCCTGAGGAGGCAGGCAGGGCTATGTTCTAAAACACGTATGGAGTATGTCTCCAACAAAACACGAACACCTGTTCCTCATGGCCAGGCAGCAAGATGACTGGGTGGAAACCCAGCTAGACTTTGTGGACAGAAGGGCAGAGGAGAGAAAGAGCTTCTATCCGATCGTGTCTGCCTCCTCTGAAACAGGAAGCAAGGTCATCTGCTGCAAACACGGGGCTGCGTCCCAGGCTTAGGGAGAGGAGGGAGCGTGGGGAATCACTTGAAAGTAACACTGGGAGTGACTTCAAAGCCTGTGGAGATTGTTGACCGTTGGCAGTAGTTTCCCACTCTCTTCTGCCATTGATGCTCCATAAAATTGTATAGGTGTATGTATTTATATGAATGCTCACATACGTGCACATGGGTCTACAAATGCCTAGTAATTCCTATTCATTTAAAAAATTTCTGCATTTACTGCAAATAGTTATGTTTTATCCATTAATATTGTCCCAGTGATAACTGATCTTTATAATAAAGACTGAGTTACTTAAGAAGTTATTGATTTAACATAATATTTGAATTTTACTGTATTGAAATTATTTAAAAACAGTAATCTACTTCTCCTCTGTCTATCCATCCACACGTACCAGATATGTACACACACATACACACAGAGGGAGAGAGGGCGGAGGGGAGAACGCAGAGGTGCTCAGCATGTGTACCAGCCAGAAAATCCTGTTTCTCAATCACAGCAGAGCATTTACAAGAGTTTATTCAGTGTTGTGAGATGTCTCTGTCTTGCTTGATTTGCGTGTTCAGAAGCTGTTTTTCCACATTTCTTACCTAAGCTGCATGTCCTGGCCACCCCAGTGTTGAGGGAACTCCTGAGACTGGTCGGGCTCATGATGCTGGGCGAGGGGCTGCATCTGTCCACACAGTTGGGTTGCCCGCTCGCACTAATCAGAACAAAGATAAATTCAGTTTTTGTCTCCTTATGTTGGTGGCAATTTTTTTGGATTTAATTTTAATTTTACATTTTCGCATATTCAGACTAATGCTGTCCTTATTTCCTTCCTGCAACAGGAGGCAGCTCTGGAAGCTCACCTTGTCCCTGTCTTGCACTCTCTCTGGCCTTGGCTTTTGATGGATGACTCACTGATGCAGATTGCCCTTCAGCTCCTTTGTGTCTATACTGCAAATTTTCCAAACGGTAAATAGAACCCCATGCTGCCTTTCAATAATATACTAAAATACTAATTTTACATAATGTTGTTGAAGTGGACTAGAAAAACAAATACATGTTTTGAAGTGTTTCTGCTACTTATTGAGGGTGTGTTGGTTAAAGGCACACTTTCTTGTAGGTATTATAAGAGCAGATAAATGTTTTAGTCTATGTTTGTTGAGATAGGAGGAGTCATTCATTATTCAGCTCAGGGAATAGAGAGGGGGAAATTGGCCTGATTATATGGCACTGGGAAATTGAATTTAATAGGAAAATTGAGAGAGTGAAAATTAGGATGTGCAACCTTAAAAACCAAGTAAAGGTTAAAATGTTTATAGATTCTAGAGCAGGAGACTGGCATGATGAGTTCTAGATACAGTTGGTCTGGTGAGACTTGACGTCACTGAGGCACTCGCTCATTCATTCATGTGACAGATATTTTATTGAGAGCCTACTATAGGCCACGCATTGTTAGAGGGCAGCAACTCAGCGTGAGCAAAGACAAGGGTGGAGGAGGTGTGAGGAGAGAGAAGGTGTGACACAGCTGTCTGAGCGAGGGAAGTGAAGTAGGCTTGCTGGCAGTATCAATTTCCCATTTGAAACTTCGGGTCATAAATTTAAGGTTTAACTAGTCAACGAGTCTGTGTGCTTTCTTCTAGCAACATTCAGCAGCTCAGCAACTGGGTCCCCCAATATCAAAAGACATACAGAGAAAGGACTGGAACTCAAAACAATCGCGAGCCCATTTGGTCACCACCAAGTGCTGAGGATGGCATGTTCCTTGATAGTCCGACACCAGCCTCCGCCTCCACTCTGGAGCAGTCGGTTTCTGAGTGGTAGCCCACTCAGCTTTTCTCTGGCATATGACGTAGGCAGACTTCCAAGCTCTCGACCCCTTAACTTTCGTTGTGGTGTATGGAGTCCACCACAGTGCAGGGTTCTCCTTGTTTCATTCTGCTGCTGCTCACTTCCTTGTCCTTATTTCTGCTGGGACAGTGTCCTCATGCTCCATCTTCTAGCTCCCCTCCTCTTACAGTGTGACCAGTGCAGGATAGCTGTCTCTGGGGCGTTGCATCTGCATTTGCCCTTCTTTACCCTACCCTTCACTCCTTAATTTAGGGTTTAGAGAAGTAAGGAGGAAAAAAACGAATCAATTGCTGAATAGTGAGCAAAAGAAACATCCACTTCAATATAAATCTTTTGAAACTATAATCTATGTTACTTTTAGACTTAACATTGATATAAATATTAGAATGTGGTTGGTTACTAAGTTGAGAAAGAAACTTTTTATTTTCCTGGCTGATTTGTTTCCATGCAAATGTGCAACATTTAGTGACAGTTCTGTGTAACCTCTAATGGAAACCGTGATATTTGGATACTGCTGTACAGTGGGAATACGGGAAAGATCACAGTATTTGTTTGTGTTTACTTGCCTTTTATGAGTTTATTTTACAGCAGGTATTTGATTATGATCTAGTTATACTTACACTGGATTCCCTGCGTGGACTCTCACAAGTTAATTGCACCTTAAGTTTATGTTACAGTACAGTAAAATGTATTTTTAATTCTGTGATGACTATTTTTCTCCCTTGATAAATCCCATGTGGTTGTTTAATTTACTGAGAAAACTTTGGACTCTAGAAAACCAGTTGACACCACTGCTAACTCTTGCTGCTTGTGAGCTGTGTGACCTTGAGCAAATCACTGACTTCTCTGAGCTCTGTACCTTCATCTAGCATATATGGCTGGTAACATTTGTCCTCTCTCTCCACCCCAGGATTATTGTATTCCTCATTTTTTTTTTTCTTCTGTAAAATGAAGGCATTAGACCAAGTTACCTCCCATTTCAAAAATTCTGTTCTTCTACCCAGGGCTTTATTTAGATGTCTTCTTTAGGAGCTATTAAAAAACCTATTATGCTTTTTTATTCTTTTAAAAAAATAAACCTGGTGTTTTTAAGTGCTCTGTTGAGACGGTTAGGCCCTTAATGAGGACAATGACTCCATGAGGTTGAATGTAGACACCGGCACCAGCCTTCAGTGCTCAATTGCAGCTCCCAGGTTAATGGCCAAGCCCTTTGATAGACAGATATGCTTTCCCACTTACGTTTTTTTTAAGTAAACAGTGAAACTGAGAAGACATTATGATAGGCTGTTGCTTTTTAAGGTTGCAGTTCTCTTTGTTGGTCAAGTTATGGACAATATCCTGTTCAAGCTGCGTGTAGAGGAGCCCCCGGCAGCTCTCTGATGCTGTGTGTCCTGAAGTTGGCTTCCCAGATGCCTCTTGAGAACACTGCTGTTCAGCAGATGGTTTTTATGTTTCTTTCAAACCTGGCCTTGTCTCACGACTGTAAAGGAGTAATTCAAAAAGTAAGTACTTAAACCCTCCTGCATGTCATTAGAAAGATACTCAGTAAAATAATCCTTCTAATCAAGGACATGTGTGGAAAGTCTAGAACCCAATTTCCAGGATTAATTTAATATGATTTCAAGGCATTTTATTTTACAGGATTGTAAAAGGATTAAGAGGTTCACTGTCTTTAAAGCCAGTTGATAGATGATACATGAAGAGTGACAGAAGCTAGAATGGGATCACACATTTCCTTTTAGTTTATCTTCTTAGCTTTTGGATTATATTTTATCTCTCTCAAAAATGCGGGTTTTGGAGAGACAGCTGTCTTACATTTATTTGGGATCATAAAAGCAATATATTGGTCTTTAAACAGACCAAATTGAGCAGTAACAATTTCAGTTCAATTTACATTGTCAAAATGGTTCATGAAATCACAGCCTCCTTTCGCCAAGTTTGATCTAACTTCTTTATGACATAGTAGGTGATTTTATCAGTCCTCTGGGACTCCAGTGCCAAAACTCAACTTCTTATCACTGATGTTAACTTAGGGTGCTTTAAAAGGGTTGAGTGATTTAAACGATTCCAGTATACGTGGTCAGTGACTATATTTAGGTGTGTATACACAGAGTCCCTAATTTGGAAGATCCCTTAAAATTTGAATGTGATCAGATTATCTTTTACTTACTTGTACATACTAATCTGAGTGCTTCTGTCTCTTTTATATGAAGGCCAAGATAAATTGCAGAAATTGACAGAATTTGTAAAAATTGAGTCTCCTTTTCCTCTACTGCATCATCTCCTCAAACCCCCCCCAAAAACCACTTTGAGTGCAATCTCCAAATAAATAGCAGTCTTACTAAGGAGACATTTTTCAGTGGTGTGTGGAAGCTAGCTCACGTTGGTTCATGAGCTTCGTCTTTAATTTTCAGGAATTTTGCAAGCCAGTTGACATCACAGTGGTATCTTGAAATCAGCCACAGTGGGAATATTCACACCATGTAAATTGGCAAAAGGTGCAAATCAAAGATCCGCTGCTCTCACTGGAGCCAGCTGTTTATTTACCAGCGCATACATATATTTTCTTCATATATGTGTGTGTGTGCGTACACATCAGTTTCTTCATTTCTGAAATTATTAGGGTAAACAGAATGATCTCTAAGATATCTTCAGTGTTCAACCTGTGACTCTGGTACTGTACTTAAGTATATTTTGAAGCAAGTGTGATCAGACTCCCTTTCAGGTACAGATCAATCAAGTTGTTTTTCCTCTTGTCTGTTTAGGAGACCCCTGAGCCTTCCACTGCTGCATTGTTGTAATAAGCCCTGGACACTACAGTTACACCTCTTCATTGCTCATCTATAGGCATTAGAAAGTGTAGCTAATGCTGCTGTACAAATAAGATTCTAAACTTTTCACTTTCTCTCTACCATGGCACATTTCTGTACATTCTACCCAGTGTAGGAAATTGTCTGAAGGCATCTTTAGGCACCCCCCAAAGAAGGAAACCCACAGCACATTTACAATTTTATGCACTGCTATGTATTTTATCACTGTTGTCAACCCTGAATCTCCAATATCACGGCAGAGTCTAGCTTCTTGGGAAAGGCGAGGGATGAATCTAGAAAGCATTAATTTGGGCTGAGAGATGAGAAGTAGATGTGAATGATGGCAAGTGCAGTGCAAAGTGAGCATGTAGTTTTACAGTTTACCTATTGCTGGGATAATGTTGCTAATATTTCTGTAGCTCATTTCATTCTTATACTCAGAGTCCTTTTACATTAAAATGTTAAATTTATTTTATAGATTCAAGCCGACATCTTGATTTAGATCCGGGAGAAGTGAAGAAATAAGCCAGAGTAGATTATTAGACAGCGAGAGAGAGGAGTGTTCTGGGCAGTTTTGAAAGTCAAGGGATCGCATTTCTGCACCCCGATCAAAATGTCCAGATGGCTGTGGTCCCCGTGCTGTGCTGGGCTTCTTCTTGATGTAGTACTTGTATGCTTGCTTGCTTTCTTTGTGTGTAGATTATTCCAGACAGTAAAGTTATTATTTTTCACATAGTTGGGATTTGGTGAGGTTTTGTGGAAGGGGTTTTATTGGGAGGTTGAAATAACTCTCACAGTCCAAGTGGTAGGCCTTTCTCATCCCTAAGTTTACTAGAATGACATGTAGCCCTGAGAAAGCATCTGTAATGATAAGCAGCTAAGGTAAAATGAATAGAAGATGTACTCACAGATTTTTTTAACATCCTTGCAGCTATAAAGATTCATATATCCTCATACTACCAGAGTTGTTAACTGGTATCCAAGACTGATTTGAGTTTGTTCTTTTCCTCCCCATAGGATAGCTTTTAATGAGTAGCGAAATTGCCAGAAGGCAGACAGAAAGAGAAATCTCAAGAGGCCTGAGAAATTCCCCAAACTGAGTTATCAATCCTGGATAATTAAGACTTCACTATAGTTGACTTTATCCATCATCAAGAAAGAATTAGTAAGAATTAAAATTTGAGCACTATTTTGTTCTCCTTGACTTTTTCACTTATACCTGGAAATAATATAGATGAGTATTTGGAAGGTATTGGGAGGAAGGAGAAATTAAGGTTGGGGAAAAGAAGAGCAGAATGCTAGTTAATTGGTCTCCAAGGGACTAGGAAAATAATGAAAAGACTCAAGAAGAAAATAATATTCTCTCTATTTACCCACAGAGTAACTTCTTGCAGAACTTTCTGTCTGTAACATTGCCAAAAAGAGGAAATAAACATCTCAGTAATCTGACCATTCTTTGGTTGAAGTTACTCCTGAATATATCGTTTGGAGAAGATGGGCAACAAATGATCCTGAGGCTTGATGGCTGTCTAGACTTACTTACAGAGATGAGCAAATACAGGCATAAGAGCAGCCCTTATATACCGCTTCTTATTTTCCATAATATTTGCTTCAGTCCTGCCAATAAGCCCAAGATCCTGGCTAATGGTGAGTATTCACGTATATGCCACACAGACACATACACATGCATCCATTTCTACATATGGTTATTCATAGAGCATTCCATTCAGATTAAAGCACAAAATAATTTTATAAGTAATTTGCCAGCTATTTATTAAGCACCTACCATGTTCAAGACACTATGGGAGGCAGAGTCTGTGGGATTGAATCAGGCATGACTCCTGTCCTCAGAGATAAATCGGATGTGGCTCCAGCCCTCCAGGAACTGCCCAGAGTCTCCCAGGGTTAACAAGTCAGTCACCGATGGAAACAGTGGATCCAGGAGGTACCAAGGAGGAGCATGGGCATTATGCTCTCTGGCCGTGCCTCCACTCCTCCCGTCTCTCCCCTGTCACCCCCTAACTCCCCTCGCTCCTCTATATCTCTGAGCAAATGCTGCCATGTCACTAAAGCCTTTACAGACTGCTATCAATGTTGTAATACCCACGCCCTTCCTCCTGCCTCCTCTCCCTTCCCTCTCACTCTGTCTCCTTTCCCCGTTGTATCTTTCTCCTTAGCATTACTTAGGCTACGGAGGTTAGGCTGTTTGTTTTCAGTATATATCTGTTTATTCCTAGTCTACCCACACTAGCACGTAAGCTCTTACAATGTCAAGAGGTTTTTGTCTCTTCTCTTTATGTTTATCTGTAGCACCTAGAATTGTGCCTGTCGCTACTTAGCACTCTGAATATTTGATGATTGAGAGAGAGCCTGAGCAGGCAGGACCTAAGACCAAATGGTGAAACTAGCCTTACAGACTTCCTTCTCTGAGATATAGAACAGATGGAGGTGAGGATTAGTGAGAATTCAGAAAAATTTTGAAACAGAAAGAGAGAAATGGAAAAATCTGTTTCCGCGACCATGTGCTATTTCTGTGAGGAGTGTGTGAATTTCATAGGGAGAGAGTTTTAGAAGGAGACTTTGTGTTATCATGAAATAAAAAAAGAGGTGGGCCCTAGATGCCCACCCACCCGGTGTTGGATGCCAACCCCTTGTGGATTCACTCAACATCACCTGGGGCAGCTTCTCTGGGTCTAGTTTCTTCATCCAATAAAATAATCCCTCCTTTCTTGCTTTTGATAGAAGTTGGTTTATAAACACACCTAAAGTCTTTAGCACTGTTTATGGTACATGGTAAATGCTCAAGATATATTAGTTCTCTTTTCCTGTCATGTTTTTCACTTAATCTTTCCTTAGAGGTGCTTTTCCATGAAACATGGAGTTTTCCAAGTGAATGGAAATGATTCTACTTACATTCTGCTTTGTGTGTGGTCATGATTCTGTTTTTCTGATAATAATTATTGAATTGCTAGAAATAGAAGAGCGATTTTAAAAGTTCAACCAACTTTTACCTGCCTGAATTAACTGTGGATCTGCCCTCTGCTCTCCCAGAGGCCCTCCGCTGGCGCCGTGCTGGCCGTCATGGGCTGTGCTTCAGTGGCTTCGCTGTCCCCGCCTCAGTCCTCACGTTGGTGAAGTGAGAACGATAGGCCGTCCTTCGCGGGGCAGTGAGACAGCGTGTGTGAGGTGGTCTGTTCCTATGCTGTGTCTCTTATGAGTTATTCACCCTTCTCAGAGGAAGTTTTTTCTTTGGGGACTACTGACCGCAACTTTATCATTGAGAGAGTTGGAAAGGACACATTTTTAGTGAACTGAAGGAAAAGTCCACATTTTCCACTTCTGGATCCCTCTGGATTTATTGTTAGCATTTCCTTCTGTCAGCATTGCCCCCTCTCCTTCATTAGCTGAAAGCAGAAGGGCAAACTTGTGATAAGAAGGACTTCCCCCACCCCACAGATATGAGATTGGGGCCTTTGAGGCAGAGATAGGAGGCAGCAACTGTGCGTTTTCTGTGTGGACCTGCGAAGGCATGGCGCAGGTGCTGCCTCCCGGCTCCACTTGGGTGTCCAGAGGGAAGGCTTAGCAGGGCAGCTGACTAAAACCTCCCAGGTGAGGCTGCACGAGTCTGCTCTGAAGCACCCACACATCTGGTTGAGACGGTCAGGAGTGGGGGGGCAGTGCGGCTTGACCTTGCAGTTAAAAATAGATCCAGAGTACTCCTTGTTTCTGGTACTGTCAAGCTAGGTCTCCTCTGACAATAACAGAAACATGCTAGGTCAAATATTAAAATTCACTTTAAAAAATCAAAGAACTGAAAAGATAGTGGGAAACTTCCAGACCAATTTTGATTGAAAATCTGTGCCCAGGACTTTATACATATTTAGATTAACCCTAGGTCCAGATGCCTTCACCAATGAGTTCCACCAAACATTTAAGCAACAAGTGATTCCAAACAGGCTGAACTCTTCTGGAGAGAGGACAAAGAAGTGATAGTCACTCATTTTATGAAGGTAGCATAACTTTGTTAGCAAAACCTGACAAGAGCACAGAGTTTTCTGGTAAATGTTTAATTGCTGGCTCTGAACAGAGGAGTAAGATGTATATTGAATATATAGAAATTTTATTATTTACATAAATACATGAATTTTACTCATATGCAGAGTATATAGTAGCATACAACTTACTGATTTTAGTACAATACTTGATAGTCTTTATTGTCGATTCTGTGGGACCAGTGGATATTCACAAAATACTTGCATTGGCTTTTGCTGAACCTTGTGTCCATAGCCAATCTGTGGTTGCAGTTCAGTCATGATTTGACAAACAGAATTGCATCCCAATCTGCTCTTTTTCCAGTAAAGGTATTATCATTAAATCTCATATGTAATATACTGTTAAAACTTTTTTCACCCATCTGCAAAATATATTCATAACGCTGAAACCTCTTTCAGCTTTACCACTGATTCAACCCTGACTTGTAGTATTTGTTGATTTTCACGGTCTAAGTATTCTCACTATAGCTGATTTCAGGCTACCAACATGACACCCTAAACTTATAATTAAATCAGTTAGATTAAAAAGAAAGGTAGTTAAATATTCAAATCCCATCATTTCCTAATTATTTAACTACATTTTACTAGTATCTTTTCTCTTGAGGTTCCTTGTATGTGTATGTGGGACTTCACTTCATACCTATTTGTTAAACTTAAAAATGTTTTATGTGCTTTTTTGTATGCGTGTTATATTTCACAATAAAATGTGATTTTTAAAAAAATCGATCCACTTACATTATCGTAGGGAACACCACATCAATTGACCTATATATGTACTTTATTAAAAATTTTTAAGAGATAGTAACTGAAAGAAGGAGTTATTATAAACTTACTTACATCCTGTGTTATTTGTTCTGGGTGTTTGATTTAATATATAAAAGCATCACTTGATGATACTCAGATGGAACACACAGAAATCACCCTCCCATTTGATGCTGTGCCCTAAGACTGCCAGATGCCACCCGTTATGATGAATTTCATCGGATAACTATTTATATAGACTAGTTATGGTGGGTTATGATACAGGAAACACCAGGGGAACCACAGGATGCAGATGAGGCGGTGAGGCAGGGTGGGGGGTGCAATTGGCAGGAGCATTGTGGCACCCACCCCACCCTTCCACACTATCCTTCCCCTGCACAGAGTTCACTGCTTGGAGTGGCTGTTTTTTTCTGTAAAAGGTTCTAAATTCCTTAAAATTTCTTTAAAAACTCTAAAAAGAATCACCTAAACAGCAATTTGTTTGATTTAATTATGTAATCTTTCATCCAACTAGTATTTATTGAGCCCCTAAAATGAACTGGCACTGTGGCTGGAAGACACACCAGCGAGCAGACACAGACCCTGCCCTCAGCCTCACTCAGGGGTACAGTTTAATTAGATGCATCCTGTGGGGTGGGGAGTGGCCAATGCATGCAGAGAGAATCCCCCAAAACAAGTGTTTCACCCTTAAGAATGCAAACGTTTTTAAAATGACACATTTTAGAGGAAAAATAGCTTGATACAATTTAATGATATATAAAAATAAGTAATAAAATAGGTTCATATATTCTGAAACACTGACAGTCTCCTTGGGGCTGGACTTCTCTGCATCTTCACTTAGAATAAGTAGGCTGCTGCAGATAATTTGTAAGTCTCGATTTCATACTCTGGCTAGCTTTTGCAAGAAGGGGGCGTATCTTGTGTGGTGATATGCCTTTACGTTACTTTTTCCTCTGACGCACACACACACATTCCTCTAAAATGTTTAGTCCTTTTTCAAAAGGCTTCTCTAATAGGGTATTTCTTGGTTATTATATATAATAACCTGCTACTGATATGTTTGTATAATAGTCTTTATAATTTATCATAAGAGCAAGTCTGTTTTCCTGCACACCAAAATATAAGCTATAATTGAACAGCTCATTAATATAATTCATTATGTAATTACTTTATTGCTGCCCTATTGTTGTCTAAATGAATGTGCCTTTGTTGAATTAGGGCCAAAAAAATTAGGCAGCCTCAGCTTCCCTGACGTTCTGTGCCTGAAAACAATTTGTTTTGAGGTTATCCTCCCACATACCACATGGTATAAGATTGTTTTTGCCATAGTCTAGTGAAACCAACTTTGTATATGTTCTGATGGGGAAAAAAAGAGGGTATCTGACTAGTCCAAGGTAAGAATGCACTGTAGTGTCTGGGACTGAACTTTTTTTTAATGTGTTTATTATTAGAGAAAGTCATTAGCGTGCTAGCTGCCTGTCTGGAAAGCAAGAATCAAAATGCTCAGAGGATTGGAGCAGCTGCGCTTTGGGCTCTGATTCACAATTATCAAAAGGTCAGTTTTTTTAAATCGTTGTCACACCTGGGAGCAAAAGCAGGCCTCTCAGGATGTGTCCAGGGATGTCAGAGGAGCATCAGCAAGAAGAAAAAGAAGTCAGAGACCCGTGCTGCCTTTGTACGTTCGTACAGTTAGTACACAGTCAGTTGAAATCTTTTTCCTTTAATCATTTCAACAGGATGTCTCGGAAGAGTCTCTCTCTTTTGAGTGAATTTTCTCTGTTAGTATAAATTAATTTGCCATATATGTATAATGTTGGTATAGATTGTTTTTTTCTGAAAGAGGTGTCAAGGAAAGATGCATCTCGAAATAAAGCCAGCTGTGTGATTCCCCTTCCTGTAGTACGCGTCATCACTGAGTTTTGACATAAGCTTGGTGCTTGGAAGGCTGCAGCCCAGGGCCGGCCCGAGGAAGCTGCAGGCAGGTGGGACTTAGACCTGCTCGTTCTCTGGCCTCTGGTCTTCTCTTTCAGTGCAGACATCTCACTCCTGAGAGAAATACCCACACGTACTAGCTGTTAAATTGTGGCCAAGTGACAGCATTAGGATGGACAGCTCTCCCCACGTGGTGCTCTCAGCCGGCCGGCCCTGGTCTGTGCTGCTTGTTCTCCGCACTGGCTGGTGTCAGCGCACCCGAGGATGGAGGCTGCTGCTGTCGCCTTCACCCATGTATCCCCAGGGCTTAGCGCAGGATTTGGCACCTTGTAGTAACTCAGTAAATATTTGTTGACCAGCTGACCTATAATGTTCCATATACTTGATCTGAAATCTGAGCTTTGAAGAGATACGAAATACTGAAACTAAGATTGAGTAGTTTACCTAGCAAATGGAGCTGGGGAGAGAAGGGGTAAAGGGAAGAGAAGAAAGAACGTGGGTACAGCAGAGAAGGAATCAAATTAGATAGGGAGGGATGTGGGCAATGGCACCATGGAGTGTAGTAAAGTGTAATTCTCTAGCTTCAATATATATTTTACAATATCCTGTTTAACACTGTAGTTAGCAATGGCAGAATTAGGGTGTGGTATCCTGATCCTTAACATAGGGGAATAAATATAATTAATGGATTGTTCTATGTTATCTCCAGGCAAAAACAATTTTGAAAAATCCATCAATAAAAAGAAGAGTAGATGAAGCATATTCCTCAGCAAGGAAAAGTAAGTTTCATTATTAAAGAGATTACAGTTAAACATGGAAGCTAGTCAGTGAATTCTCTGACTAATGAAATATTTGGACAGTTCACAGCAAAATGACAGTTTTCCACAGTGGTGTTTTATGCTGATATTTGAGGAGCCTTTTTGTCAAAGCATTGTAAAATGTGCCGATATTTGATCTGTGCTTTTCATTATAACACTTTTTAAATAATAAAATGTTCTGACAGATGAAGGTTTGAGATGTGATAAATTCTTGAAACTTGTCTATGATCCTTCTCCAAGTCATTTTTCTCTTGTCCTGAACTTCCTTTGCCAATGGCTACCACTGCGCTAAAGTGTGTTCTTAGTTGATAAGAACTGGGCCCAGTTAGACTTGACCTTGGTCAGGAAACTTTGATGTAACATCAGGGAGTTGAATTACAGTCTTCCAAGAATGGATCCCACTGCCCCTGATTCCACTCGGCCCTGTGATGTGTTAGTGCTATGAGACAGGATTTTCTTTTCAAAATGCATGTTTCATTTTAAGTGACAACAGTTTTCGATGAGCATTATTCTCTGAACATTTTTTATGCTAAGACACTGAACTCTGTCTTTCTTGTACTGTACTAGGTCTGTGTGTATTGGATCTGCAGTTATTAATTTGTGTTTTTATAGTCTGATTTTTTTGTGTCGGGAAAACTGGCCCTGAGCTAACATCTGTTGGCCAATCTTCCTCTTTTTGCTTGAGGAAGATTGTTGCTGAGCTAACATCTATGCCACTCTGCCTCTGTTTTACGTGGGATGCTGCCACAATGTGGTTTGACAAGTAGTGCTGGGTCTGCACCCAGGATCTGAACCTGTGAACCCCAGGCTGCCAAAGTGGAACACACGAACTTAACTACTATGCTACCAGGATGGACCCTATTGTCTGATTTTTTATAAGTGGTTTGTGGGGCTTTTTGGTTTGTTTCTAGCTGTGACCATGAGTTTCTGGAGGTAGTGCACAATGGAGTTATGCTAGAGTTTACACATTAGGAAGGATGGTATGTAAAAAGAGCAAGGCCTTCATCTTGGATTATGAATAATGGTCTCCATTATGGGTGTGGGTTTTTTGTTTATACTCTTTGGCTAAACCATTAATAAAAATAAATATAAATCTGTAACTTCTTCATTTTTTTAAAATGTGAAATATTGCTACAATGCTATAGCAATTAGATAGAACTTTAAGTTACTTAGAAATCCCGTTCATGTTTGTTTGTGTATGTGTGTCTACTTGTAAGTGTGGTACTAAGTTTAATAAATTTCCTCTTCCATACTCTTATTTTTCTATCTCAGCTTTCTCAGACTCGGAAGAAACCCCTCTAAATGCCTATTATTTGAAATGTCTTGAGAACCTCGTGCAGCTTCTTAACTCTTCATGAGCACTGTGAGATGCTCTGCCCTGAAGCTGGTGTCCAGCGGACAGCTGAGCCAAATGTGAAGCACAGCCTGTGTCGCAGCTGCTGCCCGAAGACATGCTAACCCTCTGCCTGGTGTAGATGCCCTTCCTTCCTGATGAGAAACAGAACCAGTGATGTCCCGACTCTGTCCCTTTGCGCCAGCTCTCTACAGTGAGAGCAGCTGACAGGAAGATGATAGAATAAAGGCATAGAAAGTTCTGGGAACATAAACATTTTTACCTTTTCCTATGCAATTTCCTTTGTAAAAATCATATTTAACAGTTATTTAATAAAATAAAATATTTTTAGAAACTGAAAACTGACTAATAATTGCTGCTTGTAGACTTTTATCAGTCTCATGAATATAAATTTTAAGAATTGAAAGAAAACAATGTGTTCTGATTTCTTTAGAGTTTCCACATGAAATTTGGCTCTTGTCAATATAAATCCTTATATTTCAAACCTTTATATTATCTAGAACATACGCATTGGTGAAGGGATAAATGTAAATGTGTGTAATTTTGTGAGTAGCTTCTTTATGCATTCTTTTAGTGATATTAACTCCTTTCCATATGATCTGTAAACCTGTTATATTTTTTTGTTTTCACCTTTCACCTTCTGAACTGCTGTGTAGAAGGAAGAAATAAAGTTTATGGTCATGTAGGCCTGGGTTTAAATTCTAGCTCAGCCCAAAACATCATGGGGAGGAAGACTGGAAAATCTAGCAGAAGCAAGCTCTGTCAAGTACTCCATGACATAACTGAGCTAACATGTAGTTGTGAACTCAGAACTTAAAATCAATTCAAGTACTGATCACTTTCAGCAGTTTCCCAACACTTTTGAAAGAAGAAAAAAATTGTGTCTAAGAAAAGAAAAAAAAGCTGAAATATATATATGTGTGTGTGTGTGTGTGTGTGTGTGTGTACAGATAAACACACTATTTAGGAAAAAGTTTTCTGATTGAATTATGGTTAACAGGAAAAAACATCATTTTCTATTAAATGCTGTTAGCAAATTGCTATCATCAGTAAAATAAACTATGCAATGTTATCTAAGCTGGACGCATGAGGACAAAATGTATGTTAAATGCTGAAATAGAAATAGATAAATTTGTAGTGTCTGAAAATTATTGATTAGAGATCTGAAAAATAGATTTAGGAAGTTCAGAAGTTTCCAAGCAGCCCAAGTTAATTTGAAGGAATGAACATATTAATATTCTGAAAAACTCACGAATGGAAAGGGCAGCAATCTTAGGAATTGTTTATACCTCTTCTCCTGGTTTCTTACATTCTCTGCCATTTTCTTGGTGTCACCTTGTAAGCCCTCATGGTGAATAATGAGGTGGCTTTCTTTGTGACTTCCATTAAAGAGCTCTTTCTGTGTCACAGGCACTGTTCTCAGAGCATTTATTATTTAATCTATCTTCCTGTAAAATACTGCTTTATCCCTAAGTTAGAGGTGAATAAGCAGAAGCTCAAGTGGCTGGGTGAGTTGCCTGTGGCTGCTGGAGAATGGAGTTGAGATTGGAACCCAGAATAACTGCTAATGAGCCTGAGGTTTTTTAACCACTATGCTATGCTGCCTCCTTTTTTCTCATTGAAATTCCTGTGTTTGTGCTTGGATCTTAGGGATAACCACCATTTTCCTACAAAAATTGGATCTCTTCAGGGAAATGATCATTTCCTTTATGGTTGGTTGATTGATTGATTGATATGTCAGGGTATGCTTTGCCTCATGTCTTTGGAATCAGGAAGAATTATAATTGATAATTTTCCCTAGCAGGTCAAGGTAGTACTCTAGGGGGATTTGTAGCCCTGCGGTCAGAACCACTCGGGGATGTTACCTGCTGAAGCCCAGAAGGACTGCTGCCCCTGGAAAAGGGCAGGGAGGTAATGGCTTCAGGAGAACTTGCACTTGCATCTGTTGGTGTCCAGGGACATGAGCCTCAGGGGCATGTAGTGTTCCAGGTCCTGGACGGCAGTCCTTCCTGTCTGTGTCTCTTCAGATTGTGTCCAGCCAACCAATGGAGAAGCTGTTTAAGCAGAAGGTCCCTGAGGTGACCGGCCCTCTATTTCAGCACCTGCCATGGCGCAACCTTGGGGACCCACCAGCATCAGAATCCCCCAAGATGCTTACTGAAATGCAGATTCCTGGGCCCACTGAAACATAGGCTTGTGTCCAGGAGGATTGTTAGCAAGCTCCTCAGGTGATCTTTACGCACACCACAATTTGAGAACTACTGGTTAATCCCCCTGACTTTACAGAAAACTACCTGGAACATGAAAGTGACCTAACATCGCTCGACTACGTAATGATGAAATCAGGACTTGAGTCTGGGTGTCGAATGCTAGTTAAGTGTTCTTTCTATCACACATCTCTCGGTTTAGGCAGGATCCAGAAAACAGGTGTAGGGCACGAGTTCATGCCTCATGGTCTCCAAATTTCCCGTTTCCTGGCCTTTTTGGTTGGTTGGATCCGTGTGTGTCTGTATGCCAGGAATGCACACAAAGGCTGTGCCATGTTAACCAGAATGTGCAGACATTGAGACTGAGGCTTCTGGATTCTAGACCTCGAGCAGTTTAGGGGAGGAGGCGGCTAGCTGTTGGTTTTAAAAACAGAGGAAATGAGTAGAATAGTTAGCTGACCTAGCTGGAGCCTTTCCCCACTCTTAAAACCGCTTTCAAAAGTGAAGAGCTGGATGTACTTTTATTTGGTGTTCTGTAAAGAATGGAGTGAAAAATAGAATTTACCCTTTTAACTGCAGATCACCAATTTTCCTTTATAGTGTTAAATACACTCATCATCGGTAGTAATTGTCCATCGTTACTCTCTGTGGCTGCATCTTGTCTATCCCTCATTTCCTGAGATCTGCTTCTTGAACCGCGCTGTTCCTCACATTTGGCAGATTGAGGAGTAGGAAGAATGGTTGGCATCCTGCTCTTGGTATGCCTACAGTTCTCTCGGAACGAGAGCGCATAATAGAGTGGTTAAGGGTCTAGGGCTCTGGAGTCATGGGGACCTGGAGTCAACCCCAGCCTCACCGTGCACAGCTGGGGGGACCCTGGAACAGCTTTGAGGCTGTTTCTTCCGCTGTAACTGTACCTGGGGAGAAGGATTCCTGCTTTGTAGAGTCGGGGAGAGGATTGAGTGACCAGCGTAGTACCTCGTGTGTAGTTGATTGTCCCTTAGATGTTATCAATGATTACAAAGTCTCAAAAATTCATCTCTCTTTCATTAAAACATTAAATCTTTTTTTTATTGAGTTAATGATAGGTTACAATCTTGTGAAATTTCAGTTGTACATTAATGTTTGTCATTCGTGTTGTAGGTGCACCACTTCACCCTTTGTGCCCACCCCCCACCCCACCTTTCCCTGGTATCCACTAAACTGTTCTTAGTCCACATTTTTAAGTTCCTCATATGAGTGGAGTCATACACAGATTGTCCTTCTCTAGCTGGCTTATTTCACTTAACATAATTCCCTCAAGGTCCATCCATGTTATTGCAAATGGAATGATTTTGTTCTGTTTTGCAGCTGAGTAGTATTCCATTGTATATATGTACCACATCTTTATCCATTCGTCTGTTGAAGGGCACTTAGGTTGCTTCCATGTCTTGGCTATTGTAAACAATGCTGCAATGAACATTGGGGTACATAGGACTTTTGGGATTGCTGACTTCAAGCTCTTGGATAAATACCCAGTAGTGGGATGGCTGGATCGTATGGTAGTTCTATTTTTAATTTTTTGAGGAATCTCCATACTGTTTTCCATAGTGGCTGCACCAGTTTGCATTCCCAACATTAAATCTTTTGTGTCCTTGCAACCCTTCTCTCCCTTTGGGGAGGTGCTGGGAAATGAGTTGTGCTGTCAAAATGAAGGTTCCCACATTCCAAAAGGATCATCAGTTTCTGGGGGAGATGTGCGTCCACAGCCTGAGGTCATTGATGGCACAGACACTGAGCGAGGCGTTATGGAGAATCCAAGTCTTACAAAGCGCTGTGTCAAGGTGTTAAATACACCTGGGTGACAGCACATTTTATTCTAACGCTTGTCAGGTTGTCTTGATTGTCAGTGAAATATTGCTCTTCTACCATTTGAATTAGGAAAATGGAAAGGAAAAGAAATTATAACCCTAGTAGCCAAAAGAACATCTTAGCTTGAGGAATCCATCAGTTTGGGAGTAGCCGTTTTCCTCTTTCTACCTGTCGTTGACCTGTGTGATCCAAAGAGTTAAAGGGAATGGATGATAAAATGATATTGTTTGTGTGAACCAGGAAACTTAGTTTTCGGGAACTTACAGTTCATTTCTCCTAAGTTAGAAGTTATTCCTCACAGGAAATTACTTATAAAACTCAAGTAACAAGTCAGCTGGGACTGAGTGAGAGTATGCTTGGGCTCAAGGCTCAGGATGTACAGGAGATTAGGCCAAGACCCGGGGATTCTGAGGTTTGGCAGCGGGACACGAGAAGCTCCGTGTGATCCTGTTTTAAATGTTTTCAACAACATCCATCTTTGCATTTCGTTTACTCCTTCTGCCTTAAAGAAATCTGCTTCAGAAAAAAATCTGCTCTTTCAAAACAATGTTTCACAAAAGATCCATGAGGTAACATTCAATAAATTTCTCTTTAATTTTGCCTGAAAGCCAAGAGAAAAACACGTTTTTTAATGTAGACTCCAAGGAAAGACTTCTTTCCTGCATTTCCCCTTTTTCAATGATGTCTTTCCCTCTGGTCTTACTCTGCCTGTGGCTGTGCCTTCAAGGCATCTGCATCCCATTTGGTTCATCTGGGCAGCGAAACTCCGTGTCTGGGTAGCAGATTGCTGGCAGTTCCGGGCAAATTCTGAAAACGTGATTTCCTCAGATACTCTATTAGAGCATTCTTCCCTTGTCTTACCATGGGAATAGAGATGATAAAATAGAAAACTACTATTTTTAGTCATTTTCTGATGATATTCATAAAGATTGGATTGCAAAGAATCAGTTTATGCATATGATACCTGGTTTAAAGTTACCTTTTATGTCTTTTAGGGAAAACCGTGATTGCTCAGAGTAGAAAGACCAAAATAATAATGGCTTCAGTAAGAGAGGAGTTTCTTTTTGTATATTCTGTTTTATTGTTTTTCCCACATCCAGGAAGCCCCCAGAGGTGATCCTTGGCTGACACTGTCCTCAAGGACTCGACATCACTCCTGCTCTCCTGTCTGTGATGCATGTTTCCTTCAGCCAGTTACCTCATGGACGTCAGGAAGAAACAGGACAGACAGGATTTCCCCAGCAGTCTCTGGCTCTTTTAAGGAGACTTCCCAAAAGACCAGTGCAACAACTTGCCCTGACATCTTCTTGGACAGAACACAGTCATGTGGTCACGACAGCTGCAGGGGAGGGAAGGACGGTGGTCCTGCCGCTGGGCTCACTGCGTCGTCAGGTAACCTAGGCCTCTGCTGCTCGGGACAGTTTGGGGTTTGGTCAGGCAACCACCATCTCTGCCCCACTGGCCGACAGTCTGCCTGACTTAAGAGAAAAACATAATCTAATTAGGGGTAAAAGTATTATCCTCCCAAATAAAAAAATAAGAAAGAGATTAGATGCTTAGTGAATTTATGCAGTCTGCATTTAGACTTTGTGATTAATTGTAGTTCCATGTAGAAGTACAAATATTAATAGCAGAGAATAAAGCAAGACGACTTTCCAGTGTGCAGCTGGATGCCCTGCTTGGAGTTTATCCCCATGACGTGGAAGCCTCAGCTGTCAGAACTTCCCTGCTTATCAGGGAGAAACCTCGCTGGGAAGACAGCGTCGTCGGTCTGAACAGACTCCGGCGTTCTCAGGGACAGTGACTAAAAATTGCTGGATTAATTGAAAAAGTAAAAAGTAGATGTAACTTTAGCATTTTATTTCACATATGTAAATGTGTACTCATTATCCAGTCTCTTGATTAAAGGTTGAGCCTTTTCTGAGTGTAGTTGCTCCATTGGTGTTAACACTGCTTTTTGGCATAAATCACACCTAATGCATCTGGACAATTTCCAGTTTCAATTTCTGGAAGTGGAGCAAAAGCTAAGACACTTAGTAAGCACTCTAAACTCCAACCTCGTCCAGATTTTTTTTTTTTTTTACCATTTTATCCAGGAATTCTTCCAGATTTCTACTATATCTGGCTTGCTTTCGCAGTTAACTCACCACATCAGATTCAATAGCAATTTGTAAGTGACTCCTTGTTCCCAATTGTTTGCAAAGCATTCAGCTTAGTTCTTAGAGAAATAATTATTTTTGCATCTCATCTCTGTCATTAATATTTAACCAAGTTCTACAATTGAAGTAACGAGTCTAAGTGGTACAAATGGTCAGGAACAAGTACAGCCAGATCTCGGTCAGCATGACACTCACCTGGCGGAAGCCTGAGAGCCCTGTGCGGAAGGGAGGCCTACTGCTCCCTGTGTGTGCTCTCATGTCAGCTGGTATGTTTATTGGGACAATGGAGAGGACTGTTTAATCTTACCAAGTCCATTCTATGGTAGGAAATTAAGAGAGGTTATATTACACAATGAGCTTTTAAGATTTCCTGAAACCTTGAATTTCCTCCAGTTTGTTTTGCTTGGCTCCCTGTTATTAGAGACAAAAATTTGACTGTTGGTGGTGAGCACAATGCGGTCTCTCCAGAAACTGATAGATAATAATATACACCTGAAATTACACAGTTATAAACCATTGTGACCTCAGTAAAATAGTAAAGTAAAATAGTTAAAAACAAAAAACTAGAGGTGTTCCTAGAAAGATCAGAAACAAGATACCTGTTCCCAAGCTTTTAGTGAACAGTGTTCTAGTCAAAGGAATGAGACAAGAACAATAAATAGAATATATTTTTTTAAGAAAGAGAAAGAAACAAAGATTGCCAGAGGATAGATGTACTCGCTCGCTGTTTTTCTCAGCTCCCCTTTCTCTGCTCACATCCTCCAGCTTGCTTATCCATGCCCTTTCTTCTCTGGCCTTTGTGATTTAACTCCTTACCTTTCCTTTACCCGTGTGCCTCCACCCACCTGCAGTTTCACTTCTGCCTGTTCTCAAAGGCCAAGACCAAATGTCACCTTTCCCATGAAGCTGTGTCAGACTCCCCAGCTGGGAGGAAACTCTTTACTCTTTGAGTTTCCGAACCAGTTTTAGTTTAAGTTTTTTTTCTTTTTAATCTTTTATATCACTTAGCCCTTTGCCCTTTGTGTTATGCTGATTTGCATATGGTCATTTTCCCACCATCTGCTTCAAGACGTGACATCAGACTGAGCTTCTAACTCCCTGCCTCTCACAGTGCCTTCGACAAAGCGGGTGTTCAATTTATGTTTATTTGAATGAATGAATGAGTGCCTATGGAAAATACATTATTAGTAAAAGCTACAGAATTTTGTAGTATAAGTTGGGCCAAAAATTCCGTTGACTTTGTCAAAATATGCACAACCATAAGTATTTCTTTAATGAGGATAAATTTTTGTTAAGTTCTAAAAATGAATGAAAGCAAAAAGCACTGCTTAAAAACTCTAAAATTCTTAGAATATTTTTTAGTTTGGGAGAGAAAGAAAAAAAAAACCCCATTATTTTAAATATGATTTGAAAATCTAGCCAGCACTGACATGAAGCAAAGATACTAACCTAACTTCCAAGATCTATTGCTTACTGGCAATCTTACTTGGGATATTCTTTTTGGGAGACAGAGTATAGGTATCAGCTTTTTGAAAATAGAGCTGTAAATTCTGAACATTCTATCAGCTGCAACTCCAGCAGCGTGGAAAAAACAGAAGAAGCCGGTTTGCATTGCACCCGCTGTGTGAAAAGCGCAGATCAACAGCTAGCTTGTCAGCTTCCTTCCAGCCCTGTTTCTTAGAACCCACATTTGGCAGCAGCAAGCACTGTAAGAATCTGACTTCAGCTAAAATAAACGTGACACTGCTTTGCACAGAATGAGAGGACGGGGCAGTGGTAAAGGCAGAAACACAACTGTTGATAGTTTGACTTAATGAGAATTGGGGAAAATGCTTATGTACTTGGTACCATTGCACAGGGAATGAAGAGTATAATTGTATCACTTTAAATCTTTCCTGTGTATTTCTTATCCACAGCTGATAATACACGGCTCCATCTTCAAGGTGAGGCTACCACAGCTCCTGCACAGTGATTTTGAGTTTTGACTTAAATGGGGAAACTTGAAGTGTGCAGAGTTTGATTCAAAACTGGTAGATCAATGTGCATAGCATTTGTTCTATGTGATTTAAAGATTTGAAATTGTTAAGGGTACAGGAGCTGGTACTAACCAAGATACTGAACTATCAGGATTGCTGATCCCTCCCCAAAAATTCCCTCCCAGGATGGAAAGAGAGAATGAGGAGAAGTCACCTGTGGCACAGGGGAGCTATTGGAGCTGCTGTGTATCGTGGTGGGGGAGTATCTTTGGTCAGAGGCAAGAGGCAGCTCAGCAGGGCTTGTGAGGGAAAGCAGAAGATCTCGGGGATCTGCCCTTGTTTCTCCCAGCCATTGCCTTGGGAGAAACAGCGCCTGCCCCTAGCTCTTCGGATCTCTGGTCCAGGGGTGCTCATGAGTAAACACTAGGCCGTAATACAGAACCCTGGTATGTGTGAGGAGCTAAGAAAACAGGCGGAGCTCACTGATGTCCATCAGGGCCTTCTGTTCCCTGCCACTTCACACCCCAGGCCTAGGCACTGCAGTCTCAGAAGTGTCTCTTCCCAATGCTGCTTCTCACCGGCAGAGCAAGGGGTAGGACCTGACCCGGGGATTGTTTTTGGAAGGAGAAGTGACTGATTATGATCTGTTGGTGCCCAGGACCCTCCACCACTCCCCGCTCCTTGAGCTGTCTGCAGCTCAGACAGACTAGAGGCTGGCTATCTACTGAGAGTATTTGCCTGATGTTCCCAGAGGAAAATGAGCTCACCAGCCAACATAACAAGACATTGGAGGAGTACAGCCACTTCAAAAGGGAAATAATATGCTGGAAATACATTTTCCAAAAGAAGCAGAAATATTAAAACAGGTGAACCAAGAATTTTAAATTTAAATAAATACATTGAAAGAGATAAAGAAAGGGATTAAAAATGTAAGCCCAGAATAAGAAAACATAAAGCAGGGACAAGAAAATGTTATGATGAATATAAAAGTTGAAACAAAGACTACCATAGGTAGGACAAATAGAATGGATCCAGCTGAGTCATGAATTAATGAATTAGAAAAGAAGATTGAGGAAATTTTTGAGAAGGAAGAAAAGTCCAAGAAATAGGAAATAGAAAATAAAAATATAAAAACAGGGAGATGCAGAGGGTAGAAGCAGAAGTGCTCACATCTGGATGGCAGGAGTCTCCGAAATGGAGAAGACTAAAAATGGAAATAAGTCCTTGAAGAAATAATGGAAACAGATTTCCTAATATTAGAAAAAATGATCAAATTTGTATTTAAAGAGCTCACAGAAAGCCAAAGAAGAGAGGAAGAAAAATATCTATCTGTACTCATTGCAAAATTTAAAATATCAAAGGCCAAAAACAAGTACCCAGTACAAATGATAGCATCATAACCCTAAACTGGAAATGACCCACATGCCCATGAGTAAGAGACTAGATTTTAAAAGTTGTCGTGTGTTTATGCAACAAAATATTCAGCAATAAAAAATAAAAAAATACTGATAAACACAATATCATGAATAAATGTCAAAAACATTAAACTGAGCAAAAGAAGCCTGACACAAAAAGACAACATAGTGGCTGATTCCACTTCGACGAAGTTCAATAACAGGCAAAACTAATCTCTGGTGACAGAAGTTCATGGTAGGAATTTTTTGGAGTATGTTGACTGGAAAGGGCACAAAGCAACCGTTGGGCTTCTATATCTTGATCTATAATGCTTTGTTTCTTGATCCAGGTTTTGTGATATAGGTGTATACATACGTAAAAAGTCTTAAAAATTGTACATGTTACTATATGTATATTATACTTCAATAAGACACGTGAAAGAAAAAATTAAGTTTATATAATATCAACATGATGGAGATTAGTGAGAGGAAGAACAAAGCATTTAAGAAAATACTATGTTATGAGAATGGGGAATGCAGATATCAATTTTTTCTTTAGTAAGAAAGGATGAAAAACAGAAAAGGGGACAAGTTGAAAGAATAAATTAAGATGACAGAAACACATCCAAATATCTCAATAAAAATAAATAGACTAAACTCACAAGTGAAAGATATACTTGAAATATTGAATTAAAAATCTAAATACATGCCATTTACAAGGTTGCAATAAAAGGATGAAAAAGCAAATGTAGTCAAAATAAAACTGATATTAATGTAGAATAAAATTAACTGTAAGATAAAAAATTTAAATAGAGATGAAAAAGGCCACTGTAATGATGAAAGGTTCAACTCATCAAAATGTGACAATTTTAAACCTGTATGCATCTAATAAAATAACCTCAAAACATATGAAGTCAAAAGTGGCAGAACTACAAGATAAATTGATAAATCTGACATCATGGAGTAGCTTTCAACACATGCTCTTGATATTTGATAGGTCAAGCAGGCAATAACAAAAAAAGATACAGAAGACTGAGTAACACAATTGATAACCTTGATCTAATGGGTATATAAACAGAATTCTACAACCAAGAATTAGAGAAAACACATTTCTTCCTCAATCCGCACGAAGCATTTACAATTGATCAAGTATCAGACAACAAAGAAAGCCTCAAAAAAATTTCAAAGGATAAGTCCATATAGACCAAGGACTCTTACCATTATGTAACTAAGTTAAAATTTAATAACAAAAAAATAAGTAAAGTATCTGTATATTTGGAAATTAAAAGATGCACTTCTCAATAACCCACAAGTTAAAGCAGAAGCCACAATGGAAATTTACTGAATCATAAAGAAAACTCTACACATAAAGACTGCGGGATGCAGCAAAGTGAAAGTCCTCTCACTTTTCTAATCCTCGAGAAATTTTTAGTTTTAAATCTGTCTAAAAGAGGCCACAAAATTAATGAGCAAGTATCTATCTTAGAAGTTAGAAAAATAATGACAGGATAAACCTTTAAGTTGAGGAGATAATAAAAAACAAGAGCAGAAGTCAATGGAATAGAATTAAAGGTATTACAGTTTAGAAAATGAACAAAGCAAAAATCGGTTCTTTGAAAAAAAATAGCCGTAGAGAAATTTCTGCCAAAAATGATCAACTGAAAAAGTAGAAAGACACAAATGTTATAGTGAATGTCAAGGGGGACATAAGTACAGGTAAACCAGAAATTAAAGAGATAGATGCTACTGGAATATTATCAACAATTCTATACTAGTGAATTTGAAAGTATAAGTGAAATGGGGAAATTCTTGGAAAAATATCATTTTCTAGAATTGACCTCAAAAGTAATAAACTTCAATAGTCCTATAGCTATTAAAGAAATTGAAGTAGTGATTATAATCTTCCCACAAAACACAAGACAGATAGTTTTATAAAGGCAAGTTCTAACAAACATTCCAAAGACAATCCCAATATTGTTCAAACTCTTTGCAATTATAGGAAAAAGAGGGAAGAATACCAATTCATCCTATGAGACCAGTATAACTGTGATACCAAAACCAAGCCAAGACAGTATGAGTATAGAAAAATATAGATCCATTTCTCTCATGAATAGAGGCAAGAACCCTCAACTACATTATTAGCAAATCAACAGACAGTGTTTAAAAAAGTGAAAAAAATCTATATGCTTATCTCAGTAGATGTAGAAAAGTATTTGATCGTGTTCTATTATAATCAATGAAAAAATCTCTTGCAGAATTAGAAGTAGAAGAGAATTCCTTAATCATGAGGCAGTATGTATCAAAAACATAAAGCACCATCATTCTAAGTGGGGAAGTAGCTGAAGTGTTTATTCCCTTACAATTAATGCCACAAGGAGGCTGCTATTACCACTTCTATTCCAATTTTATTGGAAGTCCTACACAACACAAAAAGATAGGAAAAATAGACTAGAACTGTGAAGATTAGAAAGGAGAAGTAAAAGTATCATTATTTGAAGATGACAATCACATAAAAAAGTCAAAAGAATTTAAAATAAATTATTCTAAAAGTCAGAGTTTAGCAAGGTGGCTGAATTTAAAATCAGTGCATTTCTTTTTATCACAAGCAACTAAAAACATATTTAAAGAGAAGGCATCATCGACAATAGAAATGGAGAATATAATGTACTGAGTAGTAAACCTAACTAAAAATGTGCACTACCTCTACAGGGAAAATTAGAAATGTTTATTAAGACATATTTTAAAAGACATAAAAATGTAGAGCGATACCATGTGAATAGACAGGCACACTTATGTGGCAGATTGTGTTTTCCAAAGATGGCCACAACAATATCTCCTATTGCACGTGCTTTCTTAAAAAGTGACTTCAATACTTCTCCCCTCCAGAGAGAGAGCTATGATGCTGTGTAACTTCAGAGGTTAGACCATAAAAGGTGTACAGCTTCCTCCTGGTTCTCTGAGAACCAAGCTATTCTGCTGTGAGAAAGCCAAGCAGCCACGTGGGAGGCCCCAAGTGGAGGTTCTGTCTGACAGCCACAGCTGAGTTTCCAGCACACAGCCAGCTGCAACCAACCGCCAGACATGTGAATGAACGAGCCTTCGCATGAGTCCAGCTCCTAGCCACTGAGTCACCCCGGGCCTTTAGGTCTTCCCCACTGAGTGTGCAGGCGTCATGATAGAGTGAAGAACCATCCCTGCTGTGCTCTCTCTGGATCCTGGCCTGTGAATGTCTGAGTACCAAAATTCTTGTTGTTTTGCATCATTAAATATCAATTCTTCCCAACTTGATGGGCAGATTTAATACAATTCCACTCAAAATCTCAACAGAGTATCCCCAGTAGAATTGAACGAGATTATTCTGAAGTCTACATGAAAGAATAAGTATCTGAGATATCCAGGACATTTTTGATGAGGAATAGCAAGAAGAGGCAATTTATCCTACTGACGTCAGAACTTATTATGAAATTATGGTAATTAACACTGCCTGATATGAGTGTGGGGATAAGCAAAACACATTTATGGGAGTTTGATAAATCACTAAAGTGGCATGACAGGTAATTAAAAAAGGGGCTATTTGACTAATAGAATAAGAAAAAATGTTATCCTTATGGGAAAAGATGAAGTTAGATTCCTTGTTTACAACATATATACAAATCAATTCCACATGATTAAGGACTGATATATCAAAGACAAAATGTTAACAGTCTTAGAAGAAAATATTGCTATATTTTAGACCTTTGGCTAGGAAAGTGTTCTTCAAAAAGATTTTTAAAAAGCATTGAATATAATAAACAAAATTGACAAATGTTAATATATAAAAATTAAGAACTTTAGTAACACTATAAAGGGCCAGCCCTGGTGGCCTGGTGGTTAAGTTCAGCATGCTCTGCCTCAGTGGCTAGGGTTCAGTTCCCAGGCGTGGGCCTACACCTCTTGTCTATCAGTAGCCATGCTGTGATGGCGGCTCACATACAAAAAGAAGAAGATTGGCAACAGATGTTAGCTCGGGGCGAATCTTCCTCAGCAAAAAGAGGAAGTTAGCTCAGGGCAAATCTTAGCAAAAACAAAAAACAAAAAACCACCACCATAAGGAAATTTAAAAGCTAAGTTCTAAACTGGGAAGAAATATTTGTACCAGATGCTACAGACAATGGATTAATAGCAGTAATATATAAAGAACTTCTACAAATCAATAGGTAGAACATAAACAAGACAATGAATCATGAGCAGGCATTTCAAAGAAAAGGAAACTCACAAGGCTAATATACATATAAAAATATCTTAAACATCATTTTCATTTAGGGAAATAGAAATCAAGACCACAATCTGACAGAAAGTAAAATGTCCGACAATAACAAATATTGGAGAGGATAGAAAACCACAGGAGTTTTTTTTTACACATTGCTGGGGGAAGTGTAAGTAATTGCAACCACTTTGCCAAAACAGTTTGGCATTACTTCCTAGAGTTAAACATTAGCAAATACTAACCTAGCAGTCTTACTCCTGGTTTGCACCCAGGAAATACTCTTGAAGATGAACATCAAGAGCTGTGTAAAAAGTGTTAATAGCAGTGCCTTTCACCATAATAAAAACTTGGAAATATTCCAACGTCCATCAATGGGAAAGTCAATGAATAAGCAGTTTATGTGATTCCATTTATGCAATGAAATGTTAAGCAGCAGTTGAAATGAATGAACAATAACAATATCCAGCAGTCTGGATGCATCTTGGTAGTAGAATTTTTTTATTGTGCTAAAAAAAAACTAAGATGAGATTTACCCTCCTAACAAATTTTTAAGTGTAAAATAGTCTTGTTAAATATAAGCACAATGTTGTATAGCAGATCTCTAGTGCTATTTCATCTTGAAACGTTATACCCAGTGAACACAATTCCAGATTTCCCTCTTCCCCCAGACCCTGGCAACCACCGTTCTACATTCTGCTTCTATGAGTTGGGATACTTTAGATACCTCATATATGTGAAATCATGCAGTATTTGTCCTTCTGTGACCAATTTATTTCACTTAGCATAATTTCCTCAAGGTTCATCCATGTTGTCTCCTATTGCAGAATTTCTTTCCTTTTAAAGACTGAATAATATTCCATTGTATATATATATATATATACTACATTTTGTCTATGCATTCATTAATGGACTTTTAGGTTGTTTTCACATGTTAGCTATTCTGAATAATGCTGCAATGAATGTGGGAGCACTGATATTGCTTTGAGATCCTGATTTTCTTTCTTTTGGATATATATCCTGAAGTGAAGTTGTTGGGTCATATGGTAGTTCTATTTTTAATTTTTTGAGGAACTTCCATACTATTGTCCATAGCAGCTGCACCATTTTGCATCCCTACCATCAGTGCACAAGTGTTCCAGTATCTCCACATCCTGACCAGTACTCCTTTTTAGTTTTTTTGATAAGGGCCATCGTAGCAAGTATGAGTTGATATTTCTGTAGTTTTTATTTGCATTTCCCTGATCATTAGTGATATTTTTATAAACCTGTTGGTCATCTGTAGATCTTCCTTGAAGAAATGTCTATTCAAGTCCTTTGTCCATTTTTTTTAAAGATTTTATTTTTTCCTTTTTCTCCCCAAAGCCCCCCAGTACATAGTTGTATATTCTTCGTTGTGGGTCCTTCTAGTTGTGGCATGTGGGATGCTGCCTCAGCGTGGTCCAATGAGCAGTGCCATGTCCCCGCCCAGGATTCGAACCAACGAAACACTGGGCTGCCTGCAACGGAGCACGCGAACTTAACCACTCGGCCACGGGGCCAGCCCGCTTTGTCAATTTTTTAATCATGTTTTTGTTTTCTTTTTTTTGCTATTGAGATATATGAGGTCCTTATATATTTGGGATAGTAACCCCTTATTAGATGTATGGTTTGCATTTGGTGGGTTGCCTTTTCATTTTCTTGATGATTTCTTTTGCTATGCAGAAGCTTTTCAGTTCAACGTGGTCCCACTTGTTGATTTTTTCTTTTGTTGCTTGTGCTTTTGATGACATATCCAAAAAGTCATTGCCAAGACTGAGATCAAGGAGATTTTTCCTCTGTTTTCTTCTAGGGTTTTTGTGGTTTCAGGCCTTACATTTAAGTCCTTAATCCATTTTGAGTTAATTTTTGTGAGTGGTATAAGGTAGGGGTCCAATTTCATCCTTTTGCAAGTGGATATCCAGTTTTCCCAGCACCATTTATTGAAATCAGTGTTGACTCCAGTGGCTCCAGGGGAACATGACCCAAACCTTGCTGATCACACAGCCCTTCCCCTTGTTCACAGGGACTGACCAGGGTTGTGGGTGAGATTTAATATGTGCACTGAAAGAGGAAGTTTCTCCTTTCCTTTTGAACTATAAACTGTAAAAGTAGTCACTGGGAGCTTTTTATTTCATTGATTTTGTAGAATCGATTCTTTCAGTTTACCATTCAAGCTATATAATGTTGTGTGATGGGTTTTTAAAAAGTTCACATCACAAAAGCACAGAATGAAACGATAATATGTATTCATATGGTTTGCCAGTCTCTTTGGTACACTATTCAATTTAAGACTTCTCTAGTCTCTTATTCCAGTTACATATGAACAGTACAGGAGAAAAGCATTATTTGATGTAGGACTTGGAAACAAACTGAGAAATAAATTGGTATAATAGGAAAAATGGAAATTGTGTGCTTCTGAAAAAAGGCTCTCACTGCCAACATTTTTTTAATTGAAAAAAAATTTTTGAAACCTTTGACCTGCTGTCATAATTTAGAAAGAACCTTGCAGATTTCATCATTATTAAAACATACCTGGAATTCTGAGGATCCTTGTTGTCTAAAATCTCCAAAAAATTGTTATATCCTAGGCTGCTGTGCATTTCCCCAGGCTGAGCCATGTGTTAACTACGCACATTTATTGAACACTTACTGTGTGCCAGGCCTGGGCCACTGAGCTGTGAAACATGGAGCTCCTGCTTCAGCAGCTCATGGCCCTCAGGGTAGAGACAAACATGTACACACATTAATTGCCAGGTGACATGGCCAAAATAACAGCATTGTCCTAGGGTCCAATGGATGAGGCGAATAACTTCACCCGGCTCCAGACCTCTAGTGCTAAAACCTGTTACTTTATAGTTAATGTTGACTTCAGTGGGCATCTTAAAACTAGCTCAGTTCACAGTTGCATTTGGGTTACTTCTGAAATTAGAAAAGTAGTATAATTTGAATTTCTATTCAGACACAAGCCACAGAAGGTGTGCAAGTACTTGAATCTCAAAGGAGAAGAGTGGGCGAGAAAGAAGTTTGATCTGGATAGACTTGGAATTGTGTGGATTTGACCCCCAGTGTCCTCTAGCACAGCAGAAAGTACACCCCTGCCTTGCACATACACACAACACACACACACACACACACATCATGAGCATGTATGTCAGAGTTTAGAGAAGATACCTAGAGACACAGAGATTGATACGAAGCAACGTAAACACCCTCAAATTGATTACTTACCACCCTGTCCATGCTCCATCATCCCTTGGGCTATGCTGCCCTGCACTGGGCTGGGCTGAGCTCCTGTGCTAAACTCCCCCAGCCTGGCTCGGGCTTCAAGCCCACATGCAGGGCTGCCTTTATCTGCAGACGCCCTTCCTTGGACCCCATCACCTTGCGCTGGGCCGTGATGCCCATCTCCCGCTTGAATGTCCACTGGCTCCCACGGGTAGGGTATTTCTGATTATACAGTGATTCTCAAACTAGTTTTACAGTTATATGTCAAACATTTAATCACCAACCTCACTCCCTGAAAAATTTGAATTGTGTGTCATTGTTTTATGCCTGATGAAGATTAAAGCTCTGTCTCCCCTCTGCCTAGAGCTGAGAAGAGCACAAATCAAGTTAATACAGTTACTAAGTTAAGAAGAAAATGACTGCTGCCCCATTTCTGTTCCATAGTTAGAGAATTGTAGGTCCCAAGTATTCAGACAACACCCACTAATTTCCTTCCTTCTGCTTGATTGATTTATCAGTGAGACATTTCACATATTTGAATTAGGTATGTGTTTGTGTGTGTGTGTGTGTGTGTCTTTTGGAGCCTTAATATTCTTATTCTAGCATTTTAGGATGGCTAAATTTTTATTATTTAATCTCCAGATCTTCTTTTTATTTAGTGTATCTCATCGGTACTCTGTTTCATAAAAGAGACATATTATTATTTATTGTTAGTTATAGAATGTTTGCTATATTGAAAACACTGTGACAAGGGCTAATGTTTCACTTTTTCTTCCACTCAACTATGACTAGTTCTCATTTCTGAGAATCCGAACCCACCGTAAGACGTCTTCTGCACTTTTAAGGACCCTTTAGAAATTTGGGGTTTATGGTTTGGTCTGGTGTTATTTTTGGTTTAGTTTCACTATAAACATTCTTCAGCTCTTTTTCCTCTGTGTACTTTCCCCAAGATGTCATATCACCCCTATGACTTCAGTTGTTGCTTCTGCTGGGGAGACCAGACTCTGCTTGCACACCAGTGTCTCATTCCAACGGTACTTTCCTGCTATCTGTCTGCCTCCCTCACAGCCTGATGTCCCACGTGGATTTGGCTCCAAGTCTCCCTCTCCTGGAGGAATTAAGGTTTCCTCCACATTCCATGCAGTATGTTGCGGAATCATGCAGGCATTAACATTTTGTCTTGTCCTTTTAACTGCACTTTGCTTATGTTAACGTGGCAGCAGTCACACAACCTCAGTTATTGATGAACAGTCGTGGCAGGTGTACAGGGATTGCAGATGATCCCTAAACGTAATTTGGAGAATTTTTGGGGTCATCTTGTCCGTAGATTTTTATGAAGAGTTATATGAATTAAGGAATAATGAAGAGATAAACAATTGACTTTGAAAAGGAATAAAAATATACCACCAGGAGTTCATGTTCATCTCCTCTTCTAAAATATTCCCAAATCCTTGACAGGTGACAATTTTGCCCCCCCTAGGAACCGCTGAATTGTGGAAAGGACAGCATAACCAGGCATGTGTTGCCACAGCTAGCACCTAGAGCAACCTCGGTAGTTGTTCCTTCTTCCCTTTCCACCCCCACTTCCTCTTCAAGGGCCTCAGATCATTAGATTCAGAAAATTAACCCAGCCTCGTCCTGTGGGTCACTAAGGTATAAAGACCCTCAGTGCCCAATCACGTAATCAAAGATATAATGTTGGTAATATATTTCGAGCTCTCTGAGATAAAGATAAAACTGTATCTTCATAGCCCACATAAAACTGGTGTGAGCTCTTTTCTCTCATCTATTGATAATACAAGAGGGAAGGAATTCGTGTCCTATCTAACGCCAGATTCCCGTAAACAGTAAGGCTGGATCTGAATCCAGCTTCACCTCAATGGATCCGCCTACTGAAGATGGGTGAGTGAGATGAAGATCTCCACTGGCCTCAAGTGTGGGGCGGTCTCAGGTCACGTAGCAGAGATACCGTGGTGTGCCGTGTGGGGTATCGTGAAGATCCCTCGTCAGCAGCAGCAACTCACACCACTTCAGCTGTGGACTTGACCGCACGACCGCGCCGGGACTTCGCAGGGGAATCGAGGGCACAATGCTTCATGGTGAGGACACCACTGCCCAGAGAAGGAGATTTTCCATGTTTGAGAAGAGTTGGGGTGGCACTTGGTGAAAGACATTGTTCAAGAAAGAAATGATCAGCATTTATATAATCACAAAGATGTCGGCACTGATGATCAATTTTTAAAAGTCACGATTAACATCTATTAGGAGAGTGGCAGGAGGAAATGAATTTGGATGTTTGTAAAAGAAAACACCTTCCCCAAGGGTGGATTGTTAATCAAATATTTTGTGAACAAAGTAGTTACATCCCCTGAGAGTGTCAGATGAGGGTCAAACAGATTTAGGAGGAAAGCCTTTAGCATTTCTAAACAATCAAGCAGGCATCATTTACCTTCCTCTGAGTTTGAATAAATTTTTCCTTCACATGTGCAAGAGATGTAATGTGCTAAAAGAAGGAAAAAAGATGACGTTTAAAATAGGTAAATCAAGAAATAACAGAGTAGGCATATTATTTAGGAATGTGGCATAAGAAAAAGCAGCCAGAAGATTTGAGAATAGTTGTTTCTAGGGACCAGCAAAGCACGGTGGGGAAGCACAGGGTAGAGTGAGTTTCTGCAATGTCATTCTGGCTGTATGATTCTGAGAAGAGGTTCTAGAAACGTGTTCCAGCACAATGATCGACAAAAAGTGTTTCAGAACAGATTACTCACAAAATGCTTTATCTCATGCGGGTCGAGTGGGGGGTGTTGAACCCCTCCTTCAAGACCAGAAGCACAGACAGTAGTGCCACAAAGTGGGCTTTTTGATGCTTGTTGCAGAGAGGATGACCACACACCCCGACAAATGGAGGGGAGATGCGGGAAGAGATGTCAGGATGGCCGGATTGTAGAAATTTAACTTGTGTTAGGAGGTGGGGTCAAGGAATGCGGGTTTGCTCTCGACGGCGTGCTCGTATCTTCGTGACAGGACGTGGGGAGAATGGAGAGAAGCGAAGCCACAGCTGGTGCAGAAGCAGCAGTTGCTCAGGTACCTGGCAGGGGTTTGCTGTCGGGTGTGGGCCGCACGGGGGTTTGGTTTGTGCCCAGAGAGGATTACAGGTCGTCTTGTATTTTCCCTGTCTCAGGCTGCAATCAGCAGTTTCTCAAGCAGCCCTGGTTTCTTTAGCAGGGAACGGGATGTAGAAGGCAAGCCGGGGAAGGTAGGTAGGCTTGTGCATGGCTACCGGGCTGTCACTGCGTCTAGGCCCTTTCAGTGGGCAGAGCTATGAAACGTATTTTTAAAATTCATGAGTTTACACTGATAGCTTCAAAATTAGCCCAGGAACACAGAGTTCTTCTCCTTCCTCCACCCCCTGTTTGTATATCTCTTTCTCACAGTGAGCGTACTGGTTCCCTACAGCGTCAGAGCAAATGTGTCTATTCATTTCCTCTGTCCTACAACTCAAAACAGTTTCAGAATCACTACATGAATGCCATGACCAGCAAGTTGGTCCAACTTCACTACCAAGTAGAGTTCAAGATTTTCTTTGCAATTATTTTGGTGTTTGGAATACAGCCCTAGTACTAAAATTTACAGTGAGAGACCCGAGTTCCAAGGTGGCTGGAATTAACTCCTTTTTTTTCTGTATGGTTATATATTTGATGTACTCTCAAGTTAATTTTTTTGTTTATAGTCTATTTTAGTTTGATTTTTTTCATCCTTTCATTTAATTTTTTTCTTTTGAATATGTAAACCATACATGACTCAAAAATCAAAGTCATGTGAAGAGGTGTATATACTCAGAGAAGTCTCGTTCCTATCCACACACCTGCTTCCCACCAACCCCGATATAAATATTCTCATTGGTTTATGATTTATCCCTTCTGTGTTTCTTTTTGCAAAAATAAGCAAACATATATATATTTTGTAAATTATCCCTTCTTCCTTATAGAAAAAGCAGAATGCTGTATGCACTCTTTTGTACGTTTTTCATTTAAAATATATCCTGAAAGTCACTCTATACAAGTTCCCAGGGATCTTCCTCATTCTTTTGGTACTCCATTATGTGGATATACCAGAGTTTGTTCGACCAGTTTCTCATGGATGAGTACTAAGTTGTTTCCAATGTTTTGCTGTTATAAATAATGTCACAATTATTAACAACCTGTGCCTCTGTTGTTTTATACTTGTAGAGTATATATGTTCAGAGCAAATTCCTAGCAGTAGAATTTCTGGGTCAAAGGGTAAACGTGCATGTTGTTTTGTTAGCTCCTTCCGTATTCCTTTGTTGGGGTATTGCCTTCCCCTCACCCCATCCTCCCGACCGTGGGAGTAGATGGGAGGCCTGTTCCCCGCCAGCTGCTGTGGGAGACACTGTTACCCTATGGCCCACATTCTCCAAGCTTCCCTGATTCCTCCTATAGCCGTGGGGCACTGACACTGCCCGCCTCCAGTACCTGTGTCTCTTTCCTCATCCTGAAGGATAAGCAGGAGTTCACTAGGCTCAGAGGGGAGGTTCATTTCAATGTAAAAGCACAGAGGTTGAAAGAGAATGCTTTGTTTGAAGAATAGCATGAAATTCTCTGCCGTGAATGTGACTGGAGCATGTAATTTGGGGAATTTAAAGATCCAATGTGGACAAATTGTGAAGGGCATCATATGCCCTTTGCAAAACACGAATTCACAGATGAGAGTGTCTGCTTTGTGTGGGACCTGTGTTCAGAGTCACATGGTCTAAACGAACTGGTTTGAATTATACCCATTGTTATCTCTCTGAAACTGACTTTAGCAATGACTTTATCCTCCTAAGAATCAAGCACATTCGCATAGGTTTTATGCTCACCTACTTTCAATCAGAACCTATTCAGGTCAATCAACACTTATTGAAGATTAGTATTTTCATGGAGTGTTCTACCCTAGTAGGTTATGCAAGATTTGACTGCAACACTTATTAATCCATACAATAAATAGTCATTCATTTCCTTTTTCATTTAAAACTTTCTTGTCTGGTTGTAAAAATAATACATTTTCAAATGGAATTTATAAAATAAAGAGACTCATGAATAAAAATATGAAGATTGGGTTTTATAAATAAGTAAATAAAATATAAATAAAAATATAAAGGTTGGTGCTTTTAGTGCATCAACCCAGATATAACCAGCACCATTTACGTCTTGGTATCATTTTCATGTATTTAATCTCCTGATAAAGTAATTCTCTAGTGGCAAGAAAAACGTTAGATTCATTTTTTTGCTTTTACAAAATTTCTCCTTTATCAAATGAAAGCATGCTCATTCTAGAGAAAAAAGAGGCTATCACTCATATTCTACCGCCCAAAGGCAATATTGTGTATTTCTTCTTAGTTTTATCTTTCTATGCATATATTTAAACTTTTGTATTGTTAATCCTCTGCTAATACTGTTTTAATGACTGTGTAATATTTCATCAAGTGCATACATAATAAGTACTTATGGAATGAATTGATAAATAGCACCGTTGAAATTTATAGTTTTAAACCTGGAAAAATAAAGTATTAAAAACAAATAACACATCTCTTTGGTTGTGCACAGTACATTTTAACAAAACGTCCCTAGCATAAGGAATGGTGTTATAAGAGGTATCAAATTGGAGTAGAGAAACTAGGTGAGTTGAAGCAACTGGAATGCTAACACAGTAGGAGAAGAGAGGATTCTTAGAACAGAAGTACAGAAGGGGAATCTTAGAGGAAATTATTTCTAGAACCCTTTCTGTGATGGGGTCAACAATGGATTCAAGTAGTTCTATATTTGCATTTCCCCAAAATCTTTCACACACACACAAAAATAAAGCCTTAGGTGTATTGTCCTCTATCGTTAGGAGCAGAATTTTGCAATGATATTTAGTTATATACTTCTTAAATTTGTTCAAGAAGCAGGAATCATCCAACATTTAACATGTATGACTTTGCTAAGCATAGTATATCTGTAGAATGAGATTGATAAGACTAAGGTTAAACCTCAAACCCCGGGCAACGTGGGAAGAAAACCAAACCCTCACCACTGTTTTACAAGCTGGTATGGCACCTCTCTTCGCTTGCTCCAGTCAAGTGTTAGCTCGCCACCTGAGTGTAGCTGGACAAGTCCCCAGCTTTCCTTAAAGTTGTGGAGAGGAGGGAACCGCAACGTTGAGTAACTCCTATGCTACTTTATACTTATATCATAGTCTGGTGAGGGGGGAGAATGACAGGCAGTGCAGGAACTGTAACTCTCAAAAGCCCGAGCTGAATACCCTTCATGATGGCACCTAAAGGCTGATGAGCCCCCAGTTCCAACTCTTGGCAGGAGAAGGCTGGCAGGGGAGCACCAAAGAACCATAGAAGTTATGCTATGTCACTGGCTTCTCTCCATTTTTAATTGAAATTTTTCTTGAGATAATTATAGATTCACATGCAGTTGTAAGAAATAATACAGAGAGATTGCATATATTCTTTACCCAGTTTCCCCCAAAGGCAACATCTTATGAAATATAGCACAATATCACAACCAGGATATTGACATTGGTACAATCCACCTATGTTATTCAGCTTTTCCAAGGTTTACTTGTACTCATTTGTGTGTGGGTGTATATGTGTATTAAGTTCTTATTGTATTAAGCTGTATAAGATGCACCAGTATATCATATTAATACAAGAGTAATTGCATTAATTATATTAAGTTCTATACAATTTTATCACCTCTGTAAGTTTTCATATCTAGCACCACAGTCAAGATAGGGAACAGTTCCAACACTATGAGGCTCCTTCATGTTGCCTGTTATAACCACAGCCAGTTCTCTCCCACACCACTCCCATTCTTAACCCCTGGCAACCTCTAACCTGGTCTAAAATTTCTAAATTTCTTAAATTTTCTAATTTCAAGAATGTTATATAAGTGGAATACATTCACTATGTAACCTTTTAGGATTGATTTTTTTTTCTTACTCAGCATGATTCCCTGGAGATTCATCTAAGTTTTTGCATGTGTCAAGAGTTTGACCCTTTTTATTGCTGAGTAGTTTCCATGGTAGAGATGTATCAGATACCTAAGTCTTTTAATTGGAGTGATTGTAAATGGTATTATGTTTTTAATTTTGTTTTCCCTATGCTTATTGTTAAGATATGGAAATGCAATTGGTTTTTGGGTGTTGATCTTAAATATCGCAAACTTGCTGAACTCACTTATTCCAGGAGATTTTATACATTTCTTGGGTTTGCTACATAGATAATCATGTCATCTGCAGTCAACAAATAGTTTGATTTCTTCTTTTCTAATCTGGATGCTTTTGTTTCTTTTTCTTGCCTTATTGCAGTGGCTAGAACAGCCAATACTATGTTGCATAGCAGCAGTGAGAATGGACATCCTTGCATTTTCCCCCAATCTCAGGGGGAAAGCATTCAGCCCTTCTAGCCATAGGTTTTTCTGCAGATGATCTTTATTAAGTTGAGGTATATCTCCTCTATTCCTAACTTGCTAAGGCTTTTTGTTGTGAATGAATGTTAAATTTTGTCAAGTGATTTTTCTGTGTCAATCAATATGTTCATATGATTTTTCTTCTTTAACTTATTGATATATTGAATTACATTGATTGATTTTCAAATAGGAAGTGACTTTGAGCAGGTAAAGCAGGGATTAGACTGCATAAGACTTTGAAAATAAAGCCAAGTGTTTAGATTTGAATCTATGGCATAGCATTTTCCTAAGTATGTTCTGTGACATATGCTAATAAAGGATACATGAAAATATAATTTCATGGTCAAACTAGTATGAGAAACACTGGGTTAAACTAAGTTCAATAGGCTTCTTTGCTGCTGGACTTGTCAGATCTTTTAATATGCTGCATTTAGTGATTTCTGTATTTCTAAAAGGAGAATAAAGTGTGTAAAGTTTTCCAGTCCCATTTATCTACAAAATCCACATTTTCCATAATGTCCGTGGCAATTGGAAGATGTACCTCGAGAAATACTACCTTAGAAAATAATTTCTCCAAGGAACATGTGTGACTAGGGAGTATTATAGAAGAAAGGTGGTGTGCTCTAATGGATTTTACACATGGAGCTTTAGGCAGGTTTCCTAACTGCTGAAGGCTCATTTCAATATCTGTTGGGTGGGGGAAAAATCTGACTCCCAGGGATAGGTAATGGGGTGTTGAGATGAAGACTGTGGGCTCCTTAGACAAATAGTCAAATCTGGCTTCAAATCCTGGTTTTGCTACCTAAAAGGTAAGGGGAATGTTGGTCAAGTTACTTAACCACGCTGTGCCTCAATTTCCTCAAATGTAATGTGAGAATAGCAACAATTCCTATTCTCTAAAGTTTTAAAAAGGTTTAATGAATGAAACACGTAAAGCACTGGGGAAGTGTCAGGCACACAGCAACCACCCAATAGTCATTCCCAGTGATGTTTATAGTCAAAGGATAAAGTAAGATGATTAGAAAAGTGCCTGACTATCAATATCTTTACTTAGAAAGTTGTTAAGAAAGTGGACCCGAGGAGCAGTTGTAGGATGAGTTAGGACCAGGGGAATCTGCAGTCCCACAATGGATGCTCTGAGGACCAGGATGGTGGGAGTGCAGTTAGAGAGGTTACTTTTAAAAGTATTTTCTTAGACTCTTCAGTGTTTGGTGACTAAATACAAGGGGTTAAAAAAGGCGACTCAAAGATGACATCAAGGTTGAGCCTCAGCATTAGGGAAATGGATTTTGTAGCCTCCATGAATGAAGTGTGTCCTGGATATTAATGTGTAAGCCAGATGATTTAGCATTCCAGTTAAAAGTAATAGATATTTTAATTTATGATTTTAATATATGCAGGAAAATAAGTACTTTCAGTGTGTTTATGCAAAAGTCTGAAATCTGATCGATGTTGGTAAAGGAATGATCTGATTACATAGTTGTACTACATGGAAAATTATGCCCTTGATGCAACTTTGAACTTTGGGGACATCCCAGCTTTTTATTTAGGGTACTGAAGTGGTGGAATGTCTCCTGTGACAGGAAATTAAGAGAGAGAAAGTCATGCTGGTTCTCAGAATGAAGAAGAGAAACAATGCAAGAAGGAAGAATTGAAAAGGTCCCTAGAGAAATCGATATGCATAAATTAAAGAATGGAGAAGAGGAAAATGTGGTTGCAATAGCAAAGAAGATTTAAACAAATGGGAAACTTGGTAAGATAACTTAAAATAAGCCAAATGTATCAGAATTATCATACTCTGCATGCATAATCATGCACTTGACTTTGAGTTAGAATATAGCCCGATTTTGTTTTCATCTTATTCCTCATTTTCTTGTATAGTGCCTTTGGATCCTAACCTCTGGGAACGCACCAGAGCCCAGAATACCATTATCAGAAACTAATGAATCTAAAAACACTTGAACAATATATATTTTAATGAATTAGTATTTTAGTTAATAAATGTGTGTATGTGTATGGGCATTTGTGTATTGCTTAACTTTAGTTTAAAATTTTTCTTCTTTTTATCTCTGCTTTTTAGTATCTCTTCTCTGAAATCATCTTTTCCATCAGCCCTCAAGATACTAAATCATAGAGCTGAGCACCATGAATGAATTTTCTCAGATGATACTGCTCATTTCTGTGCCAAGTACTAGGGCTTTGAATAAACCAGAGTCAATGCTTTTGGGAGGAAAGAAGGAAATCAATTAATTTTTATTTAAGTGTTGTGGTCAGTGGAAATAATGACCCACCCAAAGATGTGCACTTCCTAATCCTGAGGATCTGTAAATACATTACCTTTTATGGCAAAAGTGACTTTGCCCATGTGATTGAAGTTGAGGACCTTGAGGCAGGGAGATTGTCCTGGATTATCCGGTGGGTGGGCCCAGTGCAATCACAAGGTCCTTCCAAGTGGAAGATGGAGGCAGACAGGAGAGTCAGGAGATGAGACTAGGGAAGAATGGGCAGAAGAGGCGATGTTGCTGACTTTGAAGATAGAGCAGGGGGCCCCACCGGCCCATCCACAGCTACCTCCAGCACAGATGCACGGAATTTCTAGGAAGAGCCAAGTGGGAAGGCTGCTTCAAACCTCCGGTCTGCAAAGCCCTCACATCTGCCCACTCCAGCAGAAGAATAAAAATCAACATACCTTTACAGAGAGAGTGACATCAGCTCTGCAGAAACGAAATCCTACTTCCCTTCGGATTTCCAGATCTCATGCAGGTGACCTTCATTTGCGAAATCTAGCTTGGAATCATGCTGACGGGGTCTAGTAAATGCAGTGTCCAGTGTTCCAGCCCCTGAAATACACGGGCAAACATGGAAGGAGAAAACAGTGCTGCTTGCCCAGGAGATGGGCTGGCACATCTGGTCAACCATGGCATCCTGTCTCCTCGCAGGACAGAGTGAGAGCTGAGCAGGAGTAAGCCCTAAACTCATCCTTTGAGCCGACACTCACAGTTATCAAGCTCCTGTTGGGGATTTTGGGACCTTCTCCCCCCTCTTTTAATTCTAAAAACGAACTTGGAAAGTAAGAGTGTAGGTCACAGTGAGACAACTATTGTTTATTGAACACCTGCTACATGCTGGCGCTGCTCTGGGATTGAGCGTACAAACTAGGGTGATCAACCATCCAGGTTTAATCAGCTGTCCTGGTTTCAGCACCCAAATTCCCATGTCCTGGGAAACTGCTTGGTCCTGGGGAGACCAGGATTGGTCAGCCTTGATACAACAGTGAACAAGGTGGTCTTTGTGCTCAAGGAACTCACATTCGAGTTCTGGGACCTAGAGACAGATACAAAGTACATAAAAATAAGACAAAAGGCACAATTTTACAGATAGTGCGGCATCATGGTAGGAGGAATCTAAAGTATGTATACATATTGGTTTGTCTATTCATTGTGAAAAAGGAGCTGGCTCCTTCTATATCTAGTACATGAAAGGGAGGGTCATCCTGGGACATAATCATGCTTTCAGAAGGATCACTGCTTACCCACTCAGGGTGGGTACACGTGGGGCGGGTAGGCTCCCATTGCCCTCAGGCAAGGGAGTAGAAGGACTGTTTTACTGGCTGACCCAGCCTGCGCTTCACAGGACCTGGTGGCCTTGGGACAGGGCTGGGAAACTTTCAGAGGCCACATGTATCAGGGAGAGGAGGATGGAGACTCTGGCCCTGTCTCTTTGAGAGCCAGTATTGTTAGCTTTCTGATGGAAGAGAGTAATCCCGATTGAGGGCTGGATAGGAAAGACACCATGGCCTCCCAAGTGAGCTGACCACAAAGGAAGGTGGGCTGGACCCTGCCCCAGGTCCTAGGGAGCTCTTGGACCCAAGCAGTCTTGATCACTGCTATGCCAAGGGAGACCAAGTGTCCTGGTTTGTCCAGGACTGAGAGGTTTCCTGGGACATGGGACTTCATATCCACAGTTAACTAAGGTGGCTTTTAGGGTGACCATAGAATTCATCATCCAAACCAAGACTCTTCTGAGAGTGAAATGGGGGGCTGTTAATAAATATACCAGTTCAACCAGGTGTATACTGGAGCCTGTGTATTGGGAGCCTGAGGGATGGGACCCTATCTACTTTACACTGCATTTGTACCTGATTCAAATTCCAGGAAGGTGTGATGCTTCACACAGCTCAGGCAGGAGGCCTTCCCTTATCCAGGCAGTCTGCCTTGGTGGCGGGCTATGGGGACAAGGGCTGTGGTGTAAATGTTAACTGAACATCTCAAATATAAGTTACATTCCCAAACTGCAGAGGAAACTGTCCTCAGGGCTCCAGCAAAGCAGAGGAACACCCACCATGATAACAACAAAAGTTCCGAAATTCCCAATAAAAATACCTAGCAAGAATCTATTTTAACTTAAGCACATATATAGTTTGCGCTGTTTTGGAAAGTAAAAATTTTTTTAAAAATTACCTGAGGTGCAGCAGTATTGAGAGTACAAGAGGGAAATAAGCTTTTCAGCGCTTCTGGTCTTGAAAGGTCCCAGCCACACCCTGCCAAGGGTGGAGTGCACTTGGCCAGGGTCTCAGAAGGGTGGGGTTTGCCTGCCTGAGTGCTCCAGGGATCTGCGCTGCCATCAAAGTACTGGGGACTGGATCCCCCAAGGCCAGTCCAAGATGGATCAAGATTTGCAGTCAAGTCTCTTTGCAAGGCCCACACTCTTTTGCTTGTGAGGGGTAACTCTTGCTTTCCCTCAGTAACCATGATGCAGAGGGAGGGCATGCTATCATATAGCAGCAGCACAAAGTCATGGGCTTTAGAAAAGAAAGGAGTGAGCTCAGTCTTAGGACGAGCTGGGGGGAAGAGATAGTTGATATCTGCACATCCCTGTCTGTCCATGGAGCGTGGCTGTCTGCTGCTTCCTGGGGTTATTTAGAACAAATTCCCGAAGAGGAATTTAGTGTTTACCCGAGCCTGATACTTAAGGTCAGGAGTCCTGAAAATGTTTGTGCAAGTATTTATTTCCTGGAAACCTTGAGATCATCAGGAGAGGGGAGTTATAAACGGAGGAGGAGGAAGAGGACAGTGGCCAAGGGAATCCTGGGTGCAGCCTCTGGGCTCCTGGCAACGCTAAAACCAGGTAAGAAGCAGGACATAGGCTCCTGCTGCAGGTAGTGCTTTCCAGAGCGGCTCATTGGTTGTCTTGTTTTTATGGGCATATGTGTGATGAAAAAACTTCTTCACTTAGTACATTACAGATATTTTACGTGTCTAAATGCAGGTCTGCGTAACCGCGGAAGAGCAGCAGCGTATCCCGTCCTGCGGATTCACCACAATTAACTTACCAGTCCATCAAGGATAAGCATAAAGTTCATCCCAAATATTTTAATAAAAATAATGCTATAGTAAACATTTACACATTTTTAAATACACATCTTTGCAAAGTTTGCTAAGTTTATTCTTCCTTAGGATAAATGTCTTGAGGGGGCTCGCTTAACTCACATACAGAAAATACGCACTGTTTACACTTCTACCGACAGTGTAGGAAATCTACCTTTCCACCCACTCTTGTGAACAATGGTCACTATTATTCTTTTCATTTATATATTTGCCTATTTGATATGCAAAATGAGTGTGTCATTGTTTTAATTTTTATTTATCATAACTGGTGAGATTACCTTTTTACATTTTCCTATTTGTATTCCTTCTTATCAATTGAGCTTAATGTCCATTGCCTGTTTTTCTCTTGGGGTATTTGTGGGTTTTTTTGTCATTGATATTTAAGCATTTTACATTTAGAAAATATACTTCTGTCTCGTAACTTTTAATATATTCCTTTCCTGGTTCTATTGCCTTTTTGCTTTCTTAGTGTATGATGTTTGCCATGCCAGAGTTTTAAGTTTTTACATAGAAAAAGCTATCGTATTTCCTCTGGCTTTGGTAATTAACATACATATGTATCATAAAAATATGCATATTTTAATGCATATACATATCTTAATATATGCATTGTTATTACATATATGTATTAATATATAATTATAAAACATATTCTCTAATCTTTTAGAATATTTTTCTTATGCAAATTATTAATACATTTGAAGTTTATGATGCTGTGGCAGGTGAATGTATTGATCAGGATTTTTAGTTGTAACTCCCCAAAGCACTTCCATCTACGTCGAGAAGGAATCGACTTATTAAAGGATGAGGGACACAGAGCAGGTCGCAGAATGAATGGGCCTAGGGAGAGGCTTGCTGCACGCAGCTGGGCTGCCCCCGTGGGCCTGGTGAAGACATCCCTGCGGCTGGTGGTTGGGCACAGACACTGCTGCCTGCCACCACCCCCGTGGGACTCTCGGCTCCTCTGCTGCTGGCTGAGCACGTGCGCTGCTGTCTCGGGGATTCGTGGGGCACTGCAGCCCTCTGGTCAGAATGGACCCTTGTGGCCCTGCTGCTTCCCTGCTTTGATTCACCAAGCTTCAGATTTGGTTCTGAGGGAAGAAATGCATTCAGCAGAGCCCAAGTCCTGTGCCCAGAGGCAAGCTGCTAGGGCCCTAAGGTGGGTGTGTAGAGGTTGCGCTGCCCAGAGAATGGCAGATGTCCACACGGTGAGATGGGAGCTAACTTCAGCTTTTCCCAATGGTGAGTCAGCTCCTCTAATACCGTGTGGTAGACAATCAGTTCTTTCCCTGCTGAACCCAAATGTCACCGTTATCATACGATGAAAATCTGTAATTCTGTTATTTTAACCAAAAGTAATTCTGGGCTTTTAAAAAGATGCTAACAACCTGACTCTCAGGGCCACCATTCCCTGTCTACTTATTACTGAAAAATCATTTCCCATGTGACCTAATTACACTTTATTTAATGCAACTTTCCTTAATTATGAGAAAATGTTTTACTTATATGTGAAAGAGCTACCCAATCTTGATCATCTAGAACACTGGGTGACACAGAAAATTAGAAGTTAATGTTGATAAGAAGGTAAACATTCACATCAAAGCCTCTTTAATGAAGTCAGAGAGTGTTTCATATTCCATAATCGTCTGAAGCAGCCAGAAGAGCTGGGCCCCTTATCTCCTCTAGAAGTCTGTACAGGTCTCTTCCCTTGACTTGGGAATATTCTTGATATTCTTCCTGAATGAGGTTTGCTCTGACTTCTTGGGCAAGCTGAGCTTCCGCCACAGATCAAGTTACTTCTTTCACACACTCACTCTTCAGCAAGCAGGAACTCTGATGAGAAAGTTTCGTGTTTAGTATCATGTATGGTTGGTTGCTTATTATTTCAAGACTGATGTTATCAGAACGGCAATATGACACCTGTGTAGCTATTCTTTCTGTTACATGGCCAGACAAAGGAATGGAACAGATTGCCCTCCTGCCCTGGTAGAGGTAAGTTTGTTTTGAAATCATTGAAGGGATCTTGGTTTCCATTCAGAATCACTATTTGGGCTCTGTGAGATCACTAAACCATCTTTATCTTTTCGTAAGTAGTATCGTTAATCCCAAACCTTGGTATAAATACAAGCACACCATTTGTTCTGAATAAATAACCACATTGGATATGCAAAGTGCCTCAGTTTCAGAGTCTTTGGCTTTAAAATGCATGCACTTGGAGCCGGCCCTGTGACCAAGTGGTTAAGTTCACATGCTTCACTTTGGTGGCCCCTAGTTTTGCCAGTTCAGATCCTGGGTGTGGACATGGCACAGCTCATCAGGCCATGCTGAGGCGGCGTCCCACATAGCACGACCAGAAGCATCACAACTAAAATACACAACTATGTACTGGGGGCCTTTGGGGAGAAGAAGAAGAAAACCAAACAAACAAAAAAGATTGGTGACAGATGTTAGCTCAGGTGCCAATCTTTAAAAAAAAAAAAAAGTTGTTAGTGGTTGCAGAATAAATAAAAAAAATGCATATGCGTTGGGGGAGTTCGGTAGGCTGCTTCTGAGGGTGCTGTGCTGCTGGGTGTCTGCTGTTGATATGTCTGCTTAAGTCCTCAAGATCTTTGTTTCTGGACAAATTTTCCTCAATTTCCATTTTCTTATTGTTTGAAATGGCTGCCATTTACAATCAGTAACATCTGAATATTTTCTTATTGGAGAAGTAAAGTGGGAATGTTCTTCTAATGTATAGACCATAACTATGGAACTCTTTCTCCACACATGATCCAGTGGAGAAATACAGTGCATTAGACATGATGTGGAGGAGGGTGTTGACACGAGAAGGCCTGATGAGGGAAGTTCTCTCAGATCTTCTTGGCTCCCCAGGATCATGCATTCAGCCACCATTCCACAGACTCCAGAGGTTGCTTGGGGATGAGGTCATGAATGTTCTTTTCTCATTTATCTGTGTTTGAATCTCTACCACTGAAAATCTGTAATTCTTTGGATCTGCTCTGAACTCTGGATTCTTACAGAATAAAACACTTCAACATTGTAGCTTTATAATACTGCATCTTAGTATCTGGTAGTGCAAGGTGACTTACTCCATGCTTCCTCCTATTAAAAATGCACCTTGCATAGGATGTCGGTTCATGGCAGAGTGAGCTCTTCCCTTAGATTCTCCCCTCTAAGTTACAACAAATGGCATTCATAAACCAACAGAAGACATTCACACAACACAACAGATGTCTGAGAGATCCACGCAGCCATATGGCTGAAGGTGGAGGTGCTGCACTCCCCAAGAGGCAGTGGGGCAGTGGTAGGTGGAACGGGGGTCTCCTTTCCCTCCCCCAGTGACAGCAATCAAGGGCATTGGACCATGCACAGCTCTGAGAGGAGAGGGAAGAAAGGAGAGCCCTCCATGGGAACGCCTTGTCTCGGAGTTGCCTCCCAACCTGTGAGAAGGCTCCACATTGAAGAAGCTAAGCAATCACAGGGACATTTCATGAATCTGAGCATCACAGGAGGACAGAGAGCAAGTGCAGGGTGGAAGATCCCCCAGGATCATGCATGTGAAACAAAGTGCCCCTCCTGCCTCCTGATGCACCAGCTCGGCCAGTCAACCAGGGCAAGGGACCCCTGCCAGAGTGCCTGTGCATATGTATGTAAAGCAGCAGCAGTCAATGGGAAGACACAGAGGGGCCCTGTCAGCATAGCTTGCAAAGGACAAGCACAGCTTCCAGGGATTGTGGCAGGCCCAGAATACACAGTTCCCACATCATCCCAGTGGCAGCAGGTGGAATCTGCGAACAGATACTACCACTATGTGACAGCAAAAATCCATCTCATCAAATAGTATGAAGAGGTATATTAACACTTCAGAGCAGAAGGAAAATGACAAGCAACCAGAAATCAATCCTGAATGCACAGAAATTTACAATCTAAATGACAGTGAATTCAAAATACCTGTCATAAGAAGACTCAATGAGTTACGAGAGCACTCAGAAAGACAGGTCAATGAAATCAGGAAGAAAATTAATGAACAGAGGGAATTCTTCACAAAAGAGATTAAAACTATTTTAAAAAAACAATCAGAAATGTTAGAGATGAAAAACACAATGAGTGAGATAAAGAAAAATCTGGAGTCCTTAAATATCAGAGCTGATATAATGGAGGACAGAATTAGCAATTTAGAGGACAGAAATATAGCGATGTTTCAGATGGAGGAGGAGAGAGAACTAAGACTAAAAAGAAATGAAGTAATTCTCTGAGAAATATCCAACTCAATTAGGAAATGCAACATGAGGATTATAGGTATTCAAGAGGGAGAAGCGAGGGAGAAAGGAGCAGAGAGTTTGTTCAAAGAAATAATAGTTGAAAACTTCCCAAACCTGGAGAAGGAGCTGGAATTACAAATAAATGAAGCCAACAGAACTCCTAATTACATAAATGTGAAAAGACCTTCTCCAAGGCATATTTTAGTAAAACTGGCAAAAGTCAATGACCAAGAAAAAATATTAAGGGCAGCAAGGCAGAGGAAAATAATCTACAAAGGAACCTCTATCAGGCTTTCAGTGGACTTCTCAGTAGAAACCTTACAGGCTAGGAGAGAGTGGAATGATATTTCAAAATTCTGAAAGACAGAACTTTCAGCCAAGAATACTCTATAGAGTGGAAATATCCTTTAGATATGATGGAGAAATAAAAACTTGCCCAGATAAACAAAAGCTGAGGGAGTTCATCACCATAAGATTCCCCCTACAAGAAATGATCAAGAAGATCTTTGTACCTGAAAAAAAAGAAAGGCTTTATAAAACCTTGAGCAAGGAGATAAATAGACAAAATCAGAAAATTGCAGCTCTTTATCAAACAGGTTAGCTAACACTTAATTATAAAAATTAAAGATAAAGGGAAAGAAACCATCAAAAATAACTATAACAACTTCATTTTAATCACAAGCTCACAAACCAAAATGGAATAAGTTGTGACAACAATAATTTAGGGAAGAGTAAAGAGATAGAAACTGCTTGGGCTAAAGAAGTAAGAGTCTATCAGGAAATAGACTATCATCTCATCTATGAGATCTTTTATACAAACCTCACAGTAACCACTAAACAAAAAATCAGAACAGAGACACAAATGATAAATGAAGATAAAACTGAGAAAATCGTCATAGAGAACCGCCAAACCGAATTGGCACTTGGAAATACACAGGATGAGAAATAAGGGAAATACAGAACAACTGGAAAACAAGTGATAAAACAGCAGCATTAAGCCCTCTTATATAAATAATCACTCTAAATGTAAATGGATTGAATTCCCCAATCAAAAGACACAGAGTGATGGGATGGATTGAAAAACAGGACCCAACGACATGCTGCCTTCAGGAAACACCTCAGCTCTAAAGACAAACCTAGGCTCAGAGTGAAGGGGTGGAAGATGATACACCAAGCTAATGGTAAACAAAAGAAAGCAGATGTTGCCACACTTATATAAGGCAAAATAGACTTCAAGACAAAAAAGGCAATGAGAAACAAAGAGGGGCAGTATATAATGATAAAAGGGAGACTCCACCAAGAGGACATAACACTTATAAATGTATACGCACCTAACACAGGAGGACCAAAGTACATACAGCAACTATTAATAGACTTAAAAAGAGAAATAAGCAGTAACACAATAATAGTAGGGGACCTTAACACTCCACTTACATCAATGGATAGATCATTGAGACAGAAAGTCAACAAGGAAATAGGGGAATTAAATGAAAAACTAGACCAGATGGACTTAATAGATATATTGGGAATACTCCATCCCCAAACAGCAGAATACACACTCTTCTAAAGTGCACATGGAACATTCTCAAAGGTAGACCATATGTTGGGAAGCAAAGCAAGCCTCAATAAATTTAAGAAGATTAAAATCATGTCAAGCATCTTTTCTGACCATAATGCTGTGAAACCAGAAATCAACTACAAGGAAAAAGCTGGGAAAGGGACAAACATGTGGAGACTAAACAATATGCTACTGAACAACCAATGGACCATTGAAGAAATTAAAGGAGATATAAAAAAAAATCTGGAGACAAAAGAAAGTCAAAATACACCATACCAACTCATAGAGGATGCAGCAAAAGTGATCCTAAGCAGGAAATTCATAGCAATACAGGCCCACCTTAATAAACAAGAAAAATCTCAAGTAAGCAATCTTAAGCTACACCTAATAGAACTAGAAAAAGAAGAAGAAAGCCCAAAGTCAATGGAAGGAGGGAAATAATAAAAATTAGAGCAGAAATAATGAAATTGAAATCAAAAAGTCAGTAGAAAAGATCGATGAAACAAAGAGCTTGTTCTTTGAGAAGATAAACAAAATTGACAACCCCTTAGCCAGACTCACTAAAAAAAGAAGAGAGAAGGCTCAAATAAATAAAATTAGAAATGAAAGAGAAGTTACAACAGATACCACAGAAATACAAGGTATTATAAGAGAACGCTATGGAAAACCATATGCCAAAAAGTGGACAATCTAGAAGAAATGGATAAATTCTTAGACTCATACAACCTCCCAAAACTGAACCAAGAAGAAACAGAGAATCTGAACAGACCAATCGCAAGGAAAGAGATTGAAACAGTAATCAAAAACCTCCCAAAAAATAAAAGTCCAGGACCAGATGGCTTCTCTGGAGAATTCTACCAAACACTCAAAGAAGATTCAACACCTATCCTTCTCAAACTATTCAAAAAAATTGAAGAAGACAGAACACTTTCTAACACATTCTATGAGGACAGCATCACCCTGATCCCAAAGCCAAACAAGGACAACACAAAGAAAGAAAAATAAAAGGCCAATATCACTGATGAACATAAATGCAAAAATCCTCAACAAAATATTGGCAAACTGAATACAGCAATACATTAAAAGGATCATACACCAAGATCAATTGGGATTTATACCAGGGGTCCAGGGAGGGTTCAACAGCCACAAATCAATCAATGTGATATGCCACATTAACAAAATCCAGAATAAAAACCACATGATCATCTCAATAAATGCAGAGAAAGCACTTGACAAGATCCAACATCCATTTATGATAAAAACTCTCAATAGAATGGGTATCGAAGGAAAGTACCTCAACATAATGAAGATCACATGTGACAAATCCACAGCCAACATCATACTCAAGGGGGAAAAACTGAAAGCCATCCTTCAGAACAGGAACAAGACAAGAGTGCCCACTCTGACCACACTTATTCAACATAGTACTCGAGGTTTTTGCCAGAGAAATTAGGCAAGAAAAATAAATAAAAGGTATCCAAATTGGCAATGAAGATATGAAACTCTCACTGTTTGCAGACAACACAATTTTATATATAGAAAACCCTTAAGAATCCATCAGAAAACTATTAGAAATAATTAACAACTACAAAGTTGTGGGGTACAAAATCAACTTACAAAAATCAGTTGCAGTTCTATACTCTAGTAATGAACTAACAGAAAGAGAACTCAAGAATGCCATCCCGTTTACAATCACAAGGAAAAGAATAAAATATCTAGGCATAAATTTAACAAATGAGGTGAAAGACCTATACAGTGAAAACTATAAGACATTATTGAAAAAAATCGATGATGACATAAAGAAATGGAAAGATATTCCATGCACATGGATTGGAATAGTAAACATAGTTTAAAATGGCCATACTACCTAAAGCAATCTACAGAGGTAATGCAATTCCAATCAGAATCCCAATGACATTCTTCATAGAAATAGAACAAAGAATCCTAAAATTCATATAGCTAAATATGAATAGAATTGCAATAGCTAAAGCAATCCTGAGAAAAAAAGAACAAAGCTGGAGGCATCACAATCTCTGACTTCAAAATATACTACAATGCTGTAGTAATCAAAACAGCATGGTACTGGCACAAAAACAGACACACAGATCAATGGAACAGGATTGAAATTCCAGAAAAAAACCCACACATCTACGGACAGCTAATCTTTGATAAAGGAGCTAAGAATATACAATGGAGAAAGGAAAGTCTCTTCAAAAAACGGTGTTGGGAAAACGGGGCAGCCGCATGAAAAGAATGAACATAGACCGTTATCTTTTGCCATACACAAAAACTAACTCAAAATGGATTAAACCTTAAGGTAAGACATGAAACCATAAAACTCTTAGAAGAAAATATAGGCAGTACACTCTTTGATGTTGGTCTTTGAAAGATCCTTTTGAATATAATGTCTACTTGGGCAAGGGAAACAAAAGAAAAGATAGACAAATGGGACTTCATCAGACTAAAGAGCTTCTGCAAAAGGAAAGGAAACCAGGAACAAAATGCGAAGACAACCCACCAACTGGGAGAAAATATTTGCAAATAATATCTGACTAGAGGTTAATCTCCAAAATATATAAAGAAATTATACAACTCAACAACAAAATACCAAACAACCTGGTCAAAAAATGGGCATAGGATGTGAATAGACATTTTTTCAGAGAAGATATACAGATGGCCAACAGGCACATGAAAAGATGTTCAACATCACTAATCATCAGGGAAATGCAAATCAAAACTACAGTGAGATATCACCTTACACATTAGAATGGCTATAATTAACAAGACAAAAAACAACAAATGTTGGAAAGGATGTGGAGAAAAAGGAACACTTATACACTGCTGGTGGAAATGCAAACTGGTGCAGCCACTATGGAAAACAGTATGAAGATTTCTCAAAAAATTAAAAGTAGAAATACCATAGGACCCAGTTATCCTACTACTGAGTATTTATCCAAAGAACTTGAAATCAACAATACAAAGAGACTTATGCACCCCTATGTTCACTGCAGCATTATTCACAATAGCCAAGATGTGAAAGCAACCCAAGTGCCCATCGACTGATGATTGGATAAAGAAAGACGATGTGGTATATAAATATAATGGAATACTACTCAGCCACAAAAAGACAAAATCATCCCGTTTGCAATTACATGGATGGACCTTGAAGGTATTATGTTAAGTGAAATAATCCAGACAGAGAAGGACAAACACTGTATGATTTCACTCATATGTGGAAGGTAAACAAACACATGGACAAAGAGAACAATTTAGTGGTTACCGGAAGGGAAGGGGGTTGTGGGATGGGCATAAGGGGTAAAGGGGCACGTATATATGGCGACTGATAAATAATAATGTTGGACCGAAATTTCACAATGTTATAAACTATTATGACCTCAATAAAAAAAAAAATGTACTTTGCTATTGCTTTCAAACAAAGCTCCTGCTCATTAAGGACATTTTTACTCTGTGAAGATTCATACATACAAACCATGCTGAGTGCTGCGGAAATATACCCTCAAATGCCTCCCATGACCTTTGCCATCTCTTGTAGAGTGTGATCAACAAGAGCCTCATGAACAGCCTTTCACAGCATGGCCTGCTCAAAGAGACTATAAAATTCCAGGTAAATTAAAAATTTTTTTGACATGGTTTCCTAAAATTAGGTCTTGCCATAGAAGAACACAGCATGTGATCTCCATTTAGTCAAGAACTGTGTTATTTCCTTTGATAGAATTTACAGACTTTGTATGATTGCTACAAATTCTTGAGGCACATTCCTATAGATTTATACATACAGATATATATACATATATCTGTGTATTTTTTGCTTCTCTTTTGGATATGACATCAAAGCTGTTGAGTCTTATCAAATTATTTTGCTAGACACTTTACTCTTTCATCAGTTCTTTTTTTATTTGATTCTTTTGTGTTCTTTAGGTTGATCATTGACAGATAATAATAAATTCAAAATAATTCTTCAGTATTTACAATTTCTATTCCTTTTTTTAACTTATAACATCAGTTCAAACTTCCAGAGCAATGTTAAATATTGGCAGTGATGGTGGTCATTCCTGTCTTATTTAGGAATCTGAGATTCTTCTAGTGTCTTACCATCAAGTTTGTCATTAGTTTCTAATCAGTTTTCTTTATAATGCTAGTTAAATTCCAAAATTTCTCTGAGTTTTTATCAGGAAAGGATATTTAAAATTATCAAGTGCCCCTTTGACCCTTACTGGATTAAGCGGTATTTTCTTCTGTTAATCATGATTGCCATTTGTTTATGGAGAACCTGAGACTTTTGTTCGGTAGTATCTTGCTTTCTGTGTTCAGGTCATTGTTTCCTCATGGAGCCCTTGACCTCTCATTCTTCTGTTCCCTGTATTTCCTATACACGACCAGCTCCTTCCGGAGGCTGGACTGGATTCAGGTTCGGTTACTTTGGTAAGAGTTCTTCCCAGGTGGTGTTGTTTCTTCCTACTGCTTCACATTAGGGATCCCCTACTGTCTGGTTGTACCATTTTTGAGAGGTTAAGTTTGATCAGAGGCCTCCGGTATTGTTAGTCAGCAGTATATTTCATTATAAAGTTCCCATTAACCTTTTCCCTAATGGCTTTAGCATTTGTAACAATTCTGTCAATCTATTATTTTAATAGGAGTTGCAAAATAGTGATTTTAAAAAAATCTAAAGAAATGATGGATGGCAACTAGACTTTTGGTGGTGATCGTGAAGTCGAAATATAATGGCAAAAAAATGTCTGTTATTAATTTTTCCACTTAGTAGCTGAATTTTTCCATAAAGAGAAACTTAGGTCACCCTGAAATGCAATTAGTACAGGAAAGGCAGGATAACTGCTTGCTTTTCCTCTTACTTACCATTTGTTAGAACAACTAGTTGGTGCCCTGGTGACCTTAGAGAAAAAGAGGGAGGAGGTAGCTAATGTGGTGCTCCATCCAGCCAGGTGATGATTTTTGCTGCATTTCCTATTTCTGTCAACAAATGGGAATATCACAGAGTATTTTCACTTTTAAACTGTTGAAAAGTCTCTTAATTAGGGTCAGTAAATAACACTGGAGGGAGGAATTTTGTTCATCTCTATGAGCGGTAGATAACCTTCATCCTGCCTTACTAATTTTCCTTGTCTTCACCTCCACTTAATTCTGGTTGGAACATTTAGGACAACCACTCCCTGGAGGCATAAGGCAGTTTCATTTGTCTCAGGATGTTTTTTATCATTTGTTTTGGGATTCATGATTGATCAAGTGATATTTTACCATTTCCCCTATTTGCTGAGTAAGATGATAGAGCTTCCGGGGCTGGGCTGGTGGTGTAGTGGTTAAGTTCGCATGCTCTGCTTCAGTGGCTGGGGGTTTGCAGGTTTGGATCCTGGGTGTGGACCTACATACCATTCATCAAGCTATGCTGTGGCAGCATCTCACATATAAAAATAGAGGGAGATTGGCACAGCTCAGCAACAATCTTCCTCAAGCAAAAAGAGGAAGATTGGCAACAGTTGTTAGCCCAAGGCCAAGCTTCCTCATCCAAAAAAAAAAAGACTATGTAGCTTCATGTTGGGAGAACATGTTACATATCTGGGGCCAAGATACTGGGATGCCTATATCCCTGCAGGAACAGATACAAAGCTACTTGTTAGGTTCTTTATATTCCAAGATTTCAAGAGGCCCTAAAGAAACCAGAAGGGATGGACCCTACAGAGAAACAGCAAAAGCTGTCTCCATTCTTACTTCCTTAATAATAGCAATAACTTTATTATGGAATATGGGTGATAATGAGGAGGATGATGGTGATGGTGACAATGTTGATGACGATGATGTATGTGTGCTTGCATGTGGATATGAATTGGAAGTGATTATAAAAGATGGATTAATTTGGGGAAAGCATCTAGCCTGTATTAATCTGGATTTTGTGAGTCAGGGAGTAGGCAAAACAAATTTTCAAGCCTAGATCCGTGCATGTAAGTAGCATCTACCGTTACAACAGCCTCTGACATTCTACGTGATGTGAATCATCCGGGTAGACAGCAACTGTTCCAGCCGATGTTTGAGGTTCAATTCAGGGCCCATTGAGTCATTTTGAGAAAGAGTTGGCCCAAATCAAGAAAGTTTGTCTTCAGGTTTGTCCTGCAAAATCAACGTGCATTTTAGATCAAGGCTCCTTTTTGTCTTATTCATTGGAGAAATAGATGACGCAAAAGAAAAAAACCACACATTAGAAACAGGATGGACTCCACATTGTAGTTAGTGTATAGAGCACATGCTGTAAAACCTAACAGATAGGAACTGATGGAACACCCACTACGTGCCAGAAACCACACAAAACTCTGCAGATAGAGCAGTGGATGGGCTTTATCCCTGCCTCGAAGGGGTTTATTAGGCTATAATAAGAAATGCAGCACATAAATGGGCAACTACAAAGGATATGATAGTGTTTCAATAAGGATACAGCTGGGCTTCTCAGGGAGCTCGCAAGCAGAGTACCTAATGCAATCTTGGGGGGCTCAGGAAGAGGACCCCATAAGGGACATCTGAGATGAGATCTGCTGATGGGAGCAAGGATAAGAGACATCAAGGAACCCCATGTACAAAGGCCCTAGACCATCAGAATCCTATGTTCCTCAAGTTTTAAAGTATGAGGTGGGTCTGGAGTGGAGAATGGAGTGAGCAAAGCTGTAAGACATGAGCCTGGAAAAAATGGCAGTGAGCAATCGCGTTCAGCCTTGTAAGTCAGTAAGAAGTTCGGATATTCTTCTGAGGATGATGAGCTATTGAAGGGAGTGACATAAGTCAGGTCGATGTTTTAGAAAGGTTCCTCTGTCCCATAATAAGTTGTGAAACGAAAGACAGCATTTCATTTTCTTTTTCCATGCTTTCAGACATACATGCCATCCACAGGAGAGGGCAGACCAGCGTCTGTGATGTTTAGCTAAAGGTGAGAGCAGGCTAGCCCCCAGCACCTTCTCTGCCGCACGCCTTCCTCCATCTCCATTATTTCTACCAATTGCATGAACTCAACCTCGGGCACAATCCTTCATGGTCGTTTAACCAATAGGGAACCTCCATTACCTAGTAAATCAAAAGAATAAATAAAACTAACTTCGCTGTCCTCCGGAACAACTTAGAAACTATTGTTTTTCTAAGACACGGAAGCTGCCAACTTGTGGGGACAGTTGTTAGGAAACATCAACTCATGCATTTTTTGTGTCAGAGAATGGGAGATTAAAGAGCAAAACCAAAAGGAGTTATCTAGAAGGTAGGATCAAAACACACTTAGATATGGGCAGAGATAAGAAGCTTCCTGAACTTAAGAGGCTTCTGAATATGAAGTGCTTTGATTGGCAGGAAAACAAATGGGGAAAAAAAGGCAAAGTAACCAACTTCAAGTTTTTTGCGTGTAGTTTCAATTTAGAGTTAGAACAGAGGACGAGAAGTATACCTTTCTAATTGTAGAATCTTAAGGGGAAAAAGAGAGAGACAGAACAATATCTGAGTTTGGAATGAGGATGAGTCGCTAAAATGGTAAAGATGCTTCCAGAAGTAAGTACACTTCTTGACTGGTTTTAATCCTTCAAAAAACCCTGCTTAGTGAAATATTAGTGATCTACTTTGGCTCCTACCTGAAGGAGCTCTGGTGCAGAGAAGCGCTCAAGAGCACAGGACGAGTCAGCTCTGGGCCGAAGGCCCCGCTGCTCCTTGGTGCTGACTGAGTACTGCGGGGAGATTGCCAGTGACAGAAAGGGGTGAGGCGAAGAGGCCACGAAAAACAGCAAGCCTTCACCAAGACACACTGGGAAAGAACTTAGAGCCAGCAGAATTCTCACGTCTCAAGGTTAGTAACCTAGAAAAAAGGTTGGATGTGTCTGAGTTCACACTTTTAAAGTTAATAGTGTGGGGAAGAGTGGGGCTGTCGATAAAATGGCATGACAAGCAGATACAGCAGGAAAAGAGAGCTATGGGAAGCCTGTAATTAGCTGACAGGTTGATGCTCTATAAACCTGTAAGTTCAATGATGGGTGTAGTTTAGTAAAAGGGTGTCGTTTAAGTACTGTTTCTCAGCCGATTTCTAGAATCGTATTTATAATAGGTCTGATAGCATGGTTGGAGAATAAGAAGACTGAGCTAATTTTCCTGTGTCTGGGCTGTAAGGCTTAACCTTGCTGCCCTCAAGGAACACGGAGCAAGAATGAACTTATATACTAAATGTTCACCATCCAACTGTTTATTCTCCTATACAAGGGTTGGCGAGCTTTTTCTGTGAAGGGTCGGATAGTATTTTGGGCTCTGGAGGCAAGATGATCTCTGTCACAACTGTTCATCATACCACAAAAACAGCCATAGACAATATGTAAACAATGGGCGTGGCTGGGTTCCAGTTAAACTGTTCATGAAGATCTGACAGAAGGCTGGATTTGGCCCACGGGCCGTAGTTGGCAGAACCCTGTCCTAGAGGATCCCCACCAAATCCAAACTGATGTCTCTGCTTTGACTGGAAGGGAGTTTTTACTGTTCGCTCAGAGGAAAGTCTAACTCCTGGGGGCAGGTCTATGACTTGCTGGAGTTCTAAGGGCATCACGGTCTGAGGGAAACCACAAGTCCTCAATGGAAAAACTCTCTTAAGGAGACATTTTGAGGCAGGGGGCAGAAACCTAGATTGTAATGCTCCTGCCGAAGTCTTGCTGAAAGCATGAGCCTCTTAATAGCGGGACATCCCAGCCAAAGGCGTGGAGTCAAACTCCTGCATCTGAAAGAAAGGGAGGGAACAAAGCCCCCACACCCGTAATCTTACCAGCCCAAGTCATTTGTCCTCAAAGTTTAGCACAGGCTTTCTGTTTTACAATCCTCTTCTTTCCAGTGTGTCAATAGGTGAGGAAGTGAGGAAGGGAAGTGAGGAACAGAATCAGAACAGGAACAGATTGCTCATCATACACGTCAAGTGTTTCAGCTGGAGAGGGGAAGGCGGGCTTGGGTAACTGAGCAGAGACTAGAATCCCCCCAAAGTTCAGAAAGGGCAGAGATATGAGGGAAAGCAGAGCACGTCACAGAGAGCAGAAGCAATGAAGCTGGGGAGATGGAGAAATGTCTGTGAGGACAGCCTGAAAGAAGGAAATAGCACGTCTCAACATTGTCACCCAACCCAGGTCACCAGGGAGCCTGCAGTCCGAGGCAGGCTTGTGAGATGAATTCCAACTTACGTGGTTAGCAGAGATGTGTCAATAGTAGAGAGATCCAGTAATATTTTGATTAATGACTTCCTTGAGGATGAGGCTCTTTTATACAGACAGCTCTATTAGAAAAAAATCTTCAAGCCAAAATCTCTTCATAAATCATGCAAAAAATCACTGCCTACACAACAGAAATAGCTCAAGCGCAGTCTCTATTTGTCTTTGGTTAGATGTTGATAAATAGGGCTCATCCTTAGCAAAGTTGTAACAGCTGAACTTTATCTTCAGCTGCAAGTCTTTCTGCACATTTCCTTCAGATCTATGACCTCTCAGTCCCTTGATTTCAGACTCTTCGCAATGCCGATGCACTTATGCTCTCTTCTTCTCTTCGCTGACTTGACTTGGGATGCCTCGGAAATGGAGGGGTGGCTGCAAGTTATTATCAACTAGCACCCCTTCCCAATAACCCTCCCCACACCTGATTCCCTACTCCCAGGGGGAGGGAGTTCACTGAGGGGCTGGTGGTAGGAGCCCTTGAGAGCGGAAGAGGCTATGTGACTTGGAATTTCTTTTAGGATCCATAGTGAGTATGCTGGAGTAGACATCTCCTTTGTCCCTTTGTGCCTCTTACCTCTCATCGGCACCTCTCATACTTTACCCAACCCTTACCTCCTTTCTTTTCCTGGTGATACACACACTCACGTATGCACACACACTATATAGATATATATGTGTTTGGCATTTGTTTAATAAGCACTTAATAATTTGATATAGCATAAATCATTTGTCTGACACCCTGGACTCTGAGCTCCCACATTACTTGTTTCCAGCCGTGATCACAAAGCTGTGACTCAGAGTGCACCACCGGACTCTGGTCCTGGAATGTGCCATTAGGCATTTGCAGACTGGCTGGTTGGGGGATCAAGTCATGTGAATAAATGCAAGGCCAACGGCAAAATACGGTAGCTCCTGCAGCTGAAAGACCCGAGGTGGATTTGCATTCTTGCTATTCACGAGCAGGAATTTTTTTTTTATTGAGGTAAAATTCACATAACCTTAAAATAACTATTTTAAAGTGTACAATTAAGTCGCATTTAGTACATTTGTAATGTTCTGAAATTACCACCTTTATCAAGTTCCAAAACATTTTCATCATCGTGAAAGAAAACCCCATAGCTTAAGCAGTCATTCCTCATTTGCCCCTCCTACCAGCCCCCGGCAGCCACCAAGCTGCTTTCTGTCTCTATGGATTTACCTATTCTGGATATTTCATGTAAATGGAATTCTACAATATGTGAACTTTCGTGTCTGTGTTTTTCCATTTAGAAAAATGTCTTCAAGGTTCATTTATGTTGTAGCATGAATCAGTACTTCGTCCGTTTTTATAAGTGAATAATATTCCATTGTGTGGATTTGCTACAATTTGTTTATCTATTCTTCTGCTGCTGGATATTTGTTTCTACCTCTGGCTCTTAGGAATAGAGTTGCCATGAACGTTGGTGTACCAGCATTTGTTTGAGCACTTATTTTCAGTTCTTTGGGGTATAACCCTAGGAGTGGAGTTGCTGGGTCACATGGTTATCTGGTTTAACTTTTTGAGGAACTGCCAAACTGTTTTCCACAGCAGTTGCACCATTTTACATTCCCACCAGCAATGCACAAAGGTTGCACTTTCTCTACATCCTCTCCAACACTGTTATTTTCCCTGTTTTTGATTGCAGCCATCTTAGTGAGTGGGATTACAGCCAACCCTGGGGTTCTAGTGGTTAAGATTCAGTGCCTCACTGCTGCCCCCTGGGTTTGTTTCTCAGTGAGGGAACCACACACATCTGTTGATTGTCATGCTGTGGCAGCTGCGTATTGCGGTGATGCTGAAAGCTATGCCGCTGGGATTTCAAATACCAGCCGGCTCACTCATGGTGGAGAAGTTTCAGCAGAGCTTCTAGACTAAGACAGACTAGGAAGAAGGACCTGTCCACCTGCTTCCCAAAAATTAGCCATGAAAACCCTATGAGTAGCAGAGAGCATTGTCTGATACAGCACCGGAAGGTGAGAGGATGGTGCAAAAGACTTGGTAGGGCTCAGCTCTCGTGTCCACAGGCTCACGAGGAGTCAGAATTGACCAGACCAACAAGCGGTGGGGGTGAAGCGGTATCTCTTTGTGGTTTTGATTTGCATTTCTCTAAAGACTAACGATGTTGAGCATCTTTTCATGTGTTTCTTGGCTGTTTGTATATCTGCTTTGGAGAAATGTCTCTTCAAGTCCTTTGCCTATTTTTAAATTGAGTTGTTTGTCTTTTCGTTGTTGAGTTGTAAGAGTTCTTTGTATATTTTGTATACTAGACCCTTATCAAATGTATGATTTGCAAATATTTTCTCCCATTCTTTAGGTTGCCTTTTTACTTTATTGATAATGTCATTTTATGCACAAAAGTTTTTAATTTTGATGAAGTCAGATTTATTTTTCTTTTATTGACCATACTTTTGGTGCCATAGCTAAGAATTCTTTGCTGAATCCAAGGTCATGAAGATTTATCCCTATGTCTTCTTCTAAGAGTTTTATAGTTTTCGCTCTTATATTTAGGTCGCTGATCCATTTGAGTTAATTTTGTATGTCGTGTGAGGTAAGGATACAACTTTGTTCTCTTGAGTAGGGCTATCCAGTTGTCCTAGCACCATTCATTCAAGAGACTACTTTTTCCCCATTGAAGGGCCTTGGCACCATTGTTGAGAATTGGTTGGCCATAGATGTATGGATTTATTTCTTGATTCTCAATTTGTTCCATTGGTCTATGTCTATCCTTATTCCAGTATCACATTATTTTGATTTCTGGAGCTTTATACTAAATTTTGAAATCGATAAGTATTAGTCCTCCAACTTTTTCTTCTTTTTCAAGGCACTTTGCAGTTCTATGTAAATTTAAGGATCAGCTTTTCCATTTCTGCAAAAACGACTATTGAAATTTTGATAAAGATTGCATTGAACCTGTAGATTGCTTTTTCCCTTGCAATTTGGATGCCGTTTCTTTCTTTTTCCTATCTAATTGCTCTGACTAAAACTTCCAGTACAGTATGAATAGTGGTGGTGAAAGTGGGCATCCTTGTGTTCCTGATCTTAGAGGGAAAGCTTTCACCATTGCGTATGGTATCAGCTGTGAGTTTTTCATACATGTTCTTAAGTAGCAGTGATTTAAGTTCTCTGAGCACGTTTTCTCGCCTGTCACTTGCTTTTTTCTCAGACAGATCCATTCGTTGACCTTTTCTAACATGTCTACAAGGGCCTCATTTCCTCCAAGTTTCAGCTTCAGTCAGGCAGCCTCCATAATGAGCAGTCCTGGCTCTCCCTAGGCCTGTTAACCCTAAGGGCAGAAATAGATTCCTCCTTACGCTCCTCTTTGAGTTGTTGCCTCACCCCTGTTTGGCTGTTTTTGCTTTTCATCACCTCCCTAGCAGTTTTTCTTATGAAATATCTTCTACTGAACCATTGGGTATGGGGTCTGTTTTCCTAACTAGACTCTCACTGGGACACATGGAGTTAAGGAAATCTATTATTGTTATATGTCTATACGGTAATAGATAATGGCCTGGCAGCCTGTTCATCTCTCTTCAGCTCCATGGGAATCATCCTAGTCCCAGCCACCAGCCTACCCTGCTCAGATTATGGCAATAATGATATCCTTTTTTGCTTCTCTCCAATCTAGTTTTCAGCAGCAGCCAGAACAATTGTATTAGTTCAGATATATATGGATGCAGGTAACAGAAATTAGTTTTTTGGTTTATAAGATATGGAAATTTATAATCTCACACAATTTGTTCAGACTCTAGTGTTGGTAGATTTAGTAGCTCAGTGATGCCATCTGAGACCCAAGTTTATTCCCATCACTTTCTGCCATCTGCTTTGTCCTCAGGCTAATTTTCTTCAAGATGGCTGCCTCTAGTAACTGGGGCAACATTTTTTCTTGTTCACATACAATAAGATTCCAATATGAGAGAGAGAAAGAGAGAGATTGAGAGACAGAGGGAGAGGAGGGAGACCTGTCTTTCTGACATGGAATGGAAATAATCTCCTGTACTCTGATTGGGACAACTCAGTCTGCAGTTGCCTTCTCCGCTCCAGCCTCCCACATTAATCAGGGTTGTTAGCGGAGTGGCTTAGATTTGTCGTAATATCCCTGTGAGCAGGAGAAGGAGTGGATACACAAACAAAATCAGGTTTCTGTTAAGAGTAAGGAAAGGGAAATGTGTGATGTTCGGTTATCTTTCTAAGAATTTAAATTGGATCGTGTCATTCTGGTGCCTAAAAGTCTCCAATAGCTTTTACTTGCCCTTAGAATCATATCAGAAAGTCTACAAGGGCAAACAATCTCACACCATCTATCTACGCAGTCAAATCTCTGTCATCTTTTGTCTCAATTGTTCCAGTTACAACAACTTTTTAAAAAGTTCTTTTCAGAGTTATGTTTATTTCTACCACAGACGTATGTCCAGGAATTGTGCTTCGTGCTGGAGTTACATATGTGAGCAAGATGCCGTGTCTTCTGACAAGTTTTAACTCCTTTTCACGTCATGCAAGGCACTTTCAATCCAGACCCAATTTCATTTTTGTCGCTTCTCCACCTGCTAGACTGAAGTCACACATTTCCTGAAAATGCCCCATGGTTGTCACTCCTTTATCTCCCTTTCCCACTTCTCTAGTTGGAAAATGTTATTTAGGTTGGAAGGCTTAGATCCAGTGCATTTTTTCTAGGAAAACTTTCCCAAATCTATTAGAATGAATTATTCCCTCTCTGGGATGTCATAAAACTTGATCAAATAACTTGTATAGAAATCATCAAATTTCATTATAATAAATTGCTTCTTTAATCTGTTGGACTCAATACATTACACAAGACTTGAGGGCAGAGACCATGTCTTCCTCATGCGTGCATCTCCAGGGCCTAAGCAGGGTACCTGGCACAACTCAGTAAAATTTTCAACAGATTGTTTCATTGAATTACTTAGAAAACAGAGATAACAGATACCTTGTCTAACTATTTCACAAATAATCTCATAGCTGTGAAAGCTTTTGTAAAATAGAATGCTATGTAAGCATAGCATATAACATTGTTATATGTACACATTGTAATTTTGTTCTGACTATTATTACATTGTTGATTTCATGTTTCCTGAAACAGTTCCTCTGTTAGATACTGCTGTTGAGCAGTGAACACATACTAGTAAACTTTTGGATTGAATTACATAGGAGGTTCAGAGTTGGCCTTAGCCAAAATTATCTTTAGTGGTTCTTGCTCCCCTTTTTCCCAATTTTTATCCATCTTTTATTTTTATCCTCTCATCAGGGGCCAAATGCATTTGCATAATTCCTCTTGTTATAGAGACAATAAGATATTTTATACTGACATGGTAAAAGGTTCCTAAACAAGTTCTTAAGAAATTGAACTGTTATTGTACAAGAGAGGGCAGGGAACAATGACGAACCTAAGAGACTGGTCATGTTTTGACATTGTAGCATGATCATATAAGATGTAACCATTGGGGGAAATTGAGTGAAGGGCATATGGGTCTTCTCCGTACTATCTCTGCAAGTTCCTGTGACTTTATAACTATTTCAAAGTAAAAAGTTAAAAAAAAAATCAACCGTAATGGTAGACTTGAACGTGCCGAACCACAATGCTTTTGTATCTGGAGGGCCTGCAGTGGTCCCTTCATCACCCTCAAAGCAAATGCCTGAGGTCAGCAAAGGGGTAGAGGTGAGAGGAAGGCCATGCACAGTGGAGCGTCCACACTGTTGGAGCCTCCAAACGCGGGAGCCAAACGCTCCTCCCCTCACCCTTCAGTCTCTGCTCCACTCTCACCTCTCAGTAAAGACATCCTGGGCCTTCTGGGGTACAGGGAAATGCTCCCAGCCCCTTCCTGAGCCCCACTTCCCTGCTTTGTTTTTCCTCGTGCGCTTACCACCTATAACTGGCTATGTTTTTTACTTCTTTATTTTAGTTTCTGTCTCTTCCCACTAGAAAGTAAGTTCCATGATGGCAAGGATTTTTTTTTTTTTTTTTAATTTATTGTTGTATCCTCATTGCTTAGAGCAGAGCTTGGCACAGAGCACATGCTCAGTAAACGTTTGTTCAATGAATGAATCTTTTCAGAAAATGAAAGCTTGAAAATAACCTACTTCCCCAGGAGAGAAGTAAGTCTATTCTGCCCATCCTTGTACGAGAGCAAACCTAACTTTGAAGCTAAGACCTTTTTCCTGTGTTCATACTTCAGACAAAGAAGACACAACTGATAATATCTGAGAGGAAGGAAATAGTGCATGGTGTTGGGCCTCTTTATATAACACTATAAAAATTTTCTTTTTTATAGACCATCTACCCAAACGGCTTCCAGAGATGGATTATCTTATTTTCCTCTTGGCTATTCTTCATGTATACAAAGGTAAAGATAATGTCTTCATTTAAAAAATTTACTCCTTTTTTGGTCTTACAGTGTGATGTATTCAGAATTTATAATGCTTTTTAGTCGACTTGGATAATTTCTTACTTGTTCAGAAAAACTACAAGTTACAAATATCAATTATCAGCAGTGGAAAGCTTTTTAGACTAAGGTAGAAACTGTTAGGCTTTACAGTGATCTCAATTTACTATCTTGCTAGGTCTTAGAAAGCTTAGAATAAGCTTAAGATGTCTATTTGGTGTTTCAACCATCAAGCCTAATTGAATTAATGTAATGTTGTATATTTCAGTTCTGTGTGAAGAGATGTTTTGGGACACAACTGTTAAACTTGCCAAGAATATGACTCTAGAATGTGTGTATCCTTCAACGGACACCTTAACCCAGATGGAGTGGTTCAAGGTCAATGCAATGGAGAAAGAGTCCCTAGTAATTTTTAACCCTACTTACGGAGCGATCATAAGACAGCCTTATGCTGATAGGGTTTACTTTTCAAATTCAACCGTGACTCCTAATGATATGACCCTGTCCTTTCATAATGCCTCTGAAGCTGATGTTGGCTTCTATTCCTGCTTTCTTCATACTTTCCCACATGGACCTTGGGAAAAGGTGATACAGGTGGTTCCACCCGGTAAGTGAAAATTTTATTTATCTTTTTACCCATCTATGACATTTGATTATATAAAGCCCAAGTAGAAACTATGAAATGCTTTATAATATTTTTATAGAGTTTTCCAATTCCACTTCTAGATTCTATGATACTATTGTTTCAAGGAAATAATTCTGTGAATTAATTTCATTTTTCTTAATGTGCTATCATTTCTGAGTAGAAGCATCTTCCACATTTGAATGTAGTGGGAGAAAGCACAGGTTTTATATTGTCTTAGTGAAATCTTGAGCCTGGATTAAACTGATGTTGGCAACATTTGGGTTCAGGAACCAGAGACCGCCCTCTTTGTGCTTTGTCCCAGCAATGTAGTACCCTTTCCTTTTGCTAGGCACTCGGTGCTAGCTTCAGCTTCTGCATCTTCAGAATCCTTTCTATAAAACTGAATCTAGATTCATTAGTGAATCCTGGGCAGAGTTCAAGCTCTGGCTCCATTTTTGGCCTCACCCAAGTTTCACTGGAGAGAACCCTTCAGAAATCACTAACTGTCATTTCCGAAAGAATTGAATGATATCTTGATGTATTTTCTGCTGTGTCTACAATTGCTTGTGGTTTGGTGTTTGTGCCCTAGTCCTTTGAGTCACATGAGTTGGGTATTGTATGTTGGAAAAACTTAGATTTTCTAGCCTTTACTTCTTATATAACCTATGTGAGCTCTTCGATCCCTCTGAATCTCAGGTTCCTGAATGGTAAATTGTGCTAATAATACCTTCCTCTTTGCTGAATGGTTTGGGATCATATATTTAAAGAATTTGGCTCATGGTGGTCAGAGAATGTTAGGTATTATTATTATCATTATTATTTCCTATGCTTTTTATACAAAATTAACAATGATGAACTTTCAGATGTCAGCAACAGCCTAGGAAAGGAAATAATTTGGAACTGTGTGTTTCTTCTCTGGTGTCTCTCAAATTATATTCCAAATGGGCATCCAGTAGAGCACATTATGTGACACCTGATATAGTGCTTTCTTTTTAAGGGATCCATATTATAAAAGAACAGTTTACAGCATTATGTATGAATATTAGATGGACAGGAGGTAAGAAAATTTCCATGTGTTAGTTTTCCCTTTCTCTTTGGATGTAGCTAAGCCCAAGAATAATTTTGTGCATATGAGTGAGGCTTACAGAGTGCCAATAGGCAAAATCTCTTTAGTTAAACACTCATTTACTAAAGACTTCATTTTGCCTTTCGAGTTCTCATTTGTTGTTGTGTGCAGTCCCCTGTTAGATGTTGTGCACACGTTTTTAGTCCACTTTTGATTAGCCATGCAACTGCAGGAGAGAATTGGAAAGATCTTAAAGTGGAGTGAGCCATTTGACACGTGACCTGAGCCACCAAGGCCAGAACAAGATGGGCTTTCCTCCCTGCCTGGTCGACAAGCCTTTGCAGTTTGAGTCCCAGATCAGGTATTCCAATTTCTGTCAAAGAACAACCAGTTGAAAACAGGTAGAACACTGGTTACCAGGGGCAGTCAGGAGGGGAAAAGGGGAGATGTTGGTCAAAGATACAAAGTTGCATGTATATAGGATGAATCAGTCTAGAGAGCTAATGTACAGCATGAAGACCATAGTTAATAATACTGTGTTGAATGCTGGAAATTTGCTAAGAGAGTAGATTTCAGCTGCTCTCATCACACACACACACACACACACACACACACACAAAAGGTAACGGTGTGAGGAGGAGATATGTTAATTACCTTGACCATAGTAATCATTTATATACATAAATATATATAATCATCATGTTGTATACCTTAAATATATACCATTTTTATTTTTTAAAAAAGAAAACAGGTAGCTGGATCTCTTCTGAAAGTTTAGGATAGAAGATGTATATATTGGATATCTTATTCTGGATAAATGGTACTCTTTATGCAAAATTATGTCAAAATGTGTGTTAACTTCACATAGGCATTTCTTAATTAGTAACTGATTCAGAGGATTTCATGGTAAGAATGGCTGCATTTATCTTACTGCTTCATGCGAAAATATGTAGAGGCGGTTTGGGAAGTGACATTTCAAAGGCAGCCCTTTCAGGCAGAGGTTGTGGTGGAAGTGGGGTCGTGGAGAGAATTACCATAACCCATGTGTCTCTAGCTTTACTAGTCAGTTAAAGCAAATGTGGTTATATTGATGGAAATGTCCCCTGAAATGGGTGGCCCACTCCAAGTACTCCACTACCTAACTTTTCCCGGATGCCTACTGTAAATGAATTAAACAAATGTCATCTCACTGAATACTTATGAAACACCACGGGAGAAGTAATGGGTTTCCATTATACACTGAAGAAACTGAGGTGCGGGGTCATTAACTAACTCAAGGTTGCTAAGCTGCCAATCACAGCCCCAGGGTCAAACCAGTTGATGTTCCTGAAGTGCCAGAAATGAGATGAAGGGGAGCTTGACTCCAGCAGAGCGAACAAGGAGGTTCAAGGAGTCAGGTCAGATTGGACCTTGAAGACTTGGAAGGAGTTTTGTTTTGTTTTGAGGAAGATTAGCCCTGAGCTAACAACTGCCGCTGTTCCTCCTCGTTTTGCTTAGGAAGAGTGGCCCTGAGCTAACATCTGTGCCCATCTTCCTCTACTTTTTATGTGGGATGCCATCAAAGCATGGCTTGATGAGCGGTGCTAGGTCTGTGCCCGGGATCCAAACCTGTGAACCCGGGCCGCCAAAGCAGAGCACGCAAACTTAACTGCTGTGCCACCAGGCCAGCCCCAGGAATTTTTTAAGATAGAGAGACCGGGTAGAGGGAAGGAGAGAAAACGGGGAGAAAAGGGCATCTTAAGGGGTACTGATGGCATGGAGAAAGGCACAGCGTAAGTTTAAAATGCATGCAGTGGTCAGAGAATGGACCTGTTTGACTAGAGCACAGAGCCTCAGCAGGATGTGGTTCTCACTTTGGGCACTGAAGCCCTTCACTGACATGAAAGGTGGCCTGAGAGGAAGAAACTGTGAGGATGGGACCCTCTCCCTGCCCACACCAGCAAAGGGCTCAACATGTAATGCTTTGGGTTCCCAGGTAAGGTTTTCTATGGTAGATTCTATGTTAAAAAGTAAGTTGAGGTCCACTTGGACAGCAGAACATCAGAGAAGAGCCTGGAAATTTAGGATGGCCCAGATCTCACTGCACTTAATGGAGTCTGAACTTCACTCTGTAACATAGACCACGAGAAGTCACTGTTTTTCAGTTGGAGACACAAAATAAACCAAGTTTTTTCACCACCCAGAAGATTAAATAATTTGCAGTCTATAGAAGGGGAAGAGCTTAAGGGCAGAGTGAACAAATACCATTTCATGGATTGGAACACTTATCCACTGCTGGTAAGAGAGTAAACTGGTGTATCTATGGTACTATCAGTGTCGGTAATATTCAAGGTTCTCCAGAGAAACAGAGCCAATAGGATGCTTATGTATGTAGAAGGAGATTTATTATAAGGGATTGGCTCATGAGATTGTGGAGACTGACAAGTCCAAATCTGCAGTGTGGACCAGCCGACTGGAGACCCAGGCAGTGCAGACGAAGTCAGAAAGCAGTCTGCTTTAGAATTCCCTCTTGTCTAGGGACGCCAGTCTTTTTGTTCTGTTCAGACCTTCACCTGATTGGGTGAGGCCTACTCACATTGTGGAGGGCCACCTGCTTACTCAAAATTCACTCATTTAAATGTTAATCTCATCTAAAAACATCCTCCAAATTAACAAATAAAATTAACCATCACATCTATTTTGGAAAATGATATGGTGTTAGCAGGATAAAGAACCCCATATCCTGTAATCCAATAACTCCACTCTGTTAGATATTCCAGTGAGTGCCCACATGTAGGAGACATGCCTGAGAATGTTTATAGCAGGAGTGATTGTAGAAGCAAAAAATTGATAACAACCCAAACACCCCTCAACAACAGAATGGACAACACATTGGAGTCTATTCCTAGAGTAGGATACTTTGCATGGCTAAAAATGAACGATTTTTCACTACTCGCTCACCAACAGCAATGAACCTCAGGAGCAACACGTTGAAAGAAAAAAGCAAGTTATAGAAAAGTACAGCAGGTATGATTCCTTTCCTTTAAAGTTTAGAAACATGCAAAACTAAACAATATGTTATTTATAGATACAAATATGTGTGGTAAAACAGCAATGCTCCAAAGCACCGGCAGGAAGGGGATAGAATCAGGAAGGGGCACAAAGGTCTTCAAAGTTCTCAGTCATGGTGTTTTTCTTATACAGGTGTTTTATTTCCCACTTGTATCAAAATGTCTTAACAGATCTGGCTTGTGTAAATGGGTGTGCTGACTTGTGGGAGCTGAATGCACTTCTCCATTAATTCAGTCATCAAGTCTTTATGGAGAACCCATTATATTAGAGATAACGTTTGTGGTTCGAAAGATGGAAAGACCTGAGTCTTAGCTCTAAACAGTATGCAGGGTATTAAGGGAGATAAAAGTTGTATATTGCAAATCATAATTTAAAGCAAAGAGAAGTCATATTGTAGTTCACAGGATAGAATTTACTTTTAAACCAGGAAATTCAGGATAGAGTCCCTGAAAAAGTGAAATTTGCAATTAACCTTCAAGGAGGTACGTCAGAATACTTGGACACAGAGATGGGTGGAGCAGCATTTCAGGAGAATTACTTTAAAAAGTATCTAGAAAATAGGGGCCGGCCAACTGGCGTGGTGATTGGGTTCACACACTCTGCTTCTGCCTGGCGGCCCAGGGTCTGCAGGTCCGGATTCTGGGTGCAGACCTACTACCGCTCGTCAAGCCACATTGTGGCGACATCCCACATAAAAATAGAGGAAGAACGGCACAGATGTTAGCTCAGTGACAGTCTTCCTCAAGCAAAAAGAGGACGACTGGCAACAGATGTTAGCTCAGGGCCAATCTTCCTCACATGCACACACACAGAATTATCTAGAAACTAGATAGCTGTGGCTCTGGTTTAACCTACTTTGCAAGATAATTTTCATTTTTAAAAAAGGACTCTAACAACAACAAAATCTCTCAAATTAACTGACAGGTAGGATTGGTCAACAACTAATGTGTTTTTTTCTGGTTTATAATTCATGGCTTGGTTTACTTCAACATGTTGAACTTAATGCTTCAAAAGGCATAGGAATCCAGACGTTTTATGCAATTATATTTTGCAGTCTATCTGAAGATATTTGCGCACTTTCACGTCAGCTTTTGTTTTGTCTATCCCAAATTCAGAAGGAAGGAAGAAAACATATGAAAATGACACTGCCTTATGTATTACTGACAGGGGCCAAGTGGTGGAGGGGAAGACTTGGCCTAAAAGGCTTTTTTACCTGTCAAAGGAGATTCCAAACAGCGTTAAGAAGTCCACAGGAGAACAGTCTTGCTTCCCTTCCTGTCACAAGGTCACCAATACACGCCAGCATGTTTTGTCCTAGGTGGATTCTTTTAGCTCTGCCCATCATTGGTATCTCTATCTCTCTGAAGTATTTTTTTTAAGTGGAGTGGAGAAATAAGAAAAAAAAGTTTCAAATTTACATTTATTTAAAGAATTAAGCCATAAACTCTCTCTTAAGGTCAATTCTTACAAGCTCAGAAATAAGTCACAATAGTTTTCCCATCTAGATATCTGCGTGTATGTGTACACACACACACCCACATACCACACATATATGCGAATAAAAAAGAGTTCTGTAAAATGTTACATTTCAGCAGTTTTTCATTTAAGAAAGAGAACAGGTATTGAATAGCACCAATAAGAAATAGTCAACTGATGAAATAGAAGCATTTTAAAGGCTTAAAAATCTCATTCCTTGATGAAATAAAATAGTATGTAGAGAAGGCAGAGGGTAAAGAGTGTTTCAAGACTCATGGAAACTACGGTTATGGTCACTGCCCTGCTCAAGGGTGAGATGAATGGGAATCTGAGAGCGGAAGGGTCACCAGAACCAGGCCAACATTGTTTTCATTGAATTGCTTTCCATTTGCTAAGCTTGGAAGGAGCATGCTCAAGAACACATATCATCATGAGATTCTGCTCTCAGGCTTTGGGGTCAAGCTCTGTAATCAACAGTTAAAAAGACAGAAATTAAAAAACCCCTCTAAAACAAGACAATACTGGATTTATATACCTAACTAAATTCAATAATTGAATGGCTGATAAATTTTAACGTCCAAACTCAAGAGTGTGTTTGGGTTTCATGAGAGTCATGTCTTCTGTTTGTCCATCTCCATGTACAGACCTCTCTTCCGTTACTCTAGCTGCCTAGATGCCTGTGAGGCCACCCAATCTTTCACACTTATCAGTTGTAGCCATATCCAGAAGACAACTTTCACTTTAGACTTGTTCAAAAATGCACTCAGGCACTCCCCAGCAGAGGATGAAATTGAGTGTGATCTTTGCTTGCAACTGTTTTGTTTACTTACATAAACCCTACCCTTCCTTCAGTAGATTTTTTTTTCCCCAAGACGACCTTAGGGTAGGAGGATATTTGACTGAATTGTTGGAGAATGAGTTACAGTGGAAGCTTGAGAACAAAGTTTTCCCTGTGGCTCTTGAAGATTTTCTTAGTGGAGCTGGAGACTGTGCAGTTCTTGGGTCTTCCTTGAACTTTCAGTGTTCAAGCCAACTCACACTTCTTCTAGCACTCTTGACCACAACTGCTCTTTCCCCAGTGCTTCAAGTGGCTGCCAACCACAGTATCTAGAACACGTTTCCTCTTCAGAGTGGGTGCCGGGGGTGTGTGGGTGCCAATGAAGGGTGGGGATTGTGGCTTCATGTGTGAGTAAAAACCATCCGAATAACTGGAACATGCTCAGCCCACACATGTTGAGACTTCTCCTCTGGGCCATCTTGGCTTCTGTATTCTTTTTTAAAATTCCTCTCATCAAAGGTTGAGAGCTGCAGACGTCAAGCATTGTTCTCCAGCACTTTCCCTCAGAAACTTCTCTGTAGGATTAGTGAGTAGGTGTCAGTGATCTTAAAGAGACCTTATGGGAACGTGCCGGTGACAGATGACAGTCAAATTGTAATTCTGCTTTTTTAAGATAAAAAGGCTGGATTTTGGATGTTTAAAAACAAACAAAAAGGAAGATAAGTAACCAAGGAAAGAAGGAAAAAATAAAGTCCTCAGCTGACCAGTCTTGGGGCTCCTCCGTCTGCTTTCCCTTCCAGTTACCGCTGTCCTGTCCCACTTTATTTAGCATTGATAAAAAAGGCTTTGTTTCTAGACTCAGCTTTTCTTGCTGGTTTTCGTTTTTGTTTAGCTTTACAGGGAGCTGAGGTTGCAAGCAAGATGGCTTTTCCTTTCCTCTGAGAAAATTTCCGAAGACATTTAAAATTTTGAAACCGTTAAGAATTTTAAGACTATCAAGTTAATCCTTCAGGTATCAATGGGAAATTATTCCCCCAGGCAACATCTCTTCTACTTACTCCACAATAGTTTTAATTAAATAACTCAGCTGATGGGGCTTCTGGCACTTCCTGTTAGAGATTATTCACAATCCAATAAATCTCAATGTGGGAAAGTTTTCCCTTACTTCAGCTATTTAACCAACTTCCTTTTTTTTAACAGTCTTCTTCATAACCTGCCCTGAGAGAAAGGTCCACGTTCCGTAGAAGATCGATATAAAAAGCTTTCTAAGGACAGAGATACGATACGTGATACTCACATATGATAGCTCTGTGAATAGCTACATGCCTCATACCTGCTGGTTTTAGTAGGGGGATGATTGGCCAATAAGAATGAAGTCTGGGCACGAATTCTGTGAGCATTTAAGTAAGCGCACCATTTACCTAGCAGAATACTTAGGAAACTTAACATCCTCATTTCAGCAGACCAGCTCTTAAGAACATGCTTGTTCCATTTCTTCGCAGGCTAGGTGAAATTCTATATGCTACCAACGTTGACATTTCCAGAATAGTTTAGTGAAGGGGCATGTGTGTATTGTGTGTAGAGGACAGTTTCCTTCTTGACATATAAAGAACCCCAGAATTCAGAAAATTTTAGGTTATCCACCTAATGCATTCCACTAACGGATAGAGTACATTTATTTCTCTTTACAAACTAGTTGCTATAATTGGAAGTATACCATTTTTCATCTGAGAAACAACCAGAGAATTCAATTATAGTCATGTACCATATAACCATGTTTCGGTCAAGGATGGACCACATATAGGATGGTGGTCCCATGAGATTAGTGCCATACAGCCTAGGTGTGTAGTATGCTATACCATCTAGGATTGTGTAAGTACACTCTATGATGTTTGCACAACGGTGAAATCATCTAAGTGCATTTCTCAGAACGTGTCTCTGTCATTAAGTGACACATGACTGTGTTGTCTCTGAGACAGACTTGGTAATGTTAATATATGTTCTCAAATGAGATTGTTTTGTCTGTCACATTAGCTTATGACACTGTATTTCTCTAAGTATGTCTTTATTATCTTCTAAGAAAGATAGTTGTTCATTTAAATAAATGAGTAAATATGAAGAACATTTATTTAACATATGGCTTGTTACTTCTTCTATTTTTCTTAAATCCTAGAAATAGTTCCTAAAAGAATGAGCATTTAATAAGATGGAAACGTTTCCAATTACTGGCATTGTGTTTCTTTGAGTTGACACAGTGTTTGAATTTTTATTCTTGACATGGTGTATTATGTTTTCTGTGAAAATAGTAGAATTGAACCAAAGGGCAAATTATTAAATCTTGTTGCTCAAATGATGCTTTGAGGTATTAAAATCTGCCTTATTGGATGAATGTTGATAAGAGTAATTTAAAGAAAATGTGTAAACTCTTTCTAAGTCCATTGAATAGAGACTTACTGTTTGCTATAAGAAGAAATGAGTAAGGTCTTTGTTTTCGAGAAGTTTATAATCTAACAGGGGAAGCATATACTATACATTATGTAAACATGTGGACCAAGTAACCGTAATGCAGGGTGGAGCTTGCTAAGTAGCATAGAACAATTTAGGGGGGTGTTGAGAAGTGACAGAGATTCCTTCTGTTCGGGGGAACCACAGAAGTTGTCTGCACCAGGCTGGAAATCTGGGTATGATTCCAGAAGGCAGACGGCACAAAAAACATAACATATAAAGCAAATGCTCTTTGCATTTGGGACATACAAAAAATACCTTTGGTCAGAGGCTTAGGAGAAGGTCAGGAGGTGGAGGGTCTAGATTTTGGACATCACATCAGTAAAGTTTCCAAATAGTGGCAGTCACAGATTGGTCATGACTGCGGCCATTACTTAGAGCCATTACTCTAGCAACTGCATGTGGAATGATCTAGAGGCAGGAAAACAGAAAGATGGGAGACTAGAAAACAGGCAGGAGAAAGGAGGCCTGCAGTCGTGAAATGAAGCAGGGGCACTGCCTCCAGTGTACGACTGACCAATGCAGTCTTCACGAAGTCTCACAAGTTTTCCTTTTGAAATTAGAGACAAATAAAGCTTGACCATCCTCAAGTTCCCCCTTCCCTCTTTCATTCAATAAATTTTGATTGAATGTCTGCTCTGTGCCTGGGGGCTGTGTGAGGTTGGGGGTACAGTCTCTGATCTCAAGCTCAAGGCTCCTTTATAATGCCATTTGATGCCTACCATAATGTAGGTAGGGTGTAGGACAGGTGGTAGTGGGGATAGGATGGTGCTGCTGGCAGTATGTGTGTGTGTTGGAAAAGTGGTTATTGGGAGGGGAGAAGGGGTCATCCAGGAAGCCTCAGAGAGCAAAAGAGGCTTAAGTTCACTCATGGCAGAAGATTAGAAACTTCCTGGATTGAAGCATGGTCGTGCTGTTCTCAGGATGGCTTTCCTGCTAGAGGGAACTCATGCTACTGGCTCAAGGCAAAGTGAGGCTGCTGTGCTTGGGAACTGCAGGGTGCTTTGTAAAACAGGAGTATAAATTAGTTTAAGTGGGTGGCGGTGCCAGGTGGTGAATTTGGAGGGGTAGATAGTGGAGATGAAGAAATTTGATGTGCTATCAGCAGGAGCTCCAGATTTTTGCTTCGAAGGGGCTGGGGGAAGGTCAGAACACTCGACTTGGAATTGCGTTTTCATAGCAAGTCCGCTTTCTCAGGTCGGTTGCGTTTTCTTTGCAGTGGGACAGGGGTGGGAGCTAGCGTTCCCTCGAGTTACATCCTTGTGTCACCACTGTCTGCTATTCTAAGGTGCATTGACTTTATTCTTTAAGCAATGAGAAGCTATTAGGAATTTTGATTAGGTGAATGATCTGCAATTTAGAAAGAACACTCAGACAGGATTCTACAAGGGAGACTGGAAGTAAGGGAGAAGTAAGGAGGCTGTTATGGGCTGAGTTGTGTCCCCCCAAATTCATGTGTTGAAGTCCTAACTCCCAGTATCTCAGAAAGTGACTATTTGGAAATAAAGTCTTTAAAGAGGTAATGGAGTTAAAATGAGGGTGGGCCCTAATCCAACACGACCGGTGTCTTTAGAAGAAGAGGAGATCACGACACAGACACACACAGAGGGAAGACCACGTGAGGTCACAGGGAGAAGGTGACCATCTGCAAGCTGAGGAGAGCCACCTCAGAAGGAACCGACCATGTGGACACCTTGATCTGGGACTGCCTGCCTCCAGAATTGTGAGAGAATAAACTTCTGCTGTTTAAGCCACTCACTCCATGAGCCTTTGTTATGGCAGCCTGAGCACACCAACACAGAGGCTGCAGTAATGGATCAGATAAGAGAGGGAAAAGAACTAAACTAAGGCAGTGGAAATGGGAATAAAGCAGAGAAGGGGTATATGCAAGATAGGTTTTCTTCCCTGTACTTTTCATTATTCAGAGTTCTTCTTCCAAAGATTCAAAACTTATGTAAAAACCCATTACAGTTGCCAGCACTTTGGTTCAGAAATTGCTGGAGCACTGCCCTGCTGCTCACTTGCTTTGTTGGGATTTTGTTCCATAACCACTCCTGGTTCTCGCTGTCTTTCTACCCTAATTTGTTCTTTTTAACACACACCCCTCCATCTCCCCCAGAGTCGGTACACATTGTTGTTTTGTGATCTATGCCTGATATCCTAACGTCAAAGTGGCTCTATTTCTACAATCTGTTTTCCCCTGCTGCTAATTCTCCTCATTGCTTTATTTCCTTATGTTCTTGGTTATTTTTAATCGTGTGCTGCTCATGGCTCTGCATAGAGCATTTCTGGGAGTTCTCTGAGACTAGGATGGGGAGACCTTCCTTCACAGATGAGGTGAGTCTTGAATTACTTTAAATGTAGGCTTTATGGAGCACCCATGCTATGGAATTTAGACTATAAATCCACATGAGAACTGACCTGTGCTTACAACTACTCAAGGATTTTCTTTCTCTCCCTTCATCTCCTGGGGATGTGGATGAGGGCAGGTTTACTCTAGGTCATCTTCACCATGAAGGTACCTCCCCCAGACATCTCAATAGGGGGAGGGTCTTCCCTTCAATCCCCATCTCAGATAGACCCTGGCTTCGACACCCATGTTTTTGTATTGTGGAGGCTCAAAGTCAGAGTTCGAGTTTGCTTGGATTGGCAAGGTGTGCTCAGGGAAAAAGCAGGTGACTTCCATGCTATTTCTCTAGTTTCTCACTTTCTCTTAGATTTTTCCTGTTGATTCCTGTGTTGTCAGAGATTTGATGCTTTTAAGATTTTTAAAATAGTTTATTCCACATATTTAATTGTTTTTAACAGGAGGTTTACTACTAACAATTGAGCCTGATATTTGACTAGAAATGGAAATAACCAGATTTCTAAAACATAAATCCACCCCCCTAAATCTGTTCTGCTCCCAATCTTTTTCATGTGAGTCCATACCCTCACTTCTCAAGACCATAGGAGTCGTCTTTTATACCTTCTTTTCTCTCCTTCTTCACATCTAAGTGGCTAGACGTTCAAAATATCTCATCCATGTATCTCAGCCTATATTGCAAATCAGTATTATCTCTCACCCCTGTGTATTTTTGAAAAAGTTTACTTATCATCCAGATGCTTTTACCTGAAAGTGTGATCTGAGTGACATAGCCCATCATCTTCCCAAAAGTACAATATCTGATGCCCAGGTTTTGGACTCTCCTCTAGACCTGGGAGGACTACGTTTCCAGTTGTCAGTGCTCTCAGTGCAGATATGGGCTGCCCAACCTCCTCCATTCTTGATTTCCTCCAGGTAAGGCGTGCAGTCTGCTCAGCCTCCAAGTTTCTGAGAGTGAGCTCAGACAATAGACTAGAGAGCAGGAAAGTTGGGAAATGATAGGGTTTCATTATATTTTGGAAGTTGGGTGTGAAATAGAAGGAGGATTCAAGAATGGCACCAGGTTTCCTCTTGGACTCCTGGGCAGATGGTGCTGTCATTTACTGAACTGGGGAGCAGGAGGCGAGAAGAAGGTCTGGAATAGGGCTGAGTGGTTTAGTTCTAGACATGCAAGTGAAGCTCTCTAGGAGGCAGGAGGATTTTTGAGTCAGAGCCCAAGAGAGAAACTGGGTCAGAGAGGTAAACGTGGTGAGGTCATGGGTGTGCACGAGTGTGCAGAGAGCTTTGGCTCATGAGCTTTTACATTAACGGCTTTCGGTTATTGAATGTTTCTTCTCTGGCAGCTCTGGGCAGAGTTCTAAAGGCTTTATATGGATTGTTTCATAATCCTCACCATACCTCTATGAAGTAGACAGTATTATTGATATGGAGTTTACAAAAATCATAACAGAAAGTGAAGGACAAAATATGGAAAGTGTAGGAAGAAAAAGAACTTAGCACACAAGAGTGACTTCATGAAACCAGATTAAGTGCACATGAAGAAATCAAGATGAAAGTGATGTTTTTAGACTCAGAGATGCCTCACTTCTATACCAGAGCTTGCAAACTAGTAGCCCCTAAGACCCATTCCATTTGACCAGCACATTCTCAGAAAATTGGAGATACTCATAAACATCTGGATTGACAACATTAATATTGACCTGAATTTTTTGCTTGACAGCATTTTCTAGGTGGAGTAGCAGCTGCCTTTTTATGAATAATACAATCTTGTGTTCTCCACAATCTCCACTATTTCCTATTGTTATACCTTCTGGCTTCAGTAATTTCTATTGTCTTCCTGGACCCTCTGGGAATTTGACTTTACCATCCTCATCGACTCAATTAATCCTCAATCCTCAAAAGTGCTACTGGAGTCCTGAGGTTTGATCCTGGTGTACATGCCAAGCTCATCCCTTTATGCATCCTTCTTTCAGCCAGACCGAGTTGTTTTAATTCCCCAAGCATCCTCTGTATTCATGAATTTGGTGTCTTTCCTTGTGCCTTTTCTTCCCCTTAAACACTCTTTCACTCTATATACTATTCATCCTTCAAGGGACAGCTGAAGAAACATTGCCTCAGTCCTAGAATGGGAAACAATTTCTCTTTCTCCACTCCTCCAGATATTGTTTGTGACTCCCTTTTAGTTGAAGTTATGTCATCTTTCTTGTATTCCACCTAGTGGTTATCATGCCAGTTTCTTCACTGCCCCCTCTCCCACCCCCCAGATCCTTCAATTGAGGGCAGGCTATATCTCTTTCTGCTCTCCATGATCCCGACAGTGTTGGGCACAGTGTTTTGCACTGAGCAGACTTGGCTCAATAAAACAGCAAAGGGATGGAGGTGAAGGGAGGGGAATGTTGCTTCCATAGGAAATCATCAGCATTAACCCCTAATCAGTACATAGGAAGGTGTTATTCCAAACACAATTAAGTGGAACAGAACATCCTCTTATGAGTACCTCTCAGGAAGTGTGAAGTACTTTCCTGGGTGGTAACAGTGGTTTATAGCACATTGTATGTAAAACATAGTTTGAAGTATTTTTTGGTATAGATTTATTTCCTTAAATAGCTTAATTATTTATACTTAGCTTTACTCTAAAAAATTAGAGGAGATGTTTTTCCCTAAATATATTCTTTCCATCAGGCATTTATTGAAATGAACCTACTACTTTTCTGCATATTTCACATCTTACTGAGATACTTTGGTAACTCATCCCATTAGTGTGTTATTTCACCCCAGAACAGCTTAGAGTCTTTTGCAAGGTTTTGCTGTGGATATCTCTTAGCACATTATTTCTGAATGTATTAAGAGAGTTTAGTACACCTATGTTCATAGAAGCGTTATTCACAATAGCCAAAATGTGGAAGCAAGCTGGATCTCCACCAAGGGATGAATGGATAAACAAAATGTGGTATATACACACGGTGGAACATTATTCAGCTTAAAAAAGGAAGGAAATTTTTGCACATGGTACAACAGAGATGAACCTTGAAGAGCATTATCCTAAGTGAAATAAGCCAGTCATGAAAGGACAAATACTGCATGCTTCCTCTTATATGAGGTCCCTAGAGTAGTCAAATTCATAGAAACAGAAAGTAGAAAGGTGGTTGTCAGGGGCTGGGGGTCGGGGGAATGGGGAGTTGTTTGATGAGTGTAGAGTTTCAGTTTTGCAAGATGAAAAGAGTTTTGGAGATTGTCTGCACTACAATGTGAGCGTACTTAACACTATTGAACTGTACACTTAAAAATGGTTACGACAGTAAACTTTATGTTACATATATTTTACCACCGTTAAAAATTATATATATATAATGGTGAGTTTATTTATTTATTATTATTTTTTCATGGTGAGTTTAGTTACGGGATTAATTCATTGGAGGGTTCGCTGTTAACAATTTTCTATTTAGAGAAATTCCTGCTATCTATTACTTTGCTTTTTGGCTTCATGACAGCAAGAACAAAGATGGATTTGTTGACAGAGAATTTTGAGTTCTGGAATCTGCTCTTCTTCTAACTAGTCCTGTGACATTTGGAAAGTCCCTTCATTTTTTTTGAGTTTCAGCTTAGTCATCTATAGAATGGGAATAATAAGGTGTACCTTATGGGCCGAGTTGAGAATTGAGGAGATAATGTATACAAGGCCTGTGAGAGTCCTTAGCACATAGAAGGTGCTTGGTACATGGTGGTTCTGTTGAATTCCCTTTCCATGTTCCATAAACAATTGAGTATTCTTGTTCAGCGTGAAAATGCAAGAGCTTTTCCTCAAACACAGATCTAGCAGTTACCACTCACCAGGCACTCCGTCAGGAACCAGAGATATTATAATGAGTGAGATGATATAGCTCCTGCCCTTATTTATATTATATACTAGTAGGGGAGAAAAGCAGAAATTATATCACTGTATGAGAAGTGCTCTGATGGGGATAAATGCCAAGAGGGGGCTATGAGCCTTTAGGAAGACTACTGTTATTCCTTATTGGTCAACTTGTGGGAAGGGGTGTCTGAGCACTAAAGGAGGAGTAGGAGTTGGCCAAAGAAGGAGCAGGGTAGGTGTGTCCTCTGCAGTAGGAACAGCATGTATAAAGGTCCATAGAATAAGGAGAGAGTGTGAGGTATTTGAGCCTGGAAATGGAGTCCATCATCCTGAAATGTAAAATACGAGGTAAGGATGGGGACGGGGGAAGTGGAGAGGCAAGCAGGGGCCAAACACTACGCGGTTCTATGTGCTGGGGACTGAGAAGTTATTGAAGAGTTTGAGCAGGAGAGAGAGGTTAGATTGATTCATCATGTTTTGTACGGGAGCAAGACGGGGGCCGGGGGGCAGGCTGGGCAGGAGGCTGTTCTAGTAGTGCAGGCAGGAGAGAACGTTAACTGGTTTAGAATAGGCAATGGGGATGGAGCGTAGAACACATGTTTGAGAGAGATTTAGGAGGTAGAATTGACAGGATACAGCAACTAATTGAATGAGTGGGTAAGGGAAGAAAAATTTAGAGTCACTTCCAGTTTCTGAACTGTGGGAAGAAGGGAAGGAGCGAGTTTGGAAAGCGGAATATGCTTTGCAGTATCTGTGAATAGAAAGTGGAGGGAAACGTTTTGGAAACCTCAAGAAGTTGCGTCCCTTGGTTCTCCTTTGCCACGTCACTGCCTACTTAGGAAATTCCGGGGGGTGAGTTACATATTCTTTTTCTTTGCAGAGATCATGCTGCAGTGCTCATCCTACTTCAGGTCTGGCTATGCACCAAGGGCTTGTTCCAGCACATTCTTCCAGTTTTCTAGACAGGAGTGAGCTCTGTGATGTTAATTTCTCGAGCTATCTAGAGTTCCCCATTTGGATGGCACCCATTGCAAAGATCCTTATTCTGAAGCGTGGCAGCCACTTGTAAATAGCAGAAATGCGCTTTGTCAAACAAGTTGGCTTCCAGCACCCACACAGCAACCTGGGTGGAGGCTCCCTGCTCCTGGGGAGAGCATTTTTGTCCAGTGTCAGACTTAGATCACGTGTTCATCATTTCTTTAAAGTAAAATGTTATGTATCTGTTCTAATGGAAAAATAAGGGAATTCTCTAATAGTTTGTTCCATAAAAAGGGAGCCAAATAATTCCTTGTGTCCTTATCATTCTTTTTTTAAGCTCTGAAGAACTTTTGTTGTGTATGCTGTTTTCAAATGCTATCGTGTTGCTCTCACTGTTTTTTTCTCTTTGATGTATTTAAAAACTTTCCAGCATTTATTCTGGGTTCTTTTGCAAGATGTTTTTCAAATACTCTTTTAGCCTACTCACTTATTTGTACTTCTGCGCTTTACCATTTTCCCCGTTGAACAGTCTTTTGGCGATAACTTCATCTGCTGTGGCTCTCTGACTATGTCACGTTAACCATCAGGGGCTTGATTTTAAGCACCTCACCCTCTGGTCCTGCAGCATCTATTTTCCCTGGACTCTCAGAAAGGTGTTTTCCAGTAGTCTTGGGGTTTCTTTTGGGATTTTAACATTTTCAACTATGTCTTTTATTTTTTAACCAAAATATTTGCATTTTATTATCATTTCCATTTGTAACTATGTAAAATTTCCAGTGATTTTTATTTTGACTTTGCCTCTCTAGGTAGAATTGCCTTCAGTCATTTCCTTCATGACGAGTGCTTCAAAGTGTGTTAGGCATGTGTCTATCTCACTCCACAATGTGATATAAATTGCAACATATTTTTATTTCTTGTGGATTCAGGAATCAGGTATATGTGTAATCCAAATGTAGTGGGTCCATAGCTTTTTGAGGGGGAATACAAGACAAGAGTGTAGATAAATTTGAGGAGTCCACCAGTTTAATTTTTCGGTCTGCTCCATTTTGCATAATATTTTCATCTTAGTTTTATGGTATTGGCTAGGTCTATAGCACAACCCAAAAAGCTACCGTCCACCTCGTAAAAATTTAAAGTTTCTGTGGCAGTTGTCTATTTAGACATGAGTTCTGTGTATGCTGTTCTTTATAAATGATGCTGTACCTATCTTCTAGAAACAGGTTTTTAAAGTCTGGAGGCACAATACTCCATTGATTTTTATTGATTGCCCTCTTTCCACCCCGAATCTGGCATGTCACTTATATCAAGCTTGTCCTTTTTTTTTTTTTTTTTGCAAGTTTCCCATTAATCTACTTAACTGTTTTAGGCCTCCAGAATTTGTGGAGATAAAGTTATGGATTTCTTTTGGTCAGTTTCCAGATAAGGAAGGGGACAGAGCCTTCACTGGGGAACAGTAAATTTTAAAAGAGGCCAGAGAAAATGGGGCAAGGCATGGAGAAAGGAAAAGAACTTTTTAGCAGTTGCTGCTAAGAGACTTGAAAAATCATGTGTTCAGCAGGTTCTAATTAGTCAAGACTGCGGTCCCCTCACCCGGCGTGCTGTCTTCCTGCCACCTGCCCCTCCTCTCCATGCCTCTAACTCTGACATCTCTCCCTACTTTAAAACTGTCTGCAGGTGGCATTGGGTGGACTGTGAAGGGCCCCATTCCCAGGCATCTGTCTTCAGCGCTGTGTGTTCTCAAAATGGCCGGGGTCTCAGCTTCCCCACTTTATGGAATGAGTGGAGAGGCGAGTCTGAGATTCTACTGAAGTCGAGCATTTCTTATCAGGTCTTGTGTTTTCAACATGAATTGTTCCTTTTACCCTAGTCTCTTTTTAGTGTAAAACATTACAGACACGCATGAAACACTCAAGGACTTTCTTCTTGACAAATAAATTATTTCTCATTCCTTAGTAGGCCTGTCTCAATATTTGGAAAATAGTATTTGTCCTTCTTAGTCAGAACAAATGAAAAATTTTGCAATTTATTTGCCACATCTCCAATGCTAGTATAAAAACTTTCTGAATGTTTATTTTTCCAGCTTTGTGTACACCTCAGTGCTCCATTTAGTAAGTGATAACTTGCCATTTATCCTGGAGAATTTCTTCTGTTTGATGTAACTGGTAATAATGGGTAATAAAAACAGTGAGGATTCTTAGTACTTTCTTAAGTGTGGTTATCCAAACACAGAAATGGGATTTTGTTTTTAATTTCTACACACACGCACACACAGCACCCAAACCAAACCAAAACAAAAAACCTGGAGGAAAGAAGTCTCTAATATAATAAGAATAAAGAATATGATGGAGGCAAATTATGCCAAACAACGTTGGATAAAATTTGGAGTGTCTAGGCCAGATGGTGTTTGTGTCCTTAACTTTGATTTTTAGTTACTTAAGTTGACTAATGAACAGGTAAGTCACATAAGGTCATATTCAAAAGACAAGGTATGCGGGGGAGGCCCCACGTGTCTTCCCACCATGCACACATTATATTTGATGGATACTCAATGGCTCTCTCTGGAGGGAGGGATTGCTAGCTTATTAATGATATTGGGTAGGGAAGGTAAAAAGATTGGTGCCCCCTTATATGGTTAAGAAGCCACTCCTGCCCTGGAAATGCTCCCTATCTAATGGCCAAATAAGATGTGTTAACGTCTAACAGAGATGTCCAGATGGAGAAATGATAGGGTGAAAATGGTACCTTTGCAGAGACGTTAGAGACGGCTTCACAGGACATCACATTCCAGGAGGTTTTCAGTGTGAATATAAGCTTTGGGGATCCCAGCAGACAGAACAGTCTGAACAAATACATGAAGGAGTAAACAAGAGAGTGAACGCATGAGGGCCTTGAGCGGCCAGGTGAGGATGGAGATTATGGCCTTGGATGGGTGTGGTGATGAAGTGATGAGGGCAGAGACAGTTTTAGCAACAGTTGTGCTCGAATGAGGCACTCCGGAGCTGGTTATATGTAGATGGGAAAAGGACAAATACACACAGCTGATTTACACTGTGTGTGAGATTACATTTTTATTTAAAGGACTCCAGAATTAGTCATTTATAGTTATCAGTGTAGGAGCCATGATTGCTATATGATATACATCTGTTATTCTAGTCCATAATGAGCCTTTGGTTCTTTCTATTGAGGAACTGAATTAAATTTCTGGGTTCAAATACTGACTTTACTTTTACTAACCATGACCTTTGTTACCATAGCTTTAAAGTGAGAATAATAGGACCAGCCCCAGTGGCCTAGTGGTTAAATTCAGTGCACTTTGCTTTGGTGGCCTGGGTTCAGTTCCTGGGCGCAGTCCTACACCACTCTGTTAGCAGTCATGCTGTGCTTGTGACCCACATACTAAAAAGAATAGAGGAAGATTGGCACAGATGTTAGCTCAGGGTGAATCTTCCTCAGCAAAATAAAAAATAAAAAAAAATAAAATGAGAATAATAGCAATAGGACCTAAAACATAGGGTGGTTTTGAGATTCAATGAAATATTCCCTAGAAAGTGTTTATCACTCTAAGACAAATTTTAAGTACCTAGTATATATTAAATATTATTTTGATAGTTGGCCAAAATAACCACATAAAGAAGAACGAACCAAAGTTTTCTTTTGAAGAAGAATTATGAGTACTGTGTAGAGTGAGAAAATCAGAGGACATATCTTTCATGAGGGTAAAAAGGACAAGAGTCAAGATTTTTCAAATAGTATAAAAATGAGGAAAGAGGTGCATTAGCGGGACAATAGCTTTGTATGGAAAATTCTTGTGTTTCAAAACACATGAAGTAGAGGTTCATAAATCTGAAGAACAAAGAGACAGCTACACCACCTTTTATCAGAGCCGATGGAGTGGCAGAAATAACTTCATTTGTGAAAGCTTTCCTAAGATAAGCGAAACAGTTCAGCTCATCTTCAGTTTTTCCCATTTCCTGTTTTGAATTTGAGCCTATGTGGAAGGAATGAGAACAGAAGTAGATGAAGAGAAGGGGATAGTTCACGTCCCTTAAGGTAACTAATTGATTCTTTTATGAAAGGACTTAATTTTTTAAATCCTCATGCGGTATCTGGTACTATTCAGCAAATTACTCATCTGGTTACTAGAACTTATGCAGCGGCCATGAGAAACAGTTCTTTTTGTTAGACTTGATAATCCTGCCTTGCATTGTTCAGCAAAATAAGATGAAAATATGCTTTGCCAAATGCCATTTATTTCACACAGAGATAATTTGCTTTGTCTCTTCAGCACGTATTTATTCTTAAAACTTAGATAATTTTCCTGCCTTCAGTTCTTTCAAAAAGTAGAGTCAGTAGCTTTCTTTTGCTACTAGGCATTGTTTGAAGAGTTTTATCTATCTTCCAGATGATCCTTTAAATATTGTGGTGAAAATGAAATGTTTTGTCTTATGTGATAAAATTCCTTTGTTCAAAACTTCTTTCACAATATTTTAGATATTCTTTGTAGCCACATAAAAGATCACTTTTTTTCCTCCAATGTTTGAAAAAACTCCCTAACAGCTTTTCTGGAATGTCTGAATTGCTCGAGTTTCTCCAATATTCTTCCTCACCTTGGCCATAATGGAAACAGAGAGGCCGCAGCCAGTTTTTGGTTATCCTTGAGCAATGAAGTGGCAAATTAGCTGAGATAATAGCCAATGCTCGTTTGATGCAGTGGTTGAAGCCTCTACTGTCAAAACACTTACGGTTTAAAGTTTTAACCTTTTTCTATGTTTGATGTTGCCCTCCCTTTTGCTCTTTTGTTTGGTTGCCAGATCTTCCAGCAGCTACACGATTTCTCAAATGCTCCTTCCTCTTTCAATTTCTTAACTTTGGGCAGGCTCTCCAGTACCTCGTGCTCCCTCTGATGGCTTCCTATGTCCGTATGGAGCACAGCAGCCAACTCACTCTTCCTGAAGTATCTCTATCCTGCCCCAGACATCCAGTCTACAAAATTCGGCACAAGTATATTGGCCGACATTCCAGGTCTTCTACCTTCCATCTGCATTTCCAATGAATTCCCCATTTGCACCAGGGTGTCCTTAAGTATGCTTGAAGGTTGCCTGCCTACCTCTGTGGCTTTGCTCCAAGACTAGTCAAGACTTTGCTTCTCCACCTGGGATAGAACTCTCCTGTTGCTTCCCCCCCTCACAGCTCACATCCCAGACTATACTGAGATGATCTGTTTCATTGTATGGCTCCCTTACTTGTTTATAAGCTCTGTGAGGACAGGGACCATGTCTGTTTTATTTCGCATTGCGTCCCTAGTATCTTTTCAGTCCTTCTCATATGTTAGGCCCTCACTAAATATTTTTAAACTGAATAAGTGATTGAAGCAAGTGACTCTTTTAGTAAGCTCCTCAGGGCGGGGGTAGGTCTTGCTCACACTTATATCCCGTAAATATTGCCTCACGAATATTTTTACGACAGATTCTTAAAGGTTGATTTACTTCATTGAGAGGAACTCCCCTCAATGTCGAAAACTATAAAACTGTGGTGTGTGGGGCGGTCTTGGCGTGGTCTGGTGCAGCATAGATCTTGTCTGGTGCTGTGGACAGTCAGGCTCAGTGAGGGTCTGACTCATTGACAAGGTTTGAATGCAGTGATTCTGGAAGTTATCACTCCCTATTGCTCCTTTGAGAGTGAATCCAAACTACTCATATTTTCCTTCAGAACCTTCCCCCTGTTATCTCAAAGCGTAATGATCAATGGACTAATTATTAGACTGGAACCTCAGTCTTTGATCCTTCCCAATGACATTTCCCCCCCAACAGTTGTATGAGGAATTAAAGTTATGTTCATACATATAACTCAGGACATTCCTGATGTTCTGGATGATGAAAGAGAGATGAAAGTAACAATCTGGGAAACTGAACTCAAAATATTGAGACAAAATTAGGTAAGAAAACATGTAAATCTTTCTGTTTTGTTTTTCAAAAATCAAGTATGTGAGAGGCATATCTTAGGAGTAGCATTGCGAATGAAGAGGTATATATAGGTTAAAATATGGGCATAAAATGGGGGAGGGGTGGACCTAGTCTGAGGAGGAGAAATGATCCGGAAAAGCTTAACAGAAGAATCCACACCTGGCACCAAAGGCCAGAGGAAGCAGGCAGGGGAAGAATGGAAGGAAGGATGGTACTGGCGGAGGGGGTAACCTAGTCTAGGGTTCAAAGCCAAGACCAAGTGTATACTGTGGACTGGAGGACCTGAGAATAAGCTCAGGGGCAAGGTGAGTGGTGAAACCAGGGCCAACTGTGTGAGGCCTTGTAATATGTGCTAAGAAGTTTGAATTTTATCATAAAGACTTTGGGGATGCATTCAAGAATTTTGAGGTAGGGACTTACAGGGCCAGGTTGGCGTCTTACGAAGATTGCTCTGGCTATGCGATGGGGATGGATGGAAGTGAAGTAGGCATGAGTAGGAGAATAATTACCAGGCTGTTGCAGTGACTCAGGGGAGAGGTGAATATAAGAACCTGTAAGAGTGGAATGCAGAGAAGTGGTTAGATTTAAAGCTATTAGGGAGGAAGAGTGACTTGGAGGTGAGTTAGAATGAGAGGGGTGGGCAGGGGAAGAAGTGATGACTGGCTTCTAACCATAGTAACAGGGCATGTGGGGATGCCACTTACCAAGATGGAGATCATCAGAAAGATATCATGTTGCAAAGGTTCAGAATTTACATGAAGACAGTTATACCTTTATTTCAACATCTCTTAAAGCAAAATTGATAAGAATATAATGAATGCTTATTGGGCACACATATTGAGTTTCAGAGTCTTCTCCGGCTTCTCTTGTATATGAAAGGCACTCAAAGTCTGGGTTCCTGCCCTTAGTAGGTTTAGACTTTAGTTGATGAACTATTTATTTGTTGCAGAAGATGAAGCTAGATCTTTAGTTCACTGGGAATGACTCATTAGAAAATATTATTTTGTAGTTTGACTCTTGTCTAAAAACCAAGAAAATATACTTTTTATATTACTCTATGAATCAAACATATCACTATTTCTAGTTGAGATGATAAATGTTTTGAGTCACAGCTTTCTGGAAAACATTTTATTTCAGACAGATTAGTCTGACAGCCTGTTTTTTTACCTTTCATTTTTAATTTTTTAAGGGGATATATTTCATTTTCAGAGTTGAAATAATATTTGAGGAGAGGGAAAGGGGGGAAGGCTGGATGGTCGATGTCACACTAAATTATTTTCTAGGGCTAGAGTATTCTTAAATCCTATTATTTAAAACTGAGTTTGCTTTCCTTATCTCATATGATTTGATAAGTAACTATGCACTAAATTACTCTTTTCCTGAAATATACAGTGAGGTTTTTGGTTTTATTTATTTTGATTTTATCTATTTATCACAAACGACTCACAAATTGTCACCTTGGTGGTTATCTCTGGTTGCATAAGCCACCAGTGATTTATTTATATGCATCAGTTAGACACCTAATTTAAGCCTATGAGTAAATTATTTTTGCTGTTGAATACAATTGAATCTATTGATAGGCAAAAAAGATGCTTTATTCTTCTGTTACTCGACACAATATGTCTCTGAAATGAAATAGCCCAACTGTGATAAACGTCACCTTGATTGAAGCACATTAGGGCATATTAGTAATTGCCACCACTGGCTCTGACACATCCTGTGATTGGACTCAGAGCCCCCAATTTTATGGCTTTTTGTTTTGTTTTGCTTTTAAAAGGCAAACCCATAAATGTGATAAATGTAATTCCAAGATAATGCAGTTAGGAAGCCATTACTGAAGGCGATTTGAGAGGAAAATGGAGAGTGTAAAATGATGACTTTAAAATATTTAAAATTATGGAGGTGGGAATTAAATTGCTGACTTTGGAGGGAAGTGTGTACCGGGTGAGGGAAATGGAAGTCATTCCTAATTTAGAGAAAGAGTTTACAACAAGATAGAGCAGCCAGGGAGATGGCAAATGTGGAGTTTAAATATTTCAACAGTAACCATTTCAATTAGTTTACACATTTGAAAAATGGCACGTAGCAATGGGACATACAAATTCATAAGAGGCGTATTTATCTAAGCTCTTTGTGACCTCGCTTCAAACAGTGTGTTTGAGAACTAACTGTAATATGAAAAAGAACTCTGTTTCTTTTTTCTACTTCATCTTTGCCTCTGGTATTTACAAGTTTAATGTGGCTCTTAGATGAATTCTAGAAAATGGAGAGCCACAGCATGGAAGAAAACACCTGGGGCCTTTGGTTAGTGACATTAACATTGGATCATTTATTAGATTAAAAACACATCATGCATATAAAAAATATGTACATCTTTGGTCATTTACTAAGATGCCTATACGTGTCTGTATATTTCTATTTATTCTATCACTAATAAACTAAAGCAGGTAGCAGTGATTCTGAACCCTATCAGATCCAATGTTCTCTTTCATAATAAATACTTTATAAATCCCTTTAACTATTTTGAAATCGTATTCATAGATAATAAAAACCACCTACACATATAATTTCAAAAAAACAAATATAATGCTCTAAGTGTAATATAAAGGAGAAACAAGAGAGTAATTTGTAATAGGGTACTCTGTCAGCCCTGGTGTCTAGTGGTTAAGATTCGGCACTCTCCCCTCCACAGCCCAGGTTCATTTTCTGGTCAGGAAACCACACCACCCATCTGTCAGTTGTCATACTGTGGCAGCTGTGTGTTGCTGTGATGCTGAAAGCTATGGCACTGGTATTTCAAATACCGGCAAGGTCACCCATGGTGGACAGGTTTGAGTGAAGCGTCCAGACTCAGACAGACTAGGAAGGACCTGGGTACCCACTTCTGAAAAAACTGGCCATGAAAACCCTATGAATAGCAGTGGAGCATTGTCTGATACAGCATTGGCAGGTGAGAGGATGGCACAAAAGACCAGGCAGGGTTCCATTCTGCTGTCCACAAGGTTGCTAGGAGTCAGAATCCACTTAACAGCACTAAAAATAAAGTCTGTATTTTAGTATATAAATGTTCAGTCATTATTATGTGAGAAGACAAAATAAAGGAGGTGGTTAAATGTGTCCGCCTCCATTTAGAGTCGCCATGAACCATGACTACCCATGCCATTGAAGGCTTGATTACCCTGAGTGGCATGGTCATCAATGATGCTATTTTCAAAATGAACAACTCCTGGTAAAGTTCTAATACTTCAAAGTAAAATTTTCCCCTGGTTTAAACTGAACATGAATAGAATTCCTAAAAAAGTCAGGATTTGCTAAAACAGTTCAGAAATATTTTGTGAACTTTTTCTTGTACCAATTTACTTTCGGATGAGTCAAGACCTCTTGCATTATTAATTGTAATTCCTTTGAAGGTTGTTAGGTTTTGGCCCAGAACTCAAAACATCATCTTAAATATAGTAGGTCCTCAATTGATGGTTATTTGTGTGTTAGTTACCTTAGAGCGTGAACATCTCTAGTTTATATGGAGTAACAGAATGACAGCTGGATGTAACCGAAATGGTTTTGGTTGTCATTCTCAATTAGAAGAAGGGCCAAAAGTCTGGTCTATCTTGCCCTTTCTTCCTTTTCTAATTTCTTTTGGTAGAAGTGCTTTTCTAAAAGAGCAATATGTAGGACCTGGCACAAATACCGAACTCTGCAGCTCTTCTGTGAGAAAACTGGAGACTGAAAGAGCCATTGCAGGGAGTTACCAACCACAGGTTCAAGTCAAAATTAGAAAATAAATATTTTCCCTGGGTCCATGAACATGATGAATATATATTGATACAGGGTGTACATTGTGAGTTTCATTTCTTATAGTGGTAATGAACTTGAACTGAGCTCCCCTGGTTCTTCCTCGCATTGCAATACAATGATGTATTTCTACCAACTGGCTTTGTTTCCAGAAACTTCATTACGAGCAGTAGAAATTATAGAGGACGGGTGGGATGCCAATTTCTTCCTCTCACACTTCGATAAGAAGCATCTTTGTTCCTCCCCTCCCCTTCCTATGAGATGATTTAAACTCTCCAATTCTCTTAGCCTGTCTGACATTCCTCCTTTTTCCCTTGGGCTGGTCCTTTGTTTGATGACATGCAGGCTGAGCATTTGACTAGGACACCTGCGCCCTAGGAGAAGCATTCTCTATCCACAGTGACTCCTGCCTACGAGACGGTGCTGGCAAAGGAACCCCTTCTGCCTCCTTCTCAGCTGCTGTTGGCCCTCACCCCGCTCTCAGAATTGAATGGTAAATGACAGAGGTTGTCACTCTAAGAACAAGATACAGGTTTACCAATTTTGCTCTAAGGTGATCTACTTTTTTTTTTTTAATATTTACACTTTAATGCATAAACATAGATTAATGAAATTCTACAGTTGGTTCAGGTAGCATTCCACTTTAGAAAATAAAGGGTTTGTTTTGTTTTCTGGTTGTGGCCAAGCCAGTCCTTTTTCCATTTTGAGAAATGAGAAACTTAAATGGCAAAATAATCTGATCTGTGATCTGTGACAATAACAAATCCTTTAGGCTTATTTATCTCCTCAATTAAGGACTTGTTTTGTTTTGAAAGCTCTACCAATCTATTTTCTAAAGTGTTCCCATATTCCTTTTTCTTTCTATGATATCCTTGATGTTCTCCAGATCTCACTCTCTCCTTTCTCCACTGCCTTTGGAAAGGTCATGGGCCGGAGGCAGGGAAGATGCCCTAACAGATCCAGCTAAGATGCTGCTGGTGGATGATGGGCCAACCACGAAGGCACATCCCTGGAGGCAGCACACCCCCGCTTCTGGGGCTAGGGTTCTTTGCCCATCAGAGGTGATCTGTTCTACTTCTCTTAATAAGCAGAGTGTCATTTGTGTCTGGGAGTACCTTGTTCTAGTTATAAGAAACCAGCGAATTTAACTGCTTGTTGATCTTGGTTCCCCAGATTCTCTCCTCTGCCAGCTCCTGGTTGTGCTCTGTTGTTCTCCCACCTACAGCTGAGGTGACATAGAAATATATCAAATTTGTTACGCGTGATTAAGTTCAAATCCTGGCTCTTCCCCTTACTTCTCTCACCTCAGTTTCATTATCTTAAGATGATGCTAATAATACACACCTTCTAGGATTGTTGTTAATGCTGAAATGAAACAGTATTTGCAAAGCATTTAGCATAGTGGCATGCAGATAAAAAGTACTCTAGAAAGTACCGCTATTATTATTACTGGCTCAGACCTAGAGATTAGATTATTAGCATCCTTCTGATAGGGACCAGGAAATATAGCCAAAGCCTCAGCAAATCAGGGGCGACAATTGTTCTAGCACTCGGTGAAGAGGATTTGTTTTATCCAGAATTTTAAAGAATGTTATAGTCTAGACATCTCAATTTAAAAATTTATAGAGTTTTATTTACCCTTTCTTAGGACTAGGGAAGAAAAAGACCCGAATAGAAACAAAAAGCATAGAATGGGCAACATTTTAAAAGTAGCCAGTCATGTCAACATGTCTGATTTTGGGGTCTCCCGGCTTTGCAAAACATCCTTCTCATAACAGGGCTCAGTCATTTTTATGTTGAGGTGAAGAAACTAAAGAAATACTTTGAATAAGTACAAGAAAGAAGAATTTACCACACACAAAATAAAACTCAAGAAGTTCCCAGCTGAGAAATATGATTAGGAGACAGCTTTTCATGGATAAAGATTCTTTGTTCAGTATATTCATGAATAATCTCCATTTTATTTTGAGAAAAGACAGGCTTTTGAATTTTATGCCAAAATAGTTACCTCTTTATTTTAATCGAGTGGTTAGGAGATAAATGAAAACACCGTATGAGGGCCAGCTGAGTGTGGGGCAAAGAGCAGATGCCTTGGATTACATAGAGGTGAGAATCCTGGCTTCATTTTGAGTGGCACTGGGTGGTTTTTCAAACTGGTGTGTCAGCATCCTCACCTATAAAACTGGAGGCCCACTGACTTGTAGAAGAAGGTGAGAGCATGAATGGTGCTGCCTCTCTCTAGGAGCATCGATTTTAAGGGTGCTCCTGGCACAGCGTTTGGAGACACATCTATTTAGGGGCTATTTTCAATTTGTTTTGGTCCCTGCTTCCAAAAAGAAGAAGACAGTCTCTTAAGATGTGGTGGGCTAGGTGGCTTCTAATAACTCATTATTCTAGTTGGATAAATGTCAGTATTGGGAGAAAAGATACTGGAACTCTGCAGCTTATGTTAATCCACTCTGTCCTTTGCCCCTTAGTCAAGGCCAAGACTGAGAACTCAGCACCTTCTCCAGCGCCCCAAACCTAGCTCACTGAAGCTTCCCCTGAATTTTATGACATTTATTACTTACTTTAAAAAATAGGACTAACTTGTCCTCAATGTAGACATGTCTCAAAAGAAACAGAGACACTTGTATTTTTAGTTAACAAAATGTTGGGCAGTTTCCTAATTACCATCATTTCCTGTATACTGGTTTGTTGTGCTAACTCACTTCACCACACCCAGTTTGTATTCACGACTGTGCGTCCACCCACTACTCATCATCAGCCCTCTTTCCTGACCCACTGCAGTCCCATCGCTCCCATGGTATTTACTCAGTGTTCCTTATATCACTCAAGAGGGTATTGCAAAACATTCCTTCTGCTCCACCATCTGTCTTGTCTCCCTTATAGATTCCCAAGTCCCAGGCCCCTTTCTATAAACTTTTTAGTTTGGAATATTTTTAGGTTTACAGAAAAGTTGCAAGGATAGTACCGAAAGTTCCCACGTGCCGTTTACCCAGTTTCTCCTTGTTAACATCTCACATCGCTGTGCTATATTTGTTAAAACAAAGAAACCGAAATTAATGTATGGCTGTTAGCGAAGCTCCAGACTTTATTTGGGTTTCACCACTTTTACATCAATGTCCTCTTCCGGTTCCAGGGTCCAGTCCAGGGCACCACGTTGTATTTAGTTCTCACGTCTCTTCAGCCTCCCCTGGTCTGTGACAATTTCTGTCTCTCCTTGGTTTTCATGACCTTGATAGTTTTGAAGAGTACTAACCAGGGATCCTGTACAGTGTCTCTCACTTGGGGTGAAGTGCTTTTCTCATCACATCATATCAGGGGTTCCTGATGTCCACACTGGGGATGTTGCTTAACCTGTCCATTGTAAAGTCATTATTCTTTCTTCCTACATTCTAATCTGGACCTGAGCCACCAAGTTTAGCCCACCCTCAAGGGAGCTCCTCCTCTTTTCAAAATAATTACTTACACAATGTACCAAGAATATCAAACCAATATTAACAGAGGTTTTAAAGCATATAAAACAAATAAATGAAAGAGCTCTCATTCTTCTGTTTCATTTTCCCATTTCCTGTTCAATTCTTATTCATAGGCACACACATTTTATGACTGTCAGGGAAGTGTAGATATCATCGATACTTTTTTTGTCTTTACACTATATCATAAACATTTCCAACACTGATACACTGATCTCTTTATTTTTCATAATCCACCTAGCCTTATTGTGTTGCTGGACTTTTTGATTATTTCCAATATTCACTATTTCAGCTAATACTTGATAGCCATCTTCATACACATAATGCTTTTAAAAAATTATTTCCTAGGATTGATTTGTAGACATTTCCTCTGACTTATAAACAGCACAAATTGAGCGCTGAACAAATACATTCTTATTTCCTTTAAATGCCATACCTCTTTGTTTTATATATATCCAAAATTTCCTTTAAAATCTCAATACATGACATGGGCACTCCTTGTTTGCCTCATGCTGCCAATTCTTTCTGTCTCTTTTCTGGACAGATCCCATCATTACAGCTACCCTGGCCAGCAGCCACGCTTGCACTGGTTTTTCAGTAGTGTTACATTTTTCACTTTAACTTCATTGTAGCTTGAACTAAATGATTTCAGCCTCTCCTACCTTAGAGGGTTGTGAGAAATGTTGTCGATCTTGCTGTGGTTTGAAAAAGCACCTGGAGCTCTTTGCAGAGAAGGTATTAAAGCCATAAATACTGCAGTTCTGGTTGGTGCTCAGGGGCTGTGCCAGGAAGGACAGCTTCTGTGTGTGCTTCCATTTGCCAAACCTGAGAATGAAGACCTGAACTCACGGAAGACCTGGACCGGAAAATATTACTTCAGGTTCCTGGGAGCATCTGCTAAATTTATAACACATTGTCATCTTCAGAGATGGTTCTTATCCATTTATTCCACAACATTTATCGAGCAGCTTAAGGTGCCTGTGCTAAGATTCAGACATATTGCAGACACACCATCTTTGAGTTGATGGTTCCATAGGGCAGGGATAAATGATAACAAATAAAAGACAACACAATAGAAGTCATAGACATAAAACAGAGGTGAGTGAGAGTGGTCAGCCTAGCTTAGGATGAGTAAGAAAATATTTCCTTCAAGTTGGTAGGGTCACAGTTGAGTTTTGCAGGATACATAGCAATTTTCCGGGAATGAGGTTGAAGGAGTAGATGAAGTCATTCCAGGAGAAGAGCTGACTTATGCCAGATCACAAAGGTCAATATCGTTCTTGGGGAAACGAGAGTGTAAGGTAGATTCTAGCAGGAGACAAAGGCAGGGGTGAAATCATCAAGGATTTTGCTAAAGAATGTGAACTGTGTCCTGTGGTAGCAACAGGAAACAGCTGAACCTTTAAGCAGAGACTTGCAGGGTCAGATCTGCATTTCAGCTGCATAGCTTCGGATGCATTTTAGATTGGAGGGAAAAAGGGCTAGAATTTGTGAGATCATTTGGGCAACTATCTTAATAGCCCAGTTGAAGACACATGGGAAATCTCTGATAAGTCAATCATATGTTCATCCTGCTGGATTAAAGGTCTTTCTGCTGTACAGATTTCTCTGATGTCAAGCTTGACTGCCACAGGTGAAATAAATGAATTAGCAAGTATTTGCTGACCATCAAACACGTGCAAGATATTATGCAAAGTGTTTCTAGAGATTAAGTACAAATCACGGTACAATTACCTTGAAAACTTTCGGAACACAGTGGAGTAACTAGCAACATGCAAATATTTTTAAAATTATTGCTGCCTCCAAGGAGCTCAGCATAATTGAGAAAAGCAAGGTACACCCACAAAAACAGAAAACACAGCAGTTGATATTTTGCAAGTGCAGTAATTTGTTAGACACAATTATACAGAAGTGTGGAAAGAGTAAGTGCTGTCGGACTCAGAGGCGGAGGGGTTGCTGTGGGCAGGGTGAGCATGGCCTGCGAGAGGAGTAGATGAGCCGAGCCTTGAAAGGATGGAAGAACCGACAGAGAGTGAAAGCCGGCTTACCCGTGAAGACCTTCGGCTGCCTCGCATGGGCAGTCCTGCCCGCACACGGGTGTAAGTGCAAATTCTAGGGTCCAAGTAAAATTTGGTGAAGTTCCGGAACTGTGTCTGCCTGAGGTCGCATTCTCCAGAAGCAGTCCCCGAGAGGAGGGCAAAGGGGAAAGGGCCGTGTTAGGAAGTGTTCTCTGGGAAGTCCACTGGGGAGCCGGGGTTGGACAGGAAGGAGGCCTGGCACAGTGACTGAAGGTCACCTGCAGAGGCGCTGAGGGGTCCAGATCAGGGCCAGAGGCCCCACCCCTGCTAGTCATGGGTCAGGGCTTCCTGGGTGGAAATTGCCAGGCAAGCAGATTCTCAGTTCACTGCATTGCGGGGACTGTTGGGAGCTTAATCCTGGTGAAGGAGCTGATCTGTCAATTCTCCCCATTTGTAGTTTGCCTTTATCTCTTAGAGAGAACGCAAATGTTGTCTGAAAGTCTGAGCCCCCAAGAAACCCTGGCCTTTCTTAACTGTGGCCAGATACAGCATATTTCACTAAGTAAAACAGGGCTCACATTTAGATTTTCAGAAGAGAGCTTGAGTGAATTTTTAGCTCGCTTTCTTTAAATACTGTTGCTATTACTGACGTGATTTTTGCAATGCTGAACCAGACCAGAAGGCCACGCATTCCTCTTGCCTTAGATAAAGTGTCTTCTGTTTCAGAGGGGATGTGTTTTGCCTGCAGAATTTTGCAGAAATTGCTTTCCAATTTTTCATAGTAATTTTAATTGGATGTGGACCCCTGATTTTCTGAGTAGTGTGTTTAAAAACTCTGTTTTGGAGCCAGCCCTGATGGCCTAGCAGTTAAAATTCCGTGTGCTTGGCTTCAGCTGCTGGGTTTGGGTCTTGGCACAAAAACCACAACACTGGTCTGTCGGGAGCCATGGTGTGGCAGTGGCTCACACAGAAGAACTTAGAACCATCTACTGGGGCTTTGGGGGGGAAGAAAAAAGGAGGAAGATTGGCATAGATGTTAGTGTAGGGCAAATCTTCTCCTGAAAAAAAAAACTTGGTTTGCAATTCAGTTAATTTTATTAAATCTTTCCATGGCAGTTGAAGCAGGCAATTCTTCAAATATGTGTTGAGATACTATGTGCATGATCCGCTGTGGGGTGTGCATGTGTCATTTCTCCTTTTCCAATTTTTGGCATTATATCAATTGCTTCCTAGTCATTTTTCACATATTATTCATCAGAAATTCTACTTATTTGTTCTTCATAAAACCAACTGGAAATATTTAAGAAATCTAACAAAATAGATACTAAAATAAACAAATAGTGACGTGGGCAGAAAATGTGGGGAGAGAAAGGAAATTGAACACGGAGTGGATGCTCTAAATGCACAAAGCTTAGTCAAATATCTTGATTTTGGTGTTCTCAGCAGATTTTCTTTGGGCAAATAACTTTGCATTTGTCAGAGAACCTTTGACAGGACTTGGTGAGCCCAGAGTCAGCCAACAGCATGGCTTCTACTTGACTGAGAACCAAACTCACACCTTTCCATCTCAGGGTTTCTGTGGACACTGGGCCTCCATGGGGAATTTCTAGATGCTCCGTTTGTGCAATGACTGGTTATGAGTCTCTCTACCAACTCAGAAGTGTGCCTTGTTTGTCTTTATATCAATACTCAGTAATCTTTGTTGAATGACTGAATGAATGGCAAAAGAGGTAAAATTTTGTCGCCTCCTCTTTGTAATCTAACTTCCTGCTTAAGTCTCCCACCCGACTGTGAACTCGCAGACACTCTCTCTACTTCTCTACCTTTTGCTCCCCAGGAGCACTGTGGCCTGTGACAAAGCTGGCTCCAGGCTCACCTCAGTCCCCTTCACTCCGCCAGTTTATTCCAGGCCACTCGCCTGTGGGAACCTGCTTCCTTTCCTTCCACTTGGAAAGCCATCTAATGGACGATTTCACACTAATGTGTTGGTGCCTGCCAGGAGCTAAGGTTGTTATGTGCATTTTAACAAGGACAGCTAAAGAAATTGATTTCTAATTATAGGATCTAAGGCATCATAAAATAAGCTATTTAGGAACAGAAGTTTCCTGGGAGCCTGTGTTGCCTCTATGGAATCCAGCCCAGTTTCAGGGTAGCAAGGAAAACTCTGAGTATCATGTGTAGTCCCTTCACACCGATAAGGGGTGGGATGGCAGCCCTGGCACAGGGGCAGCTCCCTGAGCCTCCTGCCCAGGGGGGACTCCCTTCCCTGCCATCCACTAGATGGGTGCCTTATCTCCCGGTCATCAGTCATGAGGGCTAAAAGCGTTAGCACATGTAACGCTTTTAAAGCTGGCACCTAGTAAGGACACATTCAAGGTTTATTATTTTGCTTTTAAAATATGTTGAGGGGCCGGCTCCGTGGCCGAGTGGTTAAGTTTGCGCGCTCCGCTGCAGCGGCCCAGGGTTCGGATCCTGGGTGCGGACATGGCACCACTTGTCAGGCCACACTGAGGCGGCGTCCCACATCCCCAGCTAGAATGACGTGCAACTAAGATATACAACTGTGTACAGGGGGAGGTTTGGGGAGATAAAGCAGAGGAAAAAAAAAAAAGATTGGCAACAGTTGTTAGCCCAGGTGCCAATCTTTAAAAAAAAAAAAAATGTTGAAAATGTTTAAAGTATATGAGACAAAATGCTTAACATCTTCTCCAGTGGCGATTCCCCAATGCAATCTATCCCCTAGGACAGGATGATTAGGGTTGGGCTTAATCTTTTGATTCTTTTTCTGTAAAACTCTGCCCTGCAGAAAGTCTACAATGAATTTCCAAACTAGGAGGCCAACCGCTAACATTTTAGTAGAAAACAAGCCAATGCTCCTGGGCTGTGTTGTCATCTTTCGATTTTACAAGACCTCAGAACTATACTATTGAAAATTCTTAAGTTCCATGAGTCATTTATTTTTCCGGTTGGGAGAAACTGAAGAATTGCTCAAAAGTTAGACTTTCTCATGTGCTCAACAGACCTCACGGTGCTGACTTAAATAAAAAGCGTTGTTCTCGTTGCACCATGACAGAGAGATTGAAACTTACTTTTTAACAATTAAAACCTTCGAGCAAAAGTTACAGCCTGAGGATCCATGGTCGCCCTTCAGACAGACATTCTCAAGCTTGGGGGACGTGCCTGCCTGATTCTAGCTACCTCTTTCATTTGAACAAACGGCCTTGCTCGGCCTGCCTCTGTGATGCCTGTGTCAGCTTCTGTTTTTATCTCTGAATGCTGCTCTCTTTCTGCCCGCTTTATCTATGCTTTTCAGTCAAGCAATCTTTTAGCTTATTTTTATCTTGTTTGATTCCTTTACCTTTTATCTGCACTTTAAATGAAGGACAGAGAATGGCAATCTGTGGGGAGGGGGGTTGTGAAGACCACTGGTTTCCCTAATCAAGTGGCCTTGCTGCTTCTGACTGGTTCTGGTGGATCCACAATGTATCGGAAACATCAGCCGGATGAAGTGCTAACCCCCAGTGTTACTTTGCTAGGGTTGTTATATGAAGGCGCCACAGATGCGGGCCTTACACAACAGAGATTTATTGTCTCACAGATATGGAGGCTGGATGTCCAAGACCAAGGTGTCAGCGGGATTGGTTCCTTCTGAGAGAGTGAGGACAATCTCTCCTGGCTTCTGGTGGTTTCTGGCAGCCTTTGGCATGCTTGGGCTTATGGATACCTCACCCTGATCTCTGCCTTCATCTTCACGTGACGTTCTCCTTGGGTGCCTGTCTGTGTCCCAATCTCTCCTTTTTATAAAGACACCAGTCATGTTGAATTAGGGCACGCTCTACTCCTCAGTGACCTCATCCTAACATAGTACATCAGCAGTGACCCTATTTCCAAATAAGGTCACGTTCTGAGGTGCTAAGGGTTAGGACTTCAACATGTGAACTTGAGGGGGACACAGTTCAACCCATAGCACCCCCAAACATCATCTGGGAACTTTCCAGCTTTTTAGAGAAGTGCTGTCCACTACTCTCATTGCCTTCTACGTTTGAAATAATCACACAATCACACAGTCATCCTGGGGGAGCAACAAGGAGTTGACAGAGTGGTCAGGAGTGTGCAGTGCGCACAGCTTCCTGTGAGTGCCGTGTTCTAGGTTAAAGGCTGCCGTTTGCTCCTGTTTTGCTCTCCATGAAGTTGCTCGACCCCTCTGTTCAGTGGCCACCGTGACTGCCTTCCTCCTGTTTTGTCCGTCACAGGCAGAGCTTGGAGGGAGGCACAGTCATTCTTGGGAGATGCAGCCTTTTGGGTCTGTGCTCCCTCTTCTGTCCTCAGGACACCGTCCCACACTGCATGCCCTGTGAGCGTCAGCAGTGACATTTCCCCGCTTCCTGAACCTTGCTGCCTGAAAGTGACTTGGAATTTCTGTCTCTGTTTCTCTTGCTTGCTTTTTTTCTTTACTTTTGTTTATTTATTATTGAGGTATAATTGACATATAGAATATAAGTTTCAGGTGTACAACATAATGATTCGCTATTTCTATATATTGCGAAATGGTCACCACAATACGTCTAGTTATCGTCACCATACATAGTTACAAAATTTTTAATTTTCTTGTGATGAGAACTTTTAAGATCTACTCTCTTAGCAATTGCTTTCTTATTTTTGAGATCTTTATCCCAGGTCACTTTAGAATACTTCCTTAGTCATCATGAGGTCAGCATTTTATTTTGCATTTCTATGGGACACTTTATATTTGAGAGTTTTTAGAAAAGTTCTCCGTGGAGTGCACATGTAGTCTAGGCACACTTGGGAATACATGAAGCTACTGCTATTATGACTTCTAATTAGCTGCTGTAACAGTAGTGCTCCTGCAGAGTGCTTAGGGCAATTCTGTTTAATTTTTAGCCTATTTTAAATACCATAAGAACAAATTATTGCCACATGCTTTAGAAACCCTGGGGAGAGGTCTAACTGAGCAGGGGCTATGGGTTTGGACTTCATCTGCACATAAGAGATGGTTGAAAGTTGAGAGTATGTGAGATTACCCAGGGATAGTGAGTGGAAGGGGACGAGCAATGGAATCCCGGGGGAACAATGACATTTTAAAAGAACAGCAGAAAAAAAGACCCCTCATGGAGACCGCGGAAGAGGTCAGAAAGGAGAGAGGACAAGCAGGAAAGTGCAATGTCTCAGAAGCCAAGGAGTTTCCAGGAGGGTGGGACACCTAGAGCTCAAGGTCAAGAACATCGATGACCTTTGCAGTGTTGGAGAATGGTGGAAATGGTGCCTCATTGCGATGAAACACACATGAGAAATGAGGAGACAGAGTGAGAGGAGCAGCATATTCCTTCAGGAATCTTGAGTAAGTAGCGAAGAATAGAGAGGGATTGGATGGCACCACAGCGTCCAAGGTAACGACTTTCAGCTGGGGGAGAGAGATCCTATTTAGAGCTGAGGAGTTCTGAGTTTTCTGTATTCCCATGGATTGTTTGCCAGGTTGTCATCTGACACATTTCTCTGCTCTTTGCGCTTCTGTAAATTGATAATTAGATGTCGAGGCTTGATCAGAGTTGGGTTGGATTGTTTTGACGAGGCTATTACTTCCAAGGTGGCACTGTGGAGACATGAGTACTTTTTTGTGAATTTGCAGACAGTGATGATCGTTGCCTAGAACAATTAATTCATTTAGGCATTACAAATATGATTTTAAACACATTTCTTAATATTAGAAGTATTATGGAGGTAAATGCCCCACAAATCAATGGATACGCATTGCGTGTTGACTGCCAAGTGAAATTGTAAATTAATTTTTTATTTGAAAAACATCGGTTGACTTCTCGACTATATGCCAAGCACTGTTCTAGGTCCTAGTCATAAGTGGTGTTTAAAGGTCTGTACAAAGGTCTAGGCTTATGAAGCTCATGATAAAAAGACTCAGGGTTTTGTGAAGTTGAGTGATGCTGCAGAGCTGCTCACATTGCGTGCAGAGCCGTCGACCAGTGAGGACCGTGAAGGAAGGCAGGTTAGCAGCTGAGGATGTGGTGGTGGTTTAGCGCAGGGGCATGACGCGCAGGCGTCCCCGGGAATGTTTGGGGTGCCCAGGGACTGAGTGGTGCTTAGAAAAGGTGATACAGCACTGAAATAATTTTCAAATATGATCTATTATCATGCCAGAAAAATCACATGCAAAGTACAGAGGATTTCATCATGTTATTCTGCAATAAAAATCGTGTAAAAACAACACACAGACAAACCTATGAGAATGGCCAAAGTCCAGAAGACTGACAACACGCAATGCTGGCAAGAATGTGGAGCAACAGGAACTCTCATTCACTGCTGGTAGGAATGTAAAATGGTACAGCCACTTTGGAAAACAGTTTGGCAGTATCTTATACAACTAAACATACTCCTACCATACAAAGTAACAAACATACCTGTTGGTATTTGCCTAAAGGAACTGAAGACATATGTCCACACAATAACCTGCACATGGTTGTTTACAGCGGCTTTGTTCTTAATTGCCCAAACTTGGAAGCAACCAAGATGTCCTTCAGTAGGTGAGTGGATAAACTCTGGTACATGCAGACAATGAAATATTATTCAGCACTAAAAAGAAATGAGCTATCACGCCATGAGAAACATGGGAGAGACTTAATGCATATTAGCAGGTGAAAGAAGCCAATCCAAAAGGCCGCCTACTGTATGATTCCAGCCATGTGACATTCTGGAAAAGGCAGAACTATGGAAAAGATCAGTGGTTCCCGGGGTGGAGGAGAGTGGGGGATGAATAGATGGAGCACAGACAATTTTTAAAGCAGTGAAAATACTCTGTATGACATGATAACAGACATGTCATTATACATTTGTCCAAACCCAACAGAGAGTACAACACGAAGAGTGAACCCTAAGGTAAACTACGGACTTTGGGTGATTATGATGTGTCTATGTGGGTTCATCCTTGGTAAAAAGTATATCATTCTGGTGTGTGATGTTGATAATAAGGGAGGCTGTACATGGGGGGGGGGCAAGAAGTATATGGGAAATCTCTATATCTTCCGCTAAATTTTGTTGTAAACCTAAAACTGCACTAAAAAAAAAAAGTACTTTAAATAAAACAAAACACAGTCTATTCCATGTTTATGCTAAGAATGAATGCATAACTAAGAAATATAAAATTAACTGGTTTTTATTATTTTTGCTTCTATTTTTAGGATTAAATTCTAATCAAACTTTCTCTTCCCTATTAACTAGGACATTTTGGCCCCTGTTTTAAGTAGATTCACTATCCAGTTCCTAGCATGTCAGGATGCTGGAGTCCTCTTATGTGTGTGGGGTCTTCCTGGTCATTGTTTTCAGGGTTGTTTTGTGTGGCTTCACATGGGCTGTGCAGGAGGATCAGGTGATCTGCGCAGCACCAAGCCACACAGGAGGCAAGGCAGCTTCTGTAGACCCCATCTGCGTCTTGCTTTTCATCTGATACCAACTAGCTCTTCTGTTCATCAGGAAAGATTAATCAGGGGCTGCTCTGTGCTTCTGAGCCACCTGCCTCTGGGGTGGGAGACTGCTTCTTTCAGTTCCAGTCTGTGTCCATTGACAGGTGGGTCAGGGACCTCACATAGAGCCTGTGCTGCGACAACCTGCCTGCGCTCTGCTCCCCCAAGGACAGCTCCACCCAAGACCCCAGGACCTGGCCGTTCATCTTTGGAGATTGTCTCCATTGCTTTGTGGATTTGTCCTTTGTGCAAATGCAGACGCTCTGAAGAGAGAACCTCACTTTATACCCAAGTCAACCGTGCATAGATTGCTTCCTGAGAGCAGGTTTTGATTAGACAGGCAGATAAAGGAAGCTCCTGAGATTGGAGGAAGGCAGCACTCGCAGAGGAAAACAAGACAAAACCAACAGGCGCGTCAGCATGAAGACCAACGCTGAGCTGCTGGCAAGGGCCAGGCTGCTTCTCATTTCCAGCACGGCTCACATAAAAATATGTTTCTTTCTTGTTTTCATTTCTTTGATGTGCTTTCATTTTCCCAACACAGGGTGCTTGTATCTGATTTAGCTTTTATTTATATGATTCCTCATTTCTTTCTCTTTTCTCATACCTCCTTTTTCTGTCTTAATTTTAATTTCTCCTTTGTTTCCGTTAAGCTTTTATTTCTTATTTTTCCCACTTCTTATGAATTTTCTCCCTTTCCTTCTTTCTTCCCCGTTCTTGTGCTGGCTTATTACTTAGAAATGAAACATCTCCTGTCTGCTGGGTCCGTGGGTAGACTGTTAGCTCTGCTAAATAGTTGTATGGTTACAGCTCAAAACACTGGAAGGCTGTGGTTTTCTCTTTCCAACATTTTGACACATGGAAACACTTGCTTAAGAAAGGAAACTACCTTCTGGTGGAGATGAAACTATTATCGACATAGTATTCTAGTTTAATATAACTAGCAAATCTTACTGTATTTAGACTTAATTTCTCTCTTTTTTAGGGGTGGTTTCCCTCCTCTCCTGTCCTCTCTTCTTTTCTTTTCCTTTTTTTTTTTTAAATTGGAAGTCAAGAAAGGAGCTTTGGGGCCAGCCCTGAGCAACTCTGTGACACAGATAGAGGCTGTGACAGATGCTCTTTCACTTTTGTGCATTTCTTGCCTGGTATCCCTGTGCTCTGTGACACCGTTACCTCCCTTTTCTACTTAAACGGCAGGTCAGAATTCCGTGTCAGCAGCAGTAAAGCTATTGGGTTAAAAAGGTGTCGATAACTACTAAATGGATGGACATGACCACTCTCGGCTATCGTCATTTCGAGAAGCAATTCCTAAAATTTATTCTCTAGATCAGGTTCTTAAACTGTTTGCTCTCAGGATCTCTCTCTTTTTTTTTTTTAAATTTTATTGTGGTAAGCATATTTAACATAAGATCTAAACACAATAGATTTTTAAGCATACAAACAGTCTTGTTATCTATGGGCACTGTGTTGTGCAGCAGATCTCTAGAACTCATTTATCTTGCATAACTGAAAATTTCATATGAGTGAAATCACACAGTATTTATCCTTCTGTGATGGGCTTATTTCACTTAGCATAATGTCCTCCAGGTTCATCCATCTTGTCTCATATTGCAGGGTTTCCTTCTTTCTTTTAAGGCTGAATAATATTCCATTGTATGTATATACCACACTTTCTTCATCTATTCATCCATCGATGAACACTTAGGTTGCTTCCACGTCTCGGCTATTGTGAATAATGCTGCAGTGAACACAGGGGTGCAGGTATCTCTTTGAGATCTAGATTGTAGTTCTTCTGGAACTGCAGTTCTTTTGAATCCCAGAAGTGGGATTGCTGCATCATATGGTAGTTCTATTTTTAGTTTTCGAGGAACCTTCATGCTGTTTTCCATAGTGACTGCCCCATTTTACATTCTCACCAACAGTGTATAAGGGTTCCAATTTCTCCACATCCTCAGCAACAACTATTTTTTTTTTTTTTGATAATACTCATCCTAACAGGTGAAAGGTGTTATTTTGTCGTGGTTTTGATTTGCATTTCTGTAATGATTAGTGACATTGAGCATCTTTTCATATATCTGTTGGCGGTTGTGTGTCTTCTTTACAGAAAAGTCTATTCAAGTCTTTAGACCCCCACTTTTTTTCTTTTTGGTGGGGAAGACTGGTCCTGGACTAACATCTGCTACCACCAGGCTGGCAACGCCACCAGGCTGCCCATGTTTTATATAGGGTAATTAGGGTTTTTTGCTATTGAGTTGCAGAAATTTCTTATATATTTGGATATATGGTCTGCAAATATTTTCTCCCATTCCATAGATTGCCTTTTCTCTCTGTTGGTTGTTTCCTTTGCTGTGCCGAAGACTTTTAGTTTGACGTAGTCCCACTTGAAGCCTTTTTTTTCTGTTTTTGTAGTCTGTGCTTTTTAGTGTCATATCCAAGAGATCATTGCTAAGGCCAATGCCATGAAACCTTCCCCTGTGTTTTCTTCTAGGAGTTTTACAGTTTCAGGTCTTACATTTAAGTCTTTAATTCATTTTGAGTTGATTTTTGTGTATGATGTAAGACAAGGATCCAGTTTCATTCTTTTGCAACACGGATATCCAGCTTTTCCAACAGGTTTCACCCCTGTGTGACTACCCTCTCACCATTGCGTGTTCTTGGCATCCTTGTCAAAGATCAGTTGGTCATATATGTGTGGATTTATTACTGGGCTTTCTATTCTCTTTCATTGGTCTGTATTTCTGTCTTTATACCAGTATCACACTCTTTTAATTACTGTAGCCTTGTAGTATAGTTTGAAATGAGGAAATAGGATGCCTCCAGCTTTGTTCTTTTTCAAGATTATTTTGGCTATTTTTGGCTGTTTGTGGTTTCATATGAATTTTAGAATTGTTTTTTTCCCTTTATTCTCTCAGAAATTATTGAGGACTCCAAAGAGTTTTTGTTTATGGAGTTATAACTATAAATATTTACTGTTTTAGAAATTAAAACTGAGCAAAATTTAAAAGAGCAGAATTTACAAGCATATACCCCATTAATCATCAGAGCCTCTGAAAATATCTACTATATATTCTTATAGGACAAGAATGAAATTGTAAAAATATGTATATTCATATAGAATAAGAGTATAAAAGGTAAATTATGTCTTAATATGACTATTGAAATAGCTTTGATCTTGCAGATCTCAGAGAGGGATACAGAGGCCCCCTGGGGTCTTTAGCCCACACTGTAAGAACTACTGATTTAGAGATGTGATGATTACTTACTGAGTGCTCTGTGCTGGGTATTCCAGTGACATGGTGTGAAAGCGGGAAAATATTGGAGGATTTTTCTCGTACCCAAAAATTCATATTGCATGTAGATCCCTACTCTAACCATGCATAAGGCAACCTGTATATTTGAAAAATGATTTTATGTATGTATTCAATGAAAATGATTTGATATCTGTTCTATGACCACTAAAATCTTAGTTTGTCTGATTACAGTCTGGATGTTTGATGCTCAAAGTCAGCGTGTGAGTCACCAGCCCAGCATTACGGCAGAACAATCTTGTGAAATTCAGCTTCTTGATGTCATCACTGCCAAGAAAAGCACCAGGGGTTTCGATTGCGTTTCTTGTTATCTGGTTAACCAAGTAAAACTTAAGGGAATATATGTGAACAATCACTTCCTCTTTCTTATTTAGGTACCTGCTTCTTTCATAAGCCTTTTCCTCCCAAAATGTGGTATAAAGATATTGTTTACAATCAATGAGACTATGTTAAATAACATCACCAATCATTTTGATAGAACTTTCTGGATGGCTTCCATGTTCTCATCCAAAAATTTGAGGACCTAAGTGTAATCATTTGTTTCTTCTTTTCAGATAGTTTTGAGATAGATGCGCCATCAAATAGCCACATACTCTCAGAACCTGGGAAAAATGTCACACTTACCTGTCAGCTTCAAATGAAGTGGCCGTTGCAACAAGTTACGTGGGAAAAGATCCAGCCCCATCAGATTGATCTCTTAACTACCTGCAACTTGTCCCAAGGGAAAAGTTACACTTCAAAGTTCCGAAGACAGATCCTGAGTAACTGTAGCCAGGGAATGAGAAGGGCCTCCATCATCCTGCCCCACGTCACGGCCTCTGACTCGGGACTTTACCGCTGTCGCTTCAAGGCCAGCACAGGAGAAAATGAAACCTTCGTGATGAAATTGACCATAACCGATGGTGAGTAGGTGATAGATGTCTTCAAGTGTCAAAAATGGAAAAGTCAACCACTGTGGATTGGGTTCTGTTGTCTTTTTCATAACTGTATTGTTCAAAATATTTTTTAATGATTGAATTTAGGTAAATTGTCAGTTATTGAATGTTAGTATTTAGTGTTTATCCTGCTAATCCATCCATCACAGATTTAGCAATAATAGATCTTTCTCATTTTCTTGATCTGCCACATTCCTGAAGTAAAAAAAAATTCAGTGAATTTGAAGAATACATAACATCAACAGCCTATAAGTTTGAGCTGTAGAACTCCTAGTTTTTCAATTATATTAAAAGTTTTTGATGGTGGTGACTAGGTTTTATAATCCTCATGTATCCTCAGCAATAACAAGATGGTGCTAGATTGGTATTTGCTGAATCACGGTTGAGTAGAGTGGAATGGAATAAATGTTTGGTAACGTGGTTGCTACTTTGCCAGGTGGAGCTTTGATTCCCTCAGTTGTTTTCAGACCCGGGAGTGGAAACAGACTGGCTTTGAAGCTATCGAGGCTGACCTACAGGGCTTCTTACCTGAGCAGGCTTCTTCCAAGGCCCAGTGCTAATTTTGTGTTAGTAATTTGACTCCTGTTTCATAATGAAGCCCTAACCTGTGTAAGCTTCAGGCCCCACAAAACCTGTGTGAGAGTAAGAAAAAGTGATTTTTCACTTAATTGAAGTGCTAATACAGAGAGGCCTATCTAGAAGTCTGTATAGAGGCCCTCATTACAACTGAGTGGGAGAAAGGCGAGCTCAGGCTCTCCTAGTTCTGCCTCTGGGCAAGTTTTCTCACTGCAGAGTGAAATGTCAGAGAAAATAATTTATTCTTACTAGTGACAGAAATTTTATTTCACTTTATTCTCATTCTCTCCTTTCCTTCCTTCCTCCCTCCCTCTTTCTCGAGTTTTCCTTTCCTCTATCCTTTCCTCTCTCCCTTCTTCTCTCCCTCCCTTCTCTCCTCACTTCCTTCCATATTTCTTTCTCTCTTTCTTTCGTGTGCTCCCAGCCAGTTGATGTGCCTTGGCTTGTGTGTAGACTTTTAGAGCCAAGGCTCCCTAGGATTTGGCTGTCCCTTCATAGCCTCTGCTTATGCTGCAGACTGATGTTTCTTCCTGCATTGGAAAAGAAGAAGAAAAGGCTTTGCATCTATAGCAGCCTTGACCACTGCAGCCTCAGCAGCTGTGTGTGCTAAGGAGGACATTTGTCAGGGGATAGCGGTTTTTCATACATAATCACCTTGGACCACATCAAGCTTTCTTTATGCCTCTTAATGACAACGGGAGCTGTGGGTGAAACATAGATTATTCTTAGAACTTGATGCAAAAGATGGTTGATGGGATATTTGGAGGAGAAAAATCAAGGGATTCTTCATTTTAGATATTGACTCCATTCCTTGAATCTCTCTCTCTCTCTATATATATAGAGAGAGAATATTTCCCACCTTAAAAAATGTTGCATTATAGAGGTGCTTTTTAAACCTGGCCAGGAAAAAGAAAGAATAAAAATAATCACTAACCTTCTCTCAGAGACCAAGGCAAGAAAATGTTCTATTCAGAAAAATATCATTAACAATCATTTTCAAACACATGTGAAATGAGATCTTGTCCATTATATATTGAAAAAGTAATTATAAACGTCTTAAATCATAGAGACAATGGAAGTAATAGATTTTTAGGAGGTATAGTTACATAACTATTACTAAATAATGAAAATGTTTTTCATTTGTCTAAACATGACTGTTTCTCGCACAAAACTGTTTCTTTTCTTTGTGCATAAGCTATAAATGATGTCAGAAAGGAAGGTGACTGAATTAATGGTCAGTATTGTTAGTGGCCATGTGTTTTGAACACTTGTAAAATGGCTTTTTGACATTTACTTGACAGGTTGAAAGACTATTAAGTGGGCCCATTAGTAAAATGTTATAATTGACAAAAGATGACAGCTGTTGACTGTGTGTTCTGGTTTAATTCCTTTTAAGAATAATTACAAGTAAAGATTGAATATGAAATAAATCAGGTGGAAAGCAAAAACAGATCATTTGTGTTTTCTCTGATGCAATTTGATTATTTCAAGTCTTGGGGCTGTTTGGTCAAAAATCAATGTAGGGATTAAAGCAGAGAGACAGGTATGAGATGTGGAACAGATTTAATTTATTTCTACTATCAAGGGAAAGGTGATTGTGACACAAATCTTATAAACTGCAATGCATCCTTTTGTTAGCTCCCATCAACTCCTTTTATAGGATCCCAAAGAGAGATTTTCAGGACACTCATATTCTATACACACACACACGGGCTCTCCCCCTGACTTTTGCCTGCCTATGTTCATCTTCAGAAATGTACCAGGTACTCAGAGGTCATCCAAAAGATGACACAATGTCAACCAATATGTCAGATATCCAGGTCTTGATATATTTTGAACAGAGGGGGGAAGTGGCAGAAACATGAGTCAAAACAGAATTTATTATTGACTTTCTTTGCTGAATGAAAAGAAACACTTGTCTCCTGTTCTTTGCACTCAGGACCCAGGAAGCAGTTTGAAGTACTTCCAGACCAACTTTTCTGAATTTGAAATTTGTCTAGACCACAGGGACAAAGAACAGGGGAAAATGTGTGTATACTGACAGTGGCCAAAATTATTTTTGGCCCTTAATATCCTCTGGATTTTCATGAGAAAAGTAGTTTCCACCAAAAAAGTTTGTGAAGTCTTTTAATATTGACTAAATGACACTCTACTATTGTTTCAACTGACCTTGTTGATTATAAAAAGAATGAGGATCAAAGAAATGAAATCAGCTTTCTCAGAAAGTTTCCGGAGACTAGTTTTGAACAAACCATTTGCCACTGCTAAGAAATACGGTTACTCACGTCCTTCTCTAGTCTTCCACCAACGAGGCTGCTCAGCTGAACCATCAAATTTCTAATGAGGCGTTGATATTCAGAGCAGAGAAAAGAGACAAAACACGCTACAGGGACTAACATAAAATATGCACGGGGGACTAGGACGTAGTGTGTGAGTGATTACAATCCAGTAACTAGGTTGGTACAGATATTCTGAGTTATGGGTTAATATAGAAGGTGGTAGGTTCAATTAAGTGATAACTTGGTGAAATTCTGGATCTCATATAAGAGCAATGACAGCCACTATCAATTCTTTACTAAAGATGGCAAAATAGTATTCAAGGAAGTGTAAGTCAAATAGTTGAGTATAGCATAAATAAGAGAAACTTGAGGCAGATGAAATTAGCTGAGTCAGTTGCAATGGTCGCTGCATGAATGATTGAGCTCTACACTACCATTATCACATACTGGGTCTTTGGGGCCCACTCCAGAGAGAAAAATTTCAAATGGTGCCTCCTCTAGGCAGACAAATTGGAAAAAGGAGCCCCTTTCTCTGGGCTGATGCCGATCCAAGCTGGTGTACAGGAGCCCCCTAACCGCCTTGGTTGGGCACAAAGGTAGCCTGGATAAGGGGAGAGAGATCTTAGTCTAATTGAAATGCCACCTTGATAGTCACTCACAGTTTCCACTCATTCCTTTTCCTAACCAACCTACTAATGTTCACCACATGTGTCTCCCTTCCTTTAGAATTACAGTCAGATCTCACCATCTTCACGATTTTTCCACATTAGCCCTAACTGCTTCTCTGACATCGAACCATTAAGCATCTTGAATTTCTCAAACTTTTATATCTTGGAAATTTATACCCTTGAGTCATTTAATAACTGCATCTATGTGCAATGGTCCAGACTCTTACATTAAAAATTTCTTGAGATCAGGGATTGTGGCATCTCTGCTTAGAACTGTCAAAGTATCTTTCCAGAATACGCTCAGTAAGTGTTCTTGACTGATTATTCATGTGTTGATGTTTCTATATATTGTAGTAGGGACTGTGTCCATTTTATTTTCAAGTTTTCTAGCTAGGTGATTTCTAGATTTTCTTCACCAACACTTAACATTTGAGGTTTACTGATTGCTGATCGAAGAAACCTGAACTTTCAGAAGATCAATTGCAATGTTTGGGAAGAAAATTTTTATGAGCATTTGTTCACATGTGTAACTTTCAAAAAGTCTATTTCCTTTTTTAACTTTAGTTTTCTTGTTTTGCATATTTTATATAAATGACGCGTAATTGCTAGTCACCAGACCTGGAGGATGGGGTTTGTAAATGAAGATACAGACGTTTTCACTGGGAAGTCGTGGGGCCATAGCCAAGAGAATCTTCCCACATATTTCTTCTGTGAGGTATGGGGTCGACAAAGAAGTATATAGAGGAATAGAATGCTATAGGTTATAAATCTTGCCTATAGCTGGTGGAGCTTACTGACTTTGGGACTCTGTGCTCCTGAGTTGGACTATGAGAATACTGAGGAAGAGAAATAAACTTCATTTATTTCTTTGACCATTAGTTTCTGCTTCCTATAGTTTCAAACAACCAGTTTGCTCCCAAGTGAGTTGGATTTCTGAGCAGTTTCAGGTTGTAGACAAGAGAATTTCTTTTTTAGAGATCCATTAATCCAGAGCCTTCTGTCCCACTCCTCTGAACTTATAATAGATGTGATTGTTGTGGGCATGGGGGTTGTCTGAGCTGGCATGCAGTGGGCTGTCAGATATGTCCATTTCTATGACATAGTGTGACGAACCTTAACCTTTTATTATCTTTACCTACATAAAAAATAGTGTCCATGACAGTTAATTTATGTGATAAAACCTGAGGACCAGAATCTCAGATCACTGGTGTCACTGCTTGCAAGTTAAAATAGCCTTGACTGAAAAGGATCGACTACAATTTTCAGCCCAATTTAGTTATGTTTTTAAAATTCTGGATGATAACTGGCTATCCAGATGAAACATACTGTTTCCAACATCACAAGTGAGTTGATTACTCAATCATGGCCTATTATGTTGCTGTATCTTTCCAGTTGCCTCTGTCCAATCGGTTCTTTTACGAGACATCGCAGGAAAAAAATGCAACCAGTCGGTTAGTTTGTTTTGTAAGCTCCACGTATTGATGTATTCATATTTCCTAATGCAGAAAATCCTGGAATGTTTGACTGAAGTCATTTTTTTATACATACCCTATTTGCGTAGATGAACAAGATATTGAATTGAGTAACAGTAATGACAAGTTAATATCAGAGAGAGGGAAATGTTGAAAGGTCTCATTTAAATTGATTTGATGATGCTATTACGTGAGGAACATTCTTGAGTGTATATTGCTACCTTATGTATATAAAGCAAGTGCTAATTGAACAACACTGTCAACAATGTAAGTCGGTGCTATTAGAAAGCAGTGAATGCTAGGAAGTGCTTTTCTTTAAGTGGCTCTTTGTCCTCAACCTGAATTTCAAATGAAAAATCCTTATCATGATGGACATGGGCAAATAAAGAGTAGGTATTGAGATGAGAAAACTACATTAATAGAATATTTTCTGTAGCTTCAAATCAAAGAAGTTCAAGGACACAATGGATGTGCAAATGACCCCCAAATTAGGGCCACATAGAAGGCAAGTTTACAAATATAAAAAGATACAAGCTTGCAAAGTATAATTATTGTCCTGATGTTAATGTGCCTTCAGCTTTTCATGTCTTATGTAGGACACTCAGATAATTCTTCACTCTTTTAATTTGTGTGTGTGTGTACATTTGTGAATTATGGTATCTGTGAACATTTGTTAGGGGGAGCGATGAGCATATTATTCAATGTTCCATATGGTAAACATTCAATAAATACATGTGATTGTGTGGAACATTTTGCACTCATACAAAATACACATATGCCAAATCCCAATACTTTAATCAAAGCATGTTGTTTTGCTTTTGAGTTGACTACTGTCTTCTCTTCCTGATCCAATACATAAAAGTATCAGTTTTGAAATCCAATCATGTAATTTCTTTTTTAATCATTAGCTATCTTTTAAAAGGAGAGGTCAGATGGGTAATTACATACGTCTCCAATATTTTTGCTGTAAGCATCTTTGCCACAGACATCTTTGTGGTGAGCATTTTTGACATGTAACTAATTGGTGTAGGGCAATTTTGCCATAAAGATGAAATATCTGGTTTACAGTTTGGTTAAGATAAAATAACTGTTTAACAGTTTGATTTCAACTGGTTGACAGTTTAGTTTCATATCTCCATTGACGCAGTACTCTCATTTTTTTCTTTTAAAGATTGGCACCTGAGCTAACATCTGTTGCCAATCTTCTTTTTACTTTCTTCTTCTTCTCCCAAAGCCCCCCAGTACATGGTTGTGTGTTCTAGTTGTGAGTGCCTCTGGTTGTGCTATGTGGGATGCCGCCTCAGCATGTCCTGATGAGCAGTGCCGTGTCTGTGCCCAGAATCCGAACCAGCGAAACCCTGGGCTGCCGAAGTGGAGCATGTGAACGTAACTACTCGGCCACGGAGCTGGCCCCCCATTTTTATATTATATAAATCTTAGCTCCACATTTCCCATAGAACTTTGGAACATCTATCAATGGATATGTGACAGCATGCCAAGAACAAATGGCAGCGTAGAAAGCTTTTCACAACGCAATACAAACCTCAGTTACAAATATGCATCCTAGTGGTTGGAAAATGATACCTCTCTTAATGAAGGAAGAAGTTTTAGCAAAAAAGAGAAAGTGAGATGGATGCCAAATGAGGAGAAGAATCAACACGCAAGAATAAAAAATGTATACTACTGTGAACAAAAGACTGTGAAAATAATTGCTTAGGTGCAAACCACAAAATAAAATCAGTTATTGGCCCAGTATTGCCATGAATCTACACACATTTTAAATGTATTCAAGTATTTGGTATTTATTTCACAATGAAGTCTTTTTAATTTTGTTATTCAGTTTTCGTATTTCATTATGACCTTTTTAAAGTCCTTCTTTTATTTTTCATTATTTTATCTTTTACGGCAAAATTGACTTATGGTCAATTAGTTATGTGGCAAAAATGTTTGCAGCAAAGATGTCTATGGCAAAGATGCTTATGGTGAAAGTACCTAGAACTGGGTAAGCTCTAGAGCATAAAGCTGCAGATTTTGAAGTTATTATCAGAGGTCTTGTTTCTTATAGCCAGTCATTGGCTTTCATACGTTTCATAGAGCACTTGGTAAACTTTTTTAAAATAAAATAATTTAAAATTGGATAGAATATTTGGAGGTAAACATTTAACCCAAAGCTTGCTATCTATTTCATATTCTGAAAAGATCTGTATGACATTTATAACACATTTATATATAGGGCTTTATAAGTGCCATATAGTTTGAATTTTGAAGTTTTCTGAGGACCCAAGGGAAAAGCTATAAGTAACTTACAAGAATTGAGTATCACAAGGCTTTGTCTTGGCTACCATATGACAAACTCACATATAGTGCTTATACGTGTGCCAGTCACTCTAAGAATTTGCTGATAATTACTCATTTAGTTGTCACACAACACTATGATTATCTACATTTTACAGATAAGGACAGTGCGGCATGGAGAGGTTAAGTTACTTATTCAAGGCTTCATGGCTAGTAAGGAGCGGGGCTGGGATCCAAAGCCAGGCAGACTGGCTTCAGAGTTCTTGATCTTGACCACGGCACTATATTGCAGCCTTAAGTGTAAGAAAAAAAATCATGACTATCATCAACAGATGTATCACAAGAGAAGCTGGCTACTGTGGAGTTCCATAGCCTTGTGTCCTTCCTCTTAGGACGTTTATAGGTGCAACAGACCAAAGTGAACCAGCAGATAGAGCAAGAGTAGCAAAGGAATGGGAGTTCAATCTCCCCCCACTTTCTTCCAGCTCTGTGTGGTTAAGTTCAGTTCATCATGGGTGCCATGTATGAGATTCCCTACTGACTTGTCCCCTTTTTTGGGGCTTGTGGGTATCGTAGAGTCAGGTGAGGAGGGTTTCCACACAGTCATATGAGGGATGAGCAAAGACAGGTAGCAGATATTAGGGTCTGGAAGAGAATGCTGGTTGCTGATAAAGTCAGGTCCACCTCAGGAACAGACTAGGGGAACTTTAGGAGTAGCCTCTGGACAAAGGAGAATCAAGGTTCTTGCTGGAGAGAACTGTAATAGCTCAGCTTTCACGTGGCTTCTTGGCTTTGCAAAGCACCTGCTCCTGGGGTCTTCGTCAGGTCCACCCACTAGACTCTCACCTCGTGGGAAAGTCCGGTCCCCTGAGAAACTTCCAGGGAACTGCTCAAAGTTCCAGAGCACACCCTCCTTCCATCTTAACCCTTCCTTTCCTTCCCTTTCCTCTCAAATCCTGCCCTCCCTCTACTTCTTGTAGATGACTAATGACCATTGAACCAGAGCTGGAGTTATTAGCCATCAGAATTCTAGTTCCTCCACCCTCAGGGATAGCCAGGGCTTAACATCCCAAATCTCCCAAGAAAAAAACAAAAGTTTATTTTCCATATTAAAATATTCTGAGTAGTAATATGTTCTCATAGTTATGGACCTTTATATTGAATAGCTAAATACATAAAATATTTAAATGCTATAGTAGCCTACTGTGTTTTACTGTGTAAGGAAAATGTTTATCTTGATTTCAGTAGATCATCTGAAAAATTTCCTATTACATCCATGTCAATAAGCATCATAATGATGTTGCAGAGTTATACTTGGTTAAACAACAATAATAATAACAGTGTATTGGGGAATTATCATTAGAAACAAAATCTTCTCCCTACCCAGAAAACAGCTCCACAAAGGTAGAAGAGAAATAAAACAATTTTACTATTGAATAAGCATTAAACCAGAATTGTGATACGCATCACAGGTGATCCGCTAAGAGATTGCAAAGACAGAAAGAAATCTCACCTTCTACAGAGCCCAGCAGATGTAACTCATTGCATGCATATTCTCAAGGTAAACAATAACTTGGCTTCAAGAAAGGGGACTTGACAACACCATTGGTCACCCATAGCTCCTCCTAAATTCAGCTTTTAATTGGGGTGACCATCTGTGTTAATTAATCGGTTTTATCTAAAGGAAAAATGAACTTCTTACATCTTTATGCCAGGAGGTAGTTGTGTAGCTTGGAGCGAGGCACCTGTGGAAGTGAGCTCCTCCCCTCCCACCTGTGGGAGATATGGGCACTCTGTTCCCTGATGGTATGTTCCAAAGGGATGGCTCTGATTTATTGCAGCAAAAGGATGCACAGCAAATTCAGCTAAGGGAAAGGTGCCTGGGGCAGAGTCAGAGGGACTGGTTTCCCAGAAGGAAAGCAGGTGTTTAGCATAAAGCACGTTGTTTGTATTAAACAGTTTAGACACAATAAACCACCCTAACAGTTAGGGAATACTGGGAACGCTCCCCAAATCCAAGTTCCCACACGCGAGCCAAGGGCCAACATTGCAAGCAGGCCTTTGGACAGTAGTCTCAGGCCTGCTGCATTAACTATTTTCTGCACACTAATTCACTAAGAAGGTGAGCAAGGTATGTGCAGTTTCTAACATTCTGACTTACGAGGTCTAAAAGCAGTCTCCTTTAAATAATATGTGTTTATGAAAATCGAGGTATGTGTTCAGGACATAGAAGGCTAAGAAATATTTGAGTAAGAAGGTGAGACATCTGATAATGATGGAGTCAGCCTTGAAAATGTTCTCAACAGGTGTCCGAAATCAAAGATGCTCACCATCCCTCTGCCTCATATGCTGGCTTAGATAGCCTTGCCATACACTGATTGCTCCAGGGCATGTGGCTCACAGCATAATACGTACAGGGACACCAGAAACTGGCTAACGCAGTCATCCAATACTGAGCAGGTAAACTTTACAACCTATTTTACACCATCTGTTTCTCAACTGGTATAAAGTTTTAAAGTGCTTAAGTCATTTGGGAAACTATTTTCCATCGAGAGAGGCAAAACCATTGTAGCAAAATTTGTACATTGAGTTGGAAACTCACTTCCCTCCTTGGCTTGCTTCAGGGCACATATTTAGATTCTTTGCATCTTACGTTTCTCAGTTAAAATCTGATAATACTTTTATTTTGAGGAAGAGTAGCTGCTATTCACTCAGAAGAAAGATTAGAGGTTGATGTCATGATCCTTTAATTCTCTGAAAATAATTTATTCCCTAGGACTTTCTTGCTATAAAACAGGAAAAGGTTTCTGAAATACAAAGAGTATAAAACTGATTTGCACAAAGAAGTTGACCTTTGAAAACTTGGAATAATATTACCATACCAATATCGACTTGATGCATATTTCAGGCAGACAGGAAAGTTCAACAGACTTCAGGTCACCATTATTTCCAGTGGTCCTCCAAAGCTACAGTTCTTTTATATATGTTTATCAACACTACCTCTGGCTTTCCCCAAGAAGGTGAATCTAGGATAGAGCAAGCATCCTCTGTTGTACATGACTAGTTCAACAAGAAAGAATAGAAATCATTTATTTAACCCTAATTTTGAAGTATGTATACAAAATGTAAGTATACTATTAATAATTTATATATTACGTGGTGCTTAAATATATATAGCATTCTATATGTTTTATCTAAGCCCCATAGCTACCCTTGAAGTTAATTTTATCATAATTTTGCAGTTGCCGAAAGTGTCTGGGATATCTAGTGTCTTACGCTGAAGTCTTCCAAAGAAAAGAATTAGAACGTGGGACTAGACCCCAAGGCTGTTCTCCTCAATCTCTGTTTTTTCAGCAACTCAATGTCTAATGTGGGACGAAGGTTGGATATTTGCATTATATAGTGAGTCAAAAATTGGAATCGACCTGATAATGCTGAGTCTGTCAGCTCATACATATCCACCCCGTGGGAACTCACACACTGTGTATTCCATCTATAAATAGAATGAAATCTAATAGTTCTGCTTCTCTTTTTAGTGAAGTAAGAAAGCAAGAATAACTTTAACTGATAGCTACCATGACTTACCCAGGGCTAGCTGGAGGATCAGGATCTGTGAATTTCTTCTAGCATGTTTTTTGGTCCACATATCTAGGTTCTGAGTTACATGGTTTCCCCACCCCCTATCTCCTCCCCAAACTCTAGTAAAGCATAAACAAGTAGATGTCAATGCCTGCTCTTGCCCGCCAGGCTCTGAGGGAAGGTCCTGGCAGCATTTCTATCATGAGCCTTTCTAAGGGTTTTATAACTCAGCCATAAATACTTGTCATTGGCAGAAACGTAGCCTGGAGGGTCACAATCCTGGAGTAAATTCTTCGTTTATATATCTCACTGACATGCTTTAAATTGTTTTAACTGTGTTTATCTTTTTTGATGGGAGGGAAAATAATGGCTTCATGGTTCAAGACACTTTTGTCTTCCTATGAATCAACACAGCATTGGGATGAAAGAGAAAAAACATCAGAAAAAAAGTGGCTACTGAGAATAGACAATAATTCTTTAAGAGAGGGGCTTGAGGGCCGACGTTAGTCAATCTCAGATCTATTAGCAGAACTTAGAGAAAGCGAGTGTTGTGAGCTGTTGATTAACTCCCTAAACATCCATACCCATTTGCTTTTCCTTTTCCTTTTTGTTTTTAGTCTCATCCAGGGCCCAGCAGGTTACGTGGTTCCACCAGCCTGACTCTAAGAACTGTTCGCGTTAAGGCAGCTGCAGCCGGGTGCGGCAGGGGAAGGCATGAGAAGCCGGATGGGCCGCAGGCTGGGAAACTCTAGATTGTGATGTCTCTGTAGTGGGACTGCATCTCTAGCTGACCCTTATGCCTTAACCATACTTCTTCTGGGAAAATGCTTGTTCCTTGCATGTTTTTAATTTATCCAGGACCTTTCAAAAATGTAAGCTGCTTAAATCAGTTTCTGTGATACAAGAAGAAATATATGTTCAGTCTCTGCCCCGGGTTCCTCTCACAGAGCTCCTAAACTCTTGCAATTTTGTAAGTCATAGGAGCACTAGGAGCGTCTTTGGTATAATATTTTATCTTGGTTCCCAGTTCCTTGGACACAGGAGGTTCTAAGACCCTGGGAATCTCCAGAGTGATGAGTGTCCTTTTGTACGTTAATGAGGTGACTGGTGGCTGAAAACACCTAGATGCGTCAGATGGGGGCTGGTTGCCAGAGGAATCAATCATGTGATTAGAGGGTTGGAACTTTCAGCCCATCCCCCTGACCTCTGGGGAGGCCCAAGGAGCAAGGGGCTGGGGATTGGATTAGTTACCCATGGCCAATGATTTAATCAATCATGCCCATGTAATGGAACCTCCAGAAAAACCCTAAGTGACAGGGTTCAGAGAGCTTCCAGGTTGGTGAACAGAAGGAGGTGCTGGGAGGGTGGCACATCCCCCGAGGGCATGGAAGCTCCATGTGCACCGCCCCCATTACTTGACTTATGTATCTCTTCCATTTGGCTGTTTGTGAGTTGTATCTTTTATAATAAACCAGTAATAGTAGATAAAGTGTTCCCTGAGTTCTGTGAAATGTTACAGCAAACTGTTGAACTGAGGAAGGGGTCATGAGAACTCCGATTTGTAGCTGGTTGGTCAGAAGTACAAGGGGCCTGGACTTGGGAATGGAGTCTGAGGGGGGCAGGCTGTGTTGTGGGGCTGATCCCTTAATCTGTGGGGTCTGTGCCAGCTCTGGGGAAGTTAGTGTCAGAAGTGCTGTGAGTAGAGAAACAGTTTTCATCTTTTGGTGTTTTCCCTTTAGGTACCAAATTTGTTTTTACCCACCACTTCATCTATAATGCCAGCTACATAGTATGCCTTGAAATGCTATGTGTTAAAAGATGAATGAATAAACAGATCTGACTCCAACAGGTCAAACATTACTACAAGAGGTTAGAAAGAGGTAAAATATTTCACATGAAAGAATGCATTTGAAGTTTGCGTTTATAATTGAGCAGTGTGAAACAAATAGCCATGCTTTTCAGTGGTTTCTACTTTTTCATTCATATAATTTAGAGCTTAATAAAGAATGCCATCTTAATTCTTAAGGACTCTGAGCATACTTCTACAAAGATGCTCTTTACATTGTGCACTTTCAATATAACCCCTAAAATTAGGCAGGTTATTCTGTTTTATGTATCCAGACCTTTAAATTTTTGTACTATTCTTTTTTTCTGATTAACAAAAGCAATGCATCATCTAGAAAGTTTGGAAAATATCAAAAAAGCTTAAAGAGGCAATGCTTTCAATTCTACTCCCTGAAGATCATCAATTAAAAATTTTGGCATGTTGTTGCCTTGCAGGCTTTTTTCCTGTAAGTTCTACACTTGATTGAGATATTATGGCTTGCGCGATTGTGAGTTCTGGTTTTGAAACGCTGCTTAACTTTATATCTATAGTCAGCAGTTTTCCATCTCATTGGAATTCTTTACACATTTCTTTCTAATGTCTGCAGCTCTGATTTTCAAAGAGTGGGTCCCTGACCAGCATCATAGGCATCATGTGGGAGCTGCAAATTCTGGGATCCACCCAGACGTACAAAATCAGAAATTCTGAGAGGGGCTCAGCAACCTGTGCTTTAACAAGCCCCCAGGGGATTCTGATGCAAATTAAGTTTGGGAACCACAGCTGTGTAGTCTTGCTCATTAGTCTACTGCTCAGAAATAAGGATTTCCTTTTTGCTATTACAAATGTTTCACAAAACTCTTTGTTCACGTTTCTTAGTTTTTCTTTAGAATAAAGTAATTAATCAAATGTGCAAGCACCTAGTGGAAAGGTGTGATACACGGAGACCCACTTCTATCCAGATCCAGGTTGTAGCAGTTTCCAATCCTACTAACAGAGCTTGAGATGTCTATCTCACCAGTCTCCCTTTTATACAAACTTATTCTTTAAGTGCATTTAGTTATTAAGTTCTTGGTATCTTTCTTATTGCCTTATATAGCTTTTTCTTAATAGCAACAATATGTTGAAAATGCTAACCAATTTTTTTGTTTGTCTTTACATGCTGTTTGTGATCATTTGACCCACATGTATTTTTTATTTTGACCTGGTCAATACTATATATTTATTTATTTTTATAAATTGGAAGCTCATTTCTTATTCCAGAGATTAAGTAATATTTACTTACAGTTTCTTCTAATGTTTACATGAAAAAATTTAGATCTCTGGTCCACCCAGATTTTTTTTTACTGTAACGAGGATCTAAATAGCATTTGAAAAGTAGTTAAACAATTTTCCCAGAACACTGTCAATGAACTTTTTAATCACAACTTTAGTTTTCTCACTGTGATTGCCTGATTGATTTAACCTTAGCATCTACTATATTTAAATTATGTCAGTATGGCAAGTGTGGTCCTTTCATAGTTTTGTGTTACAAGGCAAAATCATTTCAGGTATTTTATTTATTTTTTACCATGTGCCAAGAGCTTAAAACATTTAATTTCTTATTTGGTGGGGAGAAAATCTCATTGTTCCTTCTGTAGTGGAGGTTCAGTGTATTTTTGTTCTGAATTAGTTTAGCTTTCCCACGCCCCATCACGTTTGGACAAAGGCCATTCTTAGACTCTATGTACAAAGTTGTTAAAGTGTTCACTTATTTTTCAGCTTTTATTGACCTTATAACTAAACAAATTGAAATAATTAAAATGTTTATTATTTGACTCAGTTTCCCTTTGCAGTAAAGGTTACAGAAGAACAGACAGATGGAGACTTTGAGCTCCTATCATGAAAAAGTCGCAGCTAAATAGTGGGTTAGGAAGGAAGAAATAATCCGAGGAAAAGATTGGGAAGAATCCATTGAAAAGCATGATTTTCTTGTTCCCACAGGGTTTCAGACAGCCTGAGAATGCTTGTGAGCATTTTAGCTTTAATTTCAAGAGAGAGGGAAATTCTGCTGTTCTCTGCCATGGCCTGCCCCCTTCCTTTAGGAGGGGACATGGACAAGTTTGCTGTCCCAAAGAGACATGGCAATAAAGACAGCTCCTAGGTTTTAATTCGATCCCATTCAGATCAAGAGCACATATAGATGGAGTTTCTTCTCCTTGCAAGGAGCTCTGTGGGTGGTGGTGGGTGAGGGGTGCTGTGGGCAGGAGAACGTCTTAAAGATAAAATGGTCTCTGACCTCACTGGATCCTGCTCCAGAGGGACGTTTCTATAGTAGTTCATTGCTCCTTTGAATATTGCCTCATTAGAGTCTTACCACAATTCTATGATGTAATTAGAACTGTTGTCATTGTCATCGCTTGACAGATGAAGAAAGGCATGCAGAGCAGATCAAGGAATTAGATGGAGGTCAAACAGCTAAATAGTGAAAGAACCAGGATGAGATTTTCAGATTCGTGGACCATTGTTCTTTCCACTCAAGCACTGAATTGGAGGAATGTATTTTTCCTGATTATGTTTTATCATTAGCTCCAATTGAGTAGAAAATGTTTCTTATACAAAATTCTACTTATAAATATCAAAGTTGTATACTGTTGTGTATTGAATGTACATAATAGATCAGACTTAAGAAGTAATCTTCATTTACATACCATTTTGATAGTTATTTTTTTCTACAAAAGAGTCTGTGTACGTGATCGCAAGCTCATTAGAATGAAGTGGTATCTGTCTCGAACATACGCACTTTCTCTTCTTCTTCTTAAGATGTTAAACCTAACCGAATCAAGGAGCTAATAAAAATCTGAGAGAAATCAGAAATATTTAGGAGACTGTAAAAGAAAAACTGTCTTTTTCTCTTATCTTGTCCTATTTTTATTGAATTCTTACTTTTAAATTGTTACTCTAAGATGATTAATGTACCCATTCCTAATTTTCCCACCTTCGTTTTTTCAGGCTTTAGCTGAATTCCTAATTCCTGCTATAATTTTTTTCTTCTAGGTAAAACTGATAACCGACATATCCTCTTCGTGGCTGGAGGGACAGTTTTATTGTTGCTGTTTGTTATCCTGATTACCACCATCATTGTCATTCTTTATAAAAGGTGAGTATCACAACTCCTCCTGAGTCTTGTTTACCCTCAGTAATTCTGATGGTACAGGTTCTCTGTTAATAGCCTAGTAGCTGGTCAAGCTGTCTCAGCACTCACATACAGTTTTTTCAGTGCTGTTCTTACAGAAAGGAGGAGAAGGCGCTGTGGTAATATTGGAGGAGAAAGCTAAAGTAGTTTGTTTAAGAATTAGTAGGAGCTGGCAGTCTGCCCCCATATTAACAAAGCTTTCACATTCTGGGCAGCCAACTGCCTGATGCCTCCACCCTGTCTGCTACCCCAGCTATCTTTCTCCACCTGCAAGGAAAGAAGGCTGTCCTTGAGGGTGTGTGTGTGTGTGTGTGTGTGTGTGTGTGTGTGTGTGTGTGCATGTGCCAGAGAGAGAGATTCTGAGAAGAGGAAGAGCAAGGTTGAACAGTAATAATATCTTCATTTATTCATTCATCAAATATTTATTATGACAGTGTGAGGAAGACGTAATGAAGCACACGTTCTAATAAGCAAACAATATAATTTTCAATGATCCTATATTCTCTGAAACAATCTAGGTGGTATTATTAGAAATTGTTGAGGAAGAAAGGGGTTGGAAGGGGTTACCTTAGAGAGAGCAGGCGGCCATTTGGCTTCTAACAAAGGTTTCTACCTTTACTGTCTTATGGCACATTTGGGAATTTTCTAGGGTCTTCTTGGTTGACTCTTTCTTCCCTCTCCAGTTCTCCCATCATCAACTTACTTGTCTATGTATTTGTTGCAATCTTAGCTGTAATCACATTGGGTTGGAATTCTTCCTTATACTTTTGTTCCAACCAGTGTTATCTTCTTAAAGGAAGAAGAGACTAAACATTTGATGTCCACATTTTGCATGTTTAGCACATCATGCACACTTAATATATGTTTGTCGAGTGAATGAATATATCGATCTCCACTCGTTTCGCCTCCCCCAGGAGTATTCCCAAGCACGCACACTGCACATGCGCGCTTACCGATAGGCTTTCCTGTAGACCTCTCCATCTTGTCTCCATCTCCCCGGCCTCCACCTCTTCTGAGGCTCTTGCCGCGGCTCACCCGATTTTAGTAATACTCCCCAGTCTGCTCTCCTGCCCCCAGGAATCTCCTCTCTTTTGACTTATCTGATTTTTTCTGCTTCCTCTTCTAAAAGCTAGACAGGCAGTGTCAGCCTCCTGTTTAAAACCTTTTATCAACTTCCCACTGCCACCAGAATAATGGTAAAACTCATTAATCCTGTCCTCAGAGGTGCCCTACTTTCTGACCCCAACCTAACATTCATTCATACCTTCTACTTTACTTATTTCTCCCAATGTGGACAAATTTTGTTAAAACTGCAACTTTTATTCTTTGAGCACACCTGACTCTCTTCCCGTTTGATGTGCCACCAAAATGCTGTTTCCTCCATCTTTGGCCTTAATCCTTGGGACAGGTGTCATTCAAGATGTGGGACACATGCTCCCTCTAGAGGGTCTGTCCTGCTTCCCTCTCCCTGCACAGAGACATGACGTCACTGTCTGGAATCACACATACTTCTCATCTGCTACAGCTTGCAGCCTGCTTTGTAGTTTAATCATTTTTATGCTTGTCTTCCCTTCTATTCATAATGGCAGGGCTCGTGTTTTATTCATTTTTTAGTGTTGGATAGCATTTAGTACTAATCTTTCCAAATAATGGATGGTCAATAAGCATTTGTCTAATTAAATTGAAACACGAAACTATCGTTTTTCTTTTCTCTCCATCATGGGCTGCCCTCAAGTCTTTCCCTGGTCAGAAATTAGCAAATTGAGGTAAGGAACCCAGGGTGTTAGTGACACTGAGGACTTCTCTACTGCTTCACCTTGGTTGGTAAAAAAATGCACTGAGGGCAGATGTGACAGCAGGAGCACACAGGAACAAGGACAAGATGACTAAGAGAGAGTGAGTGACAGAACGGATCTCTGGAGGGTCACAGATGTTGGACATGATGGATTTAGCTTCATGAAAATGCATCACTTTTACATGAATAGCTAAATTGAACTGTAGAATATATTGTCCCACTTGGTTAAATGTGATAAAAAGAAGATTAGTGGACTTGAATGCATAATCATGGCCGAACACCACAAAGGAAAAGGCACTTGTTCTCTCTACCTTGTCACTAGTATCAGTTTGTGATTGTTACTCAGAATGGAAGTGTTGGGAAAAATGACCCAAGGGCTTAAACCTTCTGAACTCTGTCTTAGGGACAGTTTCAAATAATCCGGCAGCTTCTGATGTACTGACTTGGATAGAAGCCAAAATAAATCGGAGTGCCCAAACGAAACTGAACTCTTCCCTCACACCCAGTGCCTACGAGCCTGTGTGTCCAGAGGCATTTGAAGCACTTTCTCTGCTCCCAGTGTGTGTTATTTCCAGTTGGAGATCAGAATAGTGACACTATCAAGTGAGCATGCTGGGAAAGTGCAGAGCTCTGGGAAGTGTGACAGGAGCCGAGACACAATGCGGAGATTGACACCTGTGTTTGTAAGAAGAAATTTAATATTTAGTGAGCAAAATGTTAGACACTTCTTTTTACATTCATTGTCAGCGTTGATGTTCACAACCGGTAGGATGTGTCAGTTTGCCTGGGACTTCCCTGGGAAACTCCTTAGAATCAAGCAAACCAGCATGACTGGCCAACCTAGAAAAACCACATTTTGTTTAGAGTCTTTATTTTACAGAAGAGAGGACTGAACTTCAAAGATGCGCACACACGGTCAACTGCAGAACACAAGGTCAACACAGATCTTCTGACTCTAAGCTTTGTGGTCTCATTTCTTTATCACGTTGTGTACTCTAGGCTTATGTAAAAATATATATATATATTTATATATATATGTATACACATACATATATTTGGACCTATTTGGGGAAGTTAACTCTGTGTTATGATATAGCAAACCTTGTGAAACATGATTTAACAGGAGATCAAAGGTCATAGATCTGTCTCATTTGTTTCCTTATTTGTAAAAAGAGGATTACAAAAGCATCTATACTACAGATTTCTTTTGAGGAGTAAATAACTAAATTTACACAAAACACCTAGAAACATGACTTTCGCATAATAAACTTACACATCAAATAAGTAAATAAATTAATTATTTAAACAATAAGTAAGCAAATAAATGCACACAGAATAAGATAAGTTTGTGATTATGTTGACACAGTAGAAGGATTTCATAGCAACTAGAAGAGATCCTTAGGGTCAGCATCCATCATCTGAACAGCCTTTCTTTGGAGAGAGACTAGATTGCCTGATTTTCAAAATTTCCACGAAGGGATTACAATGTCATCTTTTGTATGAAGGAAAAAAGTCTACAGTTTGCATCTAACCTACTCTTCTGTGATTCAGTAAGAATCTTTTCTTTAGGGAGATGAAAAGAGATAGTCATCATCTTCCCATAATAACTACCTCCATATACTTGGATATGGTTATTTCATCTATTGCCTCAACCACAGTTGCCTCTTTTCTTCTTCTCTTGTATTTTCCTTTCTAAGATTCCTCCTGAAGTTAGGTTTTTACAGGTTTTGTTGAAACTGTGGCGAGTTTATTGAACAGTGTGACTCCAGATGGCCCATCGAACCGCAGCACCCTGACTCCAGAAATGGCGGAGCCTGAGAGTCAAGAGGGAGGGCTGTGGATTCAAATCCCAATGCTACCACTTACCACCCATGTGGTCTGGGGCAAGTTACTCTTCCTCTCTATGCCTCAGTTTCTCAATCTGTTAAATATAGAGTTTTTTATGAAACCTAAATAAAATAATCCATACAGGTCGTTTAATAAAATGCCTGAAAGAGTCTATAAGACTCTTCAGTATATCATTACTCTCATCCAAGAAGTTACGCTGTTGGCATTTAAAACAAAGTTTTAATTATAATTACTAATGTACACTGGCTGTATATCCACTGAGTTGCCTTGACCATCTGTGAGAACATTGCAGAAAGTAGGGAAATGAAAAATTTAGGTCAATGGAATTTCGGGTAAATATGTATAAAGCAACTGTGGATGCTACTTCAACGTATTGAGTAAGGGCATGTGGGCTGGGGTACAGGTGAGGTACAGAGCATTTGAAACAATACTAGTGCTGGAGTGTAATTCTTAATGCCTCTGTTGAATGTGTATTCCCAGAAGGAGAAGGAGAGAGAAAAGAGTTCTAGTTAAAGAGTCGTGGGACACACAGAATAAGGTAAGTTTTCTCAGAATTGTCATTTTTTTGACTCTTTTATGCATCATAAATGTCTTGTAAAGTCAGTCCGTTTTGCAGTTAGCAGCCTTCTTTTTTATTCTCCTTTCAGTACCCTGGCTGTGTGGTTACCTGTAATTCGAGTATCAATTATTTTCTGAACTATTCTCCTACTATTAATGCCCTTCGAAACTGTTTGTTTTACATTAGTATGAGTAAAGGTGCAGTTAAACTGACATCATCATAACAAACACTGTGCGTTACCAAAATCTGTAATGTTTCCTAGATCTGCCACAATGAAATTACCACGAAGTGGGTGACTTAAAACAGTGGACATCTTATCTCTCACAGTTCTGGAGGGTTGAAGTCCAAAATCAAGGTCTCAGCAGGATCAGTTCTTTCTTGGGATGAGAATCTGTTCCATGCTTCTCTCCTAGTTTCTGGTGGTTGTTAGCAATCCTTGGCATTCCTTGATTTACAGACGCATCGCTCCAATCTTTGCCTGTCTTCACATGGCATTCTTCCCTCTGTGCGTGTGTGTGTGCATGTGCATGCATGCTCGTCTGTGTCTCTTCTCCTCTTCTTATAAGGACTCTTGTAATATTGAACTAAGGCCCACCTTACTCCATTTTGACCTCATCTTATCTACAGTCACGCGCTGCATAATGACGTTTGGGTCAATGACAGACTGTGTATACGACAGTGGGCCCATAAGATTAGTACCGTATAGTCTGGGAGTGTAGGAGGTCACACCATCTAGGTTTGTGTAAGTACACTCTGTGTTGTTCACACAATGAGGAAATTGCCTGACCCATTTCTCAGAATGTATCCCTGTTGTTAAGTGACGTGACTGTAATTACACGTGCAACAGCACTATTTCCAGATAAGATCACATTATGAAGGTTTGGGAAGAACGTACATTTTGGAGGGATGCTATCAGACCCAGTATAGGGCATAATAATATTTTTATTTCATAAGGTTACTGTGAGGATTACATTAAACTACATAAAAGACCCGAAGCATATCAAGCACACAGAAGGACATAATGCATGCTATTCATTAGCATTATTACATTTGGATTAATTTATTAATTCGTGAATACTCAGATTATAAAGCTAAAGAACTTTCTGATGGGCTGCAGGAGTCTGATGAACTGTAACATTGTTTCACTCTACTTTGCTCCTGACCCTTTTTTGTTTAATTGAAGGAGTAGAAAGTTCCTTCTGGGTTTGCAGATAAGAGGGATGCTTATTTTCACGCTCATTGTTTCCACTATAGGTCAAATATCTTTAACACATATTACCTGTTGACAAAATTTTACAATAAAACATTCCCTAAGTTGTTATCCAAAATTACATCCATTTTTTTTCAACTTAATTATTTGCAATTGAATTCTACACAGCCAAAATGTCAAGTACTAAAAAGTTTCTGACAATCCAGTGTGTGTGCTTCAGCTTCCTTAATAATCTATCAGTCTAGCCTTTTTCTTCTATTAAGTAGTTACTCTTTGCAAAACAATTTTCTTTTTCGCAATAATTCATGGCTTTCTTTTTGGCCTCAAATGCAAAAACTCACAAAGTTTTGTCTTGTTTCATCTGCCACTCCAGCATGTAATAAAACGGTGCTCTGTTATATATAATTTTGGATCCCGTCTTTGTCCTTAACTGTTGTCCACTCAAGCCCATCCAAAACCAAATTTCTTGCTATGAACTTCAGAGAAGGAGAGGAGATTTCAACTTCCTACACTAGTTATTCAGCATTTTCAGGCTTTTGTAGAATCACGATGTTTTGAAGGATGATTAGAAAGTTACATAGTGAGTTAGACTGTGAAAGACCAAGAAGTTAGACCTACTTGATTCTTTTTTTTTTAAACAGGCTATGTAAGTAACAATGGCACTTAAACTTTCCTTTTGCTTTCTCCTTGCAAACACCAAAACCACTCTAAATTTCCAAACTGCTCGCTAAAAAAACCTCTCTTTCTCATTCTCCTTCTCATCCTCTCAGTTTATCTCTCACTCTCTCATTTACTCATGCCTACATATTTCCTGTCACATACTTATGTACAGGTGATCAAAGTGACTTGATTAAGAGAGAGAAGATTAATGATTATATAAAATCATCTTGAAAGTGAATGTCAGTTTGTTTTGGTGATGTCTTTCATGGTGTTCAGTTGCTCATTTTTAAGCCAAGACACTGTGTACTTTAAAATATTTCTTGAATTAAGACATTCTTTCAACAGAAATGAATCAGTGCCCACTATGGGAAAATACTGTACTAGACTTTCCATATAAAAAATGAGAATAATTGTTCTCATCGAAATAGGCCAATATTGGGAAAGGGAGTTCTGCATTTAAACAGTAAGTCATAACAGAGTATAACAAGTGGTAATCTAGGCTGGGTTTCTTTTGGGTCTCACTCAGAGCCTGGCAAATCAAGAATGCGATATACCTTAGAAGTCCAAAACAAAGAAGAATGTTTTATGAAATTATTGGAATGGAATTTGACCTATATTGCGGTTGAATTGAAGAGAGATTTATATTTTGAGCTTTATTAGCTGCTGAAATGCAGTGAATTACTGACATCCTCTGTTTGTCTTTCTAGGCGTCCAACAACTACAGAAGTCCCATCTTTACCAATCAACCTTCAGATGACGCAAGAGAAGATATTTATGTTAACTACCCAACCTTCTCTCGGAGACCAAAGACTAGAGTCTAAGCTTTTTCCTTGATCTGAGCAAATGATGATGACTATTATATACATGGATCTTTATACAATTTCTTCCCACTACTCAGTGTCTAGTTTGGATACTAGTTGACTGAATTTATTTCATTTGTTAAGAAAAATAGGGCATTACCTGGAAAACATTCTTAACAGAAATTTTTCAGAAAACCTGACTTTAATTACCTGTACATAAAAGGAAACTTATTGAATTATGTAATGGAACAATCCGTGGGAAATCAAGCTTCAGGCAAGCATTATTTACCAGGGCTTGCTCGTTGTGTCTAGAATTAAGTATGGGCACAAACTAGTTTCTGCATCCCCTTTCACTGTGTTGGATCCACTTCTTTGGTGTTAGCCTAACTCTCATTCAGGCTTTTCCCTTGTGTTTCCAAGATGACTGCCCAAAACTCTTGGAAATTCCTCATCCTTGTTTCTGTCTGGTGGAGAGTTTTCTTCTCTGATAGAGCAAACAAATTCAGTTATTTGTCCATCATTAAACAGTCATCATGGTCAGAAAGGATTAAGGGTTCACCTCCAGAGCTAGAAGTGGGTCCAAAGCACAGTGCTGGGAAATCCACAGGATCGTTAGAAGAGGGAAAGGGGAGCCTGGAAGCTGGCCTGGTTACCGACAAATGTGGACTGCAGTGACATTCCAGGACATCTCTTGTTAGCCAACTAAAAAGAGAATATGTAGGTGGATTTAGGTTAGCTCGCTCTCTACCCTCTTCTAGAATATGCTTTATCAGCTTAGTCCGTAAGTGTAGTTGGCAGTAGAATAAATGAATAGTCAAGAGAAAGATAAATATGACAAGGAAATCTCTTCGCTTTCTATTCTAAAATAAATTCATCTCCAGTTTCATACAGAATTCTTTTTTTTTTTCTTTTTTTTTGAGGACGATCAGCCCTGAGCTAACTACTGCCAGTCTTCCCTTTTTGCTGAGGAATGCTGGTCCTGAGCTAACATCGTGCCCATCTTCCTCTACTTTATATGTGGGACGCCTACCACAGCATGGCGTGCCAAGTGGTGCCATGTCCGTAGCCAGGATCCGAACCGGTGAACCCCGGGCGGCCGAGAAGCGGAACATGCGAACTTAACCGCTGCACCACCGGCCTGGCCCCTCCATACAGAATTCTTGCCACTATCCCTGGACTAACTTTATGAGCAAGTGTAGTAGACAGTTCAATAATAACTTAATGTTTTTTATATTGAATTATTTTCTACTTTTAAGAATTATTTTTTTATATATAAATTCTCTTGAAAGGGTCAGGCACCTAGGCATTTTTTAAAAAAAAAATAATAATGAGAAATCTAAACACGAGAAAAAGAATGGTAGTTGAAAGTGGTGGCATAGGGTGGTAGGATAGAAAAGTGAGGGGAAGAGCTTGGCAGGATATAGCAAAGAAGGAAAAGGGATCAAAGAACGGGAAGACCCAGAGAGAAACTTTCCTTCTTCACAGTTTGGCCAAAGATACACCTAGGGATATCACTTACAGAGCAATTAGAGACCATGCCTGCCATTGTCCACATTCTAGATGGAGGCAAACATTGAAAAGTATTTGTGAAACTCAGTAATGGTTATAGTCACCTTGAAACTACAATGGTCATTTACTCATCTGTAAAGGATCCTCATCTCTCAAAGATTTATCGCAAAAACTGCATTTAAGTACCAACGTTGTAGACTTTTCATGATAATCTTAAGTGAACCAAAACCAAATTCTCATTTTGTCGGACAGATTCTAAGCTGTAATTTACATTTTTAAGCAGGTCAGTGGATATTTTATGATTTTAGCTTTAAATACCATGCATGCCAAATAGTGCAATTATTCTGTGAATTACAGAAATTGTCAATGCCTCTACTTGTTTCAGGGGGGAAAAGATAAAAATGACCACTTCCCAGCTATGTACATGCTTATGTACGTGCAAGAAGAGTTAGGTCTCATTTTTATTTTGTTTGCTTAGAGATCTTTATATCTGGACCCATGAAGTGTTTCCACAAATATATTAGTGTAACAGAGCCACAGAAGGCAGTTTACAAGAAAACGATCTAGTGTTTTGTTAACTATATCAGATCCGTGGAAGTTTCCGTGGCTGAATCTATCAGTTTGCATGGTGAAGCAAACTTAGCATCATTTAATAAATAAACTATTTCTTTTTGCTAAAAGTTAATCAAAATATTAGTTTCTGCAAGATTCTAATTCTAAATTCTCAATGTCTAATATAGGTGAGAAGTAAAACCTTTCTACCATTGCAATATGGGGAAATGTAAATCTCATTTTAACTGAGAAAATGACTATTGGGGAATGTGAACAGTACAACCAGGTGTCATTGTCCTTATGGCCTTTACTCGTGGTTTCATGGGGGACTTTTGTGACAAACCCCTTAAGGGTTGCAAAGTCTCCAGAACATTTGAAACTTGTCTCTTTTTCCACGAGTGTTTTAATTTTTCAAAAATTCTCTCACTCAAAATATTTATGAGAATGATTTACTCTGTCACGTCTTGTCTGTGCATTCTTTCTCTGCAGACCTCAGGATTTTTTTAGGGTTTTGGAACCCTCCTAAGTCCTGCTAAAAATTCTCTGACCTCCCTTGTTGATTCTGGTACACTCTCAGCTTATGCTGCTGAAATTCTGTTCATTTGTTTTCTTCCTCTGGATCTCTTTGCTTAACAAAGCACTTTCATTGTAGTCTCTTTAATATTGTATCTAATTTTCTAGAGATTTGTGACTTTGCCTAATGTATATATGTATGTGTATATGTATATATAACTATACCTACTATATATTATATATGCCATATATGTATTATATAGAGAGAGTATATGGTATATGTATATATAGTGTGTGTGTGTATATATATATATATATATATACACACACACAGTTTTTTTCCAACTTTGTTTATCTACTATTCTGGTTGTTACTAAGGAAACAGATCAAAACAGATCCCCAGAATAAAAGGTCAGAATTGAATGAAACTTATGTTTTAAACCTTTTTTGCAAGGTGCTACTTAGGAAGCAAGATACTTCCTAAAATTCTTTTTTACATATATAATTTATATTGATATATATAATACATTAAATAAAAATCTGTGTTTCCTTTGAATTCCATTGTTGTAATGTTTACATTAAAGTAACCAATTAAAGGGAATTGCTGTGTGATAACAAGGTAGGTAAGTTTGTTAAATGTTATCACAGAGCACACAGTTTTGTCAGGGAAAGAGTGTATCTTATTAACCTACAATGACTAGGTATTGATTATATTATCATTAGAGAGACCTTGGAACATTATTTAAAGGCCTGTATGCACGTGGAGAGAATAGAATAGAGATTTCATTAGCTTGTAATCACGCTTATGGATGGAAGGGTGCTAGATGAGGCTATAATTTTTGGTTAGTAAATATTCAAATTTATAGAATGTTTTAAGTAATTCACTTTATTACTAAAAATATTATACATATAAATTTAAAATATATTGATTACCAATTTATAATATATTGTAAAATAAAAATAATTTTAGTAGGTTTACTCTTATTGTGAACATCCAAGTTATGTTGGTTTCTTTAGAACTGTATTAAATAAAAACTGCAGCTGCATTGCAGTAATTTTCTGAATAGGTAGAGTCCACATTGTAATTAGAAATTACTGTAATCAAAATCCTTCTCCTTGATTTATAATAATGTGCTGTATTTTGTACTGTTTATACGAAATTTCAGCAAGATTGAAGATATTGTAGAATTAAGATGCTTATAAAGTATAAGTGGCAGTGCTAATTTATGAGTACGAAGTTTAGCTTCTTTCTACCATAGTGATAAGAAAATATTTTTGAGAAATATAAAACAATTTGAACATGTAACAATTGTTTTATTATCATCATTAGTTTGTCCATGGTTAGAATGGAATGTCTGGAATGTATTGACCTTCACATTTAGACTTTTGCATGAATTAGTATATTTTTTCATTGGTCTGTTCATTGGAATTATTCTAAGCCAAGTCTCTAGGCACTTATACATTTATCTGAAAAACAAAAACAAGTTTTTTAAAAACACTTTTCTATTGCTAGTGATCCAAGAAGCAGAAGTGTGGCTTCTAAAATTAACTGCAATGGGAATTTTTATAAATCTTCAACATTGGTTTACATGTTATATTTCTTTCAGATTCAGAGCACTAACTATGTTGTAAGATGTAAGAAAAGATTTGATTTGGGGGTATGAGTGATAAATGTCTGAAATAATCTCCAATTATTCCCTATTGTCCCTGTTTGAATACTAAGTTATATAGTCACCCTTTTTAGATCATTTTTTTCCAGTTTTATATTTAATTTCAGACTCTTGGGTTTTACAGGGCATGCAAATATTTGTATTCTGTTGCTTGAATGACTAAAATGCAGTGCTCCACGATCTTTAGTGTCATTTGCCATCAAAGAATATTAGGGAAAAATTCCTACAGAATAATGTTAACATGGAGAGTTATTGCAGAAAATAATTGAAACCACTGACACTTTGCAACTTCCATCTCAATGCAACATTCGCTGCGTCCTATAAGTGCATGTAGTTCAAAGACTCAAAGTGCATACAAGGGTTTTTTGCAAAAAAAATTGTAGTTCCTGCCCTTCCCATTTTCCCTCCATTGAGACAGCAAATTTCACTTCTGATTATTTTATCTCTCTACTTTTCCGAATAGCATGTTTATATCACTACTAGATCTTTTCAATTTTAGACATTATTGATTTAGATGTTTTCCTCTCCACAAACCCACCACACATACAAACTCATGTAAATATTCTTCCAAAATATTTATGTTAAAATTTTGATTACTTCAATATTGTTTTTTTATGACCTTGCCAAGGCTCTTCCCAGTTGAATTACATGGTAAAAATGATTGTGTTTTCTCTCCTACATAAATTTTTTTCCACCTAGAGTTAGCAATTATCTCGTTTTAGCTTACTATTTTTGTATTTACCATAAATTTATCTCAGATTCTTCACCGATGGTCTAAATGATCTCTCCAGATTCTCTGTGACACAAAAGATAGTGCAACAATCTCATCTACCTAAAAAAGTTACCCTAGAACCTTGACTTGGGCCAATAAGCAGTGGTTCTTTCTGCATAGCTGTCATCCTGATGTCTCTCTTCATTCAGAAAAAAGGAGAGGAATGTAAAGCATGGAACCAATTCTAGAAAATTCCCCAGTGCAAAGCAATATGAGGTTTCAGATTGCAAGTATTTAACCAGTGCCCAGAACGGGGAACAGGAAGAAGCCTGTTCTATTTGGGTTGGTCTCGGTAAAAGTTGGGGGTATTCGTTGTAAGCTTTGGGAGCTGATGTTGACTATGTTATGGAAAAAACAGTTAATTTATTTCAGTGATATGAGTGACTCTTAGTAGTACCAGGACACTCATGGAATAAGCTTGGACAACAGGCAGAGCATTTGGCAACTCCAGTGGTCCCCAGCAGGACGCACAACTACCACTTTGAGTTCCGATACTCTGGCTGGAACAGTGTGCCTCTAGCCTGAACGACGTCGCTCTCCCACACGTGGATGAGTTCTGAACACCACTTTTTATTTACCTCACTTGTTCCAGAATCAGTGCCCCTTACAGATTTCAGCGAGGAGATATCTGCTGCCTTCAGCTTCTATAGTGTCAGGGGTGGGAGAATAACTTACTTTCCAGATAGTATGTATAATATCATATTCCTCCCAAGGTTGCTGAAGAACTTCTGAAACTGACAAATTTCTCTATTCACCAGATGATAATTTTATTCATGGCAGGGTAAACCCATAGACTTTTTATATAAGTTCAGTACCTTATATAATACCTGTGGTTGTTATAGGTGTATCCAAATAAATCCAAGGTTGTTTTTGAATAAATTGGTGAATAAACAAATAAATACAAGTTAGTATCTATATCAACACTCTCAATTAGTAATCTTGGAATAATGGCCAATAGTTCATTTTTAATGTTGCTATTGAGATTGGATTTGGATATTAGGATTCATCAGTCTCCCAAAGAAGAGATATATTGCATCATCTTCTATAATTTAACCTCACTCAACTTTATCAATTCTTAAAACTGCAACTTACAGACTTACAGACCTTAGACAGGTATATCTTTACATGAAATATCAATTTCTGTGTAACAGACTACCTTCAAAATTCCAAGTAAAAACTTGACCTTGGTCTATTTTTAATGGAAAACTGCTCATTAAAATGCCACAAAATTATACTGACTACCATTTGACCTACAGAAATAAATATTATTAAAGGAGGAAAGCAATGAGTAGGCAGTGCCAATCTTGTTCCACACGTGGTCAAATATGCAAAGGCCCCTTCTGGACTAAATTCTCATGAGTTTAAAATGTCAAGCAAAAATTCTCCAAATCCCTGAAGAGTGATGTCTAGTGTTGTTTAGCCAAACCACATTTGTAAGAGATAAACTTGAGAAGAAGCACTCATAACTCACTTTCTTTACTGTTCCAAATTTAAATAATCTCAACTGATTTTGCATGTTTTTGGAAATTCATTCTTAAGATGATCTTCTTATTCAATCACTTATTCATGATAATCCTCATCCCAGGTATTCAAAAGCACTTATAGCGAACAAGACCATTATTCTTTAATCAGTTGTCTGGGTAAGACTTTAAGCTCTCCAATTTACTCTCAATGTCGGCAAAATTTATTACAGCTTTCACTGTGGCTTCGGTTGAGATGACTTATCTCACTTTTTAATTTTATCATATGAAGATCATCAGAAGCAAATTTTGACTTTTTTATCTTACATAATAAATGTGCAAAGAAATGTGATGGCTCAGTAGCTTCTAGAGACATAGAAAACTCTTCTAGCCTTCCTATAATTTTGCACGCCTGTTTGATCATTATTTCAATGGCTAGTGAATACTAGCTGTTATAAAGTTGGGCTATTGACAAAAATATGATTATATGTTTTTACTGTGTGCTATAATTTTCAAAGCAATTTCTATGTATTTGATTCTTAAAACAACTCTAAGAGGCAAACTAGATCCAGAGAAACTGTGTGCCAGACGTGCTTTATCAATTTGATTAAGGTAGGAACTGTAATTCCTGGAATCTCCTTTGCTATATGGTTCTGGGTTAGAATTGGCCAAAACAGAACAAGATGGATGTGAAAAACTGGACATTGCTCTCTGAAGGTCATTTTAGCCAGTGTGGTGATGGACACATGTAGATGGCCTGGCAAGTTCCAGTTTGTCCTTGCTCTCCCCTATTGCATGTCCAGCTCTTCTTGACTGCTGACCCTGTTGGCCAACAATAATCCCAGCCATTGCTCCACTTTTGGCTGTAGAACCACAGAGGAAATAATACCTAACGGCAACAGCTTACAGAGACCTCTTATCGCCCTCCCCTTTATAGAAAGGTAATAGGATAAAAGGTCAATATACTAAAAAAGAAAAAGTCCATTGCTTTCCTCCACTGTATACGAGCAATGAATAATCAGAATTTGAAATTTAAAAAAAATGTCATTTACCATAGCACCAAAAAATTTATATAAAGTTCTTAGGTGTGCATCCAACCAAATATGTACAGGATCTGTGTGCTTTGTGGCCTATTAGCTTGTTGTGTTGATTTGTTAGTTCCAGGAGGATTTTTTTTTTGGCATAGTTTTTGGAGGTTTCCACATAGACACTCATGTCTTCTGAAAATAAAGATAGTTTCATTTCTTGCTTCACAATCTTTATGTATTTTATTTTCTTTTTCATGTTTTACTGCATAGCTTGGGCTTCTGGTATAATGTCGAATAGGAGTGATGAGATAGTCCATTCCTGTCTTTTCTCACCGTTCAATATGACGCTGGCTGTAGGTATTTTGTAGATGTTTTTTAACAAGCTGAGAAAGTTCTCCTCTATTCTTAGTTTGCTGAGATTCTTTTTTTTAAATCATAAATAAATGCATTTGTCAAATGCCTTTTCTGCTTCAATTGATACAACCATATGATTTTTCTTCATTAGCATATTGATGTGATAGATTACATTATTAATTTTTGAATGTTGAACCAGGCTTACATAACTGGGATAAATTTCATTTGATCATAAAAATTCTTTTTATATATTGCTGGATTTGGTTTGCTAATATTTTGTAAAGGATTTTTTTCATCTAAGTTTATGGGAGATATTTGTAGTTTTCTTTTCGTGCAATGTTTTTATCTGGATTGATATTAGGATAATGATGACTTCATAAAATGAGTTAGGAAGTATTCCTTCTGCTTCTCTTTCCTGGAAGAGGCTGTGGAGGGTTGGTATTATTCCTCCCTTAAATCTAAGGTAAAATGGTACTTTCATTTTGGAAGGTTGTTAATTACTGATTCAGTTTCTTTAATAGTTTAATTCAACTTATCTCTTTCTCCTTGTGTGAGTTTGGTGGTTTACGTCTTTCACAGAATGAGCCCATTTCATCTATTATCAAATTGTTGGCATAGAACTGTACCTAATATTCCCTTATTATCCTCTAACATCCAATTGTATCCGTAATTGGGTGTCTTTAATGAGTAGTATCTGTGAGGATGACCCCTCTTTTATTTATGATATTAGTAATTTGTGTCTTCTCTCCTTTTTTCTTGATTAGCCTTGCTAGATCTTATTAATTTTTTTAATCTTTTCAAAGAAACAGATTTTGTTTTCATTGATTTTTCTCTGTTGTTTTCAATTTCGTTTATTTCTGCTTTAATTTTTGTTGTTCTCTTTCTTCTGCTTGCTTTAGATTTAATTTGCTCTTCTTTCTCTAGTTTCCTAATACAAAAGCCTGCATTATTGCTTTTAGATCTTTCTTCTTTTCCAATATTGGCATTTAATGCTATAAATTCACTGCATCCCACAAATTCTGGTAAACTGTATTTTCATTTTCATTTAATTAAAATGTTTTAGGGGCTGGCCCCATGGGCGAGTGGTTAAGTTCACACGTTCTGCTTCGGTGGCCCAGGGTTTTGCAGGTTCGGATCCTGGGCGCGGACATGGCACTGCTCATCAGGCCATGCTGAGGTGGCGTCCCACGTAGCACATCCGGAGGCACTCATAACTGGAATATACAACTATGTACTGGGGGGCTTTGGGGAGAAAGAAGAAGAAGAAGGAGGAGGAGGAGGAGAAGAAGAAGAAGAAAAAAAAGAAGACTGGCAAGAGATGTTAGCTCAGATGCCAATCTTTAAAAAAAAATTTTAAAAATATTTTAAAATTTCTCTTAAGACTTCTCCTTTGACTCATGGTTATTTAAAAGTGTGTTTTTAAATCTTTCTATATTTTTGAAGCTTTCTACTATATTTCTCTTATAGATTTCTAATTTATTTCCATTGTATTATTTCTATTCTTTTAGATTTGTTGAGTTGTGTTTTATGACCCAGAATACGGACTGTCTTGGAGAATATTTCTTGTGACCTTGAGAAGAATGTGCATTCTCTTATTCTCTTGGATGTGATATATTACAAATGTCCACTAGATCAAATTGACTGGAGATGCTGTTCAGGCCATCCATACCCTTTCTGATTTTCTCCCTTCTTGATCTGTCACACACTGATAGAGGCATGTCGAAGTCTCCAACTGTCACTGTGGATTTGTCTATGTCACCTTGCAGTTCTGTTACTGAGTGAGAGCTTGCTGCCCAATGTACATAGAAGCCAATATTATGGTATTGGCTTTTGAGAAGAGAAAGAGTTTTATTGTGAGGTTGACTGGCAAGGAGACAGAATGTGCAAGGCTCTCAAATCTGTCTCCCCTATCCAAGGTTTGGGGCAAAATTTAAGGAGTTAGGGGCTATTAAGCTGTAGCTGAGCCCATGTAAGCTGATTGGCTAGTCTCGAATCAGTCCATATGTGGTAATCAAGTCACTTGCGCTGCTAGAAGCCAGATTTTCCTTATTGAAGGGCTTATGGCTTTGTAAAGAACTCAGGTGACAACATTTCTGAAGATTCTTGGTTCTGGAATCATCCTGGGTCTATGGGTTCCTACCTGGCACATGCACATTGCTGTTTCTGTAATTGAGCAAGGTTTGATTAAACACCCTATTTTAAAGAAGCAAAACTAGTTTAAACTGGTCAATTTTTTTTTTTTTTGTGAGGAAGATTTGCCCTGAGTTAACATCCATAGTCAATCTTCCTCTTGTTGTAGGAGAGCCACTGCTACAGCATGGCCATTGACAGAGAAGAGGTGTATGTCTACACCTGGGAACTGAACCCAGGCTGCTCAAGTGGAGTGCGCAGAACTTAACATTAGGCCACTGGCACTGGCCCCACCATGTATTTTTAATACATATGTTTTTGTTGTCTTGGTTGCTGACCTGTCTCTTTGTCTTGTCCTTGTGATGCTTTACTATGGTGGCCTGACACAGGACTCTGATCTGTCTGAGTTTCTCTGCTCCATGGCCCATTTTCAGGAACCAGTGATCCACCTGACAAAATATTTACGGCATATGAAAATTGGGCACAAATATACAGAATACAATCTGAAGATCAGTATGTGATCACACTGGGTTTCCCCGACTATGCTCAGATCAATGTCAGGCCTCAGAAAATTTTTACTCCAAAAAGAAGCAAAGATAGTAAAGAGACATTCCATCTCAAGCCACAAGAAGACAGTGATGGCTCAAGTCTACTCAGTCAGCAAGAACTAGGGAAGAGGAAGTGTCAGCAACACTCTCTTATCAGAGAACTCAGTCTGAGGCACCAGATTTAATGATTTTTTGGGGGGGATTCTGCTAAAATGCAATGAAATATGAGTTACAGGAAAGTGTTTCTCTGGTCACACATATTCAATATTAATTTATTTTAATGTTTACTTGCACAAAAGGTAAATGAGAATTAGAAGAATCCATAGGTGAAGGAGCCCAAGGAAGTAACAGCACGATCAAGAAAACTGTGTGTGCAATAAATATTGGGCTTCTACAGAAGAAAACACATGATGGAAAGAAAGATAAACAAGAATAAGAGGCGACTTGAGAAAGCAAGTCTACACATCCTGTGGCCCATTACACAATGCTTGTTAGTGGAATGCTTTTATGAATGTGTGAAAGAGAGACCCAAGTCAGAGCTGCCCACAGTTTCTTCACTATGTTATGGCCATAAATCAAAATACTGCAAAGCTTTTATAAATAGATCATTTAACAACTTCTTCTCAAGCTCTACCCTCTTTTTCTTTACACGTTAGTGGAAGTAGTGTTGAAGCTGAACATTTCTATTAATTGAGACTAGAAACAAACAAACAACACACTGCTGCCCAAGACCTGTTGCCCTCTCTTCCAGGTCAGGAAAAAGCATTAACAATAACCACCAGTTATTATTGTAAGAATCATGCCATTTAAGCTTCAGGGAGAAGACAGTGTCTAGATAGGAACAAAAAAAAGACAAATGTGATCTCTTTTATTCAAGAGTCATCAGCAATGACCTGAGCTATTTGAGAGATGATAATGTTCTGTATATTAAAAATAATGCTCCAAACAACACTCATAAACCCAACTGAAACATGCAGTTAAATATAGCATATAAATGTCATTGTTTAAAATATCAAACACCATGATATGACACCTCTTTGGGGGTATAGTGTCTCTTAGATACCTATACATTTTACATCTCTATTGAAGAGCTGAGAAGGACACTTGTCACATAAGGGATGGAATTACATTTTGTTCAAGAATGTAGTAAACATTTTGCACTATAAGCAATGTTGATTTTACCTGATATATCTGATGTCACCCCAAGTCAGTGTAAGTTGTGCACAATGTTCATGGTAGCAGTGGGCATTCTTTCCCATCTAATGCCTCGTCGTCCTATTTACAGATTCTAAATTTACAATGATTCGTTTCAGTTACATTTCTCTGTCAGAGCTCTCAGTGGTCCATGCAATTCAGAATTTAGAATGCGATACCCTCTCATTATTGAGAAAGAGGCTCAGATACGGTGCGGAAGGAGGGCTAAGGGAGGGGACCTGAGTAGAATATTAGCAACAAATTCCGTGCAGTGTTTTCCCTGCATCTTATACTGCTGAGAGCGAGGTGACTGTAGTTAGAGTGAGGGAAGTGGGTTGTTCCTAAATAGTGGCTTTAATATTGATTTTTTTTAATATCAAGCTCTAGTTGTACATTTACCTTTCTGAAATATAATTGTTAAAAACTATAAACTCCAAAAACAGAAGACTACCTAAAACATATTTTAAAATAGATATTGGAACAAGAAAGGGATTTGCTAAATCAAGGGACATTGGCTGAATAGCACTAGACCGAATACACTTGCTTCGTTTTGTGACTTGAAATGCACCCTTCTTTCCTAAATGGTGAGCTCCTTAAAGGAGAGACCAAATCTTACTCACTTTTGAATTCCCAGCTCTTAGAAGATTCAATTAACGGTTTTTAAATTGAATTTTGAAATAGTATTTTTTCCTTTAGGCTATTTTATAGGTAAAATTTGCAAATATTCAGAAGAGCATAAGGTAGAACAGACCTCTCTAGTTCACACACACAGAAGGTGAGGGTGAGTGCATATTTGTCTTATGTGCAAGTTTGTGTCAACAGAGGAACAGGGGCTTTTAGAATAAGAAGTTTTTAAAAAAAGTATACAATTCAAATAGCAAGAGACAATTTTGGAGTTATATTAGACTATGCTGTGTAATAGTTTCCTGTGACTGAAAAAAGCAGGGTCTAACCATTCAGAAAGCGAGAGAATGAGAATGAAGAGGGAGTGGCAGGGACGGAAATTCAGACGCAGCTTTGAGAAAGGGACTCAGGAAGCAGAGGAGGACGGCATCCCTGGCCTTCTCTTCCTCCCTTAAATCTAGGCCTCTCATGTCTGCTCCTATGGAAAGCCACGCACCTGCTTGCTGTCAGAGCTCCCTCCCCACATTGACGTGTATCAAAAGGAATTAAAAGAGGCAACAACCAGGAGCCGGGAGCTATTGCATGCCCTGTCTCATGTTTTGTAGGTAGTAAGCACTCTATAAGTGTTTAGTGATTGGCTGGTCTTTGAGATCATATAAATCAGCAGCCCGATTTCTTAAAACACCCAGATATTAGGATAATTCATATTTTCATGAAAGTTTAGATATTCTATCCAGTTCTTGCTCAAACATTTATTTTAATAGTTCTCCATATAGATATCAAAATTATGTAAATTTGTCTAATATATTTCTTGACTAACTTGGAATTTAGAATAGCAGTTTTGCCATTTTGGGGAGTTAATTGGTTTTGTTTCTGTACATTATAAAAACAGATTAATTGCTATTGGGCTGTGCCCTGTGACACGAACATATTAAATATCTTCTTTGATGTCAGCTCTAAACTTATACAAACTTTACACTCTTCCTAAAGACACTTTCTCCAGGAAATGTAGTCCCCATGATTTCAATAGTGACAAAATGGGAAAGAAAAATCTATCGTTTATGTTACCATTTGTTATGAAAGTGGTACAAAGAATTCTTATCCAGAATAAGCTGTATTTCATTCAGCATTTAGAAAGAATGGGTTTTTCTTCATTATTGCCACTCCTGAGCATTTTTTAAACTTCTACTGGCTGCATAGAACTGAAAACTCTCATGCATTTTTCATTGCTTAGTTCAAATTCCTGGTTTTGGCCAGCCCTGCCCGTAGGACATTTTAGCACTGTTGACCACTGAATCCAGGCTCCCTCACCCACTGGGAGTTCTCTGATATCATGGAAGATTCACAGTCTCTTTAAAGGCATGGCTCTAAAAGGCTCCAAATTAACCCAATAAACCAACCAGAAATGCCCAGCTAATATTTTAAAATTGTCAGAAACAGATTCTGTAAGCTTATTTCCAGACAGATCTAAATTCAGGTGACAAAGGCCTCTATATGATGGGATGGGAAATAATAAAGGAAGTCATTGATAGCTAGAGCAGACATGATGGCACGTGTTTCACTTTTGATGTTAAATATTTGCCTATCAAATGTTCATTTTCAGTAATTTTCTTTGGTTATTAGAGGGTGAGTATGGTGTTGGAGGAAAAGCTGTTTTCTAGCTGTGTGACACTGTGAAAGCCACTTAAAAACCCTGGATGTCACTTCACTAGAAAAAAGAGTGTTGAACTCCAGTGTCATTTTCAACATTAATATACTATGATTCCACCAAACCAGAGTCAATCCAATAAAAATTGTATTCTGTTATAACACAGGGTTAGGAAAACACTGGAAATGCATAATAAATTGCCAGTAAAATTACATTTAATAAAGGGCCTTCTTTTACTTTATTGGGAAAATAGCAAGCCAATGAGTAAGGAATAAGAGACATTTTAAAGGTTAGTAGAATAGGATTGTCAGAATTCTGTTTAATTACATAGTTACAGGTCATCACAGGATAACAAAAATGTAAGGAAATCATATAATGTTACAGTGCTAACAATATTAAATAACTCGTGGGCAAAAACCATCATTTTAGATGTTCAAAATCTCAATCATGCAAAGTTGTGGTGTAAAGTGGCATTTTTGAGCTGCTTTGCGTTTTTTTAAGTGATAGAGGAAATTTTAATATTGCACAACTAGAAATTAACCTCCTTGCAGCAATATCACTTGTAAATTTCTTAGATTACAAGTAAAACATTAACAACAATAGTTTAGTACTGAGATGTAGAAACTACGAATTCAGAAAAACATCATTCTTGAGGTATTTCGTGTATTTTTACCAAGGGGAAAAATCACACAGACAGATTTAAAAATAATTTAATTTCCTAATTTTATTATTGCCTCATTATTATAATATTTTCTGTTCGGTCAGAAATTCACATTTAGGTTCCAGGGACAGTTATCCCTTTGCATTCCATTCCAAAAGGTGGCTCAACTAGTATTTAAGTACAGATGTCCCCAAACTATTATTTATCTGGAATAGATTGTGATTAAAAATAAAATATGTCAACTCATTTATTTTCTAATAGAAGCAAATTTGTAATGGGTATTTTATTTCTGAACAAGGGCCTAGTGTCCAAAGTTATTTTTATCAAAGTGATCATAAACATTATATTTAATCAACAAATGACATCCCTTTATAATGTACAGTATAAGATTTCACAAAGTATATATAAGTTAATTTAAAAGAATTTACAGAAAGCAAACATATAACACATAATTTAATATATTTTGAAGATTCATTGGGATAAGGACTTTACAAGATGGGATAATTCTGTGTGGCCCTAAGAAAATGATAACTATAACATATAAACTAGGTCAAAAGTCAAAAATGTGTGTGTGTGTGTGTGCACGCGTGTGTTAGGGTTTGTGTGGAGAGGGTACGAGGGAGCCTCTGCAGGTCCTGGGAGGTCTCTTGTCCTCTGTAGTAAAGATGATGCTGGTGCTCATGCTCATTCTTTGAATAGAGTAGACTGATTGGTTGCTGTGATTTATATATTGCCTGCTATAGCTAAAATAATAGAAACTGTCAACACTGGAAAGAATCTCTATTCTCTATTTCAGGTCTTCACAAAAATTTGGAGCTCCATTCCCCCTACTCCACCCATTGATATATATATATATACTTTTGATAAGAATAAGCATTGTTCCTTGAATTATGCAATAGATATGCAAATATGAATGTGAGTAATCAAATTATTTCATATTGACCTACATCATGTTAATTTTTGATTCATATTTAGTATCAAGATACTCCTATCATTTTATTCTTTATTTTCCTTGACTTTCAGCCCATCTGTCAAATAGCTAATGAGACTGGAACACCATAAAACCCTCTCATGATGTTTTTGAGTGAAATCCTGTAGTGACTTTTAAAAAAAATTTAAATCATCTCAATCTTTTTCTTTTCCTGAATTTGGGCTTTTAAAGTTTGGATTTCTGAAAGTAAGCACCTCTTATGAGGCTGTGGGTCTCTTGAGTGAATTAAGATAGCAATAAGATTCCAACATAAACACAATTACCATTTTAGGGTAGATACCCTGCTCCATTCGATGCACAATTCTGTGTCTACAAAAAGGGTTGATTTTATGCTCTATTTAAGTCTAAAATCATCCTAAAACCAGGGAACAGGTTGAGGAAGTTAAGTGTATTAACTACTAAAACTAGCCCAAAATAACTCTTAGAAAATTTAAATCCATTCATTCTTCTTAAAACCAGAATATGCAATATGGACTAGGGTAGCAGGCATAGAAGATGAGGTAAAAGAAAAACTTATTAAACAGAATTATTAGAAGGAAGTTGATGTTTCTATCACAATTGCATTTTTCCTCTCTTTTAACTGTTTACAAGATATTAAAATCTCAAACTAGGGAAAAGTGTATGAAAATCACAAGTAATATGTAGTTTTCTCTTATTTCGTAATTTTAAATTATTTCTTATTTATATAAACCAGTTAATTTAAATAATTGACTTGATGTGTAAGATATTTTAATGCAAAAAAACTCATTCCCCATATTTCAATTGAAAATGGAAGCTTTGTGAAGTTCACATGAAAAAATGTAGTCCTGATGTTGTTCATGATCTAACGAAGTTGTGACAAACGCCATAAGTGATTAAACAAAGTGCTACAGAATCCCCCAAATAATAATCTCAATTACAATATGGTGAATTATGGAATACAAAACACGTACACCTATTTATTTATTTATTTTTAGTTTGACTATCACTTTAGGATAAATATGTCTGAATTTCCAACAAAGAACTGGATGACAATGTAAGAGTAATAAAACTTATCCCAATCATTCATGACCTACAACAAGTCTAAAGAATTGACCCACGAAGCCTCTCTATTTATACGTTGGTGATGAGTCCAGGAAGAGTAGGAGACTCTGAAAAACATGGGAAACACTGAAATGCTCAAGAGCCTATTTACTCACAGGCCATGTGGCATTCTCAACTCCCACTACACCTCACTGGGAGACCAGATGAGCCAAGGAAACATCCCTGAACCAGGAGCCTGGAACTAGGCCAAACTATTCCTAACCATTTCTTTGCCTTTGAATAAACTACAGCATCCATGGGTTTTGGTTTTCTCCTGGGTGGAACATAAAGTGGGACCTTTATCCTACATGACCTTTAAGATTGCATCCAGAGCTAGCAAGCATTCTTCCTATCTAAAAAATGTGCCCAACATCTCATAACACTTCCACAAGAGTCTATAAACTATCTAATGCCTTATCTACTTGTCACAACTGTAGAAATGATACAACAAAGATTCACATTCTAGAATAAGAAAGTAGAGATTTGTGGTAGTTTCAGGGAGAAAAAGGTGGATTACTCTTTCAAATACATTTCTAGAGAATGCACATATGGGGCTGTTGATCTCTTCTGACATATGTAGCCTCCAGCCAGTTTCACTGATAACATATCTTCATGTTGAAACTCACATGAGGTTGACCATACAAAAATGATCCTCATGTTACTGGAGAGGGGATTTTGTTACAGATTGTTTTGTATTCAGTAATTTTCACTAAATCCAGGAATTCATACTTGTTGGTTATGTGTTGTTATGTGTTGTCTTTCTGTGGTAACTTCAAAACATGATACAACTGATGTCTTCTTTCAATTGCATACCTAGCACTAAGTGAAACTCCATGGGAAATTGCACTCCATAAATTTCACAGGCTAGAAATTCATTTGGGTGGCATACGACCTATTATTATAATTTTAATGAATAGCTAGTAGCAAATTTTTATCTATTTTGAGGTCAAGTTCAGGGGATTACAAAGTATCAATAATGATTGGTAAAGTAATTTGAAATTGCAAGATATTGATAGACATTGCTAATGAAATTGGAGAAAAATGTGTAATTTTCACTTTGAGCAGTTTGTAGTACAATATTTATTATAAAACATGAAGTGTTAAAGGCTTAAAGCTTGGCCTCATTGAATATATATAGTCCGTTTATTGTGCTGTAGTATAATAATCAAAACTGGACTATAATTTTTTATAAGAATATTATTTGTTTAGCTAGTTTTCACTGTAGCATTATTGGTCGATTTTAGTAAGTGGCTCCAATAATCTAGGCAGTAAGGTACTCATGCTTTTTTACAAAGTTCTCTGAGATACGGGCCAAAGAATGAGGGGTGGACATCAATTTTTATGATTTTTTAAAAATATTTATGTTAAAGATACCACATGCAATAAATTGGATTTGTAGAAACTACTAATAGTGTAAAATTGTTAGTCTACTGTTTCTATATTGGACAGAAAGTGTAAGTGGTTGGCCATATTACAGGTGGCAAAGGTTTCTCGAACATAAAATTGCCCAATGAAGACAGAGAAAAATTGTACAAGATACTAGGACTGGTACTCTAGTTACCATTTGGTGAAAATGTGAGGTTTACTTTTAATAAATATGTTTCACTTTATATCACATGCTTTATCAAACAGCATCTTTCCTAATACATAAGTAAATATATACTTCTTATTTCATTAAGTTCAAATTGTGGCAGTGGTCAGAACCTATTGACTCATAAATATTTGCAACCTGCATAAATAAATTAGTTGTGAGTGTCTATTATTCATTCAATTAATAAGCGAAAGACGTGTTTTCTTTTTTCCTCCACCAGAATAGTAAACTATTGGTCAAAGTTACTTTGTACTTTTCTGCATTTTAAATATAATATTATGTGTTGGTCATGTATATAGCAGCTAATATCATCAGAAGAAAAGATTGGGGACATAAGATATAAATGCCCTCATATAATGGATCTGTGAAATGTGTACATCCTCCAAGCTTCTCTGTCCTCAGAACAGCCTCTATTACTTGTGTTGAGCTCCTTCATCATTGCTCTCTTCCAAACCAATATGGAAACTGTGACCATCTTCATTCACCTGTCTAAAAATCGGGATGGAACCCCAACTGAGTCACTTTCAGAAGGAGCCAAAAGATGTCTTTGGTTCACAGCAATCCCTCCCTCACAATGAAAAAGTCACCTGTATATTAAAGTATAAAAATTTCTGAAGGGAGAAAAATGACTTGCAAAGTGTAGAGGCATCTTCAGTCAAAAACCTACGAGCTCCAGTGAGTTGAATACATGTCCATGACCACTCTAATTGCTCTCCTGGAAGTAATTTTATGACGTTCCAGGAGACTGGTACAGTAACTTTTTGTCTTTGGTTTTTGTAGAAGATATGTCTGCTTGTCATTTTTATTACAATACGTGCTGCCTATGTCAAGTTTATTAGGTTAATATAAATTCTCCTATTTGTTCATTTAGCAATTTGAGTTAACTACAATTTTAACTATAGTTGGAGGAGTATGCTGGAATAAATCTTCAAAATGTACCATTAGATATTTTATAGCATCATTCTCATTGTGATGAGCTTGGGCCAAAGACTTGGGAAGGAAATTACTCTCTCACACACTCCTTTTATGACATCATTTTGAGAATGAACTGGCCCAAGGTTATGCCTGATTTCTGGTATCCCCTCAGTTATGCCCACTGGTAATGATCACAAGCAAATGGTGTTCTTGAAGCAACTTCATGCAGGGATTGTGTCTCCCACCAAATAGACACAAGAGCAGACTCATCTAATTAGCAGAATCCCCCCTGGACTCGCTGTCTGTGCTTCTGGCACGTTAAAAAAGCTGAGAAATGAACCAGGACCCTTGAGGACTTTTCCCCATAAGTCCCTTGTAGAAACTTGTGGTCTCTAAGCAACAGCTCGACTGAGTGAGACAGGAGAGGCTTGCTCTGAATGCTGCATCACTAGGAGCTGTGCTCAAATGGTCTCAGCTGGGAGTTGCTCTGGTGTGTTTTACTAACGGCATTTCAAAAGCAAATGCCATGCACTAAAGTGATTCAGAGGTGTTTAACCCTGAAAACCGGGATTTCAGGGAGGGCTGTACCATTGCCAGGAACCAGTCATCTGCTCTTCCGCAGTGTCAGCAAAATTCACAGTGCAGAGAGTTTGAGTAATTTTCTTTTTATCCCTGAAAGCCTAGGATAATTATTTTTCACAGCCACATTAACTCTTATGATTAGCATCTTGATGGGGTTTTCACACTTATCTGAGATTCAGAGAGTCTAGGTAGTTGCTATAAGTGCAAATTTATCAAGGAGGGATCTAGAACCATTTTTATTCAGTAGTTGTTCTCTGAAATGAATTGTCAATCTGCATTCAAGCTATGGATAGGGATGAAAAAAATACTTATCACAGATCAGCAAAACCGGTACCTTTTCAACAGACTATCTTTGATAGTATAAAAAATTTTGCTATTAAAATAAGTCAGGCTTTCATCTTACATGACTTGGCTCACTGGTCTTGAAATCACCATGGAGTAGTTGATGGCTATCCATCTTAGGCATGTGACATCAGATAACTCAGGCAGAATAATCTTTATTTTTACTCAAGTGAACTCCAAAATTAAGGACAGAAATATCTTTGTTGAGCGAAATTAGCCAAACTTCCTCAGTTCACATGGAAATCACCACTTCCCTTTAAACCTTGTAGGTTTGTCATTAATGTCAGAGATGAAAAAAAATTATATTTGATCCATTTTCTTTTATAATCCCTGCCAACTCATGTCCAGTAAAAGGAAGGTAAAGCCCAGCAAATTCTGGTTACACAGTAAACAAGCCCCTGATGACTTTCTGAGAACAGCATCCACGAAATCTTAAATAATTGATATCTACAATCCTGTGCCTATTGTTCTTCTCCTGACTGCAAAATAGCTGAGTTGTTTTTAAATGTATTTTTATCTCTTTCTTAAACAGGTTCTCATTTAGAGTTCACTTTTTCTCTAGGTTAAATGGAAGCTGATGGGTGATAACACCCAATCTTCCCCGCGTAGCTCAGAGGGATGGCCAAAGGGAGAAACGTTGGGACAACAAGGGATACTAATCAGAAAGACAGCACGGTGACATGACGTGTATGACACTAGACCAGTTCCTTTGCTTCCAAAGCATTCCCTCCTTTCACATTTTCACTTGCACTTGTCATAGGAGCAGACTGGACTACATAAATACTGTTACTAATAAGAAGCCTTTTTTTACAGCACTATTTTAAAAATAGCTATTCAACATAACAATCTTAATTGTAATGCACCAAATGACAGTTTTCAACAATTTAAGTGAGCATATCCTGTCACCCTCAGCACACATTTGATATATACTTGTTGGATATAGATGGATATGGCAATATCCATATCTATATTTGTCTACAGACACACACACATACACACACACACACATACACACACACAGTAGAGCTACAAGGCCCTGCTTAATAGTGTGTTCTAAATGTTGTGTTCCCTTAATTGTCACTGGGCTTATTTATATGGAGAGTTATGATGTCATTTATAGAGTTTACTGGCTTTGTCCCTGTCAGAACCTTCCAAGCCACGTAGCTTGTGGTGGGTCAGCATTATGTCCAAGGACATACCTCCTGTCATCAGATGGGAGAGCTGAGCCGTGAGGGCAGGGTACCACCCACCACCCAGGTTCAACCCAGTATAGGCAACTTCTTTCAGTGCCCAGGCTTCTGCCACTGTCAGACCCAAAGAATTTTATTTAAATAACTGTTCATACGATTTGGATTCTATTTTTGTAAAACACAGATTCCCCCCAGAAATTCAATAAATAAAGGACTTAGCCACAGAATCAAGGGAGCAGAACTCCAGTTTTTAACCTTCCACTGGGATCGGGGCTCGAGCCAACCCATTTCAATTTTTTACTGCAAGTGGTCTTCCAGGAGGCAGAGGGTGCAATGACCCTACAAGCAGGTCCGGGACAGACAGTCTCTCTGATCAGCAGTGGCTCTCTGTGTGTCATTGAATGAGGCTGGAGCTGTAGCTGAATCCATAGCTGCTCGACCGAGATAAGGACTGCTGTGTCTCTTCGTTCTGCTCTGAGGTGTAGCTGGGAAAGGTCTGTGCGCGCGACATCTTTGATGAACCAAACCCGTGACCTAGAGGGAGAGAAAGGAAGGAGAGCTGTACTAGCAAACAGATTCAGAAAAGCAAAAGGATATATTAAACCAACCAATAAGCCAACAAACAGAGCAGAAGCCCTCAAATCCTCAATGTTGAGATCTGGGTAAGTAGGTAAAAATGGAGAAACTTGGTCCTTGTTCCTTGATGAGTTACGAATGTTGTATTCAGGGCTTCATATTTTCCTCACATGTTTCATCAAAAATTACGGATGCCAGAGAGCTAGGTAAATTTTCCAGGGATCTCAAACTTCATCCTTCAACTTTTGGAACAAAAGCAGAAAAAGCTTTTGCAAAAAAACACTGGTTTTAATAGAGAGCCTATAAACTGCTTTCTTTTCCTTTATGCTCACTTTCAGCATACAAAAGCAAATTACACACTTTCTTAAAACCTTTTTGAGCAGGTAAACTACACTTTATCCTAGCCAGTAACCATCAATTATGAGGAAAAAGTTTTCGCAAAGATAGCATTCAAAGCCCTCACTTATCCTAGCAGGTTTGTGAATAACTGAACCCACTTCATGATATGGTTAATGGTAACGAAAAACTTTTATGGTTACTGAAACGGCCTAAAAGTCGAAACTCACGTGAAATATATTCAATGAAAATTTTATCTATGTTTTTTGTAGTTCAGAAGGACCCCTGCAATGAGAAATTTCTCTAATACTCAAAACAGAAAAGTGATTACTGGAAAACTTGTCAGAATGCTAACACTGTATGGAGAAAGTATGCACTCTAAGGCTTGGGACAAACTTTCCAGGGGTCTCTCCATCTGTTTTCTTAATCAGTAATTAATTATTCTTCATACTTGAGAGTTTTGATAAGTATCTAGTGGATGAGTTTTGTGGAGAGAGCAGTAAAATAGATTTGGTGTGCTGTGCCCTTTCAGAGTGTATATTTTACCCAAAGGAAGAGAGGTACTTAGTTTGATTTGTAATGTTTCAGGTCTCTGTGGCGAGGAACCCAGGGAAGACAATCTGTTAACACAGAAACATCGAGCATCCTGTCAGGCTCCTCAGGTGGTACTGTCCTTTGCAAGGTCATGCACTTTAAGCCAGTTTCATTGTCAGATGTGTTCGATGACTCGGAAAATATCCTTGCAGTGTCTGAAGCTTGGGATCCAGGAAGGCAATGCAAATGAATTGGCTAATAAAAAGCTAATTAAACTGGTAGAACCTCTTCATGTTAAAAAATTGTGAGAGCAAAATCTTGCTTTCTAGATAAAAATAATTTTAGATTCACTGTGTGTTTGATTCTCTTATTGATTAACATGCTCTCATGTTGATCCACACAAGCAGATGAAGGGACGAGAGATGTGGGCATTTCTTCCTCTCACCCTGCGGCTGCTCCTGTGGTTCTGCTGCCCAGCTTCCTTGTGAGCTTCCAGACCTTTCTGCTCTCTTCCCTCCCTCTCCCAGGGTCCCCTAACCACATTTCCTCTCTTTGCCCCTTCAGGCCTGCGGGTGGTAACGCTTCCTGCTGTTGCTCATCCTTCACAATTCCTTGATGTTTCCCTAACTTTACCCACAGCTCTTTCAATAGTCTCTTTGTTAAATTCTCTTAAACATCTCAGCTGAGTATGTCTTCTCTTTCTTGTAGGACTGTGAAGCTGCAATGAGGAAAAATGAAGCTGGGAATAGGCAGAAGAGTGGAGAAGTTAGAGGGGAGGTTAAGGGGACGTTGAGGTGGAACTTAGAGCTGAAACTCCAGATACACATAGTGCTTCTGCTACTTACTAGTCACAATTTTGCCTCCTTCTCTTACCATTGACTCACTGGATGATAGTTCACAGTTCCTGTAAGTGGAGACACTGGCATTTATGAGCATAAACCAGCTGGAAATTCTAATATTAAGACCATGTTCCTGGCCTTGGTTTTATCTTGTTATTTAAAAAAATTTTTAGACCTATCTGAAAGAGACCATGGGCACACCCTTAATTCTCAGTACTTGGGAGCTAAAAGCTAAAGCTTAAGTTATGAATTCAGAATAGCCTTTGCCTTTGCCCACACAGTTTTTTACCCCAGAATCTTGGGTGTAAAAATTCAGTAATGCAAGTAATATTTGCCAAACATCTGCTAAAACAGTTTAAGACTCCACAGGGAAGACAGGTAATGGCAGTACGGTCCCTGACTTTGCAGGGTTCATAAGCTGCTTCGGGAATGATCAGACAAGGACAGACAATTATAAACACCAGAGCTGTACAGGATCAGAACAGTATAGCAATGGAGCTTAGAAGAGCTTTGTTATAGAACTGTGTATGTCAGTTCAACAATCACAAATAACTTCTCTCTGGTGTGTGCAAACACCGCCACCACCATGGACTTCTGAAACAGACAGACTTGAGCTCAAAGTCCAGTTCTGCCATCCCTTCTTGTGCCTCATTTTCCTGCATGGAGAGAACACACTTTCCCCAAGGTGTTTTGAGGATTAAACAAAACAACATATAGGAAGGAAGATACCTAGGATGGTAGGTACCCAATAGATGTTAGTTTTCTCCCTTCTTTCTACACTATATTTGTTGTTAGTGCCATTGAGCTGATTCTGACTCCTAGCGACCCTGTGGACAGCAGAGCAGAACCCTGCCTGGTGTTTTTGCACCATCCTTACCCCTTCTAGTACTGTATCAGACAATGCTCTGCTGCCATTTACAGGGTTTTCATGGCTAATTTTTTCAGAAGTGGGTGGCCAGCTCATTCTTATTCCATGCTGAATGGGACCATATTCTCATCGGTCTTCTTGTTCAATATCTATACTTTCCCCACCATCTCAGTGTGCTGTCCCTCATTATGACAGATTTTGAATATTATTCTCTTTCAAGGTCAACATTGTTTTCTTCATCTCCTCTATGAACAATTTCTAGTGTAATTGGAAATTATGATTTATTTTACCTCAATCATTTCTTTACAGACAATTCACAAATGATGCTATTTAATATTTATCACAAACATAACATGCCTCAATCAAAATTGTACATATGAAGGCTTAACGAATGCTGTTTGATTTTGGGAACGAATATGAACACAAAAGAGAGAGATAATTAAGCATTTTCTCAACATTCATTTGAATGATGCCCTTAGGCACTGTTGATGAAAACAAAACAAAACAGAAATCAACTTTGTGGCTTAAATTAAAAACTTACTGGAAAGAACCTGTTCACTCCACTAAACACAGACCCTATTAAATGCTTCCTAACTTTCCCTCCAGCTCACCCACTAAAGACAAGTAGGACTAATATGTACCTTGGGGATGTGGGGGATATTATAATTTAAAAGCAACAAATTTGTTAACTATTAGTCTATCTTAATCTATCTTTTGAATTTTGGTTTCTACTTCATTGTAAATTCATGTTTATTTGAGTAAAAAGTAACATTTTCTACCCACATTTTCAGGTAACATTGACAATCTGGGAAAAAACATCTCTATATCCCTGGCAGTTTGAAGTATACTCTGAAATGACGCTTCATAGCATCCTCCTGTGCCCTTCTACCATGGTATGGATACAAGCCCCAGACTGAGAAACATACTTCCATTCCATAAAGAAGGAAATATATTGGATATAAAGAAATTTAAAACACTTGCTTTATTCTAAATTCTAAAATTATGACTTGTCAAAATTCCAGAAACTTAAAAGTACCACATGACAAGAAAGGCGACATCACTCTAGCCATAAAGAGAAATCTTCTCTGCTGCATCATAAAAGATTCAAACCAGTAATAAACTAGAAGGAACACAGTGCCATAGAAAATAACAACCAAATTGGAGTGCAAGACCAGAGATTCACATCACATTTAGAAGAAAAAAATGGAAAATGACAGCACTGTATAAATAGCCTGTTCTTCCTGAGGAATTAAGAAGTACGTTGCGGCCAGTAGTTACCACTGCTCATTCCTTTTCTGCTGGCCTCTAGGTTTCTATACTTACTAACACTGATTGCTTACTTTACATAAAATAAAAAGGAAATTGCTTTTTAGGAAATCAGAAGGATCCCAAAGCATAAAACTGGTGGTTATTAATGGGTAGGAAGCAATGGCCTCGTAAAGCTACTTGATTTGAATTTATGTGTTTTATTAGTTTATTACAATCTGGGGGAGAGGAAGGAGTGTTGTCCCTTTAAATAATAAAACAAACAGAAAGAAACCAAAGCAGAAAAAAACCTCCAAATAAGACAGTTGCCTCATGAGAAGGGAGCAGAGCAGAGTAAGGGCATCGATAACAATCGGGCCTAGACAGACACAGAGGAGATGCTGTCTTCCTTCAACAAGGGGTTTCTAGCCACTAGGAAGGAAAAGGAGAGGGCAGATGGCAGCTCAGGCCTGGACGCTGGAGGAGGGAATGGAAGAATGACTTGTGGTGCAAAGCAGAGGTCTGTAAGGCCTCTCACTGCAGTGAATTGGGGGCCAGAAGGCTTTTATGGGGTGTTTAATGCTTATCCTGCAGCTGGGTAGAAGTCCACACAAGACTAGAGGTAGACGCGAACCAGGGCTGCCTACAGTGTCTTAGTAACAACCTACCATGTAGTAGTTACGCTTAGAAATGCCAAGGACTCATTGTCAGCATCTCTTCTGTTAGCTGTATTTGAATTTCACTCAATTCATTTTGCCTCCAGTTCAAACCCCAGGTTTGATCTTTGTGCTCTCCAGGGGGGTACTTCTGAAATTCATGTGGAGATTCCAGAATTCCAGAAGCTTCATGACCCTTGAACAGATTTGCTGGGGTTATCAAGGCTCAGGTTCCACACATTTGAGCCAATGAGGAATAAAGGTCATGGGTTTCAAGCCATAAAGAAAGGGATTTGGAGAAGCCATAATGTATTAATCCCTATTCAGTGGGCACATATTTCACGCAGACCCTATGCTAAGTCCTTTAGAAATATTATTTTTAAAAATCTTCATATCAATTCTATAAGGTGAGATTGCATATCCTCATTTTACATGTGAAAAAAACCAAAAGGGAAGCCTCTAGGTGTTTAACGACTTGCCGCACCGACAAGTGGTAGAGGCTCAGATCTGGGTCTGCTGGAAGCTGAAGCCAAAGTACGGCCCTTAACATTTGCTTCACTGCCTCACAGAATTCTTGTTCTTTTTTTCAATTTGGCATCTTATTGTCTCGTTTTATTTTACTCTTTATTTAGACACACAGGTTTTACTGTTTTTATTATTTTTCTTACCTTTTATTTTTTTTTAAAAAATTGAGGTATAATACGGAATGATTGACAAATATAATTGTATATATTTAAAGTTTACAACTCTGATGTACATACACCTTGTGGAAAGACTACCAAGATCAAGATAATTAACATATCCATCACCTTACATAGTTAATTCTTTTTTTATTTGTGAGAATGTTTAAGATTTACTCTCAGCAACTTTCAAGTACACACTACTGTGTGATTAACTATAGTCACCATGCTGTACATGAGACCCTCAGAATGTAGCCTTCGTTTAACTGAAGATATATGCACTTCAACCTACATCACCCTAATCCTCCTGCTCCAGCCCCTGGCAACCACCACTTCTCTCTTCCCTCACAGAGCTGTGTGGTTTGAATTCTAGCTCCACCCCTTACTGCTGGGTGACATCTGTAACGTTATTTTATGTTTTGTCTCTCAGGTTTCTCAAGTGTATAATGGCAATCATAATAGCTTCCACCAGCAGAATCATGTACTAAATGAGCTAACCCATAATCACCTAGTCTAATAGTATATTGTACTAGTGTTAGAATAATACAATATTAACACTAAGAGCAGGGGTACTATATTGTGGTATGCACACACACACACACACACCTCATTAGCTCATTTAATCTTTGCAACATCTTGCTACTGAGGTAGAAATAAAGTGTTTGCAATAGTGCCTGGCATTGATCCTTTGTCACCTGTTTTTGTCCTCTCTGAAATTTTCTGAACTTCTTTTTCTTCCTAGTGTTGTGAGCTTCATGATGGTGTGTCTTGGTGTGGTATTTCTTCAAAGCTTGAGTTTTTTTCAATCAAGGAAACAAGATGTCTCAATTCTAGGAAATATTTCTGAATTACCATTATAATTTTTGTTAATTATTTCCCTTCCACCATTTTCTCTGCTCTCTCTCTCCCACCTCTGATCTCCTTTTCTAGATCATCTGTTGTCATATGTTCAAGTGCTGTACTCATCTTTATTTTCCAATCTTTTCTATTTTCACTCTCTTTTTTACTGCTTTACTTTGTGGAAGATTTGAGATTTGGTTAACTTTATCTTCCAAGCTTACTAAGTTTAAAAAAAATTCTGCTCTAATTTTAATTTGAAAAAGCTTTTCTTCTCCCTTTTCCATTCCTTCCCTTGCTCTCCCTTCTTTAATATGCATTCATACATTTGTTGTTAGTAATAAAGGCGTCTTCACCCCCCATATTATGGACTTTTTGCTTACTTCATAAGTGGATATCTAAATATTCTTTACTCAGATCTTTAAAAATTACAAATTTTTGAAGGGGAAAAATGCACATTATTTAATTTTATGTACCCAGCCTACAGTTATAAAATGACTGGTGGTTTAGCAACAACACCTGACACTGAAACATATCAGACTTAATATAGTTTCTAATACCCGAATTTGCCTTAAAGATAGTTTAATTGGATTCATACAGAATTACATTTTTAATACTTGTGTCATAAATTGTCTAGAAGAAAAATAGTCATATCTATTATTCTGGTTGATGTAACATTCATTTATTCCTGTTGCTTGCATTTAATTTCTCTTGTATTCTAATTACCTACTAGGACATTAATTTTCTACAACTGTGGTCTCTTTGCAAAACTTAGCTGAACTCTTCACTGTTAGCAGAATTTATTTGAATAATTGTGAAGTGTATAAGCAATCTGTGGCAGCCAATAAGATGCTAATGTTAAAATGGGATAATCTAAGTTGAAAGATAATATGAGGAGAATAGAAAACACGAAATGAAAGTTCATTACTGTTGATCAGCAAGAGGAATTGGAAAATATTATATGATGAAAACTTCAGATATTTAGTTTTTGGACTATAAATATTTCATTACCTTTTTCACAGGTTCAGTTATACAATTTTGAATGTACTGTTAATAAAGACAAAATTATATATTGACATATTTTTGTTTCCATTTTCAACATAATATTTGTAGGTAGTTTTAGCAAGCAAGGAACTATTTAAGATCACGAAGGAGAGTGCTCTAGTTCAAGTAGAGCTCTCCAGAACTATAATCTGAGGTATTTTAACGAATTTACTGGAAAGTCACATTAATCTCCTACAAATCAATAACAAGAATACATATCAGCGGATTGTCCCTAAGATGCTGTCTTAAGGAGAAAGTGGATGAAAATTTTATTTGCTATAATTCTTTTCTAAAAAATGTAAACTAATGCAAAGAAACTCTTCTCCATGAGAATGGGACTTCACTACTTAATATATACTTAGAGATTCGAGATATAACAGAAATATCATAGAACAAAATATTGAATGTTGCATAAGTTTACACAGGAGGAAGTTTGCAAAAAGCTTAGACTAAATATGAGGACCATTAGTGAAATTGTTTAAAATGTACTATCAGGTTTTTCTAGAATGTAGCACAGCTTTATTCTGCGATAGACACAAGGTTGACCTTGCATTTAGTCTGAGGACTTCTGAAACGAGTGTGAGGATATATGTCAAAAAATTTACTTAGCACTCTACAAGATCTGATTTTTCATCTCATTCTCAGTATAAGGTTGCCTAGAACTTTTCCTTCCATTAACTGATTAGGTTGATTTTTCAGAGATCCAGGAAACATTCCGATAATCACAAACAAAATTTTGTCTCCCTATAATTGTAAACATTTCCTTTGTTAGTATAAGATCACAATGCCCACGTGGTCATGGCTTTCAAACTCTTTATATTTCACCACTATGAATTAGGCCCTTGTGATGCCAATCATGAAATATAAAAATCCAAATGGCGCGTGGTAGCAGGTGAGACTGAGAGATGGAGCGGGTACGCATCCTGGAGACTTTGCTGTACTCTGCTAGGCAGAGTGGGTATTTTTTTCTAATGGGTGACAGGAAGCTTCTGAATGATTTGAAAAAGGTGAGTGATTGAATCAGATTTTTGGGTCAAAGGCTCATTCTAAGGGAATATACAGCAGCTCTTCTCAATCCTTTTTCCACCATAATACATCTGATGGGTAAAATTTAGCCTCAGATAGAACAAATTCTCATGGAAGGCTACTGCAAAGACACAAAGAAGCCTCGGGTATTATTTGCATTTCCTGGGGTTTATTTATAATTCTTCCTCATTGTTTCCAACCAATCAGTATTCCTCCAGGTCCAATAGGAGAATTGAAAACTGCTGGTACCAATCTAGATAAGAACGAGGCCAGAACAGTTGGGTGTGGTGGAGAGTAGAGGACGTTCATTCTCACTGAGAAAGATTGACATGTATTTCTTAGTATAATTGAATTCCACATTCTAAGTTCTGAGTTATATAGTCAATAAACTATGCAGCAATTTCAGAACCTAGAAAGCTGAAAGCTAGACAATTTTCTGATTAGCAGCACTTCCTAGAGAGTAAGTATTGCAATGTGTCTGTATTAGTATTGTAAACGTTTAGAAAAATAGAGAATAAGGGATCTGAGATTCATGAAAATGGAAAATGTATAGGACAAAGGAGAGATTCTGTTGACATTTCTTATGTTTTATGAGAAACTGCTGCAAAAAAACCCCCAAATTACCTCTCTAGGCAGGTTGAGAAACCCTTACGAAGCAGCATATTATCATTGTATCCAGCAGGCAGCAATAAAAGTCATCATCTTAACCCCTTGTTAGTTTTTAATTTTTAATTAATTAATTTTATTTTACTCATTGTATAGGAAATTAAAATATATTTTCATCAATTATTTTTCATATTAAGTACTAATGTCACAAGGCTAAAAAACATCTGTTTAGAAGAATTGCCATTTTCCAACATCATGTTAGCTGTACTGATTTTACTGAGAACAGGCAGGACAAGGAAGGGATGGAGAGCACAGACTCTCAGGCCAGTCCTAGCACTCAACAGATGTCTTTAGGCCAGATATAATCATACATCAAGAAGCAGAGTGCCTGGCTAATGATAATACTGGTCGTTAAAATTTATTGAGCACTAACAATGTACCAGTTTTACTTATGCTGATTTTTAATCCACCTGCGAGCCCTAAAGGATCTGTGCTCTTTCTTTCACTCTTGGGTACACAGATGCTCATGCTGGAACCCAAGGTGCCTGGCTCAAGACTCTTTGCTGACCTCGGAGGGTTAACTTTACCCAACAGCACAATGCTAAAGGAAAAGAGCATGATTTTGCAAATAAAAACATATTTTAGCGGCAAGGGTGCAAGCAGGTCTCATAATTTTTCTTTTTTTAATTCCACACAGTTATGTTGATTTTCAAAGGAGCACACGATAATCTGAATTATTTGTATTTCATATTACTTGACCATGAGAATATAGATATTCACTACTTATCTTTTCCCAAAGGTCTATATCTCTTTATATGTCTTCAATTGCATAACTGTGAAAGTCAGAAACATTAGTTTTTATCATTTACTTTTTTTTATTTAACAATCACTTAATAGAATAGGATGCTAAATCTTAGAAAGTTATGATTGATAACCCATCCAGATTGTTCCTGGATTATGTCCATGACAATGAGTTGGCTACTGTTACTAAATTCACTCTATGTTCACTACCGCTGTAGAACATAAGAATATTTTAATGCAAACCATTTATGTTTAAATAATTAATAAGATTGACAATGTAAATTAGTAAGTCACATAAAAATTAAATTTTTCTAAATCTTAACTAAGTCAAAGGCAGAAAAGATTCACGTTTACTTGAATCTTTATGCCTCTTTGCCTGCATATAATTCTATAAAATTAAAAAATAATTCAGATACTGGGAAATTCGGCTAGATCCTTGGGAGAAAAATATTAGTTTATATTATTATCTACACTATATATGAAAATAAATTACAGAAACCTTGAAAATTAAGTGAAAAAACAAGTATTAAAAAACACTAGAAAGAAACTCAGGAAAATAGTTTGAATTGGGAGATTTTTCTAAGTATGAAAGTAGTCCTATTAAAATAAACGGTCATTTGTCATTTTTTGATATCAAATCTAAAAGAATCAAATCCTGAATTTAACTCTAAAACTTGACAGCATTCAGTTCTATGGAGCCTCAATTTTAATATGATTCTGCCAAGAAAGGGTGGTACTGATTATTTTTATTAGCTACCATTTATATTAGTTGACACTTCAGCCTGGATTGATTTTAGGGGTCATGGTGTGCTATTGGGTGGGGTTGAAGTCATCAGAAAACTATTTTTGTTAAAAATTTTAAAGGAAATTTTATTTTTACTTAAGACAGGTCTGCCCAATGTGAGTACATTTTCCATTTGCTTTGGCTGGAGTTATATATACATATATATTGCGTGGATATATATATATACACACACATACACTGTGGATATATATGTGTGTGTATATATATATATGTTCAAGTTGGTAGCACTATCATCTAATGATTGCAACTTTTGATTTCAGTCATATATGTTTGACTTAAGAGGTCATTTTTTTTTTTTTTTTTTTTGTAGACAGCTCATTGCAAACATAAAGCCAATGAAACGATAATGAAAGAACGTCTTCGTGGAGAAGGGTGTAGCAACCAAGACAAAGAACAGGCATCTTGCGGGAGCTCGCAATGTGTGGTTATAGAAGGAAGGGACCAGGAGGACTCTGATGAGAGAAAGGAGAGCACTTTTGCTTCACCATTAATTCCTACCTCTTCTTTTTATTTTCCTTTTTTCCTCTTTTTTTTTTTTTCTCTCTTTCATAGCACTTTTCAAACAGATCGAGGCAAACCAACTGTTGGCTCCAAAGATGAAAAGGATTTGTTTTGCCATTATTATATTTTCAAGTTTCTGTATTCTTGTTTCTTTATTATATTTTGAAGGATATGTATAAGTTTTAAGAAAATTAAGCTGAGTTGTAAGTCACTATGAGTAGCCCGCATCAGTGGGTTTAGAGTCAGACAGGTTTAGTTCGAATGCAGACTCTGTCACTTTCTAGCTGTGTGCGCCATGTCAAGTTCCTTAGCCACTCCAAACTTCAGTTTTGTCTCCTATAAAATGAACTCAGGACACGTAGCATGTGAGCATTTAATGAGATGGTGTATTTGAAGTGTTCATCACAGGATATTCGATGGAGCAGAAACCCAATAAATAGGGTACTAGTATTCCCCGTCTATGGGCCTATGAATCTGGTACCAGTATTATATGAATTTGGCCCTATCAAATAGGCCCACCTATTTTCTTCAATCAGGAGGGAATTAGAAATGTAATTCTTCGAAAGAAAATTAAAGAAAGGAGTTTGGATGCCTAAGAAATGTATTCCTCCCAGTTGTGAAATAAATGCCTGGTAGACCAGAGATGGGACCTTGAGTTTTGTTGATACTGCCTGACTTACAGACTTCCATGACTTAAGACTTGAGTGGAGGTATAATATAGAAAATTTAAATGGTTTCAACAGGTTTAGGAACAAGACTGAGCTGGCAAAATACTATAACTTTTAGAAATTTTTAAGAGAACCTGTATGGGGAACCTAGGAAAGTGTTGAAGGAATTAATTCAGGCTATGACAGGCTCGAGTTTGAGTCCTGACTCTCTAACTTAAGTCTTCAGTTCTTCTTCATCTGTGAAATGAGAAAAATACTAGTAACTACTCTAGAGTTATGAAGATCAAGAGCGATAACGCAACTAAACCAACGGATGGAGAGTAAATCCCAATATACTCTATTAATATCTCCAATTTGCTTACCTTTTATGTGAGATGCATTTTAGGATAGTTTAATTTACTAAACAACTAGGTTCTGATAAATTGAAGAGATAAATTTTTTCTAAAAACGGAGGGGGTAAAGGTGAGTTGCTTTGGGGTTCTTGGTTGGGCAAGACCTATGGCTGGAAATCTGAAAGCAGCAATGTTCTCTATCCCTTATAGACAAAGAATAGGAGGCCTTTAAAATGAAGAAAACCTTTGTGCCTCTCCAACCTGGCATTCATTGATCAAATAGGAGGGCACGACCAGGAAACAAAAACTTGTCTGTCACCAAGAAGCAGTATTTCACAACTGAACCCTTCATTCTTCCCTAGCCAACTTCCCTTCCTCCTGCGCTATTTCGGTGAATGACACCTATCAATCTAACAGCCCATATTAAAGAACTGGAAGCCATTCTGGTCTCTGTCCTTTTCCATCATCCCTCCGGCCATCAATTATAGAGTCCTGTAGGTTCTACTTCCTAAATACCTCTTGAATCTATTTATTTTCTTCATGCTCACCAACTCTACCTTGAATTTCTCGCCAGGTTTACGGCTATAGCCACCCAACTGGTCTTCCTGACGACTCTGTCCACCTTCCTCTAATCTGTTTTTTGCCAAAGTAATGAACATCCGGTGATCTCTCTCCTCCACATCTGTTTAGGATAAATGAAAACTCCCTAGCATGTACTTAAGGTTCTCAGTGGTGGTGACAGGCACATGATATTGGGGTTCCTTACTTAGCTCTCATGTGCAAAATCCATCAGTTCCACACCTCTCCGGTAAAAGTCTATGTAAAAATATCGTTTTTGCTTACAAACACAGTTTCGACAAATCCTCCAGGGCTTCCTTTTGACCAGGCTGTTGCCTTTAAACTGCGTCGCATTTATATATATATGTATAAATATATTGGAACTTACCCTAAGGTCTCTTTATGATTTGAATTGTACTTACTTCTCCAGCTTCATCTTTTTCCAGTCTCTATTTCACACCCTCTGCTCTAGCAGCCCCTTTCTAAACTATACACAGTTTCCCGAGGAAGCAGGCTCTCTGAACCATGGCACAGGCTTTGTCCTCTACCCGGAATGTCCAGCCTCACACCCATTTGTATGCAACTCTTACCAGGCTAATTCTTATTTCTTATTTAAGCATTCATCTAGGAAACCTTACACGTTCCTCCCCACCATCCCATGCAGCCTGAGTTAGGAGCCACTCCACTGTGCTTTTCTTAGTACCACCTGCACACCACTATCTCTTCTCTTAACTCTTTATCTTTGTGTCTCCTCTTTGAGCTTATTTACCTTTGTGTCTTTGGAGCCTTGTAAAATGCCGGACTCACAGCAGGCACCCAATAAATATTAATGAATAAAACTATGAAAAATGCATGCAACAGCTCACTCCTCTGTGGACAGATAGAGTTGAACATAGAGAGAAGTACAGATATCTCCGAGGTTGCCTTGCACATCTTTGATGGTCAATAATTATGTATTGAATCAGAATAATTTAATTATGTGGCCAAGTCTGGCTAATGGGGAAATGAGAATCCTTTTTAAAATGAAAATTTAAATAATAATATAGAACTAAATGTGCTTGTCAAATGTATGCTATAGGTATAAGTATGAGAATAAGGAAATGATTATTTTTAGCTTCATTATAATACATTGACCCCTCAAAATGTACCGATTTAAAAGGTTTTTTAAATCTAAACAGGTGTGGGTGTAGTGAGAAAATGAAGAAAGAAGACCCATGCAATGAAAGTTTGTTGGTAGACAATCCTCTGTGAGACTCTTGCATCTTTGCATGTTTTGTGAGCAGAGGCACTGATGACCTTTGTTCTGGATTACCTTTCCAAGGATATTCGTAGAGCAAACAGCTTTGGAAAATGGAGACAGTGTCTCCTTCTGGGGCAAAGGGAGAATTCGTTTATGTCTAACTGCACTAAAGATGATGCTTCCTTTTTGGACAAAGTTCAGGCTGGATTATAGCCCATTATAATACATTGGGGTTCCCTAAACTTATGGTTCTTCTCCTGTAACACAACCTACTTGAGGTGTAGGTGTCACCTGACCCTCTTTTCATCTCTCTGGGGGAATTGGGACTCAGGAAACCAACATAAATGCTGATACTCTGGCTAATGCTATTGCCATAATAAAATGCCCTTAGTCTCTGACCCAGGAGTCTCATCTCTTCTGCCAGCATCTGTGAAACTGTGGCAGGTTGACTTGCTAGATTGCACATAAAGTAAAATCTCCCACCCTTCACAATTCTTGACAATGTTGATAAATAGTGATATTTAATGATTCCCATGCTAAAGGCAGTGCCTTCAGTGAAATATTTCCTTATCTAAAATACACACCATAAAATACACATCATGTCTTAATAATTTATATGATAGTGACCAACAGAATTGTTTCACAGAAAGAAATGAATAACTCCATGATATATGAGAAAGAAAGATGAATATGGAAAATGTTGTTTTTACTGGAGAATAGAAAATTAGTTAAGTGGCCCTCTTACTACTCAGATTCATAGTATTGAAATAATTCTTAATCAAGATTAATTTCCAGTAAAGGCAGCCCAGTCATCTGAGAAGAATTGTCCAAATTATTTCTTATAAGGCATATAGATTTTTGTTGCTTCTATTGTTTTGATGGGGAAAGGCTTTTCTTCAGACGATGTTTTTTTAACAATAGCATGCTGTCAACATAAAGATGGAATGGGAAAAAAATCAGAGAGCTCATTTGATTTTCACAGGGAAGAAAGAAACATTTATTTTAGGACAAACACAAAGCAGAGAAAATGAATGATTCCTGTGGTTTTAGAATGGAGCTTTTATCCTGTTAGAGCTTTTGTTAGAAACAGTGAATCATGTTTTAATTCTGAATATGGAAAATTGTTCTCAAAGATTTGCTGCCCCTTAAAATTGCTCTAAGAGACTATTGCTACACCACAATAGGATACTTTAAAGATAGAAAATAAAGAGATTACAGGGGAAACAGCTTACAAGCTGTGATGGTTAACATTCAGGGGATGGTTCACTGTGAATATCTCTCTTATCAGAGTTCTTTTGTTAAGATAGTTTCTTTTTGTCTCTCACGACAGACAGTTGAACTGAACAGAGAAGATGCAGTCACCGTGTATTTTAGAATATCCTGTTACAGGCTGTTAGAACATATGATGGAAAGCAGAGAAATGTGGCCCACACAGGAAGGGTGGTGCAGGGGTTTTGAGAAGCAAGTTGAGAATCAGACATGCTCTGTCTTATTAATGACTTTCAATTGCTTCACGATTCCAGACCATTTTAACCACGGTGTGTCATTTTCACAGGATGGTTGACACAGGATTCTATTGACAAAAATATGATAATGTAATAAATGAATTGTCAATGATTATGTTATTCTGATATTTACAAACTTTTAATGATTCAGCTTTTTAGTTTAACAGTAGGTTCTGGTGATGTTTACATACTGCATCTGTATGTTTAAATTTAGAATTTAGCACAACTTTAAATCTCTGAATGGAAAGTGATTAAAAAAACCCTAAATTTAAGGTTAAACATCCCTCCTACTCTTCATTATCTATGCTAATCTATGCACCCTGTGGAGCTAATCCACGCACAGAGGCAGCTCGATTCTTGCTTGGTGTGCACTGAAGTGTGTATTATTGGCTCCAATTTTACCCATGGTGCCTGGCAGCCCGCTGTGGGGCTAGGGGTGAGGGGTGGAGGGAAAGCTGGCAGGCTGGGATGGTCTTTCCAAGTGTAAACCTGGCGACGCTGCAGCCCCAGTTACTCAAGCAAACACTAATCTAGGTGTTGCTCTGAGATATTTGTAGGTGTGATTAAAATTCATAAATAGGGAGAGTATCTAGATAATTTGGGAGGGCCTCATTCAATCATTCAATCTTAAACGGTGCTTAAGAGCACCGCTCAGGATTTCCTGGTGAAGAAGTTTCTGCCTGTGGATAGCAGTATCTGGTCCTGTCCTAGAGACCCAGGCTGCTCTTCTGGATGGACTGGCCTGTGGATTTTGGACTTGCCTAATGAGCCCCACAGTCACATAAGCCAATTCCTTGCAACGTGTCTTAATGTATATCTCCTACTGGCTCTGGTTCTCTGCTTGAGCCCTGACTGATACACAGGACTATCACTGCTAACAAACTTACCCATCTCAGACCACATCCCTTCCATTTCTCTCTTGCTTGAGATGTTCCAGGAGACACTTGAACTTCATTGAAAATGGCTCTGCAAACTGTAGTGATCCTGGGAAAGCCACAGCTACAAAAATGGTCAGTTTATAGGCTGGGATTGCTGCATATAGTGGTGGAATCTCAAGATCCTGGAGGTTTCGAGGTCTTCACAATTCATGGGTTCTCAACTTGAAGGGTGGTCTTCAGTAGGTATTTGCAGGGGAGGAGTGTGTATGGTGTGTGTGTGATTTTGGATCCCAAAGACTCTTTCTGAGTTCTCAGTTCTCTAAAAAAGCTCCAAACCGCAGAAGTCTGATTTCGGCAGGCTTCCTTACCTTAAATATGTCTTTGCTTTAGTCTGGATTTAGAATTCGTAACTGAGGTAAGAGTACCTAGCGAGTTTCCCCAAGATGCTGATGTTGGCCCTGGACTGTTGGCAGGATGCTTGTGCTGCATCTTGCATGGGACAGTTAGGATCCTGGACTGAACTCAACTGTTACAGGACTGCTGTGGACTGAATTGTGCCCCCAAATTCCTTTGTTGAAACCCTAACCCTCAGTGTGAGTGATCGGGAGATAAGGCTTTTAGCATGTAATTAAGGTTAAATGAGGTTGTAAGGGTGAGGTCCAAAACAGATAGATTGATGGCTTTATAAGAAGAGAAAGAGAGAGGTCTCTCTCTCTCTCTCCATACACACTGAGGAAAGGTGATGTGAGCACACAACGAAAAGGCAGCTGTTTGCAAGCCCCAAAGAGAGCTCTCACCAAAACCCGATCATGCTGACACCCTGACCTCGGACTTCCAGCCTCCAGAATTGTGAAAAAAGAAATCTCTCTTTTTAAGCCACTCCATCTACAGTCTTTTGTTACTCCAGCCTGAGCTGGCTATGACAGGACCGACTGGTAAATTTTGGAGCTAATGATTTTAGGGCCAAAGACCCTTAAGGACCATTTTTATTATTGTCTTTCTTCTTAATTAAGAAGAAAAATGAAACTTTTTCACTATATAAAGATGGATCACATCTGAAATGATCAACAGTACCGGTCATCAATGAAGAGTCGGTTCAAGACACAAACGGTCACTGAATGGGTACTCGAGTTGTATAAGGTGTTTCATGAAAGAGTAAGAAAGAAATAGATGAACTGGGCTTTATACTCGAAGAACTAAAACCTACCATGCAAGAATAGCTAAATGTAACACCCTTAAAAGTATAATTTGCACATCCTTTGGTCTTTCTTGAAGCTGAGTCTACTTACTACCTCATGGACCAAAAGGCCATGTGTTGAGCATTTTGCTCTTCTCTGTGAATAAGGCACTGAAGGCAGAAGGTTTTCCCTTTGGGGGTGTCTTCAGGCTCCTACTGGTGTAACTTTTGCTGAGACCATCCTGCAGTTCTTGTGACGAACTCTGCTGTGGCTCTGGCCTCCTCTTCTCCTACCATGTCCTATTTGCCTAGCATTCAACAGTCAGGAAGAGTTCCAATACCTGCAGCTCCGAAGTTGACCTCCTCCAAAGCTGACGAGTTCTCAGATAGAGTACAGGGTTTGCATGTAGACTGATCCGGGTTTAAATCTTCTTTGACTTTAATTGAAAGTCATTTTAAGGCCCCAGGTTTTGCATTTTTCAAATGGGGTAATGACATCTACCTCATGGCTTCGGCTAAGTTGACAGTATTTTAAAAAGGGTAACCCATGTGAACTTCTTGGCATGACACTTCCTCCTGTACGTGTTCCATACACATTAGTTGTTTATGTCTATCACCATGGAGGAAGATACCCCAAAGTAACAAATCTACAAGCTTTCTGGTCACAAAACATAACCCATTCACTGCAAATCTGCTTTAAGGCTGTGTAGTTAATCCACAAATTTGCTTGTGGGGAATGCGTCTATTTATAATGACATGGGTAGTCACAACTTTCATTATGCACAGTTCCTATTTTTTGGAGAAGGAACACATTGCACAGGTGATATAAAAGGGTCAATTCTATTTGCAAAGAGACCTGTATGAGCAGCTGCTGTCATTTCAGTGTCCAGTACATCAGATTTGGAAAGGGGCCTAGCAATGCCATCAGCCTTTCGTGTCTGGAATTTGATTCTTCAACGATTTAAGTTAGGAGCAGTAGGATTGGGGAGGGTCTGCTAATGGATTAAGGAACTTTTTTATGTTTTAATAAATATCACTACATGGGGGATTAAGATGTTTGATCTCTTTCTAAAACTGGTATTAATATCAATATATTTGGCTTTACTCCTTTTCTTAAATCATAGTGTTTTATCTTTGGACGACATAATCATTTCCATAGAAACTAAAATTTTTCATAAATCCTAGAGGACATAAAAATGTAGGACAAAAAATACAATTGGATAAGTTTACAACTGTAAAGATTTTACATGCGAATATATTTAATCAATGAAACAGAAAATGAGACCAAAACAAAGAATTTTAACCAAATACTGAAAAACCTTGAATTACATATATATGTATGTATAAATCTATTTATCTAGATAGAAAGATAAGATTGAACCCTATGAAATTGCAGTTTGTAGGTCATAAACAGTAAAATATCAGAAATTTCAGAGTGTAATCTAATAGAATAAAGAAAAATGTGATTATTATAGACGTTCCTCAGTGTCCCTGGGGGATTGGTTCCAGGGCCCCCGTGGACGCTCAAGTCCCTTAGTCGGCCCTCACTATCCCCGGGTTCCGTATCCTCCCATTCAAGCACCAGCAGATCATAAACCCGCGGGTACAGAGGCGGACTATATAAGGTTTTCCGTAAGCTGTCACTTCGTTTGCTTTTATTTAAATGATTTATTCCCGCAACCATATTGTTATGCCAAAGCACGACCTTAATATAAGAAGAGTTGCAGCACTAATCATATTAACCCTGCAGATGTGTCAGACCTTATTCGCAGCCCTAGTTAATCGCATCAATGCTAATTTTAGCACTTATCTCTATCCTCTTACTGTTTTTTTAATTTAAAATTTTTTCTTTGATGGGTTTCAAATTACAGATGGAATGCATGTTTGTTGCAACGCGTGAAACAATACGGATAAAGGCGGAGCTCGTCTTCTTTCCTTGTCCCACTTTCCTTCGGTCCCACGCTAAGGTATGCCTATATCTCTACGTAGCTTCCTTTAGCGGCATCGTCTCTTACGTCTCTTACCTGATGACATGTGGCCTCCCTCGCTCCTTCGCTTGTGTTTTTATTTTCTGTAACCCCTGCCTCGCTTTCCCAGGTGCAGTGACTCCCGGGATTTCCACAGAGCACATGCCTGCTCCGGGCATAGTAAAGGCCACACAGCGGGCCAGCTCATTTCCCCCTTTCATTCTCATGGGTGTCGGACTTGACTGCAGTGATTTCAGAAGAGTTACTAGAGAAGAGGAATGAAAACCTCCCTCCGCCCCGTTTCACCTCTTTTCTCTATGTGGCCACTCTAACTGTGAGTTGCATTCCACCTGAAGGGAATTCTGCTTCCTTTACCACAGGGCCACTGTTTGTCCCCTCCCCCACCCGCTGGTTCAGGGATAATATATTCTTAAAAATACACACTTTCGTTGCTGTTGTTGTTGAACTACATCTTCCTGATCAGGAATGTCGAATCTAGCCTACATCTTTCACTTCTCTTTCTGGTTGGTACTTGTTTCTGATTGCCTGCCCCTGTATTTTTATCAACTTTTTTATTTTTACTGCTTTTCTCAAGGTCACCAAGCTCTAGGACATGGTCAATCCCTTCCTTTCTCCCTTGGGGTCCCTCCCATCCCTCCTCTGGCTGCCAGACTTCTCCCCCAGCACCTGCTACCCTGGCCCTCTTCAGTGGTGGCTCCTCCCTCCTGGGTTACAACCCCTTGGCTGAAGGTCACACGTTTGATCAAAGCAGTGATACGTTTATATATTGCTTTCAGGCTTCACGATATTTTCACAGGTGATTACTTCATTTAACTTTGAAAACAGCATTGAGAAATAACAGGGTAGGTATTGTCTCCACTTAGCACTTGGAGTGACAACCTGGAGGAGCTGGCATGACTTTGCTGGGATTGTTTAGGTCCAAGTGAGGTCTAAAACCCCGATTGCCTAATTCCTGGTTGTGTGTTTGCTCCTTTCGCATCACACTGTAGGCATCCTTTGTGTTCTGCTTTGTGGCTTCTAGAACATCAGAAGTCTAACAACAAAGCTTTTTTTAAGTCCACCCTTCTACCATTTTACCTCCAAGATGAAGTCCAACTCTGCCATTAAAAAAGATGAAATCTTCTCTTGAAGTCCTTTAATTTCCACTTAAAGAAAATGCCCATCAAGGTTTCCAGAGGACCTTTTTTTTTTTTTATAATCCCTTTTAATATGTTTTGGCTTTGTCATAAACTATAATTCTATTTGGACTTCCCTGAAATCATTTTCTACTGTACTGAGAAGTATAGAAATGTCAGTGAAGCTCCCAGATGCCAATGAAGCACTGCAGGCTGAAGATCCAGCCTTCTCACAGCCTTTCATTAGTCATTATTTCTAACATCCAACCAGGACTTCAGTTCAACCTGAAACCCCACGGTAGCAGCTTTTAATTACTTACATTTATATTATTCCCTTATTATGGTCCCTCCACATTGCCACCTAAAACAATGGTTGATATGACAACCATGAACTTTGAAACTTCCCAAGTCACTTAATGTCTCCCTGGCTTCCGTTTCACCTGTGAGATAAAGAAGAGCCCTTGGTACAGGTCCAAGTGTTGAAGTCTGGACTTGAACTAGAATCGTGGTCTTGACACTGTCTGTATTGTCAGATGACTCTACCTTATCCTCTTGATCAAGTCAAATGTCCCTTCCTCTATGTTATCTTGGCATTTAACAATTTCTTTCTTTACATGTCTTTGCAAGACCAAGAATGTATGGATGCCCTGACCTAGGATTATTCATGCTTTTTATTCAAACTGGGATAGTGTTGGAGTTCAACAACGTGGCCCCTCCAGAGGCGGGTGCTGGTAAGGAGTCATCCATCAAAGACCATCTTGTCTTTGCCTTCAGATCCTTGGGAGCTGACAGCAGCCAGCTTGATGTCAATGTCTCGATCCAACGTTGCCGTTGGCAACTGTCTGATCTAGGGTGTTTGACCATTCTTCAATCCTGCATGGTATTTTGTTCTTAAAGCTTTCTCAATAATATGGTAAATGTGATAAAATATATCATCACAAAAAAGGGTCTTCGATGGAGGGCATACAGTACAGTATCATCACTACATTCCCTATTAGTTGGGGCACACTTATTTGGTGAAAAAAATGTGCAAGGCGAGAAAAAATATTTTGTAGTTGAATTGAGTTACCCAAGGTAAAAGTTGTGAGGGAAAGTATATAACTTTGAACAACAAACACAAAATTACTTTCACAGAGAGGGCCTCTCCAGCCCCTCTTTCTAAGATTGCAGGCTCTGTAACTTTCTTTCTCTTTCTCTGCTTTATTTTTCTTATTAGCATTATCACCCTTTGACATCTATAATCTATAGGACACGTATATTTCTTCCACTTGCCTCCTCTTCTAGAAAGTATGCTTCATGAAGACAGAAACTTTGTCTATAACACTGGGAACTTTGTATATCACATTGGAGATGTTCAATAAATATTGATTTTATCTTTGTGAATGGCAGTAGGATATTCTTAGGGAAGTCAGAAGATCTGAGGTTCCTTCTGACTTCACTGTCCAGTAATTGTGTTTTCTTGTCATTCACAAAATTGGGCAAAATCAGGCGGAGTTGCCTGGAATTTAGGCATTCATCGGAATCACTGAAATGGTTTGCTAAACACAGACTCCTGGGCCCCACCCCTCCAATTTTCTGATTCTGCAGGTCTGCGGTGGCCTGAGAACTTGCATTTGTAACAAGTTCCTTGGTGATGATCCTGCTAATTTGGGGACCACAGTGTAAGAACCACTGGCCTATATAATTTCTAAATTCCCTTAAGTTTTAAGCATTGTGTTTGGGAGTAACAGACAGTGGTCACTGTTGGTAAACTGCCAATATAACTACATAGCTTGGCACTGTTGATAATGAGCAACTAAGATGGAATATGCTCATAATAAACCCACAGCACCTCCTGCCCAGGTCTGCCTAAAGCTTGATGTGGATGCAATATTGGTTCTATTTTCCATTTGAATATATAATGAACTTGAGTGGCTAGTGTTTACATTTTAGAAATTTGTAGAGACATAAAAGCCAATTTGCATGCAATCTGATTCCTGAATGAGCTTGTCACTTAACATAATAATGTTGTATAATGACTTGCCTAGTGCTGTGTGCCTCCAGTTACCTAGCCTGCCTTGTAAAATATTGATCCTTAAGGCTGATGATAATGAGACTACAGAGATGGATGAACGAGATTTAGACTGTAATTCTGGATCTCAGAAAATTAAACCAAAAAGGAATTTATTTGGGTTGTATAGCTCGTTTCTAGTCATGGCAGCAACTGCAAAATTTATGTTTATGTTCTATTATTCTGCTAGGTTCATGGGTTCTGAAGGAAATAATCCTATTTTCCTGCTTAATAAATACAGGGTAAGCTCATTAATTACACTGAGATTAATGTGGCATTTAGTACAGACATTAAAAAGTGTATTGCATTGAGTATTTGACCTTTTACATTATTAAAAGTCGGAATGGGCTAAAATTTAACATACAGCACAAATCCAAAAATAGAATTAGCACGCTCCTGAAAAGTTTTATATTTTACTCAGCTACCTCCAGTAAAAATTTATAGGCAGCAAAACCATATAAGAAAACATAAATAAAGCTAATTTTCTAAACTGTGTACCTACCATTAAAAACATTATTTATTCTACTAATTATAGTAGAATAAGTAATTCTCTTTGGCTGGGGTTTTACTCTGTTAGAGGACTAGAAAGAGCCCAGATAAGAAAGACATTTAAATGAGTATAATACAAATTTCAGTTTAAAACTTAGAAATACACCCAGGAAATCTTGAAGGAAAAGTCAACAGTAAAGCACACAACCTATTTTTTCTTTTTAGTATACACACACACAAACACACACACACATACACACAACATAAACTTAGTTTCAAAAACTAAATAATTAATAATTAAGGGAAATAATATTCCTTCCCTTAGTAATAAAATGAGAAAGTTGTTTGAAAAGACAGACACAATTCAGATTACTTTTCTTAATAGTTTATTCATAAATTTGTACCCTAAGAAGTTTCAGTTAAGCCTGAAAACCTTTAGTCAAGCCTTCAAGAGACTGTGTATTTGCTTGTGAATTGACAGCTCTCAAACATTATCGTATACCTGCTTTATACTAGATCAGGATCAATTTACGAGAAGATCTGTTTGGAAATAGTATGGCTTATTTGGCTTTTTTCCCTTTGTTTCCCCACATGTGTATGAGAGGTCTCTTAACAGTGTGATGGTTTTATGGGATATTGAATGAAGACTACTGAACTGTAGAAAGAGGTTTAATCAAAATTATGGCACCATCCATTCTGCATGTGGTTATGTGGATTTAAAAATGGCGACATCTATTTTATTTTATTTTGGATTATTTCATCAATATTCTTATCTCTTGGATCATTACTTCTCATTGCTTGCTTCTTTCATGAAAACTTCTCAATGGCCTGTCCTCCCATTTCCATCCTCCATAAAAGGACAGAACAGGTGACATAAAGCCACCTGTATAAGTGGTCATGAACTTTTGTCCTCTGAGATGAAAACACTTTCTTCGGTGGTGAATTTAATGTCTCACCAGGATGTAGGTCTCCATTAGATTATAAACCACAAGTGCAGGGACTGTGTCTCTTTATGTGCTGTACCAGTTCTGACTTATTGATAGCACTTAATCATAATAATCATTACACGAGTGGGTTTCAAACCTCTCCACCCAAAGCCTCCCTTCGGGCAGCGAAAGGATATTAAAGGGAGCTTGCTCTGAAGCGCTTCCACAGTGCAAGGACTCCGCTTACTTTCTAAGCAGAGATTTATTTTGACCCTTCCCCTGTTGCTAAACTTCTCCATTCTTTATTTTTATCCAACCTTGCACATACTTCCTTTGGTAGATACTCTCACCAAAGTCAAAGTCAGAGAAAATCTATGATTCACACCCAACATCAATACCAATTGGTGGTCTGTGTTAATATTTGAGACGACAGAGCAAGCATATATGTGAATATGAAAAATCTTGGCTTAAGATTTCCTGAGGAAGCTTAAGGAGTAGTTTGGCTTCCAGTCATAAAATAAATAAGTCCTGGAGACGTAGTACAGCGTGGTGACTGTAGTTAACAATACTGTATCGTATATTGGAAAGTTGCTAAGAGAGTAGATCTTAAAAGCTCTCATCACACACAAAAATTGGTGTTTAATATACAAACAAACAAACAAAAAAACACAAACAGGAAACAATTTAAATGTTTGACAATGGGAGTTGGTTATATCAATTATGCTACAGACATACTGCCTAGAATATTATACAGCCATTATAAATGATGCTATACAAGGACATTCATGATGTGGGAGAATGCCCATGACATACTGCTGAGGAAAGGATGTTAAAAAAGGTAGTATTAAAGTGATGATTCATTGAGTAAAGAAATCAAACTAAAAACTAAGTAAAAGGGCTGGACATATCTTTATACCTAAATACTAACACAATTATCTCTGGGAGATGGATTTAAAAATTTTATTTTATGCTCATTTCTCATTTTATTCTTAGTGCTCTTTTCTTTTTCCAAATTTTCTTCAGTGGTCATATATTATTTTAATCAGAAGTATATGCACTTTAAGACAAATTTAAAATAGTAAGTGGCTTAAATAAATATTCTTGGAGAATTTATAATTTTCTAGTTATATAGTCCTAAAATATGCCAGATTTAGTTTATCGCCTAGACAACTGCCCATTTGCCCTTTTGTCCTGGTGATAGGAACCCAGGATGGAAATCTTTTGGTCTCAGGGAAGTTAGGATTCTCCCTCAGCCAAGGAGATAATGATTAGTAAGCTCATCATCGAAACTCCCTTCTTCTTTGCCAGTTTACTTACTTTCCCAGAATCCCTTGCAGACAAGGATGCCCATATGTTAAAATTATGGCCCATGAAATAGAAGAAGTCTGTATGGAAATTCTGGAAAGATTTCCTTGACTGATTAAAAAATTAATAAGCCTCACAACAGAAAAACTTTATGTGTCTTCCTCCTGCTCCGTATCTTGAAAGTGAATGTGATGCTTGGAGCTAAAACAGTCATCTTCTAAGCATGAATTACGAGCATGAAGATGGAAAGGAAATGTGCTCAGGACAGGAGAACAGAGGCACAGAAAGACCCTGGATCCCCAGGGACATCACTGAGCACCTAACCCAACAAGAGCAGCCAACTGATTAGGCTTTTTTATATGGTAAAAAAAGAAACTCCTATTGCTGTAAGTTACTGTCAGTTGGCTTTTAATTTACTTGCTGCAAAAAATATTCCTAATTATTAAATGAGGTCCACCAGCAAAATTAGATGATGAGATTGTAACTATCATTTTTTTAATACTATAAGAGCCCCCCTTATAAATGATGTTTGAAAGTGTGTTGAAAAGAGAGAATATTTTAAACAATGTATTTATTACAAAGCAGTTTGGAGTAGGTTCTGTTTCCCAATAATGGTTTCTAAAATGTTTCCCTTGAGATCAAGTAAACTTGGGCCTCACCTAGTTTTGCAAGGAGACAGAGGACAGGAAGTGGCTTCCAGCCATCCTTTGGAACCTGGTGCCAGGAGAAGCTGAATCACTACTGCTGTGGTCCAGCGAGCCTCAGTGGGCCAGGCTGGCCCCACGTGGGCACTGTCTACTTGAGGGCTCCGCTCGGCCCCCGCGCTACTTCTCCCCAGCTCGGACTGCCAATAAAATGCATACTACAAATGTCCATTGGGAAAAAATGAAAGAGAAAACTTAAGTGGACTTTCTTAAACTATGGATAAATATTTGTCTTTGATAGTTTCTTGACAATTAAAAAAATTCCCAACTATGTAGTACTTACAAAGCCATTGAACAAGAGTCCAGAATTCTCTAGCCCAGAGGTGACCCTCAGTGTGCAGTGTTCTCTATGGCTTAGGCCATCATGTAATGAAAGATTCAACAGTCAAGGAGTCAGAGATGAGGGAATAATTCTGGGAACTTCCATGTCTAGCTGGAGGGCTGTATTGGTTTCCCACTGCTGCTGTAACAAATGACCACAAACTTAGTGGCTTAAACAGCACAAATTGTCCCCGTGCAGTTCTGGAGGCCAGACTCGGAAATGAATGTCACTGGACGCTGGTCAGCAGGGTCGTGCTCCCTCCGGGGTCTCTAGGGGAGAATCAGTCTCTTTGCCCTTTCTTGCTCCTAGAGGCCGTCCTCATTCTTTGGCTCAGGTCGCCTTTCCTCCCTCTGCGTCCTTAGTCACATCGTCTACTTCCTCTTCTGTAGCCAGATCCCCTTTGCCTCCCTCTTAGAACTACACTTGTGATTGCACTTAGGACCCATCTGGATAGTCCAGGATGGCCTCGCCATCTCAAGATCTTAACTTAATCACACCTGCAAAGTCCCTTTTGCCATGGAAGGTAACAGATTGGGGATCAGGATGTGACGCAGACGTCTTTGGGGAACCATTATTCAGCCTCCCACAATAGCCTTAAACGATTAAGTAAAAATAATATTGATACTAATGGAATCCATATTGCGTTCCATGCACTATTCTAAGGGCCTGAACACAGGGAAAAAAGTGAATACTTAGAAGTAAAAATATCAACTCACTCAATATTTGTATCCTTATGTAAGTACCATAATTATTCTCATTTGACAGATGACAGTAACAAAGTACAGAGAAGTCAAATAACTCACTGGAGATCACAATGCTTGTAAGCGGCAGAGCAATTATTTGATCCTAAGCCGAAACCCCTACTCTTCATCTCTGCGCCATGGGCCACACTGACCTTTTGGGGCTGCAGGTTCACGGGTTGACGGGAGGGTATAGAGAACTGGGTGCCCTCTACATTTCAAGTTCTAATATATGGGGTTCTTTTGAACCCAAGGAGGTAACTATATTTTGCCCAATGAGAAAAATACCACAGGTATGTTTGTTGTGTCAACAAAATCATGAAAACAAACATTTCAAAAGTCATTTATCATGTTCTCTGGAAAGAGTATATTATACAAAAAGTCACTCATTTCTTGAAGGACAAACTTCATCAGGATATTAGTAACAAGATTTCTAAACTGGCCAGAATATCTGAACTGTTCAGAGACTGATTCCAGGAGGCCAGACCCATGATCATGAGCTGCTGTACAAAAGATGCCTGGTGTGTTTCAGAGGCCATTTTCATAAATAAAGTTTAAAAAGTTAGCATTCTGAAACTGCTATGGAACCAAAATAAAAAGAGTCAGGAGAAGAGAAAATATTCACATGTACTGTTTTGTTTTTTTTTTTTCAAAATTACCAATTCTAACAAAATAAAGTAACAAAGCTTTTTGTGTTAAAGCAAGTCTATTAAGACATGTTTTCAGATAAAGTACATTGGATAAATCATGTTTAATACTAGCACTTAATATCTTTCCCAGAAACATAATGGGTAATTTCTGAAGAATAAGTGATTTCTGAAAAGAGGAACTAAACAGAGGCAAAACAAATGTAGAAATGATTTAACTTTTTCATTATAAGCAATTTGAAAATATAATGGGGATGAGCAGAAACTAATTGTAACATAGAATATATTTTTAAAATTCCATTTAATGAGAAGCCATTGGTAAGTAGGGTACCTAAAGAAAAATGTTAAAATACTCCGAAATTAGGAAAATTCATAGATTAGTGGCCTTAGATTTCATTTACTGCTTCAATGCAATAGAAAAAGGAAGCCAAATTGAACGACTCCAATTTTTATGTTTTTAGAGTGCATCCAGAAATAAAGAATAACTAAAAAAGTAAAAATAACTTCATAAAGATAAGCTGAACTGCAAATGTTTCTTTCCTGCTGATTTCAATTTGTTGCCTTAGAATCATATATGCTGAGAACCAACTCTCACCCCTTGAAAGACAGCTATTATAATTACCTTTAATTGCTTCTACATTAACGTCAAATGGCTCGGAGAATCAGGTTGTGCAGTTAAGTCTGGAGGGTTTCTCAGCAGATGACGTCTGAGAGGGAACCACTGAGGTGTGAGGTAAGTGCAATAGAAAGCTTGGTCGTGAAGGCCACCAGAGAAATGACTGACTGTCAGTATCGAACCACAGCTCAGATTTATGATGCTGTATCTTCCAATGACTGGAGCAGACTGATTACTCTAGACGTTGATTCTGCATGATAAAACCATCACATTTCAATCCCCTGGCGAAAACATGTTGTTAAAGCAGCTTCATTTACAGAGCTTGCTGGTTGGTTAGGGGCACCTCAGGATTTCAGATCCTCGTCAAGAAGATATTGGGGGGCCGGCCCAGTGGCCCAGCAGTTAAGTGCGCACATTCCACTTCGGTGGCCGGGAATTTGCCGGTTCAGATCCTGGGTGTGGACATGTCACCACTTGGCAAGCCATGCTGTGGCAGGCGTCCCACATATAAAGTGGAGGAAGCTGGGCACGGATGTTAGCTCAGGGCCAGTCTTCCTCAGCAAAAAGAGGAGGATTGGCGGCAGCTGTTAGCTCAGGGCTAATCTTCCTCGAAAAAAAAAAAAAAGAAGAAGATATTGGAGATATTCAAGTAGTGCCAAAGAGGTATATGTATCTTTCTTTTTATATGGAAGTTGATGGAGAAACTCTTCATACTTTTTTTTACTTTTTTCCAGAATGGAGAATTTCAGTGATTTCAGAATGATAAGTGCTTTTCAAAGTCCATTCCTTGCCTTTTGGGTCACGGGCAAGTCAGAGTTAATGGCTTCATTTATTTACAAGACGAAGTTAAGTGTTCCCGGATTCAAAATATTTCATCTCCTTTCTCAGCTAGTTTCAGCATATTGCTGCTGACAACAAACTTCTTAAAAAAACAAGAACTTCCAGTTTGGTGGTATCTTAATGGCTTTTGGAAAGACAAGTTAAAAGTGTTTAAAACGTCAAGTGAAGAAGTTTTTATTTTTGGCTCACGACTCCAATTTCTTGCTTGCAGGTGAGTATATTAGTAATAATAGTAATAATTAGTAATAATGGTAGAAAAATGAGCATAGCACTGATTATAGGTCTGTGCACTTGGATGCATGATTTTTATAATCACACGAAATTCTGTTTACAAGCCAGTGATTTGCTAAAAGCATTTTTAGTTCTCTTTGCACATCAGGAAACAGAGACAGTGCGGTAGCTAAGTTTTCTGCCCATGATTGCGTAGCTAGTACTCCAGCAGAGCCTGTGGCCTCAGAACCCATGCTGTCTCCCCTCTGCCTACGAAGAATGGCAGCAGGAATGAGTTGAAGCTAGGTAACATACATAAAGTGAAAATGCCTGTCTCTCTAACCTGAAAACTTAGAAACAGCAGTAAGCAGAAAATCTCTTTCTAAATTTTATAATATTAATAATAATATCAATATCACGATATTGTCAATATCAAAATAACATATGATACTATTGTTTTAATTTATGTAAGTGATTTCAAAAGTATAGGAAGCAGAAAACAAAATGTTCCCTTTCTCCTCAAATCTGGTAAGACTAACTTATGGCATTTTAGAAAACCTAAATTTTCAGAGATTGAAAATATATTCTAACCTGCAAATGCTATATAATTAATATTGCTAATTTTTTTATTAAGACTTTTTTTAAGAGAAGTTTTAGTTTCACAGCAAAATTGAGGGGAAAGTATAGAGATTTCCCATATACGCCCCACCCTACATATACGTAGCCTCCCCCATTATCAACATAGCCCACCAGCGGGTTACATTTGTTACAATAGATTAACCTTCATTGACACATTATTATCAGCCAGTCCGTAGTTTACTTATGGTTCACTCTTGGTGTTGTACATTCTATGGGTTTGGACAAATGTATAAAGATATATGCATCATTATAGTGTCATACGGAGTAGTTTTACTGCATGAAAAATCCTCCTTGCAGGGAGGGCCATGGGGCCACGTGGTTAAAGTTCCATCTGCTCTACTTCGGTGGTCCAGGTTCGCAGGTTCAGATCCTGGGCGTGGACCTACTCCACTCATCAGCCGTGTGGTGCAGGCCCACATACAAAGTAGAGGAAGATTGGCACAGATGTTAGCTCAGGGCAATTCTTCCTCTCACATGCACACAAAAATCCTCCTTGTTCTGCCTATTTATTCCTCCCTCCCTGCTGGCAACCACTGATCTGTTTACTGTCTCCATAGTTTTGCCTTTTCCAGAATGTCATATAGTTGGAACCATAAGCAAGAGGTCTTTTCAGACTGGCTTCTTTCATTTAGTAATATGCATTTGAGGTTCTTCCATCTATTTTTACGTCTTGATAGCTCATTTCTTTTTTAGCATTGAATAATATTCCATTGTCTGGATATACCATAGTTTATTTATTCTTTTACTAACTGAAGGAGATCTTGGTTGTTTTCAAGTTTTGGCAATTATGAATAAGGCTGCTATAACCATCTATGTGCAGGTTTTTGTGTGGACATAAATTTTCAGCTCCTTTTGGTATATACCAAGGAGCATGATGGCTGGATTGTACGCTGAGTATGTTTAGTTTTGTAAGAAAGTGTAAAACTGCCTTCCAAAGTAGCTGTGCCATTTTGCATTCCCACCAGCAATAAAATGAGAGCTCCTGTTGCTCTGCATTCCCACCAGCATTTGCTGTTGTCAGTGTTCTAGATTTTGGCCATTCTAACAGGTGAGTGGTAGTATCTCATTTGTTCTTTTAATGCATTTCCCTCATGACATACGATATGGAGCATCTTTTCACATGCTTATTTGCCATCTGTATATCTTCCTTGGTGAGGTGTTTGTTAAAATCTTTGGCCCATTTTTCAATGGATTCTTTGTTTTCTTACAGTTGAGTTTTAAGAGTTATTTTTATATTTTAGATAATAGTCCTTTACAGATGTGTCTTTTGGAAATATTTTCTTCCAGTCTGTGGCTTGTCTTCTCATTCTCTTGACATTGCCTTTCAGAGAGAGGAAGTTTTTAATTTTCACAAAATCCAGCTTATCAATTATTTCCTTAATGGATCACGGCTTTGGTGTCGTACATAAAACTCATTGCCATATCCAAGGTCACCTAGGTTTTCTCCTGTGTTATCTTCTAGGAGCTGCACAGTGTTGTGTTTTGCATTTAGGTCTGTGTTCCATTTTGAGTTAATTTTTTTTTTTTTTAAGATTGGCACCTGAGCTAACATCTGTTGCCAATCTTCTTCTTTTTTGTGTGTTTTTTCCTTCTTCTTCTCTCCAAAGCCCCCCAGTACATAGTTGTATATTCTAGTTGTAGGTCCTTCTAGTTGTAGGTTGTGCTATGTGGGATGCCACCTCAGCATGGCTTGATGAGAGGTGGCATGTCCGTGCCCAGGATCCAAACTGGCGAAACCCTGGGCTGCTGAAGCAGAGTGTGTGAACTTAACCACGGGACTGGCCCCACTTTGAGTGAGTGTTTGTGAAGGGTGTAAGGTCTGTGTCTAGATTCATATATACATATATATTTTTTTCTTGCATGTGGATGTCCAGTTGTTCCAGCACCATTTGTTGAAAAGACTATCCTTGCTCCACTGTGTTGCCTTTATTCCCTTGTCAAGGTTCAGCTGACTATTTATACAGGGCTATTTCTAGGCTCTCTATTCTAGTCCATTCATCTATTTGTCTGTTCTTTTGCCAATACCAAACTGTCTTGATTACTATAGCTGTATAGTAAGCCTTGAATTTGGAGAATGTTGCTTTTCCATCTTGTTCTTTTTCTTCAATATTGTGTTATCAATTCTAGGTCTTTGCCTCTCCATATAAACTTTAGGATCAGTTCATTGATATTTACAAAATAACTTGCTGGCATTTTGATTGGGATTGCATTGAATCTATACATCAAGTTGGGAAGTGATAGCATCTTGACAATATTGAGTCTTCTTATGTATGAACATGGTCTATTTTTACATTTATTTAGTTTTTTGATTTCATTTATCAGAGTTTTGATTTCATTTATCAGAGTTTTGTAGTTTCCTCATACAGATCTTGTACATATTTTGTTAGATTTACACTTAAGTATTTCATATTTTTGGATGCTAATGTAAGCGCTATAGGGTTTTTAATTTCAAATTCCACTTGTTCATTGCTAGTATACAGGAATGTGATTGACTTTTCTATATTAACTTGTATCCTGCAACCTTGCTGTGATTGCTTATTAATTCCAAGATGTTTTCTTTTTGTCAATTATTTTGAATTTTCTACAGATGATCATGTCATCTGTGAACAAAGACAGTTTTTATTTCTTCCTTCCCAATCTGTATGTCTTTTATTTCCTTTTCCGGTCTTATTGCATTAGCTAGTACTGCCAATATGATGTTGAAATGAAGCAGTGAGAGGAGACACTTTGTCTTGTACCTCATCTTAGTGGTGAAGCTTTTAGTGTCTCACTATTAAGTGTGATATTTGTTGTAGGTTTTTTGTAGATATTCTTTATCAAGTTGAACAAGTCCCCCTCTAGTCTTGGTTTACTGAAAGTTTTTATCATACATGGGTATTGGATTTTGTCAAATGCTTTTTCTGTATCTATTGATATAATCATGTGATTTTTATTTTTTAGCCTGTTGATGTGATGGATTACACTAATTGATTTTTGAATGTTGAACCAGCCTTACATACTTAGGATAAATTTCTCTTGGTCAAATATAGCTAATTTTTAAAAGTATTTTTAACCATTTTATCTTAAAATAAAACATTGATACAGAAAACCACACAAAACATAAATATAGTTTAGTGAATTATTATAAAGAGAACACCATTATAACCATCATCGAGGTTAAGTAACATAAATTTGTCTTCCCATCCCAAACCCCTCAATTTGTCCATTCTAATCACAGTCTTCTCTCTCCCTCCAAAATAACCACTCCCCTGCATTTTATGGTAATCACTTCCTTGTATTTCTCTTAGTGTGCATCCCTAAACACTGTAGTTTATTCTTATCTATTTTAAAAAACTATATATCTTGTATGTCTTGTTCAATCTACAAGTTCTCTATAACTTTACAATTTATCTGTTAAAGATGCTGGAGTGACTGACCTGTAGGTTTGAGTTGTCCACAGACTGGATTCACTGTTGTACTTTCATGGTGCAGGTCAATATATTCTGCTCCCCTCTTTATTTGCTGAAAATTAGCAGGTGGATATAGTGACTTGATCAGATTCTGTTTTGAGCCCTTTGTCAAGGCATAGGTAGTTCTGGGTTTTTTTAATCAGGGGCACATAATGTCTGGTTTTCAATCCTTTTCTTTTATGTTAACAACTGCTAATGACAAAATGCATTAATTCATTCATGTTAGAAATTTTAAGTTTTATTTTCATCTTTTATCTTTTCATTTATTACCTCAAATACATTTATAAGGACATGCTTCCTCTCATATACTGTTTGGTTTCCTAGTGGCACAGTTCACATAGAAAAATCAGCATAATTGATTTGCTTCATTTTTAAGGTAATAAATTATTCCTGTCATCTTCTGAAAGTGACCAATTTGTTTTTTATTATAATCATAAACTTCTTGACTTAATGTATTTTATGCATTTCAATTCCCTGTAAACTTATCCTTATTATATCTCAAATTGACCAATCTTCAGCCAGTGGGAGCTTCTTCAATTGGTCCTTTGAAATGATCTTAATAATTTTTGATAGTTTCCTTGCCATTTGCTGTGTCAAGATTTCCAGGCTCATATTGTACCTAGCTGGCATTTGCTATGTTTTAAAAAAAATCTCTGATTTCTTTTAATGAAAAATGAAATAAAAAGTCAGTACAGGGGCTGGGCTGGTGGCGTAGAGGTTATGTTCACACACTCTAGTTCAGCAGCCTGGAGTTCGCCAGTTCGGATCCTGGGCACGGACGTACACACCACTCATCAAGCCATGCTGAGGTGGCATCCCACATAGAAGAACTAGAAGGATGTACAACTAAGACATACCATTATGTACTGGGGGGAAAATGTCAAAAAAGTCAGTACAAATGGATATATCATCTATCTACCTATTTTAAAGAAAAATTCATTATAACTTCGTACAGATATTTCCAACTCAAATTTTGGACTCAAACCTTCTCTATATTTAATATCTGTCTCCTTTTCTCCATACTATGAATTTACGTTCTCAAGGACACAGGGTATGATAGGATTAGAACATCCCATAATTATTCATTATCCTACCTCACACATAATAACAATACTAATGCCAGCACCACTAATTTTGGTTAATGAAACTAGATATAAAAATTTATTGCATATTCTATCCTTATTTTCACCCATTAAAAATGTTTGTACTGTATTTACATCATCAAATCATGCTGCTATTATATACTAAATTTCCACCTTTTAACTCTCAGTTAGTTGTTTTTCTACAAGTAAGTAAGTATACATTTGGTACTCACAATCAGTCATTATGTTATTGTCTTTCTGGTCATTTTGGTTGTCTAAATTTTATCCTTTAGTGGGTTCCTTAGTAAGGGCTTATAGGAACAATATTCCCTGAGTTTTTTTCATGTTGTCTGTGCCATTTATAATTGAATGTCAATTTTTCTGGGTATCAAAAAACTTGCCTTATAATATATTACTTTGAGTATCTTAAAAATGTTAATTCATTTTCTTCTGGAATAAAATGTTACTATCTAAAAGTCAAACAATCTATATTTTTTACACTTACAAGTCACATGTGTTTTTTTGCCTTGATGTATAAAGGACTTTTTTTCCTTTTTCTTTAAAGTTTAGTAATTTTAATAGAATACAGTGTTTTGGGTTGATTTCTCTTTATTATTTCAAAGTTTACTGCAAACAATAAATCAAAGAAAAAATGCATTTTTAATGTTTCAAAATATTTATTTCAATTTTTGAAGTCTTTCTATAAGTTATTTTTCCTATTTCCTTCCAATAGTTACCTTTTCTAAGGATCCTATTATCCATATGCTGAATTTGCTTTGACTGTCTTCAATGGTTGACACTTTCTCTCATGTTCTTTATCTCTTTATTTCATTTTGGTTTTAATTTTTTCCTCCTTTTTTTTCCCGCATTATCTGATTCATTTAGTTTCTCTTGTGTTCTGTTAGTTTTCAGTTTTAAAATTACTTATTCTTTTATTCCTAATTCTCTAGTTCTGTCACCTAATTTGTAAGTTTTCCTAATTCCAATTTAAGTTGCTCCTTCCAATCTAGCATTATGTTATTAATCTCACCTTGAACCAGAGGATTATAATTTTGCTTTTTTAATGGTAGTTTTTATGGGCTTTAGCCTTGGTGCTTTTCTATTGCTTATTTTTGCGTTAATTTAGTTTTCTGAAGCTTTATAAGGAGGCTGGTTTAAATAGCTTCTTAACTCTAGAGATCACTCGTGTCATTTCTATGTAGGGTCAGAATGTGTGGTGGTTTGATTTCTAAGGTTTCTTGGCTCCAGCATTTTTCCTATTCGCCATTCCTTTACAACCAAAAGATGTTTTCTGGTCATTTCCAACAAAATGTCCTACAGGAAGGCAACATTCTTATAAGCTCCATCAAAACATGGTTCCATCAAATATATAAATATTTACCAGTATTATTTAAAAGTACAAAGGAAATTAATGTTCACTGAATGGCTATCTAGAGGTTGCCTCTGTTTCTGTGTAGTTTATTGGTTACTAACGATTGGGCAGCGGTTGTGCTCAACCACCTCAAGCCAATGAGGATTCTGTTCTTTCCCGATAAATATGAGTATGAGTAGGGAAGCACATTTAGAGTTCAGGCTGTTTTCAAGTTTGGATTTTACATTCGACGGGCTCTTTTCTGTCTCTTCTGCTTGTGGGTGGCGCTCAGAGTCAGCCAAGAGTGTGTGGATAGCTCGGGCCCTCTCCGGTCTTGCTGGGCAAATGCCCAGCCTCAGCCAGGAAAATGACTGCCTCATCCATGATTACACCCATCTCAGGCTAGTAGAACCACTGACTCTACCCACTTGCTCCCTACTGAGATGTCATGTCCGACAACGACATTGCAGGCCTTTGGTGTCCATTGCTCTGAATTGACTGGACCTCCTTCACCCATAACAGAGAAGCTGTTGGTCCTCATGGCCTGCTTGCCCTGGCAGAACCTCCACATCAACCAACTTGGCAGATAGGGCCAAATGGGAGCAGCACCAGGACAGGATGTCACGGATTCCCACTGTTCTTACACAAAGTGCAGCAGCATGTCAACATAAATGCTTCTCAGATTGTTGTATACCTTCGTCTATTTCCACAGTGCTTAAATGGTGTTGTTTTCCCCTCTCAAATTTATACAGAATTATAGTTTCTTTTTGTGGTAGAAGATTTGCTGCATGCCTCACTCAGCCATAGCTATGACTTATCAATTAATTTTTGACTAAGATGCCAAGTCAATTCAACAGGGAAAATGAAGATTTTTTAAAAAACAAATTGTGCTGGAATGACTTAGTATCTATATAGATAAAAAAAATGAGCCTCTATCCCTATTTCACTCTATATGGAAAAATCAATTTGAGGTGGATCCAAGACTTAGATGCAAAACTGAGACCCATAGAGCCTCCAGAAGAAAACACAGGAGACTATCTTTGTGTCCCGAGGTAAGCAACTTTTTCTCGGAGGGGGCGTACTAAAACACAAGCCATAAAAGAAAAAAATAGGAAATTGGAATTTTTCAAAATTAAAAATTTCTGCTCCTTCAAAGACTCCATTAAGAAAGTATAGAGGCAAACCACAGTAAGAGAAGGAATGTACAACACATATTTGACAAACAACTTGTGTCAAGAAAATATAACAACAAAAATAACAAGACCTAAAACCCAATTTTGTTTTTGAGGAAGATTAGCCCTGAGCTAACATCTGCTGCCAATCCTCGTCCTCTTTTTGCTGAGGAAGGCTGGCCCTGAACTAACATCCGTGCCATCTTCCTCTACTTTATATGTGGGACACCTGCCACAGCATGGCTTGATAAGTGGTCTGTAGGTCTGCACCCAGGACCCAAACCAGTCAACCCTGGGCCACTGAAGCAGAATTTGTGAACTTAACCATTGTGCCACTGGCTGGCCCCCAAAAACTCAATTTTGAAAAGAACAACTGGCTTGTTCAGACACTTGGAAAATAAGAAACACAATGGCCAATGAGCACGTGGAAAGACGTGCAGCATTATTATTCATTATGTCAATGCAAACGCAGAACAAACTGAGACAGAACAACACACCTACTGGAATCACTAAAAGTCCTGGAATACAAACGTTGGCCAGGATGTGAAACAACTGGAAGTATATTCCCATTTGAATGACTAAAACTGAAAAGACTGACAATATCAAATGTTGAAGAAGTAACCAGAACTTTCCTACATTGTTGGTGAGAATGTAAAATAACAAAGTTTGGGAGCTTCCTGCAAAGTTATACACACATTCAACTTATTACCTTGTGATTCCCCTTCAATTATTTACCCAAGAGAAATGAAAACATACGTCCAAAAAAAGACATATAAAATTGTTTTTAGCAGCCTTACTCATGGTAATGAAAACTAGGAAAAACCCACGTTATGATCAATAACAGAGAAGATTAACAAATTGCGGTATATTTATAGAATTGAATACTATTTAACGTTATGGAACAATATTTAACAGAAAGAAACAAAGTTCTAAAGAACACGACAAAATAAATAAACCTCAAAAGTCTGTTGAGCGAAGGAAGTCAGACACAAAATAATAGACAATGTCTGATTGCAGTTGTAGACGTCAAGGAACCAGTTAAAGAGACTCTATGGTGATAGAGACCAGGAAGTGGTTGTTCGGGGGCGGTGGAATTTCACTGGAAAGATACAAAAGTGAACTTTATGAGGTGATGGAAACGTTCTATATCTTGTAGGTGGTGGTTATATGAGTATAATTTCAAATCTCAAAGATCTGAACTTATGATCTCTGCATTGTATTGTACATAAATTATAACAATAAAAAATAAACTGCATGGGAAAACAGACAAAAATAAATAAATGAATCAAGTTGGCTTATTATGAGTCTATATAAAACTTCAGAGTATTAACTGTGATGAAAATCTGAATCAAGAATCATCATATTTAAAGAGAAGAATTGTATGGAAGCAACAATCATATTTTTACAGTTCACTATTGCCTGCTTTAATAAATATTTGATGAAAGAATGAACAAAAAGAAGAAATCAATATAAGCCAGTGATAGGTACTGTGGGGAAGTAAAAAGATACTCCACCCTAACCACTAGAGAGAATAAACTCTATGTAATCCTATTTGTAATACAAACTAGAAAATACTAAGTGTCATATAAGGAAATAAAGAAATGTTATGCTAGTTCAAAAAAGAAAGAAATTACATCCAGCTGGGGGAAGCAGTAGTAGAGAAAGTCTTTAGTAGAAGAAGCAGAAGATAACCTATTTATAGAAATTTATATTAACAATTACTTGTATCAGGTTTACTCATTCTAATATTTTTAAAAATTAGTATATTAAAAAACTTGAGCTATTTTTTCCCTAACACTAACAAAATAAGATTGTTCCCTCTTTTTTTGTTTACATTTAGCTTTAATTTAAAAGGGTATTTTTTAAAGGTTAATGTCATTTCAAGATGTTAACATGTTGAGGCAACATTCTGACAACTTTTTAGGTTTCCTGAATGCAAGTAAAAAAGATACTTTCAAGAGATAACTCAGTAAATGAGACATGAATTATATAGCATGTGGTAAACAGTTTTCAGACAAAAGGAACAAAAACATAAAAGAAAGCGAAAGTAAAGCTAGCAATGATACATACTTTCCTGGTTGTCTGTTTTATTTTGTTCACATTCAATATGAATTCAGAGGGTAGGTATTGAATTCATATTGTGAATTCAGTGATGGCGGCATTTCATTCCCATAAAGAGGATACAACTCTTTTCTCAAAGAATCTTAGAAGAATTATACCAGAGCCATGCCAACAAATAATTAATTTTTAAATCATTTGTCTTCTTTCTTTCAATTGGTGAAAAGATCTGTCGCCTGGGGTAGGATTTGTGCAGGTGTAAATCATTGGTTTCTATTTCTTTTCTAATAACTACAGGTAATTATGTCTATCAGGAGGTAAATTAAGAATTGGAAATAATAGATTAATCTCTATGAAATTACTGAACCAACAGGTGCAATTTCTGGAACGAGTAATCACTATAGCCCAGCCGAATTAGGTTATCAAACAAGAGCTGTTTTCAAGAATTTTACTCAAAAAAAAAAATTCACAAACTCATGATGCTTTTTTTGTGTGTGTGTGTGTGAGGAAGACTGGCCCTGGGCTAACATCTGTACCAGTCTCCCTCTATTTCACGTGGGATGCTGCCACAGTGTGGCTTGATGAGCGGTGCTAGGGTCTGAGCCAGGGATCCGAACCTGTGAACCCTGGGCACCGAAGCAGAACATGCAGACGTAACCACTACGCCACTGGGCTGGCCTCTCATGATCCTTTTAATCTAAACTATACTCTGCTCAGGACATCACCCTCAGGAGGAGTTATGTAATATCAAATAGCGTCGATATTCTAGGTTACTCAAACACAAGCCTATGAGAATGACAAGCCATTGCTTCCCAGAGTCTGGTAGCTGGCCTGACAGTATGGGGTCTGGCTGTGACTTCCTTTTCTGGAATCGCTTTTTTTTTTAAAGATTGGGACCTGAGCTAACACCTGTTGCCAATCTTTTTCTTTTCTTCTTCCTCTTCTCCTCCCCAAAGCCCCCCAGTACCTAGCTGTATATTCTAGTTGTAGGTCCCTTTGGTTGTCCTATGTGGGGTGCTGCCTCAGCATGGCTTGATGAGCAGTGCCACATCCATACCCAGGATCTCAACTGGTGAAACCTTGGGCCGCCGAAGTGGTGTGCGCGAACTTATCCACTCAGCCATGGGCCGGCCCCTCTGGAATAGTTTTTAGTCCCTAATTTGACATGTACTTTCTAAATTCATTCATGATAGGGAATTTCACAAGTTGCCAGTGACTTCAATCTTTCTATACTTTATTTCAGGAGCATGAATGGTCTCTTTTGAAATAGATTTGTGCCATATATGGTACATAACATACTCTACTTTTAAGGATAGGTGTGTTAATGTCTGCCGGACCCTCCCAGACTGACAAAGTTCTGTCAAAGATGGTGCAGTCTTATGTTCTTAGAAGGCTGGTATACAGGCGAAAACCAATAGACAGAAATTATTGTCGTTTCTGCCAGGTTCACGTGTTAGACTTACACATAGTAAAAGAAAGTAATTAGAACTGAGGGTAAGGGCAAGGAGGGCACTCGGCGAATATCATCAGAGATTCACAGCAATAATTTTTCATTATGGGGAATGGCAGAATTTGGGATTAGAGAAACTGTGAAGGTGGATCCCTAACACTCCTACAAAGCAAGCCAAGCTCACTTGCGCATTCCCAGGACCTTCCTCTGGAATTCTTCTCATGCCTCCCAATATACTGCTACTAGGCTCACCGCGAAGTGACAGCCATCACTGGGATCCATCTCTGCCTAATCCAGTAATTGGAGCTCTGGCCAGAGCCAGCCTTCCCTGCACTATCCACTGCCCAATAATTGCGGTGACATTTCATTTCTCTCTTCTCTGAAAGGAACACGGAGGCAGAAAGCTCATTCTTCTAGAAAGCGCCCCAGGCTCTTCATTATAGGATGATTGTGGTTCACAGTTCAGCGGCTGGCCCTTTTCCTCGGTGGTCAAGGCTGGCTTTCCACAGTTTGATTACTCAGAGGAAAAAGAAGCCTGGGCATAGACGTAGAGCTGTTTTTCTCATCTTTCCCACTTGTGAGGTGGTGGTTAAATGCAGATAAGTCTTCTCATTAAAGATCTTTACTTTGAGTGCAACAAGACATTCTATTTATCCTGCCTGCCAAAGGGTGGAATTCCCAAACACGCTGTTGTTCTGTGAATCCGTTTGTATAATGAATGCACCTCATTATACAGAAACCTGGCACTTTGCCTAGCACACAATTGGTGCTCAGTAAACATTTGTTAAGTGAACACAAACATTAGAGAATTGGACCCTTGTTCTCATAGTAAGCAATGTTGTTTTAAGACTTTTGTCTTTATTTCTGCTTTCTCTGGCAATCAGGTCATGATCTCTTTCACTGTGTCACTATTAAGTTTTGCAAAGTGTTTGTACACACTGTTCCATAGCTCAGAATAAATAAATTCTTAGCTCTATAGAAATACCCTCACATCCTTCACCACATGTTTTAAAAGACTGAAGGATTTCTACAGCCATTGTAAAAGATATCCTGAATGAGCTAAATTGAAGGGCTAAGCATTTTAAGCTTAAATGACCCTGGCTATCACCTAGTATGTATTGTACCAGAGAACTTTACAGTCCAGAGAGGGTAATCAACTTGTCCAATGTTGCATAAGAAGTTAAGGACAGAACTGGAATGAAAACCCAAGTTTCCTGACACCTAGAATAATGCACTTCACATTGTTTCTGTCAATAGGATATGATGAATGTAGTGATGAAGAGCAAAACATTACTCAAGTTATTTGGCATATTTATTGTGAAATCCCAGAGGTAAAATCTCAGCTTGTAAAGTATGACATGTTGTGACTAATTCTATTGCCAATAATCCTAAACCAAAGTGCTCTTTCATTTAAAGAAGTGGTAACATTGGATTTTAGAGCTGAAATACAATAATGATGAGAAAAAGCATATTTTGGGGGATTTGAAAATAGGCATTCATTTTCCATATAAGGCATACCTATGATAGGGAGATAGTACTTATCCCAGAACACCAGAAAAATAGATATTTTTGCAGAAACCAAGCTGAAACATATTTGGATATTTTATAGAACTGCTTACCATTGAATAGTCCTGGCCACCTTTGGTAGGCTAGACATGAAGTTAGGACCCCATTGATATGAAAAGTGGGCAGGATCCATGTGACATGAGACTAATAACAGTCTCTTATTTGTTTTAATAGACCATACTAATTTTCAATGGAGACCATTATTTCTTGTTTTTTCTGTAATTTGCATCATTTTTGATTGTTTCCCGAAAGATTGCTTACTAAAATGGTCAAGGACAACAAAACCCGGATGAACATGTAACACGTAATTACAAGGCTCAGCGGATTGAGCGTTCTTATTCTCAATGGGTGGGATTCTCCTGCGTACCAGGATCTGCTTCATGAAAGCAATGCAACACCAACAACCAAGATCTAACTACCTTCCACATTGATTTTCTATAGGAATATAAGACATTCTTACATAGACTGTGCTTTAACCAGTTAGCACAATCAATTATAGACACTTTCTAGATTTTATAATGTGGTTCTCCAAAACAGAGTAAATTTTTAAATTGCAGAGGTGCCTGGTGCTTCTTCAGCTGGATTAGGAGATATCCTCTCCTTTGACGGTATCCCTGATCACAATAATAGAGGACTTGGGCTGGAACCTGTTCTCTGTTCAACTCCCAAGGCATTGACCATGTTACTCTGCTGTAGTAGCAAAGGGAAGTCAGCGGTGCCTTTTCGATAGCACGCACATGAAGTTACAGGGGACGAGAAGTGTCTGCCTCTTAGAAATAGTCAGTCTCTCCTAAGACTTATCTTGCAGCCTCTCCTGATGTGCTCACAGTCGTGTATGGAACTTAATGGTAGAACATCTGCTGGATATTCAGGTTAAGAAGAAAAAGTGTTTAAAAATTTATTCTGAACATTACATTCGAATAGTACCAGCTGAAATCTTAGTGGTTAGCCATGGCTAGATTTGTAAAAAACTAGGTTTAATATATTTAATCTGGTTGAACGTGACTAGTAAATTGATACAAATTTTGTCAAAAGAAGTATTTCAAAGTATGTTTGTATAAAGTTTTCTTAAAATGTTATTTTTGCCAACTCTGACAATCCATGATAATGAATGAATGATAATGAATGACAACCCATGTGCTCAGCTGCTTACTGCTATCGCTACCACAATACAAAACAGGTGCGCAGTTAAACTTTCAGTTATGAAAGAGTAAGTTTGGGGTATCTGATGTACAGCATGGTGATTGCAGTTAAGAACACCGTATTATATACTTGAGAGTTGCTAAGAGAGTAGATCTTAAACGTTCTCACCACAAAGAGAAAGGCGATTACGTGAGGCGGTGAAGGTGTTAGCTAATGCTACAGGGGTAATCGTTTCTCAACAGAAAAATGTATCCATTCAACACACACACCTTAACTTAATGTTATAGCTCAATAAAATTGTTTTAATAAAATTAATACATGAAAACATGTACAATTAAAATTGGTGGTATCTTATCTTGTGTTGGGTTATTACAAGATATAGGGATAAGAATTTAGTCTTTGTTTTTGATTCTAGTTATGTTATACACACACACATCCGACCAAATATAATGGTCACACATCCACTCTGTTTGTTCTTTAATTTTAATTTTTTTTTGGAGGAAGATTAGCCCTGAGCTAACATCTGTCACCAATTCTCCTCTTTCTGCTGAGGAAGACTGGACCTGAGCTAACATCCATGCCTATCTTCTTCTATTTTATACGTGGGATGCCTGTCACAGCATGGCTTGACAAGCGGTGCACTGGTCTGCACCCAGGATCCCAACCGGTGAACCCCAGCTGTCAAAGTGGAACGTGTGAAATTAACTGCTGCGCCACCGGGCTGGCCCCACATCCGCTCTGTTTAGAGTGTAAGTGTTTTGTGAAAATTCGGGGAGCTGTACCACTGTAATGTAAGCATTTTTACTATGGAAAGGACAAAATGAAACAAAAGAAAACTAAAAAATGCATCCTATAAGATAGATAGTTTACTCGTAAAACCAGATTTCATATATATATACATATACATCTGCATATACACACGTATATATGTATATGTAAATACTATGTATTATTTATTTGACAGATATTTAATAATTTACATATAGCCAATGGATAAGTACTAATTACTCTAGTGAAAGAAGGAATTCAGAATTAGAGGGGTGAAAGTTGTGCTGCTTTCACTTTTCACAATTGTCATATACACTTGGATTTTTATGATCATGTTTGTAAACCAAATATATGGTCTTCGTTTTTATTTGACAGAATTTTTTTAAAAAAAGAGCAAAACTATCTTTAAAGAATTGCAATAAATGTCTGTACTTTCACATTTTAGGAAATGTTTATTGGGAATGCCATCCTTGTTGGAGTCAGTCGAAGTGATGCACTCTATTATATTATAATGAGTCACATTATTTCTGTACTTCAGTTCTCCATAGGAAAACATTTCCATTATTTCCTGAGACAGCCTTGCTAAAAGTGAAAACACAGGGAAGCAGAACCAAAGTTTTATGTTCCTCATTTACAAATTGGGACATCTTACAGAAGTGTGTGAGAGCTATTTCTGGTCAAGTTGCCTGCCTTCATTACCTGGTAGTCATTCTGTTACTGACGTGGGTACGTTTAAGAGGCATTATGGTCACAAATTACACCTTCCGACTGCACTACTGCAGATGGTTTCATGCCAACCACTTTTGCCAGAGTTCCAAATGATCAGTTAGGGCCCCTTGGATAGCTTTACTCACTGTTTAAGTGCCAAGTTTAAATGGATCATATGTTTAACATTACTTTAATGTTGGAATCTCCACCTACTTTTTAATTTTTATTTGTTACATAATGGTGGAAATTTCCCTTTTACTCTTCTATTCCTCTACACAATGCAAATGGAACTGAGCCCTCTAATTTCCTCTCATTATCAGAAGCCCATTTGTGCTCATAAGTTGGGACTATACTCTGAGGCATCAGTCATTACTCTGTGGTTCTGAGCTATTCAACTGTTTGAGTGGGTGGGAGAAGGGCTTAGGAGATTTCTAGATTCCTGCTGATATCGGCACACACACTAGTAGTGTGTGGTTCTGCTACCATTTGGGGTATTTAACTTCTTTGTGAAGAGGATGTCAGGGCACTCAGCTCAACCCAGGAGAGACATGATTACCCTCAGTTATTCTGAGAGCTTGCTAGCACTTTGGAGTGGAAAAAATTGAAGTGCTAGACAAAATACAGTTTTTTTGAGACTTGAGGGTTCTGAGTTTAACCCATGTTCCTCTAGTGGTTCCAGGAGGTCTATGCTACTGGAGCACTTCAAAATATCTTAGAGGTGCCCGGCAACTTAGCAGTTTCTTCAGAAATACTCTTACAGGTGTTAAGCATTCGTTAACGCATTAATAAACTAGAACAAGGGTATGGCTACCCTCAGAAGTAAGTTTAGTCTTAAGGCTGAATGTATTTAGTCTAAAATGCACATGGATAGAGGATAGATGAGAATAGTGATTAATTATAACTTTTTAAGATAAGACTAAAGATATTTAGCTCTTTTGTTGGGCTGATTTGGGTTTTCCCTTCGACCCTGTAGGGACACATATTCCCTCACTTCTACTCACATGGCCCCTTGATGCATCAACGTTTGAAAGGAGGGACTGTATCATTAGGACCACTCTTCAGTTGGAGGTTGTTTGGTGGTGTACCCCAGATTTCCACTTCTGGCTATGAATGGAGGAACTAGGAATGGGTGGGATTACTTTTTGATTATAAACAACTAAAAAACTGGACACAATACATAAAACAATTGATTTTGGACAAGAGGTGCAAGACTATTGAGGCAAGCACAAGAGTTTGACCCTGGATATCAGTAGAATCTATGAGGTGGCCCCCATGTCTTCCTCTTTACGTATTGACTCCACTTTCTCTCATATTGCCAGAGAAGCAGACCCAGGGAAATCATATGAATGGAGGCCTACATCTAATCTGTCTAAATATTTAAATGTTATAAATAAATCCAATACATCATAAAAGGAAAGATGCTTTATCCTCCTATTTCCACAAATATACATCATGACAAAAGAAAAGTCTATTAACCTGGGTGCTGGTTACACATGTATTTTCAGCTTGAGAAAATTTATCAAGTTGTACATTAGGATCTACACAGTTTTCTAATTAGGTTGAACCATATGAAATTGCTTTTGGGCTACAAAAGTGGTGATCACATCGTTCAACCTTATATACATATAGGTAAGGTTTTTGTGTGACTTAACATCTTCAAATTATTAAAGTTTACTGAATTTAATGATGGGAATCATCCCAAGTATCTTTTTTGATCACAATAGAATGGAATTAATATCAATAATGTACGGTAATTAGGAAAATTTACAAATGTGGAAATTAAACAACACACTCTTGGACAACATTGGGCTAAAGAAGAAGCTGGAAAGGATTATAAAATATCCTGGGAAAATAAAAACACAGCAAAGCAACAGTGCAGCAAAAGCAGTACTAAGAGGAAAGTTCACAGGAATAAATACTAACGCTACGAAAAAAAAGAGCTCAAATAAATAACCTAACTTCACACCTCAAGGAACTAGGAAAGAAGAACAAACTAAGCCCAAAATTAGCAGAAGGAAAGAAATAACAATTAGAGTAGAAATAAATGAAATAGAAAAACAAGAGAAAAAATGATGAAACTAAGAATTGGGTTTTTGAAGAGATAAACAAAAAAGACAAACCTTAGCTAAACTTGGTAAAAAAAAAAAAAAAAAGATCAGCTACAGAAAACACATTGGTGGTTACCAAAAGGGAAGGAGGGAGTGGTGGCGGGGAGGGCAAAAGGGTTAAAGGTGACGGATGGGAACTAGATGGTGGTGAACATGCTGCGGTCTATACACAAGGTGAAATATAATGATGTACACTGAAACTTATATCATGTTATAAATCCAGGTTTACATATACCTCAATAAAAAAAAAAGAAGATTCAAATAAATAAAGTCAGAAATGAAAGAGGAGACATTACAAGTAGTGTCACAGAAATAAAAAAGATCATAATGGATTATTATGAAGAATTATATGACAAATTGGACAACTTAGATGAAATGGATAAATTCATATAAACATACAACCCAGTGTTTATGGAAAACCTCAGTGTTCTCATCCTATGTAGGAGAAAACCCAGTTCTTCCCTACTTTGTTTCTCTCATTTGTGTCTCCTTTACTTTCACATTACTACTACTTCACTTCTCACACGTCTGGTCACCAAATGTGTGGCGGTTACTCCCCACACCAAGCAATTCTCTGTGACACCAGCTGGGCATCCTACAATTTGACTCAATTCTGACGCTATCTACCTGGAGAGAGCATCAGATATCATGGGTAAAGGGCTGAGTTCCACAAGACTGCTTCTCCCCCGACTGCCACCACTTCAAATCCCAGTCACAAGCCCAGGTTATCACTTGTACTTCTGACCAATTGGTTATAGATTGGAGGTTCCAACAGTCCCCTCGCTGGGGTCAATTAATTTGCTAGAGTGGCTCACAGAACTCAGGGAAACACTACATTTACAAGTTTATTAAAGGATATAGTAAAGTATACAGATGAACACCCAGATGAAGAGATACACAGGGCAAGGTCTGGGAGGGTCCTAAGCATAGGAGCTTCTATCTCTGTGAAGTTGGGGTGTGTCTCCCTCCTGGTGTGGATGTGTTTGCCAGCCCAGAAGCTCTGTGAAACCCATACTATTGGAATTTTATGGAGGTCTCCTTATGTAGGCATGATCAATTATCGGCTCCATTTCCAGCCCCTCTCCCCTCTCTGGAACATGTGGAGTGAGGCTGAAAATTTCAAAGTTCTAATCTTGGCTGCTCTTTCTGGTGACCAGCCTCAATCCAGGAACCATTCAGGAATCCACCCAAAGTCACCTCAATGGAACAAAAGATGCTCCTAATGCTCTTATAACTTAGGAATTGACAATGGTTTTAGAAGCCCTGTGTCAGGGATGGGGTCAAAGACGAGTATTAGAACAAGTGATGCTCCTAGTATTCTTATCACTTAGGAAATTACAAAGGTCTCAGGAGCTCTGTGTCAGTAGCTGGGGGCAGAGACCAATAAATATATTCTCTATTATCTCATCAAGATTTCACCACCAAGACTTAACCAAGAAGAAATGGAAAGCATGAACAGCCCCATAATAGTCAAGGAGATTGAATCAGTAATCAAAAATGTCCCAAGAAAGAAAAGTGCAGGATCAGATGGCTTCACAGGTGAATTCTACCAAATGTTTAAAGACGAATTAATACCAATCCTTTCTAAAGTCTTGCAAAAATTAGAAGAGGGAACACTTCTTAACTCATTTTATGAAGCTGGTTTCACTCTGATACCAAAACTGGACAAAGACACCACAAGAAAAAGAAAACTATAGGCTAATATCCCTGATAAACATAGATGCAACAGTCCTCTACAAAATATTAGCAAACTGAATTCAATAGCATATTAAAAGAATCATTCACCATGACCAAGTTGGATTCATCCCTGGGATTCAAGGATGGTTCAACATATGCAAATCAATCACACTACCTCAACAGAATGAAGGATAAAAATCACATGGTCATCTCAATAGATGCGTAAAAAGCATTTGACAAAATACAATACTCTTTCATAATAAAAACTCAACAAACTAGATACTGAAGGAACTTACGTCAAAACAATAAGGATCACATATGAAAAACCCACAGCTATAATACTTAATGGTGAAAAATTGAAATCTTTTTCTCTAAGATCAGGAACAAGGAAGGATGTCCATTCTTGCCACATGTATTCAACACAGTACTGGAAGTCATAGCCAGAGAGATTAGACAAGAAAAAGAAATAAGGGATCCAAATCAGAAAGGGAGAAGCAAAATTATCTCTGTTTGCAAATGACATGATCCTATATGTAGAAAACCCTAGAGAGTCTACAAAAAACTGTTAGAACTAATAAACGAATTCAGTAAACTTACAGGATACAAAATCTACATACAAAAGTCAGTAGCATTTCTTTGCACCAACATGAAATATCTGAAATGGAAGTCAAGAAAACAATTCTATTTATAATAGTCTCAAAAATAATAAAATTCCTAATGACAGTTTTTACTAAAATATAAAAAACAATCCTAAAATCCATATGGAACCACAAGAGACCCTGAATAACTAAAGCAATTTTGAGCAAGAAGAACAAAACTGGAAGTATCACACTTCCTGATTTCAAAGAAGTTACAAAGCTAGAGTAATCAAAACAGTATGATATTGGCATAAAAACAGACACACACCAATGGAGCAAAATAGAGAGCCCAGATATAAACCCACACATTTATTATAAACTGATCTTTGACAAAGGTGCCAAGAATACACAATGTGGAAAGATAGCCTCTTCAATAAACGATGTTGGGAAAACCAGATACCATATTGCAAAAGAATGAAATTGAACCCTTCTCTTACATCATACAAAAAATCAACTTGAAATGGATTAAAGACTTAAATGTAAGATTTGAAATCATAAAACTCCCTGAAAAAAACATAGGGAAAATGCTGCCTCACATTGGCCTTGGCAATGATCTCTTGGATGTGACACAAAACACAGGTAACAAGGGGCTGGCCCCGTGGCCGAGTGGTTAAGTTTGCGTGCTCCACTGCGGGCGGCCCAGTGTTTCGTTGGTTCGAATCCTGGGCGCGGACATGGCACTGCTCATCAAACCACGCTGAGGCAGCATCCCACATGCCACAACTAGAAGGACCCACAATGAAGAATATACAGCTATGTACCAGGGGGCTTTGGGGAGAAAAAGGAAAAAAATAAAATCTTTAAAAAAAAAAAAAAACAGGTGACAAAAGCAAAAATAGACAAATGGGACTATATGCAACCAAAATGCTTCTGCACAGCAAAGGACACAATCAATGGAGTGAAATGGTGACCTACGGAATGGGAGAAAATATTCTCAAATTACATATCTGATAAAGGGTTAATATATAAAATATTAAAATATTAGAGTTATACTACTCTATAGCAAAAGAAAAAAAAAATAACCTGATTAAAAAATAGAGAAAAGACCTGAATAGACATTTCTCCAAAGAAGATATTCAAATGGCTAACAGGTGTTTGTGCTCACTATCATAACCATCAGTGAAATGCAAAGCAAGACCACAAAGAGATATCACCTCACCTGTTAGGATGGCTATTATTATAGAAACAAAAGGTACGAAGTGTTTGCAAAGATGTAGAGAAAAGTGAACTCTTGTACACTGTTAGTGGGAATGTAAATTGGTACAACCACTATGGAAAAAAGTATGGGCATTTCTCAAAAAATTAACAGTAGACTACCATATGATCCAGCAATCCCACTTCTGAGTATATACTCAATAGAATTGAAATTAGTATCTCAAAGATGTATCTGCACTCCCATGTTCATTGCAGCATTCTTCACAATAACAGGGACTTGAAAAAACTTAGATGTTCATCAACAGATGAAAGGATAAAGAATATGTGGTATATACATATAATAGAATATTATTAATCCTTAAAAAAGATGGAAATCCTGCTATTTGCTATAACATGGATGATCTTAAAAGTTGTTACATTAAGTAAAATAAGCCAGACACAGGAGACTACATACTACATGATCAACTTTATATCAAGAATATAAAATGGTCAAATTCATAGTAACAGAGTAGAATGGTGGTTACCGTGGGCTGGTGGGAGGGGAATCGTGAGGCATTAACCAAAGGCTACATAGTTTCACTTGTGCAAGATGAATAAGCCCTAGAGATCTACCTTGCAGCACAGTGAATACAGTTAATAATTCTGAACTGTATAATTTAAAAGTGGGTAGATCTTATGCAAATATTCTTCTTAAAAAAAAGAGGGAGGGAGGAAACTTGTAGAGTAGCAATAGTTAAGTTTAGGGCATTTTATGTGGTGACAGTTTCATATGTGTATACTTTTCTTTAAATTCACCACATTGTATAGCTTTTTTGTATGTCCACCATATCTCAATTAAAAAATTAATTTTAAAAAGAAAAAGTACAATTAAATTATAGTTTATGCCAATTCATCTGTAGTCATATTAGATATAGATAGCCTCCAATACACATAAAACTTCGGTTCATTCTCAGAGGATTTTATTCTTCACATTTAAAGGAGAAAGAATTCATAAAGTTAATTTTTATGTGACCGTTTATTTTTTAGTGCAAATACTTAAAATTTGAATTGACTAAAATATGTCATACCTGCATTTAAAATTTTGCATTCTGGAATAATTTTTGTGATCACCACAGATACAAAAACAGTTAAAACATTTTAAAGGATACACAAATAATTCAATTTACTAAAAAATGTTTCTATTCCCATTTGCAAAGGAAATCATGGAACTAAAAGAATTAACTTCCAAATTCTATTTTACTATCCTGAAGATATTTTAATTTGCATTTAGAGTAGCTGAGTATATAGGACTTAATTTGAGGGTTTAACTCTGAGAAAGGATTACCCTTCTAACAGAAAGAACAAGAAGAACATTTTAATCATGTTTGCTTAACATTCATATTAAAAACTGTATACCAAGCCTCTTTCCATAAAGTATATGAGGTAACTTATGGCATTAATCACAAGGAATGAAGCAACAGAGAAATGAATAATGTCAGGAATAAGGAAAGAGAGACCAGAAATATGGCAATAATGTGCATTATAATAAAAAAAAAAGGCTGTTACTGAGTTTTTAATTTGGCAACTGAGCAACAGGAGAATTCTCGAGGTTGCTAGATTTGCATACCCATGCACTAATGGCAAATCTATTCACTAAAAGAAGAGTCCCAGTAACTTATACAACCTAGGGTAAAAAAAAAAAGAAAATCTGTCTTAATGGCTTGACTTTTCAATATTTTTACTTGAATATCCTTTTCTTTGTTAAATCATAGTGTGCTTTGTTGAAGAACGAGCATTACTGAAAGTGTTATTAATTAATAAACAGAAGCCAGCCATACTCATACAGTCTACGAAAGAATTATAGTTGACTGGGCACAACAGTATCAACAGAATTTCAAATATAAAAGTACTTTTCTTGTTCCAAAATGCATAATGGCAAACTTGCATCTTGGAATTAAGTTCCAGATTTGAGGAATGAAATAATAAGACAACATACACATCATCTTTTTAGTTTCCAGCTCCAAACACGTAACCTTATATCCTTTAGAATGTCGACAAAATATTGCTGATGTCGGGCTGTCTTACACACATAAAACTTCTGGGAAATGGAAGCACTTGCTGAGTGACATACCCTAGATGACAGCAACAATGGGAAAAGCAAGTCCCCAAAGCCTGTCATTTGCCATCCCCTCAAAAGGACATTGCATGTACTTTAATTATAATGCCTAAGATGAGATCATGTCTTTTGGTTTAAAGCTTGCCTTAGTGTTCACAGAACCAGGTTTTAAATTGCATTTTCAGCACCAGCATTGTTGATCAACAGTCTCGATGACTTTGGGATTTATAATTGTACAAAAGAAACAGTAAAGTCAATTCTACCTGCATATCTTTAAAGTCAATGATCCATGACCAAGAAAATGGAAATTGATGAATCTCCCATTAACTTTTTAAAACCTGATGTGAAAAATCTTATTTAAAGGCAAAATCATCTATTTTATGGAAATAGATCTTTTTTCCCCTATGAGATAACTATGTTGCCATATTTGATACATGTTCAGGAATATCTTTTGAGTCCAATTACATTCACGAAAGTTTTTTTTGCCCAGGAACAAACTGTGGTCCAATATAAAATGATGATTGATAGACACTTCCACTTAATCTTATGCAATTGTGTAGAAATTAATCTCAATATTACCTGCATAATAAGCTACAAGTACATCATGATATTTCACATTAAGTTAATAAAACAAAGTATGCTCTTCTGGCATTGCAGTGTTATGATAAGTATTTATTTACATATAAAAAACCCCATAAAAATGCACAATGTTTTGGCTAGGGCAAAGCTAACTATCGCAATCAAAGATAAGTCCATCTTTCATGTTTAAGAATCATTCTTACTTCATAATATGCTCACATATATTTAAGTCATTTTTTTATATCAAAAGCTAACTGGTAATCTGTTATATTGGCAATGATATTAATGAAAGGATAGAAACAGTTTTTGATATCACTTCCTGAACATTTGATATTTTAAACATAAATTTAGAAACATAACTGCACTAAAGTTTTATGCTCTTTGAAATAGTAAATAGTATTAACTGAAATAGCAATTTTAAAGGAAAATTTACCATAGCCCTTCACATTTTTCAAATAAATGTACAAATAAATCAAGTGCTTAAATACAAATCATTGTGTATTGGTTTGGCTGCTTTTGATTGGAAATAAACATAAACACAAACTGAAAGTGACTTAAAAATAAAGAAATGTCTTGATAAATGTCTCGAGAAAGTCCAGAGACCAAGTAGAATTCAAGGTTGACTGGTCAGTTGATCTGGCTGCTCAAGAACGTCATCAGCACGTGGTTTGCTGTAGAGCAGTGTTGACCAACAAACACTCTATATAAACCATACACGTAATGTTAAACTTACTAGTAGCCACATTAAAAATGTAAGAAGGAAGCGGTGGAATTACTTTTGATAACATATTTTAACCCTATGTATCCAAAACATTATCAGTTCAATGAGTAATCAATATAAAAGTTATTAATGAGATATTATACATTTTTTATAGTAAGTCTTCAAATCCCATGTGTTCATCATACTTACAGTACATCTCAATTTGGACTAGTCACATCTGAAGTGTAACGATGTGTAGCTAGTGGCTACTGCAGTGGACAGCACAGCTCTAGTGTCAGCTCTAGAGTAGCCTGGCCATTCTTTTGGCAGTAGGATGGTTGCCAGGCACAGTAGAAGCTATCTGCTTTCTCAATCAAGAATGTAGGTGAGAGGAAATGGTTCTGAGCAAACGTCTGAGATGCAGGTTTATTACATTGTCTGAGTCTTATGTCTATCCCTGAATCAATTACTGATCAAACAAATACATATGCCAATTAGGTAAGCCCACCAGTGTGGACACTCCTGGAACTGGGGTGCTGTCCATTTCTCCTAAAGTACATGGGCTACATGGCACATAGGTAGCTAGTAAAATGAGCATCTTGGAACCTATAAGAAGGGGGAAAGTGCTGGGTCACACTCAGGAGACAATAGGGGGAATGAATAGAAACCTTTATTTTAAATCATTTATGACCTATTTTGATATGCTTTTTAAAAAAGGAAAGGAATGATTTAGCAAGTGATGTCAGCATCATGGCAGAGTGAGCTCTTCCCGTGGACTCTCCCCTCTAAAACACAACCAAAGGACATTCATACACCAACAGAGGACATAAACACAACACAAAAGACATCTGAGAGACCCACACAGCTATAAGTCAGAAGGTGGTGGTGGGGCTGGATCCTCTGGAGGAAGTGGAAGCTCATAATGCAGGAGCTCCACTGAGATAGAGGGCCCATAGCTGGGGGAGGGTTGTAGCTGAGGAGAGGCGCCCCGTCCCACTCAGCACTCCAGCCCCACAATCACCCGGAGTACAGTGCACAGAGAGAGGGGCTGGATGGAGCAGGTGCGCAGGTGAGGAGAGGTGCCCTGTCCTCACCTGGTGCTCCAGCCCCATGATCACCCAGAGCATGGTGCAGAGAGAAAGGGGCCAGCTGGGGAAGGTGCACAGCTGAGGAGAGTTGCCCCATCTCTGCTTGGCACTCCAGCCCCAGGATCACCCAGATCATGGTGTGGAGAGAGAAGCAGCAGCTGGTGGCACCTGGTGAGTGTCCAGAGCACCATGTGGAGAGAGAATCAGCAGTTTGGAGAGGCACAGAGATGTAAGAAAATGTCCCTTCCCCCACCTGGCACTCCAGTCGTGAAACCTCCCAGAGCTGTGCAAAGAGAAAGAAGCAGAGGATGGGGGAAGCACAGGTGAAGGAGAGCACTCCTCCTCCTGCCCAGTGCTCCAGATCTGCCTTTGGCCAGAGCATCACACAGTGAGAAAAGCAGTCAGTGGCCAGAGCTGGGGAGCCCCTGATCATGCTGGGCCCAGAATACAAAGCACCTGATCCCCACCTAGGGGAGGCATGTGGCAGTGGTGACCAGATAATAACACCATGAGAAGGCAAAAATCCACACCATCAAGCAGTATGAGAAAAATATATTAAATTTCCAGACCAGAAGAAAAGTGACAAGTATCCAGAAACCAACCCTGAAAACACAGAAATCTGTAACCTAAAGGACAAAGATTTCAAAATAGCTATCATAAAAAAATTCAACGAGTTACAAGAAAACACAGAAAGAGAAATTAACGGATTCAGGAGCTTCTTCACAAAAGAGATTGAAACTATAAAGAAGAACCAATCAGAATTGTTCAAGATGACAAACACAATGGATGAAATAAAGAAAAATCTGGACTCCCTAAACAACAAAACTGACAATACGGAAGACCAAATTCGCAATTTAGAAGACAATACTATAGAAATGCTTCAGAGGAAGGAGAAGAGAGAACTAAGACCAAAAAGAAATGAGGAAGCTCTCAGAGAAATATCTGAGTTAATTAGGTTTGCAACATAAGGACTATAGGTATTACAGAGGGGGAAGAGAAGGAGAATGGAGCAGAAAACTTGTTCAAAGAAATAATAGTGGAGAATTTCTGAAACCTGGGGAAGGGGATGGAAATCCATGTGAAAAAGGCTACCACTCCCAACTATGTCAATGTAGAAAGACCTACTGCAAGGTATACAGTAGTAAAGCTGGCAAAAGTCAATGACAAAGAAAAAATGTTATAGGCAGCAAGGCAGAAGAAAATATCTTACACAGGAACCCCTATCAGGCTTTCAGTAGACTTCTCAGCAGAAACCTTACAGGCTAGGAGAGAGTGGAATGATATATTGAAAATCCTTAAAGACAAAAATTTTCAGCCAAGAATACTCTATACAGTGAAAATCTCCTTCAGATATGACAGAGAAATAAAAACTTTCCCAGATAAATAAAAGCTAAGGGAGTTTATCGGCACATGACCACCCCCCCCCACAAAAAAAAAAAATCCTCAAGAAGGCCCTCATACCTGAAAGGAAACAAGAAAAAGACAGGAAAGGGGATAGAAAGCCCTGAGCAAGGAGATAAACAGGTAGGCAATAATCCGAAAACGGCAGCTGTCTATCAGATCAGGTTGGTAAACACTTATACATCAAGGACAAAGAAAAGCAAAACACCAAAATAACAATTATCTCATCATTTCAAGCACAAAATCACAACACAAGATGGAATAAGATATGACAAAAATAACTTAGAAGGGGAAGAGGAAAGGGATGGAATCAGTATAGCCTAAGGAAATAAGAGGCAATCAGAAAATGGACTAGCTCATCTACAAGACTTTTTATATGAACCTAATGGTAAACACTAACCAAATAATTAGAACAGAGACATATACAATAACTAAGGAGAAAATGAAGAAAACCAACATAGAAAATCACCTAATCAAACCAGCAGTCCAAAATACGTGGGATGAGAAACAAAGGAAATGCAGAAAAACCAGAAAACATTCAATAAGATGGCATCATTAAGCCCTCATATGTCAACAATTGCTCTAAATGTAAATGGATTGAATTCTCCAATCAAAAGACACAGAGTGGCAGGATTGATTAAAGAGTGGGCCCAACAATATGCTGCCTCCAGGAAATACCTCTCAGCTCTAAAGACAACCATAGGCTGAGTGAAGGGATGGAAGACAATACTCGAGGCTAATGGCAAACAAAAGAAAGCAGGTGTTGCCATACTTATATTAGATAAAGTAGAATTCAAGATAAAACAGGTAAAGACATACACAGAGGGGCAGTAGATAATGATAAAAAGGACTCTCCACCAAAAAGACATAACACTTGTAAACATATATGCACCCAAGACAAGACCACCAGAGTACATAAAGCAACTATTAACAAACTTAAAAGGAGATATTACCAACAACATGTTAATAGTAGGGAACCTCAACACTCCACTTACATCAATGGATAGATGATCCAGACAAAAAGTCAACAAGGAGATAGTGGAATTAAATGCAAAACTAGACCAGATGGACTTAATAGATATATATAGAGTACTTCACCCAAAAACAGCAGAATATACATTCTTCTCAAGTGCCCATGGCACATTCTCAAGGATACACCATATATTGGGAAACAAGACAAACTTCAATAAATTTAAGAAGAGTGAAATCACATCTACCATCTTTTCCAACCATAATGCTAAGAAACTAGAAAACAACCACAATAAAAATGCTGGGAAGGGAACAAAAATGTGGAGACTAAACAAAATGCTACTGAACAATCAATGGGTTGTTGAATAAATAAAGGGAGAAATCAAAAAATATTTGGAGACAAATGAGAATGAAAACACACCATACAAACTCATATGGGATGCAGCAAAAGCTATTCTAAGAGGGCAATTTACAGGCCCACTGTAACAAACAAGAAAAAGCTCAAGTAAACAATCTTAACCTGCATGTAACAGAAATAGAAAAAGAACAAACAAAGCCCAAACTCAGCAGAAGGAAGGAAATAATAAAAATTAGAGCAGAAAAAATGAAATTGAAACAAAAGACTGTAGAAAGGATAAATGAAATAAGGAGCTGGTTCTTTGAGAAGATAAAATTGACAAACCCTTAGCTAGACTCACTAAGAAAAAAAGAGAGAAGTCTCAAATAAATAAAATTAGAAATGAAACAGGAGAAATTACAATGAATACCACAGAAATACAAAAGATAATAAGAGAATATTACAAAAAACTATATGCCAACAAACTGGACAATCTAGAAGGAATGATTAATTTCTTAGATGCTTACAACCTTGCAAAATGGAGTCAAGAAGAAATAGAGAATCTAAATAGACCAATCACAAGTAAAGGGATTGAAACAGCAATCAAAAACCTTGCCAAAAATAAAAGTCCAGGACCAGATGGTTTCTCTGGAGAATTCTATCAAAAATTCAAAGAAAATTTATTACCTATTCTTCTCAAATTATTCCAAAAAATTGAGGAAGATGGAAATATTCCTAACACATTCTCTGAGGCTAAAATCACCCTGATACCAAAGCCAGATAAGGACATCACAAAGTAGAAATTTACAGGCCAATATCACTGATGAACATAGATGCAGAAATCCTCAACAAAATATTGGCAAACTGAGTACAGCAATACATTAAAAAGGTCATACACCATGATCAAGTGGGATTCATACCAGGGACACAGGGATGGTTCAACATCTGCAAATCAATTGATGTGATACACCACATTAACAAAAAGAGGAAGAAAAACTCATGATAATCTCCATAGATGCAGAGAAAGTATTTGATAAGATCCAACATCCGTTCATGATTAAAACTCTCAATAAAATGGGTATAGAAGAAAAGTACCTCAAAATGATAAAGGCCATATATGACAAACCCACAGCCAACATAATACTCAATGGGGAAAAACTGAGAGCCATCCCTCTGAGAACAGGAAGAAGACAAGGGTGCCAACTCTCACCACTCTTATTCAACCTGGTACTAGAGGTTTTGGCCAGAGCATTTAGACAAGAAAAAGAAATAAAAGGAATCCAAATAGGCAATGAAGAAGTGAAACTCTTGCTGTTTGCAGATGACATGATTTTATATATAGAAAACCCTAAAGAATCCATTGGAAAACTATTAGAAATAATTAACAACTATGGCAAAGTTGCAGGGTACATAGTCAACTTACAAAAATCAGTAGCATTTCTATATTCTAACAATGAACTAACAGAATGGAACTCAAGAATACAATCCCATTTACAATCGCAACACAAAGAATAAAATATCTAGGAATAAATTTAACCAAGGAGGTGAAAGACCTATGCAAGGAAAACTATAAGACGTTACTGAAAGGAATCGATAATGACATAAAGAAATGGAAAGATATTCCATGCACATGGATTAGAGGAATAAATATAGTTAAAATGTCCATACTACCTAAAGCAATCTACAGATTCAATGCAATCCCAACCATAATCCCAATGACATTCTTCACAGAAAGAGAACAAACAATCTTAAAATTCACATGAGGCAACAAAAGACCCCAAATAGCCAAAGCAATCCTAAGAAACAAGAATGAAGCTGGTGGCATTGCAATCCCTGACTTCATAATATATTACAAAGCTATAGTAATCAAAACAGCACAGTACTGGTACAAGAACAGGTACACAGGTGAATGGAACAGAACTGAAAGCCCAGAAATAAAACCACACATCTATGGACAGCTAATCTTTGACAAAGGAGCCAAGAACACATAATGGAGAAAGGAAAGCCTCTTCAATAAATGGTGCTGGGAAAACTGGACAGCCACATCCAAAAGAAAGAAAGTAGTCAACTATCTTTCCCCGTACACAAAAATAGATTCAAAATGGACCAAAGACTTGAAGATAAGACCTGAAAACATAAAACTTCTAGAAGAAAATATAAGCAGTACATTCTTAAGACATATCACAGTACACTTTTAAGACATCAGACTTAAAAGGATCTTTTTGAGTACCATGTCTACTCAGACACGGGAAAAAAAAGAAAAAATACACAACTGTGACTTCATCAGACTAAAGAGCTTCTGGAAGGCAACAGAGACTAAGATCAAAATGAAAAAATAACCCAACAAATGGGAGAAAATATTTGCAAATCATATATACGGTAAAGAGTTAATCTCCGTAATATATAAAGAACTCACATAAATGAACTACAAAAAAACCCCCAACAACACAATCAAAACATGGCCAGAAGATATGAACAGACATTTTTCAAAAGAAAATATACAGATGACCAACAGGCACATGAAAAGATGCTCAACATCACTAATCATCAGGGAAATGCAAATCAAAACTACACTTAGATATCATCTCATGCCTGTTAGAATGGCTACAATCACCACGACAAAAAACAAGTGTTGGAGAGGTTGCAGAGAAAAGGGAAACCTCATCCATGGCTGGTGGGAATGCAAACTGGTGCAGCCACTGTGGAAAACAGTATGGAGATTTCTCAAAAAATTAAAAATAGAAATACCATACGACCCAGCTATCCCATTACTGGGTATTTATCCAAAGAACTTGAAATCAAGAATACAAAGAAACTTATGCACCCCTATGTTCATTGCAGCATTACTCACAATAGCCAAGATGTGGAAGCAACCCAAGTGCCCAGTGACAGATGATTGGATAAAGATGATGTGGTATATAAATTCAATGGAATACTACTCAGCCATAAAAATGACAAAAATCATCCCATTTGCAACCACATGCATGGACCTTGACGACATGATGTTAAGTGAAATAAGCCAGACAAAGACAAACACTGTATGATTTCACTCATATGTGGAATATAAACAAACTTAGGGACAAAAAGAACAATTTAGTGGTTACCAGGGGGAAGAGGAATGGAGGATGGGCACAAGGGGTGAAGCGGTGCACTTAAATGGTGTATGACAAATATTAATGCACAACTATAATTTCACAATGTTATCTGCTATTATGACCCCAATAAAAAAACAATAAATAAATGGGAAAAAAGAAAGGAATGATTTAATGAAACACAATGCTCTTTCTTCCTCGTACACCTAGCTGCTAAGATAGTTTCTTCAGGAAGATGCAAGAAGCTTTAGAAAATCTTGACACACATGAAATTTCTGGATAGCTCTATATTTTAAAAATTCTCTAGCTACTGACAGAAAAAGAGGAGCTCACTTCTTCAGAATGTTCACTCTTTCTGCAGTCTCTGTCTATGTTTATTCTCTCTATAATATTTCCACTCTTTTCATAATTAAAATGCTTTGTTAACTGTGGGTGATAATAGAACTCCTATATTATTCTTTCTGATTTCTTATTTGTCCAAAGTTAATTACATATCACAAATGTGAATAATGGACTGCCCAATTCTGGAAAGAACTCTTTTTCTTTAATAAAATCTTTCTCTTTCATTAGAAAATATGTAATTTTAGTTGTTTATAACATAAAGTTTTCTTTCAAAGGTAAATACCATGTCAAGGCAGTAATTTGGATGAAAAGGTCATATTTACTTTGATAAGTTTTCTTTTGACAGAGGAGACTTCACAATTTCAGAAATTTACCTTCCAAACTATTTTATTTGTATAAATTAAGTGACATAATGATTCCAATCACATTTATCTGCAAAATTCAATTAAAATAATTATATGAAACCTCATGTAATATCGTGTTAAGTATACTTTTTAGCGTAGCTTCACCACCTGTAACAGAGACATTTATTTGTAGAATATAAAAATATCTATTCAGTTACAGTGGTAATAGAGTATTTTTCATAAATTTTACAAATTATAGTTTCACCTTCTCTGCAAAATCGTATGTTTAGGTGATTAATAAATCATAACATCACTAACTTTTATTCCTAATAACATACAACATATCTATGGTTAATGTTGATAATAAAACTAGAGCTAGTTTATTTCGAGCCCTGGAAAATTTTGCACGTAAAAGTATCCTGTGAACAGACAGTGAATGATGGTTTACATAACCAAGGGTATATTTTCTTCAAGAAATCTAGGAAATGTCACAGGAGAAAACATGAAACAGTCAAGCTTACCAACTAAAAGCTCTCTGTACTTTCTACTTCTTTTGGAAAAAAACTTTTATTTTCATAGCATTAAAGAAAAAATTCTCTTATTTAAGAGTGCAAATCACTTAAGTCATGGAAAATGATCCTCTGACATCCTCCCCTGAACACTCTGAAGAGGACAAGTAGATAATCGGTTGGAATTTGGAACCTATTTTCAAAGTATTTTCTCTAGATAGCTGGAAGCGTTTGCAGGTATTGCAAAGACATAAGGTACACCACAATATTTCCAACAAACGGCCATCTGTCACTTAGTGAAGAGAGAAATCAATGGAGACCTCACTAGGCTAAAGTAAGCAATTCCATAGCTACTAAATGTGGCTCTACAGTTGACAGCCCATAAATAACCACATCTTTGTATCCACTGAAAAACAAGCAGACCAGGAACCCAGAACTTTCCCCACCCTGCACACTTCTGGAAATCTAAAACATGATCACATGGTTTTCACTTAAAATCTCAGCTCTATTTTATAATTTGCCCCTACTGTGGATTCAATTGTATAATAAATAAACTCTCATACATAACAGAAGATATTGATGTTTAACATTCTCTGCTGTATGGAAAGAGAGATTGTGTCTGCCAAAACTTCTTCTATATTACTGAAACATAATCTCAATTCCTAATTATAATTTCAGAGTTAAATATCTTCTGAAATTATAATATATATTATATATGCCTTATAGGTTCCTTGTTTTCTTCAAAGGTGAAGGTGGGTCCACAATTTCATGTCTTATTATTTATACAATTATACAATCATTTATACAATTCAGATTAAAATAAGATATTTTGTTTTTCCAGTCATAGCACAATAAACAGGATGCCATCATTGGATTCAGATTATTTTTCAAAAAGTAAGAAAATATGAAAAATATGTCAAATCTAGATTTAAAAGACAGAAAAGGTGATTCCAGATTTAAAGGACATTGCAGGAGTTGCAGGTCCACTAATATCATTTGCCAAGAAGAAAATCAATGAAGAGCTCACTAAATATGAAATCAAATGAGCTATGGTGCAGTGATAGATTAAACACACACACACACACACACACAGAACATGTCCTATTGCTAAATCAACTTTCACTTTTGAGCACTGATATATTTATTTTTACTTTACAAATCAGAGACCAAAAAACTTGGGATGCATCTTCTCTCCATGGCACAATTTCTAGACAAGGCAAGACAATTACAAGAATTTAATAAATGGCAGCATAACAACACTAAAATTTCTTGCCAGAAAAACACTAATTTTTGCATGGATAATATCAGTTCTATAAACCTTTGTAAGGCACTATGCTAGGTAGGCACTGGAGAAGGTGAAGATATTTTCTACCTTGACAAGCTAGTGAGCAGGTAGGGATCTATACAGTAGGGAGAAAAATAACATTAATTCACTTTTATCTGGACCTTGAAGTACTTGTATCAAAACCACAAGCAGATATGGAGAAAAGACATTGGGAGGAAGCAAAAGTATAAAAAGAGGGTAAAAATGAGAAAGTCCATCCCCATTTGGGAGAGGTACATCCATCAAATGAGATTTATTGAGGGAGAAATATTGAAACGATAGATGAGACCAAAATATCATAACTATTATTCAAGAAAAGTCTGGGCAAGTTTCAACATCCATTTATGATAAAAACTCTCAATAACATGGGTATAGAAGGAAAGTACCTCAACATAATAAAGGCCATATATGGCAAACCCACAGCCAACATCATACTCAACCAAGAAAAACTAAAAGCTATTCCTCTAAGAAGGGGAACAAGATAAGGATGCCCACTGTCACCACTCTTATTCAACATAGTGTTGGAAACCCTAGCCAGAGCAAATAAGAAAGAAAAAAACCAAAAGGGATCCAAACTGGAAAGGAAGAAGTAAAACTCTCACTGTTTGTGGACAACTTGATTTTATATATAGAAAACCCTAAAGGATCCACCAAAACAAACCTATTTCTAAATAATAAATAATAAACAAAAACAGTAACGTTGCAGTGTATAAAATCAATATACAAAAATTAGTGTATTTCTATACACTAACAACAAACTAGCAGAAAGAGAAAGCAAGAATACCATTCTCTTTACAGTTGCAACAAGAAGAATAAAATACCTAGGAATAAATTGAACCAAGGAGGTGAAAGACCTATACACTGAAAACTATAAGACATTATTGAAAGAAATTGAAGAAGACATAAAGAAATGGAAAGATATTCCATGCTCATGGATTGAAAGAATAAACATAGTTAACATGTCCATACTACCCAAAGCAATCTACAGATTCAATGCAATCCCAATGGCATTTTTCATGAAAATAAACAAAAATTCCTAAAATTTATAAGGAACAACAAAAGACCCTGAATAGCCAAAGCAATCCTGAGAAAAAAGAACAAGGCTGGAGGTATCACACTCCCTGAATTCAACATATACTACAAAGCTATGTAACCAAAACAGCAAGGTACTGGCAGAAAAACAGACACACAGCTCAATGGAACAGAACTGAGAACCCAGAAATAAACCCACACATCTATGGACAGCTAATTTTCTTTTTTTTTTAAGGTATAACATAAATATTTTATTTTAGTTAAAAATATGAAAATACACATACATTTGTTAATCTTTTGATGTGTAGCCAAGGCCACTTTTTGAGCATGCTATAGTTATTTAAACTATATAATTACAATAACAAATGCAGTAACAAATTTGAGACCAATAGTATTGACTTTTGATAACCGCTTGAGCTGAGGTTCATGGGCATACTGGAAAGTAGCTGACTAGCCTTGAGCATTGAACATAACTCAGATATCATTCAGTTGATTTTATATAGGAGACTAGAGACAGAAATTAATCCAGAGAATCAGCAAAGGAAAGTCATTTTAAGAGAGTTTCTTAGTTATTAATTATATTATTATTAATCCTGATTATTGCTAATATGGAGAATAAAACATGAAGAAATATATACCTTGGGCCATAATTAATAATGTTATGATTTCTGTGGCATATTCCTGCCTTTTATAATTTTAGAAAGTTTTGGGAAGATCCACTATCCAGACTATTAGCTTATCCTCATCTGCGTGGTTTACTTAGGTTCATGTTTAATAAATCTCCTAAGAAATATTTTGTAACATCACAATAAGTTTACTCATCATAAGGTTTACTCATCATATATAAATTTACTAGCATCTTATATAAAACATATAACATTTAAATTTTTAAAAACAAATTAAAATATGCATATGACTTTAAAAATTAAATAGCACAGAAAGGCTAACAAGAACACAAAGCCATTCCATATGGATAGCTAGTTTTCAACAAGGGAGCCAAGAACATACAATGGAGAAAGGAAAGTCTCTTCAATAAATGGTGTTAGGAAAACTGGACAGCAACATGCAAAAGAGTGAAAGTAGACCATTATCTTGCACCATGCACAAAAATTAACTCAAAATAGATTAAAGACTTGAGTGTAAGACTTGAAACCATAAAACTCCTAGAAGGGAAAACATAGGCAGTACACTCTTCAGCATTGGTCTCAGCAGTATGTTTATGAATATGATGTCTCCTCAGGCAAGGGAAACAAAAGTAAAAATAAAAAATGGGACTACTTCTGCACAGCAAAGGAAACCATCAACAAAACAAAAAGATCACCTAACAATTGGGAGAAAAACCAACTGGGATTTGCAAACCATATAGCTGATAAGGGTTAATATCCAAAATATATAAAGAACTCTTACAACTCAACAACAAACAAATAAAAAAATGATCAAAAAACAGGCAGAGGATATGAATAGACACCTTTCCAAAAAAGATATATAGATGGCCAAAAGGCAGATGAAAAGATGCTCAACATCGCTAATTGTAAGGGAAATGCAAATCAAAACCACAATGAGATATCACCTCACACCCGTCAGGATGGTTCTAATTAAAAAGACAAGAAATAACAAGTGTTGGAGAGGATGTGATGAGAAGGAAATTCTCATACACTGCTGATGAGAATGCAGACTGGTACAGCCACTGTGGAAAACAGTATTGAGATTCCTCAAAAAATTAAGAATAGAACCACCATATAATCCAGCTATTTCACTGCTGGGTATTTATCCAAAGAACCCAAAAACACTAATTCAAAAGGATATTTTCATCCCTATGTTCATTGCAGCATTATTCACAATAGCCAAGAGATTGAAGCAACCTAAGTGTCCATCAACAAATGAACGGATAAAGAAGATGTGGTGTATATACACAGTGGAATACTACTCAGCCATAAAAATAAGTGAAATCTTGCCATTTGTGACAATATGGATGGACCTTAAGGGTATTATGCCAAGTGAAATAAGTCACATGGAGAAAGACAAATACTATATGATTTCACTCATATGTGGAAGCTAAACAAACACATAGGGAGAACAGATTGACAGTTAACAGAGGGAAAGAGGGCAGGGTGACAGTGAACAGGGCAAAGGGACACGTGTACAGTGACGGACGGAAACTTTTGGTGGTGAACACGATGCAGTCTGCACAAAAGTCGAAATATAATGATGTATAAACCTGAAGTTTATATAATGTTATAAACCAATGTGACCTCAATGAAAAAAGTCTAGAGATTGTTTTGAAAGCAGGGAGCATCTAGTGCTTTTTTTTCTTTTGAATTTTGTATTTTAAAATTGCTTTTTTAATTACAAATGATCAATGATTTTTGTAAAACATTCAAATAGAGCAGAAATGAGCCAGTAAGATTCTTCTATCTACTCTGCTCTCCCCAGTTCCACTCACCTGAAGATGGGATTCGAAGTTGCCCATCTAAAACAAAGGAAACCAACAAATGAGGAAACCATAACAATAATGGCAGCACTGTGCTGTATCCCCAAGGGGAAACCGTCACAGTTCTTTAGGCTGCTTCTTCTGATATTTCCCTCCATAATCCTAAATAAATACTTTTTTAAAAAAGCTGGTATTTGTTGATTTTTCATTTTTGGACATCACAGATTTTCTTCCTAACACGGAATATGAAGATTTGGCTTTCTTAAGCATCCCCTCCCTTCCTCAATACACGCTTCCCCGCTATTCACTCTCTCAGAACGCTTATTTACGTTTTGAAAGCAGTATTTGATGTTTGCATTAGTGTCGCCGATCCAATGATTATTTACGTCAGCCAGGTGATTTACAGTGACTTCATGTCTGTTCTTCTCAAACCTCTGACGTGGAATTCATTCCTTTGTTTGTGAGTTTGCTTATTGCGATGGTTTTATTATGCTTTCTGCACTGTCTCTGTTTCTTCCACACTCCTTTTTTGAAGTCTATTTCCTAAGACTTCTGTTTTTTATTTCATGTTTTCTTCAAATATCCGGTGATTGCCAACTAGTTAACTCATATACATCTCAACCCATCTTGGCATCCACTTCTCAGAGGACCTGAGCTAAGAACCAGGTCTTCCTTTATGTCAGCCAAGAATTTTACTTATACCTTGTCTTTATTTTCTATTTCAGGAAGACCTGCCTGTTTTATTTCTGTATTTGGCATATATAAATGTAGAACAATAAATGTTGATTGGAAAAAATAAATCAATCAATTCCACTTCTAGAAATGTTTTTGTACTCAAAGATTATATGCATACGTGTTTATTGAAGCATTGTTTATAATAGCAAAAAGCAGAGGACAATGTACATGCTGAACAAGACAGCAATGATTACATATATTAGGGTCTTCAATGGAATATTATGCAGCCCTTAAATGTCAAGTAATTAGACTTTCTTTTCAGTATAACACAACTTAAAAACATAAATGACTTCATATAAAGTATTATATTAATTTTTTAAATATATATGCAAATTTTATCTCAATATCTATTTTTATCTCTATGTACAAAACTTAACAATATATGGTAGCATTAGTGGTGATTTTTACCTTATTATCCACACATTTCTTAATGTCTTGAGTTTTTTTCAATGAGGGTGTATTCATTGTGCAATTAAAATTTTTGAATAATATCAGTTAAATTTCAAGTATTTATTCTTCGGAATTTTGGCAGGTTTTTAGAAATAATACTACCTTAAGTTAAAAAAATCACTTTTCAATGGAAGATACAAAAATTGTTTATTTAGGAGAAATAAAGCTTGATTACGAAGACATTTAGGGGCCAGCCCAGTGGTGTAGGGGTTACGCTTGTGTGCTCTGCTTTGGTAGCCCAGGGTTCATGGGTTCAGATCCTGGGGGCAGACCTACACACCTCTCATCAAGCCACCCTGTGGCAATGTCCCACATACAAAAAATAGAGGAAGATTGGCACTGACATTAGCTCAGCCACAATCTTCCTCAAGCAAAAAGAGGAAGATTGGCACAGATGTTAGCTCAGGGCCAATCTTCCTCACAAAAAAAAAGAAGAAGAAGAAGAAGAAGAAGAAGAAGACATCTACACTTTTGTAATGGAAGCCATAGGAATGAACACAACAGGGCAGCTCTACATGTCAGCATTAATGCCTAAAGAAAAGAGAAAAAGGGCCAGCAAGCTCTGGTTGCCTAGAAGTTAAGTTTGGCATGCTTCACTTTGGTGGCCTGGGTTTGGTTCCCGGGTGCAGACCTACACCACTTGTCTGTCAGTGGTGATTCTGTGGTGCCACTCACATACAAAAAGAGGAAGATTGGCGACAGATGTTATCTCAGGGTGAATCTTCCTCAGTAAAAAAAAAGAAAAAAGAAAAAAGAAAAGAGAAGAAAATATTCAGTGGGGAGGAAAGTGCATGAAATAAAAGGGATTTGCTACTGGGAAAGTGATGTTGAAATCTCCAAAATAAGACACTTGTAAAGAAACTGGAACTGAGGGAGACACATTGAACTTAGTCAGAAAGCTTGAAAAGTAATAATGAAAAGTAGTAGCAACTCTCAAGAGTTAAACAACTAATTTACATATACAATGTGCTTTAAATTGTTCCACAAAAGGAGCAAAGCTGTTAGATGAAATTTTTAAAAGCAATGCCCACCCCATATAGAACCTGACTTTGAATACTGTAGATTTTCCACAAATTGCTAAAATGGTGTCCATCAGGGTTGTCTCATATAGAGCATATTTGAGAATAGCTATAGCCTTCTTTTTACAGGAATAATTCTTGAAACCTTGATTTTGGTTCAAAGAGAATGTACCCGGGCAGAAGGGTGGAGTTTATGAATGTTTTATTCCATTTGCTTTAAACTCTCACCCTGGGGCAGTTACATTAACTTCCCTATCCTGGAAGCAATCTAGCTAGAAAATTAAAACCCTGTGGGTTGATAATCCTACTCTTGGTCCTTAGGCAAGTTATTTTTGCATTTGAGATTCCTTATTTGTAAAACGGGACGAAAATAGTAACTCCCTCAGACAGTGGTTGGGAAGATCAAATATCACAACATGGTGTGAAGTGCTCAATAGTTATGAGCGAAGCTGACAATGATACTAACTTTTCTCCATCCATCAACACTGCAGCCATCACAATCCCATCCATCAACACTCATCCATCACAATCTACCTTCTCAGGAGTTTGTGCAGTTGATAAGAGATTCTATTTGCCATATTGCTTAGCATAATATCTTGTGCATAGTATATTGTGCAATAAAATACACCTCTCCTTCCTATAAGAATTTTCAAACACGTTACACATCCTCAGCTGCTCTGCAGACCATGCATTTCTCTGTTGGCACCAGGTAGTGGTCCACTCCTACCATTTTATTGGCTGGGGAGGTTACATATGGTTAAACAAAATCGGTGACTGTTAAATTACTCATCTAGGATGAAATCTCTGATATCCTGACTCTTGGTGTCTCATTGCCTCAAAGGATGGATTCAGTGCCGAGACCCAGGAAACAGGTACTAAATTCTGAAATGAATAGAATATTCTGATTTTCATTTTTACATACTTTGATTTATTTAATGTGCTCCTAAAGAAAGTGAAACATTAATGTAGAGACATGCTTGAATAATAAAACTGACCACACTTTATAATTTGCTTCATTTGTTTTTTGGAAAAAAATGTGAGTTTTTTTGTGTGAGAATTTAAGAACATTGCTAAATTTTACTGACAAAAACTTAGATAACTTTGTTTTTTTAAAAAAATCAGGAATCATAAACTATGCTCAAAAGTTTCAACTAATCAGGATGGTGCTTATTAAAGTTATAGATACAAGGACAGGATGTTTCTAAGCTAACATCTTTTTCTGAGCACATACAGAATTCTAAAATGGAGATGCCAGGGCGATAGACAACGGCTATTCCTCAAATGTACACCAGAGAGGCAAGTTCCCAAATTTATTTGGAAGAATGGGATTTTCTGATGAATGAAAGAATAAGAAGCACAATTTGTGTCATAGAGTTGTGTTGTCAGTAAGAAAATTTTGTTCTAATATCACATGTCTTTTATCTTTGAACATATACGTAAAAGACATATGTCACCAAGTTTAGCGTTGAACTTCTTTTTTGTATTATGAATATTAAAACAAAAACAAAATGAAGGTTTTAAATCTCTACCAAATCAATCTAATATAGCATGACAACCCAAAACTTCTAAGAGCATGCCCAAACTATACTATTCTTTCTGTGTTAAATACAGGCATTAACACTTATGCACATGGCTTCAATTCTTAATATGTTTCCCTTACATAAACTTTTATAACCATGCTCCTAAGTTTTAAAATATTGGATGTTTCAAGTTTGAAGCAGCAAGCTTTCAATTAGCATCTAGTATTTAGAGGGCAGTGGAGTAAGGTGCTGGAACTGCATTGACGACCACATCCAGCTTAAATCTACATCAACTCTGCAGTTTATTCCCTGGCGGGTAGAATTTTAGCAATGCTAATTTCCGGATGTTCCTCATCTTTTCGTATTCTCCAATCACCATCAAGTCTCCAGACGCCATGTTCTCTGTTTGGCAGATAAAGCAAAATAAAGGGGAAAATGTGCAAAATACAATTATTAAGCCTATGACTAGGGATAGGGAACATTTAGTTGAAGGGCCAGGGATAGAGATGAGGTTAAAAAAACAGAAGGGGAAACAGAGGTCAGGGAGAAAGATATAACTGAACATTTGTTTCCCTCAAGGTTCTTCTAGGTCATTCACAGCTTGTGAAGCATAGCCTAATAGGTACATTTTTGAGGGCAGTGTCATATGTTGCCATAGCAATGATCTAAATGGTTCTGTGTGCACATGTGCATGCACCTACATATATATACATGACAAAGACAGCTGAGCTTCTACCCTAGTTGTGTTAACCTTTCCCTGAACTAATATTATGGACCACATCTATTTCCTACTGAGTAAAATGGACTGTATATTTTTTCCTTAAAAGTTTGATTCATATAGAACTTAATATGTTACATATGATATTTTAGGAGGAAGCTTGATGGAGAAAAAGCAAGCATAAAGACCAGGTTTCAGGTTGAAATTTCAACTTCAGGTTTGAATTAAAGAGTGAAGGAATTTATGTTAATAAGACCATGGGTAGATTATACCAATCCAATATAACATTTGGAAACTCTGAGTCTTTTATCTTTTAGTAACTACTTGGTACACATCTGGTAAACAATGATTAAATGACTGAGTTGTTACATGCCACACTGTGAATTACCTTCAGATTTTGCATTATGCTATGTCAGGAGAACTTCATTAATCTAAATCTTGCCTTTCACCTCTGGTCCAGCCAGTAGAATGCATCCCATAAGAGAATAAATTTAGTAATAACTGGCTCAAGTGAAGCTAGTCTATGGTAGGAGAGAGGCTGATGCCGAGTAGAGAAGAAAGTTCTTCGACAGCCTTCTTAGCAGTCAGGGTGAGCTGATCAGTGAGCATCCATCTTGGGTGGGAGGTTGGGGTAAGGGAGTGGGGTGGGGTGAGGGAATCTCCTCTGCGCTGAGCTGAACACAGTCCCTCCAGGAGTTTTGTAACTCCCTGGTCTGAAAAACAGGGTCCAGTTTCCCTTGGGCTAACTGGATAGAGCGATGTAAGGCTTGGGAGAAAGCGTTCATCTGTTCAAAGGGCAATGTCTTGTTTACATTCACACATGGGAAGAGAAAAAATAACTGAAGACTTGAGCCTGACTTTTTTTTCTTCTGTTGGCACCCGGGGTGGGCCACTCCAAAATATCCCACCATAGCATATTGATTATTTTAAACTAAAGTTACTTGAGAAGCACAAAGGGCTTTCTGACTCTCCTGTCTCTGTTCTCCTGAAAGCAGGAAATCTCTCTCCCATATTACAGGTGCTCTCCCTGCATCCTTCTCACCAGAGCTGGGGATTCAGGCCCGAGAAGCTGCGTAAATAAACGTTGTTAATTTCCTACCTCAGCCTAAACCCTGTTTAAATTCCTCACTAAATACGTACCCCAAACCTAAGTTTCGTTGTCCTGTCACTTCTTCACAATTTCTTGTTTCTTTGTGTTTAAGATAGATATACTGCCTACTTTGTTCCCTCTCGAGCATCATTTCTTTATGGTCTCCAATACGTATGTATTAAACTGGGTTTTTCTCCTGTTAATCTGGTCTTGTGTCAATTTTACTATCAATCCAGCCACAAGAACACAAGAAGGGAAGAAAGGGGATTTTCCTCCACCCCGACACGTGCACGAAAAACTTAGAGTTAGATTTAGTTTTTCTGGAACTTTAGAAACTAGCAACCATTTATTAAAGCTAGATTTTTGATGAAGTTCTCAGAACAAAGCAAAATTCCTCATGCAGAGCAGAAACTTCATAATAATATTTTAAAGTAAATACTAAAATAAGTTGGAGTAGCATAGCATACTTCCTTTTGTCAGAGAAAGAAATTCCTTAGTGGAAATTTAATTTACTTCAGTCTATTGACGATGGCTAATAATTATCGAATGTTCATACCTTATGGGGATAATCTCGTTTAAGCGCTCTGAGAGGTACTATTACCCTCATTTTAGAGATGAAGAAAATGAGGCTTCGAAAGGACAAGTAAATTGCCCAAAGTCACACAACTCAGCCGTGATAAAGTTAATATTAAAACTCAGGTTTATTGAACTCCAAAACTCAAGATTTTAACTTCTACAGATAGTGCCTTTTCACAGACTGAGCCCCCAAATTTGGCTGAGCCATGGAGATAACAAAAATCATTCAAAGTTGCTACCTCACAAGCTAGTGGAAGAAGCAAGTTTATAAACAAGCACATGGATAGATTAAAGTTATACATGAAAGTCTGGGAGCATGGAAGAGGGAGTGACTAATTATGACTGCAGAAGATGAAGAATGTTTCACAGCGAGACTATTCTGAGCATTTTTATGGTGTCTATTTTGGGGAGCAATGGATTCATTTATCTCTAAAAGCTGATATCCAGGGAGGCACTTGCTGCCTTCGACCTGCCCTCCTTAAGGTGAGGCTCCGCAGTAAACGTTCATAAAGAAGGTTTAATAGACAGAAGACATCGATTCTAAAAAATGGCTCCTGTTTGGAAGGGCTGTTGCTAAATCACCCTCAGCAGGCTTGGCCTCATGGAGAACGTGTGATGGATTTGGCTGCTGCCGGCTGCCGGGACCAAGGCACCTGACAGCCTATGGATGGAACGCTGGGAAGATGGGAGCTCGAACATATGCGGGTTCCTTTTTACTTATGGTGCAATTTTCTGGGTTTTTTTTGTTTTTTGTTTTTGCTACAGGAGGCTTTTATTAACTTTGCAATTTGGGAAACATCATATAATGAAAATTTAAACAGAAGATCTCAATGGAAGCAATTTACGAACAGTGCAAACTTGAAGCTGAATGGGCAGTAAAGAAGGACAGAGGGTCACAGTTGAGTCAAGAGTAAGTAAATCCTTTGATTTACCTCCCTAATCTATGTTAGAACTCTATTTACTGTTTCCTGAAGGTTATCTGTGATTCTAATTGCCTGTGTGCATCCCGTCCTTCTGAGAAATTGGAGCCACAGACGCCCTTTCTGTGAACATAAACTGCCTTCTGTGTAATCAGGTACGCTGCTGTGCTGACACCGGAGGTCTGTAGCTTAATAACACACGTACAGAGCACGGACGGAGGTAGACAATTCAGACCTGACATTTGGATAGTAATCAGTGTTAATGAAAGCAGAACTCCAGAAACTACCACCTTTACAAACAGCACCCCCAATCATCCTTGATTCAAAGAGTGAAGTTGTTCAAGCTATTCAAAAATAAGTCACAGTATAGCCCATATAATTTTGTGTAAAAATAAGTAATTAAACATATCAGGGGAAGTTTAAGGATAGCACACAGTCCCGAAGCCTGCTCAGGGTGACCATTTTCAGCTCACATTCTCGGCTCGCCTTTTCATCAGGATAGCTTGCAGCAGAACTTTTCCAGAGGGAAAGTGGCAGGTAGAGAGAGACAGCAGTCCAGCTATTAGATTAAGGGGACGCATCTACAGCATCTCACAGCGCTCCCTGCGCTTACCACAGTAGAGACCAGCAGTAGCAAGTGCCCGTGTTGAGTAAAATTGATCCCAAAGCAAGAAGCAGACAAGCCAGCCAAGACATGAGCATGAGCAAGCAGAAGGAGATGGGCTTCCCAGGAGAGGCTGCAAGTCCACCCAGACATGACTCCTTTTGCAACACTAGTTGAGAATTTTTCCCAGGGAGGAGCCGTGCAGCAATGCCATCCCTTCCGTATATCCTATATAAGGCATTTTCTAATTCAACAAAGGCTTAGTGAGTGCCTGCAGGGAGCCTCGTACCATCAATGGTTTTGCGAAAAAAGAGACAACAGCCCAAAATGGAGTCACTTGTGCTAAGCCCACAATCACCAAACTAAGACTTAGTTATCTAACTTAATTACAGTTTTAACCTTCTCCAGCAGTGGAATCTTAAACCAGTCAGTCTGGAATTACCTCATCAGCACTAGTGAGGTAATCTGCCTGAGAGACCCCTGCCATCCCACAAAGGAAGGTGACCTTGTCACACACCATCCACTCTTTACTAGTAACTTCCTTGTCCCACCTTTTTCTGCCTATAAGGTTTTTCATTTTGCACAGCTCTTTGGAGCTCCTTTCTATTGGACGGGATGCTGCCCGAGTCATGAATCATTGCGCAAAGTCAGTAAGATTTTAAAAATTTACTCAATTGAATTTTGTTTTTTAACAGTTTTTACTAGTTAGATTTGTCATCTTCAATAAGTGCTTTATTCATCTTCACAAATCCTGACTTAAAGACCCTGCTATGCAGTCTGTCACATAAATATGTAGAATGGTGAATATGAGCCAAGGTGAGAGTCTTAAAATCACAGAAACACTGACCTCCATACGGCATTTCTTTCTTTCTCTTTCTTTTTGTTCTCCTCCCTCCTCCGTCTCTTTCCTTTTGTTTATGAGTGTTCCTCATGCTCGCAACACATTTTCTGCTGAAGGCCGTAGCATTCAAATCACAATGCTACCATTATTTTTAAAAAAACATATTTTTTAAGCATTTGCTTTTGAGTCAAGAGTTCAAAATGATGTTTCCTTTCCTCTAAAGGTTTAGGTTTCCCTAAGTCTAGAGAAAACATCTCTAGAATGTGTTGTGGCATGAACACTTCTGACAAATGCAGAAGTTAGAGAAATATAAATAGAAAACTACCTCCTAATACAAATCAATCATCTTTATTATCCGGCAAAACTCGAGAAAAGAACAAGCATTTACCACTTTTGCAAGGACAGGTGACAAAACTAGCCCACCGCGAGCCTTTCAGGGGTAGAGATTTAAAGAGCAGCCGCCTAGGACTTAGCTAATGTGTACTTGTTAAGCTCATTATTCTGTTTCTCAGTCTTTTGACTACAGAGAGCGAGAGTACACCAGGGACACCCTAAGAACACACTTCCTGAGCACGTTCTGTGAGTAGTATGGAGACATTTGGCAGATTATATGGCACTTCTTTTCCAAACATTAAAGTAAAAAGCCGGACATCAGGATCGACATGTGGGTCTTTCAGAGGGTATCTTCCTTCTATAGTGATAGAACAGATGACAGAAATGAAGACAATAAAACCCAGCCAAGTGCAGTTTTAAGGGTGACAGGCAATCGAAGTCCAAGGTAAGTCTTAATGGAGAATGGATTTGTTTTCACACCGTGATTTTTTTTGTCAGTTCTAGTACATGTGCTGCTTATTAATGAATCCCAATCTATTCAACTATAAATATATAAAACTTTTTCCCCCTTTACCTTCTGAATGAAAGCCTGCTGACTTTAATTCATATTGATCTCAGCTTCACAGTTAAAATGTAAAAAATGGGATGAAAAACTTCTAAAGACGTATTTTTATTCCTCAGTGCTTCCTGCGGTTCACTTGATGACATAACACCCGCCACTGCCAGACGGCCCCTCTGTCTCTGGAAGATCAATGAGGATCGTTGCCTGACTATGTCTCCCCTTTGTAAAGAAGAGGTGATGCCACTTCAAGGAGCACAAGCGAGAGTGAGACGCAGAATAACCACACTTTGACACGCATTTAGTGAAAAAAAAGGTAAATGTGCATGAAGGGCTGCTGAGGTTCAGTGTTTCTGTTTTTCTTTCTTTCTTGTTTCAGCAGCTGGATTCTGCCCTGATTCCATTGGGGCGTAATCTGGGAAGGTTGCACCCCAATAAAAAACATGGTCAAAAGGCTCTTGTCGTCTGCTTATCTTGGCTGCCTCAACAGAACAAGAGAATAAAATATACCACTAACAACTTTATATCAAATCCTATTTATCTATATGTTATCTACCTATGATCTATCTATCAATCTAGATATTTATCTCTCTCTATATATGATATAACCATAAAACAACAAATATATAAAATGGTAAAAAGTACTGCTCTAAAAAGCGTATAATCAAAAATAAACCCATGGTATGGGGCCGGCTTGGTGGTGTAGTGGTTAAATTCACACGCTCCGCTTTGGTGGCCCAGGGTTTGTTGGTTCAGATCCTGGGTGTGGCTTTACACACCACTCATCAAGCCACGCTGTGGCTGCATCCCATATACAAAACAGAGGAAGACTGGCACAGACGTTAGCTCAGGGACGATCTTCCTCAAGCAAAAAGAGGAGGATTGGCAACAGATGTTAGCTCAGGGCTGATCTTCCTCACCAAAAAATTAATAAATAAATAAAAAATAAACCACTGTATAGTGACATGTAATTTACATCGATGACATTCTATATTTATTTGACTTGAGTAATTACCCTAGTTAATGCATATTTTTATTCCACAAAAACAACAACAAGCAATCAAAGAAGAATGTGATAATGAGACAATGTAAGCAAATTTTTCATTATCATTGATAAGGCATTTCAAGCCCTTAATTCTGCTGGAAATTAATCTTAGTGAGATAAATCCTAGAGTATTCTAGTCAGTTATTGATTCTATTCTGTTATGTATATCAACATTGTCCTCCAATAAGTCTCTGCAATATTTGAAGAAATTTCAATGTATTGTTTTTTTTCCTTTTTTTCTGTTTTTGGTGAGGAAGATTGGCTCTGAGCTAACATCTGTTGCCAATCTTCCTTTTTTTGCTTGAGGAATATTGTTGCTGAGCTAACATCTGTGCCAATCTTCCTCCATTTTTTGTTTGTGGGACACTGTCTCAGTATGGCTTGATGAGCAATGTGTAGGTCCATGCCCAGGATCCGAACCTGAGAACCCTGGGCCGCCAAAATGGAGCACATGAACTTAACCACTATGCCACCACACTGGCCCCCATTCTGGTATTTTTTGCTAGATGCATATGAAATTATTTCTGAAGATGTGTATCTGTCTAAATCTCAGCCCTCCCTTCAAAGAAAATTTCCCAAAACTACCAAGAAAACAACAGTCTTTTATTTGGTGGAATTACAGACCAAACCCTTGTAAAAACCCAAAGTTACCATTATGTAGCTTCCAAACTACTTCCAACTTATTTATATTAACATCTCACTTTCTTTTTGCTTCGAAATTTGATCATTTTTATTTTCTCATTCAAATATTTCATAGGTTTAGTATTCTTCTAGCAAATACCAATATTTACATATATATGTTTATGTTTAAATAAAAATAGCCTTATATCAAAAGCATATGTTCTAACTATTTATAGTGACAGGAACAAGCAAGATTAGTTTTACAAGGTCATGACTCCACCAATTTTACTGTGTGGCTACCAGCATTTATGGAGGGAAGCAAAGAATGAGAAGTACGTCTCTCCTCTTTCTGATTTGTGAAATCGTCAAACTACTCCCACTTCCACTTCTTCATCCTCTAATTTTCATCTGAGCAAAGATTTTCTCATCCAAATAAATAATACAAAAAGATAATAACTGCCTGTTACATACAGGTAGTCAAGTTGGCCATCGAGGGTCCATTTAAAATATAAAATGCAATTACCTTCAATAAGTGACTGAAATTGTTCTGACTGCTCGTCCTTGCAGAATGTATCTTTAGTCATTAACTCCCACTGATCAAATTCCATTAGTGGACGTTTGAAACCATGGCAAGGAAATATTGCTTTAAAAATACGCTATTTCAGTTTGCTTGTAACAGAAAATTTTGTCACTGTGGTTGAAACATTTAGGGATGTTAATATGAGTAAAAGCCAAAGTATGAAAGGAAAAAATATCCTGAGTCTTAACTATGCTGAAGGTCACAATGGTCACCGGTTAACAATGAGTGCATATTACGTTCAAACCTATGGTGCTCAAAAATTGTTTGTTGGATGAGTGTTTTCAGCTGTGTTTTGTTAGCCTTATTTTTCCTAGTCCTTGCTTCTTCCACTCGTGGTCAGCTGTTAGTCAATTGTTTGTGGCCAAATATTTTATCTAAAAAAATGTGATTTTTCATTTTAGGACAAAAGGGCAGGACAGGAATAGAACGGTCAAAGCTGGGGTGTCTGATGGGGTCAAACACTTGCTGTCTATTAATTAATTCATCTGGCAAGCCACGTCCATGCTGCTTAATCAACCATTTTCACCATTAGGAAAAACACAGAAGCAAAGTATTCACACTTGTCTCCTTCTGGTCAAAGCTTTGGCTAAACCTTAAAACTTCTGTGAGTAGGTTTATGTAGCATTTTATTAGAGTCTGAAGTCAGCCTCCAGAATAGATATTCAATCGTATTGTGGAAAAAAGATGCTAAGAAAGAAAACCTTTGTAAAACAGCATAAAACAGACCCTGGTATTAGCTACTTTTAGCTTCAGATAACGTGCTTTGTATAGTGTTTTAATAAAGTTCTTGTGCCAAATCAGGTCCTCAGCCCTCGGTGATTTTTGGAATAATTTTTACCCTGAGTCTATGAAATGATAGCCTTAGAAATGTCACTGTAAATCTCAGAGCTCCCAGTGTGGCCAGTGACAGCTGATAAATGGAAATGGAAGAAAAGGAAGCAACGCAAACACAAAGAAATTTGCAAGACTCCTGTGCACCTGCAGGAAGTTAATGGCAGCCCTGCTTTATTATTTAAAGTTACTTGCCTTGCAAACTGTAGATTTCTCCCACGCTGTTCTGACGAGTGATGTGGTGCCAGTATGCACTACGAGGAAGAGAGATTGATTTGGATAATGTCATCGGTTCAGTCAAGCTTGTCTGAAGCTAAAAGAAAAAGAGAATGTGTCTTAGGCTTTATTTAAAATACTACACTGAAATCTGTTCTTCTAAAAGTTGAGGGTTAAATGTGGGTGGCATATGATAGAATCTGTAATAGATACTTGTATAATCTGCTGTTTAAGGACAACGTTTTTTAAAAAAGTAAAATCATGACTCAAAAACCTATGAAGTGAAAAATTGTAAACAATTTAATCTCACTCATTAATTAAGAAGGGAACAAAAAGATGGTTCACTGATTCCAAGGAGAATTCAGAGGGCTTACAGCCAACCAGGGATGCTGGTGAACAGCCAGAGCAATAATCAATTGTATTTCACCAGACAAGTTTATTTGCATTTCTTTGAACAAGGATTATCTGCATTACTATTAGCTTCCTACAATTTATTGATTGTAAGATAATTCAAAAAATGGAGGTGTAAGCCTCTTCCCAAACAGATACCCCAGAATGGCGCCAAACACAGGATACTGTTTCTTTTTTCCCCATTTCAGTGTCTTATGATTTTTCCTGACACCTGCTCCCACCCTTACCCAATGGCTCCTTTCTCGAATAGATCTTTTTCCTTGCTCCTCTGACAGGATCTTGTACATATCAAAGAAGCGTTTTCCCTGAGAAGCTCTGAGATAAAAATGTGGCATATTTTCTTGTTTGAAACATAAATTTTAAGGTTAGCTACAGAGATCCCTACAATATCGAATCATGTGCTCAGGCATATGATTAGTTCAAAGAACAATACTTTATGTCGTGTTTTCCAGAAAGAAATTTATTTTTATTGATTCACACCAGGTTTTTAAAAAACATCCAGAAATGGTTTCATTTGGTCTTAGTGCACAATTCTCTGATGCAATCTGGGGAAACATTCACTTTCTGACGGATCACAGGCAATCCTCTAACTGATAAAATCTCACATTCCCCCTTGATGAGTACCTGACTCTTGGTAAAACTGAGAGCTGTAAAGACCCTCTCGTTCAAATGTAGCCTTGGGGCCCTAAGGGTCTGCCCACTGTGGAGGTACCCTGTGCTCCGTCTGCCCCATTCTCCCCATCCTGTGGATCCAGTGTCACCACCCTTCATAGAAGATGCTGTCAGGAAAGCACCTGCTACGACACACAGGCCCTTTAAAGCCATATGAAACCAAAATGTTTTTACATTATAATTGAAGATGAAGCCAAAAGGCTTAAACATATTTACTTGATTTTTACTTTCTTAGTAGTGAGGCATTTCCGGAACTGCTATGTCTTGCCACAAAAGCGCTCAATTCAGTGTATTTAACAGTCTGGTCCTGTTGAAGTATCTCTTTTTTTTTTAAGGATGGCTCCAAACAGCAACTAGTTTTTATATTTTTCAAAATTTGCTATATTTCAAAGTTTTCCTCCTTATCATGAAAATAGGTTCTACTAACCACAGCTGTATCCGGTGGTTGGTAGGTAGGGGGTCGGGGAGCCAAATTTCTGGATTACAATAGGTTGCTGCTTTTCACAATCTTTGGGATGCTTTTTAACCATGCACATTTCCAGTTTTACCCCAGACCTAATAGTTGGAGATTCTCTGTGGGTGGGGCTATGCATGTTAAGAGGACACAAAACATCCTCACACACACTAACACCCATCACCCACTCCTGTAAGGGACAGAGGAAGGTTCATTTATGAAATTGTCACTGGGACAAATGGCCTTTCACCTTTAAAGCCAATTTTTCATGTGAGGTGTAAGCTTAATAAAACACATATATCTTTAGTTAGTGTCAGCAATGCCCATTAAAATAACATCAATTAATACATAAAATGAATCTCCTATTAATCACACTTCTGTTCACTCTTTATTCTTTTTTCTAATGTATTATAATTTGTGTATTACTTAGCATACGATATAGATCGTCAGTGGTAAGTTAATCTTCCCCAAATTTGATGAAAGTGCTTTCCTTATTTTTATTATATTCTGGGAAACATGTTTCTTCCCAAATGGTCAGTCTTAAATATCACAGAAACACAGTAAACACATTTTGTTTACTGGAAACAAATCACTGGAAGCCACTTTAGAATAGTTTCCCCCATAAAACTTTCCTCTGAATCATCCCACGCTGGTTTTCACCTCATTTCTTTATCTCTTGCTCTTCACTGTTTTCTAGTTCTAGGAGACCTTTCACGATATTCTATTTCTTCACTTGTTTCTTTGGTACCTCTTTATTCTACTTCAATATTTACTTGCAGAAAAATAGAAAATTTGTATTTGAAAAGTTGAATGTGGATATTCTCGGGATCTCGGCAAAGGTACAAATCTTGTCTGCTACATCCCAGATGTTGAAGCCTTCTCCTAGACATCAGAGAATCCCCTCCTCATTCGTCATTGAAAACTATGTATTCGGTGCAGCTATGGACCGAATCGCGTCCCCTCCAAATCCATGTTTGTGAAAAACTGACATAACTGGAGCCATTTTAAAACAGAGCTGGAGCAGCCATTCCAGAGGAACTGCCTTGCTCGCTTCGTTCCTTGAACCTTGAACGGGGCCAAATCTTCGGACTGGGCCAAAACGCAACTGTTTTATGAGTAACTCTTTGAGAAGTCAGCAGGAGAACGGACATGCTGACCACAAAAACTGATGATTATGGACTTTCTGAAGAGAGAATCAAGTCAATCAACGTTTACCCAAAATTAGTTCTCTGCCTCCAACTCCAATTAAAATTCTTTGTAATGTAAACCTCTGGATTCTTTGCTTTTAAAAGCCCCTGACTTTAATTCCTAGTGGTGCACTATTTGGGTTTCTACCTGAATCTGTGCTCCCCGAATTGCAATTCTTTGATCCCAGATAAACACGTGTCTGCCTTTCATTGCGGCTCTTTATTTTTAGGTTAACATGTCGAAGCCCTAACCCCTAATGGGACTGTATTTGGAGATAGGGCCTTCAAAGAGGTTAATTACAGAAAAATGATGTCATAAGGCTGAGGCCCTAATCCAATATGACTGCTTTCCTTATAAAAGAGAAAGAGACACCAGGAATGTGCCTGCACAGGAATGTGACGACACAGCGACAAGGTGGCCATCTGCCTGCCAAGGAGAGAGGCCTCAGGAGAAACCAACCCTCCTGGCACCTTGATCTCAGACTTCTCAGCCTCCAGACCTGTGAGAAGACACACTGTCTGTTGTTTAAGGCACTCAGTCTGTGGTATTTTCTTGTGGCAGCCCTAGCAAACTAATGCAAGTATTTGTGCCACTGGCCACCTGTCAGATGATGTAGAATCCATCTGATTTATCCAGCAACTTTTAAAGTCTAAGCAATGTAGTATAAACTGGGCTTTTTGATGTGCAAAATAACAAAGACAATATGGCAGTATTTCAAGCCTTTTTACTAGAGAATTTTGTTAGTTTTAATTTTAAACTCCCGAAAAAACTTCTCTTGGTAAGAGGGTTCAAGAAAATGACATAAAAATCATCCATAAATTTTCATATTATAATAATGTGTCAATTAAAAGCATTAAGAAAAAAGTAGAGTTTAAAACGTTATAGTAATTTTGGAATTAAAAGAACAATGCATCAATTTGACCCAGAGGATTTTTAGGATCATAAGAGTGTGTATATCACAAAACATATAGGACAATTTATATGTATATTGCTAATAAATGTCTATGTTTACTTATACAAAGAAGAAAATGATACCATGAGATCATTTCTAAGCAATTACTATATTTTAAGAAATCAAACAAGATGGATCCATGTCCTCGAAGTTCTCTGTGAGGCTCTGCCCTGATGATTCTTTCAGTTGCCTCAGTCAGTGAGAAATTCCTGAAGAAATGGTACAAAATTCTGCAACCCACCCTGCCATAGCTCCCTCAATATGTAACCATGGACTCTTTTCTGCAGACAATAGTCAACCCTTTCTTTCGCACAGGGTCAGGATTCGGAAAGCATGCTTCAGCTTAGAGGCAGAAACCAACTACATCTGGAAGCAGCTGCCATAACTTTTTGCCATTTTTGGCTTTAACTCTCTGTCACTTTCATTTTTTTTGAAACAGCAGTCAATTCACTGGGATACCGAGCAATGAATCAAAAGTTGCTTATTTAGCATCTGGAAAGGGTAGAGGTCACAGCTCACCAGGTCTGGATAGTAGGTAAAACATTTGTATTCTATATGAAGGTTGCAGCTTCACATCTCACAAAGCCCACAGCCTAAAAGTAAGATTTTGGTCCAAAGTTTGTCACATGGAGATTCAGTAAATACCTTTATTTGAGCATCATTCAGATGGGAGTTATGCTGTCCTCCAGTGGATGAGAAAGAAAAACCAAAAGCAAAGAACCTTACATTTAGAAGACTTTCATAAAGATATAGACAAGGGTTGGCTGCTTCTACTCACTCCTGTTTAGGCAATATATAAATAAACAAATTCACTTTTTATTTGTCAACATCTGAGATTAGTGTATGATATCACAGAGAGAGCTCAATATCATTTCCTGCTGCAACCCTCTTTCGTCCCCTCCCCTAAACTTCAGGAAACTCTTCTGAATACATTTGGCTGAAATAGTAGCTGTGAGGAAATAATTCTTCCGGGGTCACTCACGGCTCTGCATTTCTCATGACAAATTTTGTTACGTACTATCATTCCAAGTATGTTTGCACAGCAACCAGTCTTGGAAGGGGGAGTGTCTTTCTCCAGGACAGAGGGCAGATTTGTTTCCTGACCAGGATAACGCAGATAATGTCTTCTTCCAGGGCAAAGGTTGGGCAGGTTTGCTAGCAGCCACTTTATAGGATTAGGAGTTTCTAAGTACAGATTTCTCAGCTGTGACAACATGCAGCATCCACCTGGCTGCTCCACATCACCCCATGGGACTTGGGGACCAGGGGAGCTGATGCGAACAAGGAACCCATGCTCCCTGCTGTGCCATGAGTAACAAAGTCCTTTTCTCTGACCCAGGAGTCTTGTGTTTTCTGCGGCATCCATGAAACTGTGGCAGGCCAGGGAGGCGGGGGTGGTGGCATCTCTCCAGCTTGCGCTAGTGTCTGGGTTGTCTCTGCTCTTCCTACAGCTTAAATCTAAAGGACCTCATTAAATTCCCTCTACTGAACCACCTAGCACAGGCCCTATTTGCTTCAGTGGACCCTGACTAACACAAAGGACTATCCTATTATGCCCCCAATTTATTCAATATATCCACATTGAAAGCTTTCAAATTGTTTCTGTTCTTTTGATGCTAAAACCAACAAATCCCAATACTAAAGGATTTTGAGAAACTTTTTCGAAAAACATTTGAGTCAGTATTCCATTGAAGGGAATTGATTTATGTATATACAAATAGAATTAGGACCATTGTTTCCCACAGAGTCATCAATTCTCCTAACATTATTTGGCATTCACTATTTAAAAAAAAGCAATAAATTCTCTTTGAGTTTAAAAAGAATTTTGTCCTGGTTTTCTAAGTCCTTTCATATCTCCAATTTATATATTTTGTTTTTACTTTGGATAATATTTTCTGTATTTAAAATTTTGTCTTTTAGAGGGATTTGGGTTTTTCAATTTACTTAAAGAATTTATATTTTTTGTTTTTTCTTATATAGTTTATTTTGTTCTTATTCTAGTTAATTTCCACCTTCTGTTTTTCTTAAGCTGTTTTCTTGGTCTTTTCTATCCTTTCAAGTTGCATATTTGCATTTAAATTATTATTTGTTTATTACTAAAAGCATTTGCTTCTGAATGCCACTTTGTCCACATCCCAATGAATTAATAAGTAGAGTAAAAATCATTCTTTCCTAAGTTAGATAATTGTGGCTTTATTTCCTCTTTTATACAAGAGATTGCTTGTGTACATTTTGTTGAGATATTTCTTTTTGCGCATATTTTATTTATTTTCCTTTAGTAACGTGGCCTCGGTAGTTTCTATATACTGAAATTTATTTTTCATTTTTATTCAATGTATATTAAGTAAACAATTTCTGTACGTGTTTCATAGGTATTTGAAAAGATACACAATCAATGTAAAGTCTCTATCTCCACACACACACACATTATTCTCTCTGTATTTCCTGCTCTGCATATTTGTTTGATTTTTAAATCTGCCTTATCAAATTTGAAGGCAAGTTAATTTCAAATCTCTAATTAACATATTTCTGCCCATTTCCTCATATATTTAAGTACTATTTTATTTTACACACAAAGCTTCCTGTTTCACGGTTCCATAACTAATTTTCCCAATCTTTAGCTATATTTTAAAACTCTACTTTTGAAAGTTCTCCTTGCCCCAGGGTTCAACCTCACGTCCATCCTTCAGCCCTCACTCTTCCAAATAAATAGGTTAATAATCTCTACTTCCCCAGAAAGTCTGGGCTTCTTTTTCAAGAAATGATGTTCACCATCCATTGATCTCTTCTTTGTTTCATCTGCACTTGGTCTAGCAGAAATTCCTAGGCATTTACAACGTACAGATAATACCTTTTCCTTATTTCAGCTGAATTAAAAATTTCTATATTCTTATATTCTTTTAGTCATTTCACCTGGCATTGACCCAGAAATCATTTACATTATCTAGTTAAATCCTCATAAAATTCCCGGGAGAGAGGAAAGGGATGAAGTATCCCTCTTTAAAATGGGAGAGCACTGGGGCTTTGAGATATGAATTGCCTTTTCTAAGGCCAGGCATCCTGTGGAAGCTTGGAGAATAGAGGGCACGCTTCTGCTCTGCCCTTCTGGGCTTTCTTTGCCCATCAAGGGATTCTGTGTAATGTCTTTCAAATTAAGTTGTATCATAAGTAACACTACATATTGCATTATTTTTGTGGATGATAGAAGATGGCTGCAAATTCTGGAAAAGCCTGCATTTAGAAATAAGACATCTAGGTTCCATCCTCTTAAATCTGGGCTAGCTGGTGATTGCTTTGCTTTGATAATAATACACAGTAGCTATCACATCGTGTCTGTTTTGGGCATGCCCTTTAAGACCTTTAAGGTAGCTGCTGCTGCTTTTTTTTTTTGGAATATTGGCCCCGAGCTAACATCTGTTGCTGACCTTGCTCTTTCACCCCACCCCTACCCCCAAACCCCCAGTACATAGCTGTGCATCTAGTAACTCATTCTATTTCCTCTATGTGGGATGCTGCTAGAGCGTGGCTTGATAAGACGCGTGTAGGTCCACGCCCAGGATCTGAACGGGTGAACCCCTGGCTGACGAAGCGGAGTGCATGAACTTAACTGCTCTGCCACAGCACCAGCCCCAAGGCAGCTTCTTCCCTCAACAGGTTCTGAATCCCCATGTAAATCCAACTGCTCTGAGGCTGCCATAGTATGAAGAAGCCCAAGACAACTATGTGCACAGGCCATGGAATTCAAGGTTGAATCCTCTTTAGAGAATCTAGCAGGTCTCATCTTGCAGATGGAAAATCAAAATCCAGAAAAATTCAGGGATTTGCCCAAGGTAAAATCCCAACCAGAGAACCTCTAGTAGAAAAGAGTTCTCTTAACTTCCGAGTCTGATGCTCTTTAGACGCTGACGCTGATCTCTCTTGGGAAAAATGAGCTTCCCCAGCATATTACTGTATGTGACAATACAGCCTTGTCCTTTGAGAGGACCTAAGCTGCCAGGAAGCAGTAGGTAGGGCCTGACAACTGGTGTGATTTTTGTGAAGCAACTGGCTCTCAGCACCTCTTCCTGCTTTTACCAAAAGTTGATTCAGATTGCCTTATTGTGTTTTGCTATTTCCCTCCCTCCCTTTTTGAGACTCTGCTTCCCCCTGTGATAAACATTAACGCTAATTTGTGTTTACCTAACGTGAAATTCATGTACATTAAAAAATTGTTAAATTAATTTTCCTTTTGCTCTGTATCTTCCTAATTATTGCCTAGATATTTAACATCATATTAGTACTAGAGACACAAATCTGTGCAATTGGGAAAGGAGAAATTTAGCATTAATGAATTAGCATTTATGAGTCATTCTTTATGTGCCTGGCAATGTGCAAACCTATATGTGTTATCCCATTTAATATCCACATAAATTGCCAGCAAATATGCCATCTGAACTTTACAGACAAGGAAGATGAGACTCTGAGGGATAATATAAATTGTACATGGTGACACAGCCAGTGAGTGATGTCTCCGAGGCTTCAGAGACCAGGATGTTATTCCCTCTTCACGGCAACTCACTGTAAAATAAAGTATTGGAGCCCTCTTCTTCAGGGAGCGGTAAGGTGAGGATTACACCAATTGGGGCCATTCTACTGGCCCATGGCAGGAACACGAGTGCCTCCTTCCCCTGTTCAGAGTAGAACACCACCATACATGGGGCAGAATCCGGAGGTTCTTGAGCACAGGAGCTTTGCTATCAGCTGCCTGTTATCAAATGTCAACTCCACAGCTGCCTACTCATTTGACCTCAGGCAAGGTACTCAAACTTTTTTTTTTAAGATTCAATTTTTCCTTATCTCTAAATTGGAGTTAATATAAAGCACCTTCAGTGTTGTTACAAATATTTTATAAGATGATGCTTTTAGAATGACAATGTTTGTCACATCTAAGGTGCTCGGTAAAGACTGTTGTGTCATTATTGCTACTACTGCATAGGAGAAGTGGCTTAGACCAGAGGCGCCTATGTATGTATATGGTCAAGACATGGAAATTTGTCCAAAATGAGCTATCAAAGGAATGACAATGAAGGCAGAGGCATATACTACTTGGATCTAAGTCTAAGAGCTTAACGGAAGTACAGAACCCAAGAAATATGAAAATAAGGAGCAGATGGTCAGCATGGGCAGGTCGGAGAGGGGGGTGACAGATGGGAGAAAGGTGAGCAAGGCTGGCAGTGGGGGGTGTGTGTGTGTGTTTGTGCACACGCACAATATAACCTGGGAAAGGATAGTCGAAGCTTTTTCTGTATGATGAAGAGAGTTAAGAAATGCCTCATGTAGGGTGGCTACGTCAACAGGTTTCCTGATATGTCTGAGACAAGAGGGATGGGGTAGGGACAAATAATGCAGAGGAGAAGCACTACAGAAATATAACTGGTTAGCTACTGTGACATGTGAAATGTGTGTCTGTAAGAAAAAACATGTCTTCTGCTTAATAAGGAGATGCTGCAGACAAGCGCAGTCTCAGCGGAGAACATTGAGTTTTTACTTGTTCTTGGGAAAGACCTCATGAAACTTGAAAACTATATAGAAACAGAAACCCCGGGACCTTTCCAGTCAAGCGCGGCACTGTTTGGATTCATTCAAACAGTCCTCTGAAGTTTGAAGGTTTATGGGCAATCGGTTCCTCACGGACTTGACTTAATTTTCAATAGGGGACACCTCACACTTAATCTTCCATTTTACCCAAGATAAATGGAAAGGAATTAGAAGATACCTCACTGAGTTTGTACCAGACAAACAAATAAAATGTAGTTTATACATTTAGTGTAGTTTACACATTTAATGGAAGTTGTTAGATGTCATTTAAAATTGCACTTTGTGGAATATTATTTTCATTAAACTTGAAACAAAATGGATGTTATTATCATATAGTTAAACCATGTAATGACCAAAATACTTTCATGGAGTGTGAAAAAATCTGGGCTTTAGAATAATATCAGAAATTATTACAAATATCTACATAAATACTTTGAACACCATTCTTACCTGTAATCAGTAATGCTTTTAAGAATATATGTACTATTAATCAATCTATTTACCTATATCTATCTATAAGTAGATGCATTTACAGAGCTGTGCTTTATATTTTGATGAATACATGTTAAAACATTAAATTTCATAGGTGTTTAAAAACTTTTCTGCTGTCTTTTGACTTTGAAATATGTAGATACTTAGAGGCTCTTGTAAGGTTTGTATAATTAATTTCCAATGTCTGCACATAAGGAAAGCTGGGATGAACTTTAATGGTGGTTATAAAATTTTACCCATTTAAAAATAAAACAAAACTAAGTTTTTTATTTTGCCAGCCATTTTATGAATTAGCTAATAATTATTGAGCTTTTACTAAATGTCAGGTGATATTCTAACACTCTGAATAGATATTACTGCTGCTTGTTTCCCTTAAAAAGGCACAGAAAAGGTAAGTGACTTGCACAAGGTCACAAAACCCTGTTAGTCTTTCTCTAACATCTACCTGCTTAGTCACTATGGTGCGCTGCTTCCACATAATGCATATGCATTCATTGAATGCATCCCAGGATCTGACAACTATGCTTACGTCCTTTGAAAGTAGGCTTAATTATCTTCCCACGGCATTCTTACATCAATTTCTTAGAATTTACTTTGCCCAGTAGTGGCCTACATTTTTTTCCTATTTTGCAGCACTGTCCAAAGGGAAGACAGTCTGATTCTTTGCATTGTATGTGTGGACGTCATTATATGTCCATGTGCTGAGTCATCCTGATGGACCTTAGCAATCTATTGTTCTCCTTTAAGGAAATCATTCTTGTACTTGCCATGAGCAGATTTACGCCCCTGAATAAATAAGGATAGCATTGTTTAAAAAGAAAAAGGAAGTCATTCTTGTAGACTTTCCTTATTATTTTTCTATTCTAGCAATACAAATAAAAGAAACAAATTAATTCTTTCATCATCTTTCTCAGGAAGGAAATCAAAATATCCACTTTTAACAGCTTTATCAATTTAGTTATTCTTTTTTATCCACTACTCTACAGTTCAAATGCACTGTTTTATTCACAATGCTGGGAACTTTTTCTAGCTATCAGATTCTTCAAGCAAGATAGAAACACCATCTAACTTAGATTATGGAGATACATAAAAATATGTTTATTCTTGTGTTGCCCAAGAAAGAAGGTAATAAACTAGGGTAAAACAAAGTCTTACACACATGTGATGTCAAAAGATTATATAGAATTCTTTCTCTTATAGTTAAGAAATGGTTGTTGAGACATTATTTCTCATTCAAGTTTGTTTATCTATAAGGCCAGTCACACTCTTAAATCATGTCTCTTTAAAAGGATGAGTAGGAGCTGGCCCCATGGCCCAGTGGTTAAAGTTCCTCACACTCCACTTCAGTGGCCAGGGTTCACGGGTTTGGATCCTGGGTGCAGAACTACTCCACTCATCAGCCATGCTGTGGAGGCATCCCATACATAAAAATAGAGGAGTATTGGCACAGATGTTAGCTCAGGGCTAATCTTCCTCAAGCAGAAAAAAAAGGATGAGTAAATGCTTCAGTTGCTTGAACAACTATATTTGGGGCATTCGTTGCTTATTAGCTCCTCAGTAATTTAATCTTATAAAATCTGTTTAATTATCCTAAAAATATGTAAACATCTTCTATCTGATCAATCTCACATGGCGCAGTTTTATAACTGGAAAGCCAATGAACAGTGCCATCTTATTTTGTAGTAGACACATAATAAATGAAGTACGTTTTTGTATCTTAAATAGTTTTTTTGATATCTTTCCAACTCCAAAGTTATATTTTTGACTAGTTTATAGCACAGGCATTCATTTTATTTTAAAGAGCTAATGAAGCGTTAGATGGAGGGTATTTAAGTATTATTTCATACTTGTTGGAACTTCTTTTTTAAGAGAATTTTATGTATGTAGAGGAGGTCTCAGAATAAAAAGAAAAAGTTGTGTCTGGATATCTGGAAACCTTTGCAAATGGTCCTAGAATTTGGGGAATTGGGACAGTTTTCATGTTATAGTAGCATGCGCTAGGAAAAGCATCATTAGCTCAGCTTATTCTAAACAATAGACTAGATATAGATTAGTTTTATTAGTATTAACTTTCAGAGAAAAGCATAGCGGTGCAATCCTTTCAAAAATTAAACCAAATGCTCCATTTACATGCATGCCCCAAGTTGATGGAATCTCTGATTTTGTGATTTCTAGTTGTTGAGTGGTACTGAGCTTGCTGTTTAAACATTTGCCCCACTTTCCCTTCCATCTCGAGCACCAGATCCATGGTGTACCCCTCCAGCTTGAGATTGCCTGAGATCTTGGTAAGTGGTAAGCGGATCTTGGTAGGCCATCTCTAACTCCCTCACAGCAATTGCTTCGTTCCTCTCCCGGACTTGCCTCTCAGTGGCACAGGACATGATGAACACACAACAGCATCAACAGCAAATGTGAATTAAATTTCATTTTGCAAGTTTTTTGGCACGAGATTGTTAGACATACTTGAAAGGAATTCAAAGATATTATTTAGCTACACCTGGGAAAAACAATTTAGTGTCTTCACAAACGTTGCAAGTCTTATAATTATTCAAAAATACTCCTATAGATGGATTACCATCATAATAATGAACATTTCGTGGTATGTCTAGGTGCTAGGTCTGTTCTCAGCACTTCATATATATTAATGTGTAAATACTTCATAACAACCAAGTAAGTAGAACTATCATAGTCCCATTTTACAAATAATGGAAAATGGACATTTAGAGGTTAAATAATTTGCCCAAGATTACAAAGCCAATAAGTAGTGAAATTGGGATGTGAACCCAGGACACAAACTGAGTGCTCTCCTTTATGGCAGATAATTAAACAGTTGCATGAAAGAGCTTTTGGAATTTCCGTCATGAAAATATAATTTAAAATGACTCTACTTATGAGCATTTTGCCTGTTCAGAACAACTATAACTAAAGAAGAACTCCAATTGTTAACTAATAGCAAGTGATATCACGAGTGTTAACTCTGGTTGCAAAGGAGCATCAGCAGATTGCAAATATGGGCTGAAATGAATGTTCAAGATTCTGAAATAATTTGAAATTTTATAGTTATATTTTTTCACTTGATTTAAGCCACTAGAAAAATGTCACATTGATTAGATAAGTGTTATAATGGTTTAAATTTAACCCAAATCTTTCAAGAAGACTAAGTCATATCAACCTCTTATTGGTGGTTCTTCATTTAATCCCAGAGTCATATTAATAAACCCACTACTGTTCAAGCTACTCCTTCCTCCCCATGGAAGGCCAAATGTCCTATAAGCCTGATTTGCATTTGTCACCCTTAGGAATTAGGAAGGCTCATTAAACCATACCTTAGATAGAGAGATAAAAATGTGTATGTAATATTGAGAACATTAGAAATGCATTAAGAATAATAAAAGATCATTTGTTAAACTACATCTTCTTTGTTTTCTTATATTTAAAAGATAATTTTCTTTTATACTTCAAAATATTATGTAATTGAGCATTTAAAAAATCAAAACCAATATAATACTACATATAGAACTCTGTAGTCTTTAAACTGGAATAGAATCATGGGTGCTTTTCTGGTGAATGATCCACCTGCTTCCCTGTCCTCCACCTGTCCTCTCACAGATGAAATCTGACGCCTCTCTATAAAACCCGAAGGAAGAGAGAAAATTCACCTCTGAAGATTATTGCCAATAATCCTTCCATTGTTTGCTTTTGAAGGAAGTTAGTAGTAAGGCTTACAATTTTTTGTTTTCAGCTACTTGTAAAATTTACTAATTCAGATTCTTTACTAAATTATTTCTTGCCTTGATCCTGAAACTGCAGTATAGCTCCAGGACAGGATAATAGACAAATCATTCTGTTGGTAATCAGTATAAGCACCTTCTGCAAACATTTTATTATTGGCTCTGAAACATGTACAGAAAAAGCTAGAAGTTTCAGAGACTCCAGAATAAATATAAAGACAAAAAGGAAAGTGGAATCCTTTCTGGTAGTAACTTCATTTTCCTAGTTATTTTGGACCCACATTTGAATCTCTGATCGTCCATTTCTATGTGGAGAGATGCAGAAAGTATTGCTTCTTGTTTCATTCTCTATGCATTCCACCCCTTTTTGGGTAACCAGGCAACAAGTCATAAGTAGACACATTGAGTGCAGAGTTCTCTCTTAGTGGCCACAGATAACATCTTTTGTCATATGCTAAAAAGGGTATTAGAGAGATGAGATTCAGTAAACGGGACGAGCTCTTGGACCAGGATAGGGGTAGACACCAAGGTGCTACATAAATGGACCCACATATACACGATGTGCATCAGACCTCGTGACATTCATTTCCAAGCTATTAGGTTACCAAGGAAGGAGCCTTACCCGGGCCTTCTGCTCCATTTCTAGCATTAATCTTTCATGTTGCTCAGCTATGGCCAGTGTCGCAGAATGGACCTTCTGATAGATCATTTCTCCTTCCCTTGTTTGAAAAGTGAATAGTCCTTCTCCTGTGTCACACATTCTGTGAGAATAGAGATAGGGAAAGAGATGGGTCTTCATGTGTTCAAGTGCGTAACAGTTCTCCATGTAAAAGATGCCTTTTCCCTGTGCTACCCTCCTCTGTGACTGTCATAGCAGTTAGTGAAGCAGATTTGTCCTAAACCAAACCACCCAACCCACAAGTGAGTCTTTAAATGATACTCGAGAACAAAACTAAGGGTGAAAATCCATGTATTTTTGGGTTTTTAAAGATGAAGCATTCACAACAGTGTAAAGGAACAGATAAAAGTGGTTTAGATTATTGCAATGCACGTCTTACCGGTACTTAAAGAGTACAAACAAATGGTCATTTTCTTTAAGGATTTTCACATTTGTGACATCACAGCACTATCTCCTACGACTTGATACTGCTTGACATTTAAGAACTCAAGAAAAATATGCAATTTTATGCTTATTGCAGTAGGACCAAGGAGGAGACTATACATTTCCTAGTTTATGAATTTGCATACATAGGCCGAAGCTTTTATTTAAACTGAGTAATCCTTAAGTAAATCTTGGTACAACCTAGAAAACAACATGGCGTAAAGGAGACTCTATTTGCATATTAGAACATTTGGTTTGAATTTTGGCTCTGCCACTTACCAGCAGTGTGACTTTGGGCAGGTTGAATAACTTGCCTGAGTCCCCTTATACACCTCTAATGTACGAAAAATAATAGTACCATCTCATAAGATCCTTATGACAGTTAAAAGACTTGACATACAAAATATTTATAGTGCTGTTTAGCACATATTAAGTGCTCAAAAGTGTTAGCTATTACTATTTTCAACATAGATAAAGTATGGAAGTAACCTCAAATCCACTGTGGAGAAATGGTTGGCTTAATTTTAGTATTTTTATCTGGACTATTATACAGCTATTACTATGACATTTCTGCCAGCATAAATTAATATTAAAAATTCTTATAAAGTAAATTCAAGAGGAAAAAATCAGAAAACAAATTATTTTTCAATTATTTAATTATAACTACTTTTTCAAATGTAATTTTTATTGGAATGAAACCATGGACAATTTCTTAGGCAACAGGATTACAGGTCAGTTTTCTTAACAAAGACAAATAGTTTAAATTAATATTTTAAGCTAGCTTTTAAAAATAATCGGAGGCTTTTGGAAAGACCCAATCAATATCAATATGATGTTCCTACTCAGATATTGGACGCTAACTGGATTGCTGTGCTGTTGGTTTTTCAGGTTATAACAGTGTAACCACAGGTCTTCAGGACCAGTTCAACTGACCTCATCTCTTATCAACAGAGTAATTAAGAATTGCCTTTCAGAAAATGTGCCAAGTCGCATGGCCAGAGCACGCACAGAAGAGGAAATCTAGACCTGAAATAACCACGGAACCAAAGATCCTCCTTCCTACGGAACCCAAGGACCAGGACATGACTGGAACTTGAAAGTCGGACTCTTATCGGAAGTGAGAAGTTCCTCATTCAGGAAGATATGGTATTAAACTTCCTTCCCCATTTCATCAAAAATGTTCAGAACCCTATCATAAAAGTTTAGGGGCCGGCCCTGTGGCCGAGCGGTTAAGTTTGCGTGCTCTGCTTCGGCGACCTAGGGTTTCGCCAGTTCGGATCCGGGTGCAGACATGGCACTGCTCATCAGGCCATGTTGAGGCGGCATCCCACATACCACAACTAGAAGGACCCACAACTAGAATGTACAACTATGTACTGGGGGGATGTGGGGAGAAAAAGCAGAAAAAAAAAAACAGGGGGATTGGCAGTAGATGTTAGCTCAGGTACCAATCTTTAAAAAAAAAAAAAAGTTTAGAACCTCATCATGCATGTTTAGAACCCTGTCATAAATGTCTAAAACCTTACCATAATTGCTTGAAGGCCACTAATCAAAACCTGTCCCACCAGCATGTCCATGTGCCAGCCTGTTTTCCCTAACCTCTTAAATTTTACCCCAAATCCTGAATTGGGGAGACACAGCTGAGGGCACATGCCCCTTGCCTCCCTGCAGGGCGATCTCACAGAACCAAGCTGATCTCTTTTCCCAAAGGCTGATGTTGTAGTTAATTGGCCATTTATGCACATGAGGAAAGAGAACCCCAATTTTGTGCGGTAACAACATCAAAAGATTTGCACAAAAAGTTCATGACGCCAAACTACATCTTCCAGTACCAAAAAGATTTTAGATTCTTCTCTATGATTCTCCAAGGAGTTTCAGTAGAAAAGAAGTGTCTCAAGAGGATTCAGACATTACAGAGACTGTGAATGCCATCCGTTAAGGCCCCACAGAGCCAGCACTTAGCTTCTGTGAAAGAGATCTCAATAAAATTCACACAGCGTGAAATGGAAAGTCTGGGGGAAAAATGAAGGGTTTTCACAAAGTAAAACAAATGAGCTTTCTTTGTTGATTCAGAGGAGTAAAGCAATCCAACAGCAGGAGCATGAAAACCATTGATAAGTAGTGAGCGTTTCTTGTTTGAGGTTGAGTTTTGTTCATTGTCATCTGAAAAACACTGCTTATTTGCCTTGGGAAACGAGATAATGAAGACACAAATTGTTATTTCATACTCAGTCGTTGAGAGGTAAAAGGTCCAACACTTATCCACTTCCTGGAACTTAACTCTTCCCAGGGAGGGAGATTGAAAGCTGACAGTAAGGGTTTTCTAGCCTCTAAAATAAAAACCTAAGTTAACTTCATTCTTTGATCAAGAAACAAGGAATAAAAACAAGCTAGCATAAAAAAACAAAGCCATTTTAGTTAGAAGGTACCTAAAACCGAGCGGAAGTCAAAACTCTTCGGTAAAATTGGCTTGTATTTATGACTTTTGTCAGTGGTGTTGGGATGAACAGTTTAGGTTTCCCAGGTTTTTGTTTGAAACATGTTCTTTTGGGGGTGGTAAGGAACAGATATGGAGATTTTTTTTCTTATATGTCTAAACAGTTTTGTGATAGCAAGCCAGTACTAGAGAAGACGATAAGGGGACAGATAAAATGATCTTGATGGCTGCTGCCTTGGTAGTGGACTAGCACACCTGCATCATTGGAGCCTGTCCAGAGGACTGAATTGGAATCTGCATTTCAACACTATCTCCAGGTGATTCACATGCACATGATAGTTTGAGAAGAACTGGCCAGTAGAACTCTTTCCACGGGTTACTATTTCATTAAAGGGGAGTGGGACCCAAATGAGGATAAATTAGAAGCCATATTTGCGCAGCCTAAGACTGTGACACATGAAGCAGAGGCTTAGAAAGGAAGAAAACGACAAAAAGAACTAAAAAACTAAAAGAATCTTTGTCTTAACTTGGGAAGACCTAAGATAGAGGTGCTAGTTGCATTTGAATATCCTAACCCCCTTGTCACCAAAATGCACATTCCTCAATTGCATTTATTCAGAGAAAAAGTGAGTATATGGAAATGAATATGTGTCCTGACTCCAAGCTGGAATTCTATTGAAGGTATTTGCATAAAATTAATACTTTTTCTTATTTAAAATAAAATGTTAAAGAATATAATCTCTAAGGTCCCTTTCAGCTTTAAAGAATAGTCTACAGGGCTTCATAACAATTCTAACAGGTAAGTAGGACTGACACTCTTATTTCCAGGTGTTTTCTTTTTTTCTTTGACATGATGATATAAAGGACATTATAATACTATAGGACCTGGAGACTAACGGGAAAATTTCAACCATGATGTCATGGCCTGTCATATTGATTTATCGCATATTTATCAAGAACTATAAGCCAGGTGCTGTCTTAAGCCTGGGGATGAAAAAGAGGGAAAAATATACAAGGGTCTTTGCCTCCGAGGCTTTTCAAGTAGTGGGGAAGGCCGCTACATTGTTCAAAGGCCAACACTTTCAATTGGTAAGTGCTGCCAGGAGAGGAATGGGGCCAAGGGGAAGTCAGCAGGGGATTGACCTGAGCAAGTTACTTTATCTCCTTACCCCTCGTCTATAAAATGGGGACAACAAGACTTTGTCACAAGATAGTTTTTTTCCTTTTAATTAAACGAACTAACGTGACAGTGGGCAGGAAAGGATTAATTTAGCAGGTATGGGTCGCTCAAACCCTGCACATTACAAAGAAAGTCCTTTTTTCCAAATGGCTCCTTGGCTGGCTTATAGAATGTAACCTCTCAGCTTTTGGAATATTCAGCCTGATAAGAGTTTGCATGTGCCTGAGGCCTTGGCCACACTGTACCAGTTTGACCAAATGAGTGCATCCTAACAATGTGACTTGTGGTGAATGCCTGTTTTGCCTTTGGTGGAGACTGGAGTCTGAGTTGTCGAGCTCAGTCCTGTGGACACTGCACAGCTGTGTGACTGACCGTCAATAAAAATCTTGGATGCCAAGGCTTGGGGGAGCTTCCTTGGTTGACAACACCTCACATGTGTTATAACACGTCATTCTGGGAGAATTGAGTATGTCCCCATAGACTGTACTCGGGGACCCTGCAAGCTTGCTTCTGGTCTCTCCTGGTCTTCATCCCTGTGCTTTTCCCTTGGCTGGTTTGAATTGGCACCTTTCACTGCAGGAACCATAACCGTCAGTATAATGGCTTTTCCTGAGTCTTGTGAGTCTTTCTAGAGAATTGCTGAGCCTGAGAGTGGTCTTGGGGACCCTTCCACCCAAGGCAGTCAGCATGTTGTATATCTTGACATAATAATTTTTTTTAGTCTTTTCCCTAAATGGCTCTTTTTCAAATTCCACTCCTCTAGGGATCTAAGAGAGTACTCTCTCTTTCTTATCCCATCTCACCACTCAATTCCAGAATCACTTGAAATAAAGTACTGTCCATCTTCTCTCTGCTGTGTTCTAATAAGGAAGGAATAGTAGAGTTCAGGTGAATGTATGTCTTCACAGGACACTGAACTCCCAGTGAGGCACTCCACTACGCATGGTTCTCATAGACGCCTTCAAGGGGACAAGCGGCCCTAAAATATGGTGCCCTGGAGGCAATTCCACTTGAGAAAAAGCCCCTACCAGGTAACCATTAGACCACTGTCCTCTGTTTCCAGGCTTTAAGTCTCTAACTTAGCTCTTTATGAGTAGATGGCTTAATAATTCCAGGCTTCCTTCCAAATAACAAGCAAAAGAAATTTACCAAATCAAAAGTTATAAGAATACTTTACTTTTAAAAAGTGAAAATGGAGACTTTAAAATAACTCTCTGCAGGTCTTCAGATAAAATTTTGCTACAGATGAACTTGTAGATCTCTGGTGATTTTGTCTGTCTTCACAGCTGTATAATTTCATTCTCATTGTAAGTTTTGCAATACTGTATACATATTTAATGACGAAATATTTATCCTCCATGCACACAGACATTTTAGCAATGGAGAAGAACAGAAGCAATGGAGAAGACAGGAAGTTCTTGCCTGAAAACCCACTGGTGTTTCTAGTCAGTATTTAAAATTTAATGTTTAATTATAGAAAGTAATGAAATTCTTAAAAGCACAGCTTTTCTGCAGAGCAGTTAAAACCAATTAGCACTTTTATTCCGTTAACAGTTTAATCTTTATTGTCATTTAACAATGCTAGCATTTTACTTTTTTGTAGCAGCTATGAAAAGGCTGATGTTTCTCTCTCTGAGCTCCAGAGTCAGACTTTGATCTGTGGTAAGGAACTACAAGCAAAATGTACATACAGACAAAAGCAAGAGTAGAGAAAGTCCACAAATAGTCCCAATTTTCTAGGAGAGTTAAATATGTGATGAAAGTATAATCTCAAATCTGTGAGAGAAAGCTGGACTCTTCAATCAACTGTGTTTGGACACTAGTCATTTTGAAAAATATTTGGATCCATGTCTCTACCTCCACTGATATAAATTCCAAAGAAAGAAAATGAAAAAAAGTACTAGAAGAAAATAGGGAAGAATTCCTACATAAACTCCGAAAGAGGAAGGGGTTTCAAGTTATGATCCAAGGCAAAAAGTGACAAAAGAACAAATGGATAAATCTGCCTGTGAAAAAATCTTTTTACAAAATAAGAAAGAAACCATAAAATATCAAAAGAAAAATAAAAACTAGGAAAAATATTTGAAGCTCGCAACACAGATAACTTCTCATATATAAAATAGGTATAATGTCAGTATTTTTTTCAGAGGATTTTTTCCTATGAATAGTGAATTAATATATGTAAACCTCAAATTAATATATGTAAATCTCAAAACTGTGTTGGTAACTTATTACTCATTAAATACTACTATTATTACTACTGGTACTGAAATGGTCAGATATCTAAAACATATTGCTAAATAAAAAAACAAAGTGAAAATAATATGTATAGTGTATTAACATTTTTGTTACAAAAAATATGTGTGGAGAGAATTTGTACACATCTTTGCTCATAGGTACATTAAATTCTGCAAGAAGGCACAAGAAACTAGTCATTGTGTTAGGTATTGGGGGCAAAGTGAAGAGGACAGACATAGAAGTATGGTTGGGACACTTTTCACTGATACTTCTTTATGTAAATAATCACAGATAAAGGAATCTTATTGATTTATTAACTGAATTTAATTCATTAAAATTAAATTAACATTAATTTTTAAAGCAAGGGTCAGAGGATTCTCACAAGTTTTTTTTTTTTTGTGAAGATGTGGTGTTTAGAATATGCTTAGCTCAGTCTCTGTCACTTAGCAAATGCACTTTTACTGTTAAACTTACAAAATACTGAACTGATCATTAAGGGCCTCCCTTCCAATTTAAATTGGAACCTACACACATACTTTATATACATTTTTATATACATTTAATCTCTTTCCAGTGTAGCACAAACATCTGATGCAATTTTTAAGAGGACCAGGTTTGCAGAGAGCTCTGGTTTGTAATGTATTGAAATAACAACAACAATCATAGCAATGATGAGAATGATAATAGCCAGCCTCCATGGAGCACCAACTTGTGCCAGGCACAGAGATAAATGCAGTATGTGCATTACCTCATTGGGCCTCATCACACCTGACAAGGCCCTCACTGCCTCCCATTTTACAGAAAACACCATCCTAAGGAGGTGAAGGAATTTGCCCAGTCATTAAAATTTAAGTAGCTGAGCTGTGATCTGAACCTAGCCACGGGATTTTGGAGGGTAAGTTCATTATCATTATGCAAGCTTGCTTCCGTTCAAGACGAAAAGCAGAAAAACATGCATAATTCTTTAATTATGAAGATTTTTGTAGTGGAGAGAGCTCAGGACAGGGCTTAGGATAAAACATTTTGAAGGCTCTCTCCCTCTTTGCCACTGTTCCTCTTCTGTCAATTCAGCTTCCTAAGACATATATCTCAATGGATGTACCAGTAAAATGCACATTAAGGTCAATCAATCAATCAACCAAACTGTTGAGTTGGAATCAAACCCTCCCTGCACTCCCAGCTTCATGTCAAGTCCTCCGCAAGGAGGAAGGTACACCAGAACATTTGCCCCACTATCTGCCTCTTGACTGGGTTTCTGTATGGCCCCACAGTTAATGCATATGGTAACTGTTCTGGGTTGAACTCACTGTCAGTGCCTTACGGCTACTATGATTCCCCTCAAACAAGCTGAGAAACTCAGGCTTACAAAGAAATCTTGATTTTAGTCCAGCTCTGCTGCAAATTAGCTTTGTGAAAAGCTGTTTTCATTCCTTATAAAATTAAGTTTTTTAATGAAAGAGTTGATCTAAGTGATCTCCAAGGTACAAATTTGTTCCAAAATTCTACAATTCCTCCATCTGTGTACTCACTGAGGGCCGAATGACAATCACATTAATTACAATAGCTCCATATTTTCAAAGTTTTAATTTTCTTCTATTCTATTTACTTTTTCTTACTTCCAAATTTTCTCTTTTTGATTTTTCAACTCAATGGAAAAGCCAATTGAGTCTCCCTGAAAGAGTCTGAAATTTTGGCTTTAGCAAATCCTTGAAAAAATATAAATGAAAGATGCTCTTCTATTGACTTTTCTTTCTGCCTCAAAAATTGAGAACTGAAAAGTCCACTGTGTGAAGATGTAAAACAAGTCATAAGACTTTAATTGCTATTTAATTATCTCAATACATGATCACAAATTATTACCATTATCATTATCATACAGTTGCATTTTATGTTTATGAAAGTTTAGTGAAAAAAAATTTAAAAAGGTTCACAGCTAATTTTCTATTCATCCTATATATATCTCTCCCTGTGGCTTTATCGTAAAAATGTTGGATACTCTTTGAGGATTATGAGTTTTAACATCCTTAACCCCCAGCGTCGATTACAACAGGCACCCAACGCACTCCATCTATGTTTGGGACCAAAATGACTTGAAAATTATCAATAAGATGGCTACCTGATCAATATTGATTTGATAGTTCCTGATAGGAAAAACAAAGCAAATTAAAATGTAAAAGAGAGCAACATTTTTTTTTTGAAGCATGATCCTATGGTGTTAGTGCATTCTTCTGAATGGAGGAGACCAAACAGTCAAAAGGGAAACAGAGAACTGATCCAGTGTTATGTTGCCAACTGATGTACGCTGGGTCATTTTAAAATTGCTTGAGAGAGGCTGTGTGTGTATCATATGAAACAGCTACCAATATATACTCAAACCTGTTTTTCTACGGAAGAGAAAAGAATAAAGCAAGTCAAATGAAAGTTTACATTCTATCATTTAGAAATGATACTCCCTTTTAAGCCGAATTTGACTGCCAAGTTATGGTTTGGAAATTTTTACAGTTTAACATGCAAGTTAGTAATATTTAGTCACTGAATTAGAGGTTATGCTTCTCCTCATCATTTTGAGGGGAACCTCACAATGAGATCATTATATTCCCTCAGAGCAAAAGAGCATGTAATTAAGGTTTAAAAATTACATTTTTATTCTTTTTGCTCTAAATATAGTTAATTAAGGTAATATTTTAATTACGTGAAAGATACTTTCAGTGTCTCAAGTGACTATAGATGAAATTACAGCCAAAATAGAAAAGAAATTGAAGATTATACCTGATTTTATATTGATCAAGGCTTATCTTTTCTCCTTAGGTTTTATTTGTTCACTCATTAACATTCTTTTGAACACCAGCTAACCAGGGGTCAGGCAGTGTATTAACTTCTTGACAATCTTTTTAAACATCATATTAAAAAAAGATATAAGTAAACGAACATTAACTCATGAATTGCATTTGCTCTCATTATATGTAAAATGTATTTATCTCATTATATACATATATACATGTATTTATCATTTCATTTAAAAACTTGTGAGTAGATGATTGTATGAAATATATAATAAAATACCCCCTTTAGAGATTGAGAATTATTAAATTGGTTATCCTTATCATGTTAAAATTTTCTTTAGAGCTTTTTAGTTGATGGATCACTGATAGAGTACAACTTTTAGCCTTTTACTGCCATTATCAAAATGAGCCACCCAGTAAAATGGCACAACACAAATCATTCTAAGATATGGAGGGCAAATACTGATTGGTATTATGAAAGATGTGGGCGTATGTTTAACCTACAGTTTTTTCATTTATTTTGAAATAGAAATTCAAATTTAGTGCCATGGTGAAAAAATGAATCTACTTAAATTTTAAAAATTAAAGAATTTTAAATGCAATTACCTAGATTTTTTTTTTTATAATCTCAAATGTCACTCATTCCAGGTTAGTAAATTTGAAACCTTAATTTTTTAACTTCATTTAAACTTTACATTGTATTTCTTTAAAAAGTCTGAATGGAAAATATGGTGAACAGATAATTTGAATCATCTTCAAAGTAGAAGCTAAGAAATGGAATCTGTATTTCCCCATGAAAAGTATCAATCATTGTATATTAGCCCTGGATATCTCTGACCTATACAATTTTATACATTTTACAATTTTACAATTTTAGTGCTCACTGAGGTTCACAGTCATGTATCTTAGTTTAAGAATTGACCGATCTTCTCTCTTTCCCCTGATGAATCAGCTATAAACCTGGAATATAGCACTTCTAACATCTCATCTCCTTGATTTTTACATGATTTCTTCCCAAGTAGACTCTTAAAACAAGAAATGAAATGAAAGAAAATCACATTGACTCAAAAATCTCCCTAAAAATATAGAGACAAAGAAGAAACAATTCAGTATTTCTTATGGTACTGACTCCTGGGAATACAACTCCTTTTCATATCTGAATCTATTCTCCACCTCTACCCCTGATCCACCTTCACCTCCAATCCACCTCAAATAAAGTGTCTAGATTCCCACACACATCAAATGATGGAACAAATAAATGACAAAGGAGACCCTGATATTGAAAACTTTAAAAAAGAGGTTAAATGGAAGTTGTATAAATGAAAAAAATATTACTTATCCTATCCTTAGCATTTTTGAGTGTCAGTATTTCTGTTTTTAAAGTAAGAAGGTTCGGCTACATGATTCATAAGGTCTCTTTCAAATATAGAAGTTCATAACTAAGCTTTGACTTACAGTTCCATTTAAGGGGTTAGTCTGCTCTAAACGCCATCAATTTATACTTGTATTTTAAAAGACAGCTAATGTCATTAAAACATGATTTACTATGTTGTGCTTCTCCAGTCTCATCTTGGGTACTTTACTTTTCCTGCTTAGTAATGTCCGTGTAAGGGAAAAGAGAACGGAGTTAATTGGAGTCATCTTGCTGCTCGGGAATTCATGACACAGGAATGTATAGAACTTCAGCATGATGTGTAGTTCATAACAAGGTTCATTACATCCACCTCAGATCAGTGCAACCTATCATTTATCGGACTTCAACAGTCACATGACTGCTATTGGAAATTCTCATTCAAATTCTCTGCCTCATGTCCTGATATCGCCTCTGCTGAGTCAACAGCCCACTCTTTACGGCAGGTGTGATGGATAATTTTATGTATCAACTTGACTAGGCCACCTGGTGCCCAGACATTTAGTTAAACATTATTCTAGACGTATGCTGTGTGTGAGGGTGTTTCTGGATAAGATTAACACTTGAATCAATAGACCGAATGGAGTAGACTGTCTTCCCCAATGTGAGTGAACCCTATGCAATCCGTTGGAGGCCCTGGAGAGAACGAAAGGCGGGATAAGGAAGAATTCACCCTCTCTGCCAAACTATTCTCCAGCTGGGACATCAGTCTTCTCTTGCACTTGGACTAAATTTACACCACCAGCTCTCCTGGGTCTCTAGCTTGCTGACTACAGATAGCGAGACTTCTTTGCTTCCATAATCGTGTGAGCCAATTCCTTATAATAAAAGTCTTTCTCTCTATATCCTATTAGCCTGTGTCTCTAAAGAACCCTGACTAATACAGCAGCCGTATCTTTTGCCTTCTAACGTCGCCAGCCCTCCTCTAAGCCAGTGGAAATCTGATATCCTGTTTCTGGGGAGTTTGAGAGTGGAGAGTGGGATCCACACACTTGTCCTTGATGTCACAAAAACCATGTGGGTGGTTGAGAGAGCAAAGAATGGAGAAAGATCTATTTTAAAAGAGGAATTTCTTTCTGCTTTCATTTTTGCTTCACTATGGACATCACTCTTCAAGTTCTCTTTCCGTTGAGATCCACATGGACTTTTGCCTTGAGTCAGTTTGTAGTGAGAAAAATAAGAAAAATACTGCCCAGTAGATCCAAGAGTCATTTTCTCTTCCCCAAACACAGCAAGACCTGGATAACAGCGGCAGGAGAAGACTACTAGTCTAATTGATAACACATTTAGAAAGGATGTGAGGACTCTAAGAAAATTTCTAGGATCAGTGGTTTCAGTGGAAAGTGCCAGCATATTCCCCCAAAGGACCAAATGGGTTCAGTTACACTTCAGCAGATGCCAGTCTGGGTCAGACCAGACCAGCTGGTGCCAGATCTGAGGTTCCTTTACTACATAAGGTCGTGTAACACTCTCATTATGTTCCAACACCAAACTACATAAAACTGAGAAGAGGGAAGACACCAGTGTACCACCAAGATGAGTCATCTGAAAACGACAATTTAAAGTGGCAAGTTACAATTATCTCTTTCTCATTGGGAGGGGGTTCTGGAGAAATATTAGACAAAAAATAAAGAATCTGCATTTTCCTTGCTCAACTGAGTTGTATGAAATTCTTTCCTCGCTCAACTGAGTTGTATTAAATTCTTGAGCCGGCTACAGTTGTAAAGTATTTGCAGCTTCAAACAGTAATACCCTCACTCCCGTGTCTGTGAAAATTAATTGGCAAAAGTTTTCATATGCTGTGATCTCACATTTATATAGTCCTCAGGTCAGATCTGTAGTCTCTCCATGAATCTGTGGGGAAAATAGTTTTTCTAAGTTTCTGCGCACACTTCTCTCCAATCCCTTCACCATGTTGTTCCCGGCGTCTACAATCACTTGAGGGTTTGGAGTGAATTGGATGTATTTTATTTTGATTGATATTGTTGCTAAAGAGCCTGTTGTCATTGTCAGAAAACCACAGAAAGAGCCAAAGCCAAAAATGTACTATTAGATGTTGAGCATATAAGATACTTGTGCTCAGACAGGCTCCAGTGACCTAGGTTTCAGCCAGTCCAGAGGAGTCCACCTGAAGAAAGGGTCACTGGGGCAGGCATATCCTAGGACCAGAATCCTTTCTGCTCTGACCATTCACACCTGGAATAGGGAGAGTATGAATTGGTTAACTAAAAGCAATCTCTTGGGTGAGATTAATGCTCACTAAGAGACTGGAGAAACAGTATGGGGCGAGAGAGAGCCGCAGCAAATAAAGAAAAAGTTAAAGAAAACAAAGATGCTCGGGAAAGGTCAGTGAGTCAAATGGTGATAAAAATCAACACAGAGTGAGTCGAGAAAATGATTATTTAAACAAGAGCATCTTTCAGTGAACAAACTGGCTATAACCTGAGAACAGAAAAGGTCCCAGGAGCCAGAAAGGAGGGAGTCAAGACCAGAACAAGCAGAGAAAACAGAGTCACCTTTAAAATGTAAAAAATATTTTCAGAGTCCCATCATCAGAGAATATTCTAGATGTACCTCTCCTTGCTCACCCTGCCCACAGCCCGGCTGAATGTACTGACTGCAATCCCTGATAACTTCAGCTGCAGGCGTGTGAGACAATCCAATTCTCCCCATTCAGTGACTTAAGCTTTGGGACGCGGGGGTAATAATATCAGTGTTGGATGCTCAGCTGTGGAAGGAGAGGCACAGGAGAGGGTGAACAGATCTCAGCGAGGGTGTGCAGGCTCTTCCTGAAGTTTTAGGTCTCTGTTCCATTTTGCCTGATGCCAGGTACACTTTATTTCATGTGTTTGGATTCTGTAAGATTTCAGATAATGGAGACTGAACCCATATTTTAACTAAACACTCTAGATGATGCTTCTGCACATTTAAGTTTGAAAACTAGTGCTCTTATAGCAAGCCCAGGATGGTTTCCTGCTCCATAGAATGTAGGGGACAACTAAGGCCCACAGAGAGCCTTCCTACAGGACCGAATCCTCATTTGCTTGTTTAGTCATTCAACAAAATTTATTTGTCATTCACTGTATCCAGGGCACTTTGCCTGGCCCAGTATATGGCTGCACGGACACAGAAAATCCCAAGTAACATTCCCTATAATTTTGGCAAGATCTGGGTAGGGCACCTGACGCAGCTAATTTGACAACTGGACCCCTTCTAGGCTCTTCAGCTTCTCTCCCTAAGTGGCCAGGCAGAAAGAGGGAGATGACAGATGAGCTGGCCTCCCAGCACCCTGTGTGGCTGCTGTCCCTGCTCAGGATGAAATACCGTAGAAGCATAAAGAGGTGGGAATTCCCTGGCATCTTTTCTACCATTCTCAGCCCAGCACCAACTGTTGTCAAGAATGGAATAAAAACGCCATAAGAAAAGTAGTGGAGAGAAATTTACTCTTACCTTTGAGATCTAATGGAAATTCACGTAGGATACATTTTATTTTATCTTTCTTAATGGTCACAGCCTTTGGCTGCATATTGTAAATACTTATCACGGATCAAAGCAATCTTTGTGAAAAACATTCCTTTCAGCTTTGCTAGCTGTTAAACTGCCGCGAAGTGCTCATTTTAGATGCTGTCTTCTCTGTGAACGAACGATTGCGTGCAGCTAAGTAATATCTATATGATTTCACTTTTCTTATTGCATGTAAGGATGTCAGAGAATCTCAATTATATAACGTTTTGTGTTGCTCTATGGTCTACAATTCTAAACGGTTGAGCTGTAAAGTTATCTTATGTTTATATAATTCATGCCATTTTTTTCCATCTAGGGACTGATTCCTCATTTCAATCCCCCATGATTACTTCTCTTGCCATTTTCATTAGGTTTTCCTAGAGATTGAAGGAGAGAAGGAATTAGCAAGGTAGAAAAAGCAAGAGAAAATGGGAAAGCAAATCTCCTCTGTTTCTGTTCAATTAGTGTTTACGTGAAAGGAAGTGGGGGAGGTTATGAGACCAGGTGAATAGACTGAGCAGCCCCAGGCTGCAATACAGTGGAAGGAGAAGCTGCAAGGACGAGGCGCTACCCGGGAAAGGCAGGTTGCATCCTGGGGAGACGCACGATGAGGAGCCAGAGGTGTTGGGCTCAGCGGGGATGCCTCGTAAAAGGCACCGGACATCCAAGTCTTTGGCTGCTCATCTGTAACACTATTTGCTTTACACATCTTTTAGGATTGCTGTGAAGATCAAAAATGTGAGAGCATTCTGAACACTCCCAAGCACCGGGAAATGAAAGATACTAGTGTGGTTAGGAGAGATGGTTTCCCCAGAGCACTGCTGGACTTGGAGAGCTAAGATGTCCTCCTGGGCAAACGTCTTCTGGCTGCACTTTTGAACGTCACCAGCCTCTGCAATGTCTCCGATGAGGTGGTATTTTCCGTTTGGTGATGGCATTCTCTGTTCTCAAACTCTGGCCTTCCCACCCAAACCCTAGCGTGCGCTCTGTCAAACGAGCAATTGTCCCTGTCAGAGAATTTGCCTGTGAAAAACTGCTTCCCCTGGTAAAGTGGCAGTTTTCCACAGGGGGAATCTGCCTTCTGCTTCACCAACACAGACAATATTTGAGAAGGGAACAAAAAATACTTTGCGATTTCACCAGCTCATGTAAAGGTCATTTTTCAACCTGTTTCTCCTGCAGTGGAAGGTTCTGATTGTTTAGCTCTAGCAATGTTGCCTTTTTTGAAATTCATTTCTGTTCTCAGGGGCTGTGCTCTCTCTCCCTATACGGAGTTTCATTATATTTAGTGCAGCAGAGCATGCAGACGATGGCGTTCAAATTGCAGGCAAAATAACCCATAACTATACCTGTTGTCAGCTTTCTGTATATTTAACAGAAATGCAGTAGGTAAGAAATACTTATAAATGATCAAGAGTGGAATAAATATCAAGGCTTAGTTTCTGATTTTGGACTTGGGTGACCATGTATTTTTCTCTGGGGTTCTATTTAAAACATGGCCATTTACCTTGGCACAAAGAGTAATAAAACAGACTTTCTTGTAGTGAAAATTCCCTGTTTCTTCAGAGTTTCTATGTTATTGTGGGGTTCACTTTGAACCAGTTTTAATAGTAAATAGAGCAATGATATATATTTTCTCAGGATCCTCTGCTGTCCTTTTAGATTTTGGTGCTGAATATATGTTATTAATTCTTTAAATTAACATAAATGTGATTGAATTTAACTTTAAAGGTATGAAGTATTTTGCTGTTAATGCAAACACATGTCAAAGAAAAGAATCTAATAATTTACCACTTAAATCTTCTAGTTGAAAAAAGCTCTGGATTCAGGCTCTATAGACAGGGGTTTCTTTTCTGCATGTGTTAAGAATGACTTATGTGACCTTGAAGGTATTGATTGCTCTCTGTTTGTACCCTGCTATCTATTCTCTACCCTTTTCTGATGTGTTTGCCTGGCGCTGTGCTCTAGGGAAGCTGATTTCTATAGGCCTGGGCTTGCGTGCCTTCTGCTTTGCACAAAGAGGGGCATTGACAGAAGAGAGGAGAGTGGGAGGGAGCAGCCCAGGTATTTTTCCCCTCCCTGTCCTTCCTGTTTCTGCCCTGTGGTTTTGGCAGTGTTTCATCCCCCAAGGGTCCAAGTTCTTTCTGGGTTCTGGTTTCCTTGTTCCGTCAGGCCTGGGGGAGGCAGTGTAAGCTTCTCTCCGTGGCTAGTCTCGGGGCGCTCCATCACCATGTTTGTTTCCTAGTCACGCCCACACCTCTTTAAATAGTTCCCACACTGAATCTTCCTCAAACTCGGAGTAGATCATTTCTTTATTGCTGGGCCTAAACTTAATTTATAACAAGTTATTTAATCTCTCTAAGCCTCAGTTTTCTCATTTATAAAGTAAGGAAAATAATATATACATCTAGCACATCTCAGAAGATTGCTACGATGAGCAATAATAAGGATGATGCTAATGATAAAAATAATTATACTTAGCGTGCATTATGTACCTACTTCAAAGCTTACCCTCTATCTATAATGCCGTTTCTTGTGGAATGCAAAAGTGGTCACAAACTACTTCTCATCCTGTATTCATGCCCTTGCAACCTGCCTTTGATGCTCCTCCCATCAAAGGTGGCATGTTTCTACATCTTTTCATTCTGTGCCAGGCTTGTGGCTTGCTTTGGCCAATGGGCACACAGAAAATGAGACATGGTTGGCAACTTAGAAAGCACATGTGCATTCGGGCTTCCTCATTTGCTGCTTTGGAACCCACCACTGTGTGAACAAGCCCGGTAGCCTGCTGGATGACGAGAGACACATGTCCTGCTAATGCTAAACTAGTAGTAGACAGCCTTTTCAATCACCCAGTTTCCAGCCAAGCTGCTAAGTGACTGCAGGAGAATGATCAACCCAGCAAGAACGAGTGGAACCTGGCCCAGCTGAGCAGAACTGATGACCTATAGACTCATGAACACAAATGGTTGTTGGTTAAGCCATTAAATTTTGGGTGACTTGTTACACAGCAACAGATAGCTGATGGAAACATTCTTTGCAAATAAGAAAAACAGGAAAGTTATTTAAAAATATTATGTTATACAAATAAATGATTTGTATCATACATTATTATTATCAAAATGTCCCGATGGTAGAAAAAAATGCTTCAGGAAGGTCTCAGGAAGATGTGCTTCCTGGAGTCTCCAGCACAGCTGGAGTAATTTTGCTCAGAGCACAATACTTGAAAGGTTGGAAGCTAAGCAGTGGGAAATTTTTAAACATATGAGTTTCCAAAGAAATGTTGGCCACATATGTCAACACGTAATTTTGCATGTTGCACATTAGTTAAAGGTAGAAATGTGAAAACATTATATAATAAGAACCAAAAAAGAGAAGATTAGATAGCATAAGAGAAATTAGCTTTGTGGACTATAGTCTTAAGAAAGAGATAGAGGGCCAGCCTGGTGGCGCAGCAGTTAAGTTCACACATTCTGCTTCAGCAGCCTGGGATTTGCTGGTTTGGATCCTGGGTGGGGATATGGCATCGCTTGGCACACCATGCTGAGGAAGGTGTCCCACGTATAAAGCAGAGGAAGATGGGCACGGATGTTAGCTCAGGGCCAGTCTTCCTCATGAAAAAGAGAAGGATTGGCAGCAGATGTTAGCTCAGGGCTGATCTTCCTCAAAAAAAAAAAAAAAAAGAAAAGAAAGAGAGAGAGAGAACAGAATTTAAACACACCAGGCCCTTGGCTCAGAGGATTTCTCAAGGTAGGTCAAAGAGTATGTCTAGATGGAAGCTAATGCCATGTAATCTTGGGTTTGGGACAGGAGGGCTTGCCCATAGCTGAATCAAACGGAATGTGACAATAAATGTCACCCAAATATTTTTCCATCCTGAGCTATGACTATCTAGGCAGAACGAGCTCACAATGTGTAGTCCTTAAGGATTCTCCAGAAAACTGTGATAACGACTAGGCTGAGACATTCCAGCGGTGCTTTTTTGTTTATTGGATGTTTGGTGCATCAGAAATATCATGCTGGTCCAGTCCACGTTAAGTCTTTGGAAGAAATACCAAGGAGAGGGGCGTTTTGGAGAGAAGACCTCAGAGCTGTCTTTAAAGCTTGCTCACTAATGTCCTCCTAGCTTTAGATCAAAGGCAAAGCACGCCCAGCCTGAGGCTTCAGGCTTACACTCAGCGCTGACGTCCTCTACGTCAAGGAGGAGTTGCTAGGCTGTGTGAAGGCACTCACTTGAAGATAAGAGTAATAACTTACCTGGATAATACCCTTTTTTATAAATATGAACCCAAAGTTCAAAGGTGGAAGTGTAAATAGTGTAAAGCATCATTTTCTTCCTTGAAGAAAGAACTAAGAGTATCAAAGCTCTTCAACAGTGACCCAAAGGGACACACAGACCCAAACATACAATTTCACTTTATAATGTGGAATTAAATTAAGATCCCCACTGAAAAGAGGTGAGAAACAACACCATATCTTTTTTGAGGAAGCTTTCAATTTCCTCTAAATCCATACGTACCCTTGAACTGACCCTTTCCAGTATAAGAATTGCCTCATAAATTAAGCTTCTTTGTTTAAAGACAGATCAAACTGGTTTTATCCAGTATATTCATAGTTCTCACTACAGAGAATCAACTTTCAATGATTCTGTAACTTGATTCTATTTGAAAAGATAGCGCTATTTACATTATTTATTTATTTATTTTTAGGTTGTCTTTTGTAACCGCAAGAAAAATAAGTTTCTGGTGGTTACTTTCTCTATTTTTTTTGTTCTCATCAATAAATGCATGAAATACATACCTTAAGTAAATTCACAATAATGCTTCTACTGCATTTTAAAAATTTCTTCCAAGGGAGCCAGCTTAGGAAATAACTAATATAATTAGCATTTTTTGATGGATGACTAGTGTCAAGACAGAGAGATGAAAATGCTTATTGCAGTTAGAAAACACACCTGAACGTGTACTGCATGCAACAGCACAATGTGATTAGAGAAAGTAAATTACACTTACTTTTTTATTTTAGATAACCAAAGAATTATTTTTCTAATTTATATTGTCATAAACATATTTTTATGGGAAATCTAATGTTTATTTCTATTTTAAGTTTGGGCCAGATCTATAGCTAGCTGTCTTGGAACCTCTGTTGAGTACTTCATCAAGCCCCTGCCGTTGGAAGAGAAGGTAAGTCAAAAAAAAAAAACGAAAAAGAAGAAATTCTCACTCTTCAAGTAAATATTTGACTTAGGCTACAAACATCTCCAAATAATTAAGCAAATACTTTTGGGTGTCCTATGCCCAAAATATGCCAGGAAGACACATGCTGTTGAAGAAAAGACCTTTCAGAGGAGGGCTTTAGGTGTACATGATTTAGACGTCATTCTCTGATGATAACACGGGAGGGAACATTTTAATCTAAACGCTTGTACAGTGCCCTAGGTACGTGAGGATAGGCTCTTCCTATTTATGGCCCGATAAAGGCAAGCTTTGGAATTTATGTGCAATCTTTACGCTAGTGAACACCAGCAACATTAAGGACAAATATTATTAAAATGTCAAGGTTGAATCTACAAATACATTTTGGGGGCAGGCTCTATATAGGGCATTTTTAAGAATAAAGAAAAATCCCTCCTTTCTGGTTGTTTTTAGTCCTTTCTATAGGAATTCACATAGTCTACCTCTTTAGATTTTAAAGTATGTTCATTTGATTAAAATTGCCACTCTTATGAACGGCCTCACGGGAAATCTTCTGAAGCTTTGATGTGGATTTCAAGAAACAGGCTTTTAAGGGAAACATGATCTAAAACCATCATGCTGAAGTTACTTCAAAATCTGGAACTCAACAACTGTGAAATTTTGTGATCGTATGAAGAAACAAATAAATTGACTGAATATTATGTTCACGTAAATTATGGTGAAAGATGGATGGCAGACTTTCAACTGTGTGAACTCATACCTGCCTAACCTTGAGGAAATCAACCAACTTTCATACTCTGCGCCAATGGTAACAGACGTAAATGATCTGCGTTTTGTGCCAAGATAGTCTATTTTTCACCTTAGCGACTCTTTCCTCATTATCTTAAGCACACACAGTTAAATTTAGAATTAACATATAGGATTAAAAGGAAAATGCTAACGTCAAACTGTTCCCCACTTAACCACTTGTCATAATCGTATTACCCAGGAAATGTTCCTTTCAGTTCAGAAGTTGGGAGGTAAAGGTAATGAGTTCAAAGTTGGCCTAATATTACAATAGCGCAATATTTTAACAGATACACACTGTAGGATTATCATGCTTCACAATGTGTTCTTTCAGTATCCTGAAATAGGTCTCAAAATGTTGATGTCTAAAAATAACAAATTTCTTAAAAATATAATTTTAATATTTTCTTATTAAGTTTTTAGATCTGAGAAACATGTATAGAGAAAATGAGATAAAACATAAATGAAGAGCTCAATGACATATCAGAAATCAAACACCAGTATAACTACCACTTAGTCAAAACTTAGAACATAGCATCCAAGATGTTGTGCTCCCCCATTCCTACCACCTCCCTTCTACACTCTAATTTAACTAGACATTTATGGCAATAGCTTCCTGGGTTTTCTTTAGTTTTTTATCTAATTATGCATCCATAAACACTGTAATTTAGTCTTGCTGATTTTCCAATTTCATTCTTTCATGTTTGGCTTCTTTTGCTCACTCAAAGTGGTATGTTTATGCATGCAGTTGCATACATTCATTGTTTTTGAAGTATTCTATTGGTTGATTATGCTAAATTATTTTTCCATTCTTCCACTGAAGCAAATCCGGGTTATTCTCAAACTGAGGCTCTTACCAAATGAATAAATACTTGAGTACATGTCGCTTGGTGGATATGTGCAGCATTTCTATTAGGCATCTAACTGGAAGTGGAATTGTTTGGTTATGGAGTATATGTATGTTCCAACTAGGTAATGACAAACTATTGATTATACAAATTTCCACTCTTACTATGATGGGTGAGAGTTCCAATTGCTCCACATCCTCATCAACACTTGGTATTATCAGTCTTTTTTAATTGTAGCCATTATTGAGTGAGGATAGTCTTATCTCACCAGAACTTGAATTTGTAATTTCCTGAGTAATAACGAGACTGAATGACATTATTATTTTTATTGACTGTTGGGATATTCTTTCTCCAGGAATGTTCAAGTAACTTGTCCATTTTTCCCCTAGGTTGTCTTTTCCTTCTTGCTTCTTTTCAGGAGTTCATTATATGGTTTGGATATGAGCCCTTCATCAATCATATATGTTGCAAATATTTTCATTCACACTATGTTGAATTTTCACACCCTCCATGGTCTTTTTTTTTTTTTTTTTCCTTTTTCTCCCCAAAGCCCCCCGGTACATAGTTGTGTATTCTTCGTTGTGGGTTCTTCTAGTTGTGGCATGTGGGACGCTGCCTCAGCATGGTCTGATGAGCAGTGCCATGTCCGCGCCCAGGATTCGAACTAACGAAACACTGGGCCACCTGCAGCGGAGCGCGCGAACTTAACCACTCAGCCACGGGGCCAGCCCCTCCCTCCATGGTCTTTTGATGAACAGAATTTCTTAATATTCTTAATTTTAATGTGGTCCAATCTATGGATTATTTTACCAGTGTTTTAGGAATTCTACTTTAAAAGTATTTTTCATTTGAGTTTGTGAAGATATTCTCCTCTGTTTGATTCCAAAAAGTATATTATTTTTCTCTCACATTTTAAATCTATAACCTATCTGTAGTTAATATTACTAGTGCTTATATATTCGAGGTTGGGTCAATTTACTTTTTGTTCCCTAAGATTATCTAGTTGACTCAGCACTATTTGTTAAAGAGACTGACTATTCTCCAGTGCTCTCCAGTACCATCTTTGCTGTAAAACAAATATCTGTAAGAGTGTGTATATTTCTTTCAATGGCCAAGGATCCAATCCTGTGCTAATGCTACAGTGTCTTAAATAGTTTAGCTTTATAATATGTCTAAATATCTAGTAAGGCATGTCTTTTTAGCTTGTTCTCCAAGAATGAATTGGCTAATTCATATGAGTTTTTCTGTTTTCATTTCCATATAACTTTCAGAATCAGCTTTTTCAGTTTCATATCTTTACTCTTTTCATTTATCTTTATTCAATACTGCATTTCTAATCTTCTATCTGGGAACAGTTTCCTTTTGCATGAAGTATATTTTTGACTATGTCTGTATTTCCCCTGGTGAAGACCTGCTTTCCAATTTGGTTTATATAAAATATTTTTATTTTGCATTAACTCTTGAAGAATATTTTCACTAAGAATAGAATTTTAAGTAGACAATTATTTCCACTGGTACTTTAAATGTATTATTCTATTTTTTTCTGGCTTTCATAATTTCTGTTGAGCTATTAGCTGTAACTTACACCGTAACCTCTGAAAATAACCTGTTTCTTTCTAAGTGCAGTCTTCTTTTTTATTTCTCCTCTTATGTTTAGTAGAAATTCTTGACTCTATGGTATGATGTCTTTTATTATTTTTGAAAGTTCTCAGCCCTTATATCTTCAAATTTTGCATCTGTTCAATTTTCTCTCCTCACTTCTTCTGAGACTCCAATTAAACATAAGAATCCTCTATGTTCTCATCCAGGCTTTTGTCTATGTTTTTTTTCCCTGAATATTTTCTTCTGACCTTTTTCCCATTAATTAATTATTTTTTCAGGTATGTCTAATCTGCAGTTATTCACATCTAATTAGACAATAATGTTTGTAGTCTAATGTGCTGCGTGGGCCTACAATTTTTGGACACTGCGTCTATCAAAAGGAGGATTCTTATTCTCCTATCGAATTTGAGGTTGCCTTAGTGATTCACTTCTAGTGAATAGAATGCAATAGAAGTGACACTGTATGACCTCTGATTCTGGGTCATGAAAGCCAGCTTCCACCTGACCCCCTCTTTCTTGAGACGCTTGCTCTTGGAACCCAGCTATCATGCTTTGAGGAAGCACAGGCCACATTGAGGAGGCTACATATAAGTGTCCAGCTTACTTCCCAGGGCAGATCTAGATAAGATGACATCAACTTCCAGAGATGCGAGTAGGGAAGCTTTTGAGCCAATTCCATCCCCAGCCTCCATTTGACTGCAAACACATGAGAGAACTGAAGGAGCAAGAGCTGCTTAGCTGAAGCCAGTCAACTCTGCACATTTTGAGAGATGGTGATGATGATAGTAATATTAAGAATACTGATAATGATTTTCATTGTTTTACGCCACTGTTTCAGATAGTAGAAAGGTTACTGGAACATTGTATTTATAGGCTCGGAAATTCTCTCATTTTAAAAAACAGTTTCCAGTTTTTTGACTAAATTCTCAATCTTGTCATTTATCTCTTTAAATACTGAGTGCATTTACCTTGAAGTCTGTATATAACTCCAGGATTTGGTGTCTCTTTGACTTTGTTTTTATTGTCTCTTGTTTCTTCTAGTTCTTCTTGTTGTCTTATCTCGCTGTGTTCTGATTATTTTTTATTGTGCAATAGACTTTTTATTAAAATAATTTGAGGCCTAAAATGCATATTATCTTCCTTCTGAGACAATTTATGTTTGCCTTCTTCAAGATCCTGCCTTTGTAAATTCTGCACTTTGAATTAGAATTGCTGACAGAATGACTCAGGAGCTGAAGGACATCTTGGTAAATTATAGCATCAAAACTTTAACTTCAGGCTAAAATAAAGACGGTTACTTCAATCTTTTGAGAAATAAATGTAATATAAATTAAGATTTAATTATTTGCAATTAAAAATCATAGTACTTTGAAAATCCATTAGTCCTATATTTAATTTATATGTACATATAACTGATTCTGAGACAAATGAGTTACAGCAACAGCTTTCCAGGGCTTCGTTAGTAGGAGAGGCAATAAATAAATAAGTAAAAGTAAAAAACAATCTAAGATAATAAGCACTGTAATAGAAGTAGTATGCTGTGCAGGGAGAGTGCTGGAATGTGCTAGAGAAGGCTTGGGTCACAAGACTGGGTTGACTATTGAAGGGGTCACCTGTATAAAGGTGGGGGTAAGGGAAAAACAAAGAGCACATCTAGAGCAATCTGTCTATCAAGATCACCATAACACTATAACATCTTGGGAAACCACTAGCAATTATTGTGCTTAATAATATAAGTCAGGTAATAAAGTATATATAAACACCATCAACCCAAATTAAATCATGGTTCCATGCTTAATCTCTAAAGCCTGTTTTGTGGATGAGAATTAATGCTAATGTAAACCACTCATCAACCACATGGGATCTAGGACTTTTAGGTATTGCTTACTTTTTGCTTTCAATAATTTAATTGTATTCTTCCCTCTTCTAAGATTCTAGAATCATTAAGATCAAGAATATATTAAACCATGATTTTGGACTCCCAATGTCTTAGCCATTTAGATTTTGAGAAGACTCCAGTTTTCTTTTTTTCTCAGAGTCTAATATATTTATATATCAATTTGGATGGTCCTCCTGGTTCTCTTTTCCAGTACTCATCCAGGTCAATGCTGTCTTTGGTACCATTAAAAAATTAGGGGCAAATAGAGAATTAGCAGACTGGATATGAAGTAGATACTTATAGTGAATAATATTGGGCTCATCTGAATAGTAGAATTCATGACTAGTAGAAAAACTCCAGGCAAGTTCTCCTCTATTTATGAAAAGTAAAGCTATTAACACAACAGAAAGTGATTACTCACTCTTTTGATGGGTGTGGCATAAAACATGCTTCCTTTTGAAAACTATATAGAGGCCTCATCTTAATTTCTCTAACAATTTTACTACCTTGTTATTTCCAAACCTTGCCTCATAGTTCCTTTCTTGATAAAATGTGCTCTATTGTTACTTGCAACTCACACAAGAGTTTCTGCTTTCTGGATGGAGGATTGAACGACTTGATGCTTCTTCTTGCTGCATGGAAACTGCCTGTTTCCCTCAGCTTTCAATCAGCCCCTGTGTGCTCCTACTCCAACTCTTTCCTCCCATCCCCCTCAAAAGAACTTCAAATGCACAAAGAGGCAAATCTACTCTTCAGTGTCTCCAAGCCTCAAGGTGGACACCGCAGATTCCTCTACCCTAATTCCCACCGGCTGTGATGAGGAATTCTGTCTGCCACATGAGGCTAGACAAGGCAACTTTCTATTGATTTTAAAGAGCATTGAAAGTGTTACATTTTTTAAAGAAGTACACTTATAAAACATATTATTGTATTAACTGTATCTTTTATTTTCTGTGTTCTGATGCTTTGACATCTAGGGCTTTCTTGACCTAGAGGGACTGCCCCTCCCAGGGTTAGCTGATTCCTAGAAGCAGTAAACAACTCACCTGCAAGCATGCTTTTCAAATGCAAAGCAACCAATCCAGAGCTCAGTGACCTCCTCTGGGTGACTAATCACCCCAGGACCAGATACCAGATAATGAGGGACAGCCCCATGCCCCAGAGCCTGCTGAGGCTATTCAAACCAGCCAGCCCTATCATTCCTCCTCACCAGTTCCACAGTAAAGGCTCTTGCCCACAGTTCCTCCCTCTGCCTCCTGACCCACTCCGTGCTCCCCCTCTTCGCCCCCTCCATGCTATGGCATGCCCCCTGCTCGTGGGAACTGTAACAACTATCTCTTCAATCATCTCCTGCTCTGATGGCCTTATCATACTTTAATAATAAAACCTATTAAAACAATTACCCATGTGCTTTAAGTAATTTTTGTTATTTATAAGCACCTATTATGTGCAACATGAAATATACTTCCCATTTTATCTATTGCTTTCACAAAATACTTTTTATTCTCAAAGCTTAAGTTTTACTCACAGACAACTATCTTTTGAAATGGGGCTTAAGGAATACTTTTGCATATTAATCTTTGTATCACAAAAGTTTTTTGTCATGCGATATTACATTGTATAGAGATTACTATTCAAAAATATGTCTACACTGGATTCCAGATATTTATGGGACAAAATGAGTCAGTCTGTCTGTGGTACAGAAAGAGTGAGAGAGAATTTTCCTTAAAACCAGAACTCAAGAGTTTATGGAAAGCAAGAAACTAAAATATGTTTAAAATTCTCAGCTGGTGAGCGGATAAAGGAGCTGTAGTATATTCATACCACAATAAAAAGAAATGAACTCCTATAAATGAAACACCATGGAAGAATCTAAGAGGCATTATGCTAAGTGAAAGTAGCCAGACATGCATTTAAATGACATTCTGGAAAAAAGCAAAACGATACAGATAGGATAGAAATCAGGATCAATGTTCCCCAGGGGCTGGGGGTGGGGTGGATGGTTTTGCTCACTTGGTATCCATTTGGAAATTAGAAACAATTCACAAATTATTGTTAGCAAAATATAGCAGAATTTAAAACACCATTCTAGGGCAGGAGTTATAAGTAACCAGAGGAAGACATTTTTGCCAATTTTGCAGAGATTCTGCTATCTAAAGCAACTTTGAGCAACTGAAGGCACAGTCTGAGAATTTTCTTTAAATGGCAGTAAGGGTCCTTAGCAACACAGAGACATTTTAAGGTAGACAAGTATAGGAAAAGAAGAGTGTGGATGTAGTTTAGACTCAGCAGAACCTGTACCAATAAGACAGAAGACAAAATAAAACCTTAGTTATTTTGGAGTAAGGTTTTCACCATTTCCATTGTGAGGAAGAAATAGAAACACCCATATTAGAACGTCATTGTGACACATTTATAGTTTATAATTTATAAGTATAATTAAAGTTAGTTGCATAGGAAAATGCCCCATAGTTCTCATCATATAGTGCCATCTCAGCTAAATGTTTCTAGTTAACTCCTCAAAGTGGGGCTTAAGAGAATAATATGGATTAAGTGGGCTTCAAGTAACGAATTCCCTCAAGATCCTGGTGGGTAGGAAAGAAGGCTTCCTCACGGAGGCACAGCTTCATCCAGGTGGGGTCTCGGTTACACTCTGCCTCCCCGGGAGAGAGAAATTCCTTTTCAGCCTGCTAAGCAAGGTTGCAAGAAACAGAATGAATCCCTTTGAATAGAGCTGGGATTTGGCTGCTGCAATGATGTTTCTAAAGCATTTCTTTCTTTTTCTTTTGATTAGACTTTATATTTACGAATAAATTAGTTAATTCCAGCAGAATTACTAATGGTTTTGTTTTCCAGCTCTCTGCTGAATGAACCAGTTTCTGCCAATTGTCTTAAGAGTCATACAATGAATGCGAACCAAGTAGCCTCAGAAATCACTGTGCACAGCAGAATAGGTTCAGGGTGGTAAGAGGAAGCACGTGGAAAGTCAATGGGGACTTTCAATGCCTCCATGGCCAATTCAGACCGTGATTTGACTTGTTTCAAATACAACCTCTTTCTAGAGCAACGGAGCATGAGTCTTTCAAATGTAACTTTAGAGAGAGCCCTTTATTGCAAAGACTGTAAAGTTGCAAGAATTCATTCATCTGCAAAGCCAAATGTCAAAAGTGGTGTTTCCCATCCCTCCTCAGGCCTGTGGTTAACAATGCACTTGACTGACAGTTCTGCCACCCAGAACCGGGTGGGAGAGGTCGGGGAACTGATGCTTCAGTTTGAAAAGTTGTCAGGTCATGCGCTACCTTGTTTAGCATGTGCGTGTAACACCTGGCACCTGATTTCTAATTTCTCTTTTAAAATAGAAAATGCTGGTATCCTTTAAGTTCAGATACTGCCTTAAAATTTTAAAAAAGACATTGATGGGCCTGATTAATAATAAGGGCAGCTCCCATTTACCCTGCTCACTGCAAGTCAAGCACTGTGAAAATTTCTTTCTATGTGTATCATCTCGTTTCATTCTAAAAACAACCCCCCGGCTTAGGCAAAATTAATCTCCAGTTTTCAGATGAGGAAACTGAAGTTCAAAGGGGTTAAATATCCTGTACAAGGGAATTTTAGCCCAGAATTGATCGCCTGCAATTTCATATACCAGTCTAAACCACTTCATTACATGACCTTAATGTGAGGTCATGTATAATGTCAGCGTGTCAAATTTGGTGAGATATAGAGGCTTTTTCATTCTAATCCTTTTTCCTAGGGAATGGGTTTTCTAAATTATATTTATGGCAATGAAAATAGCAAATAAAAATAAATATACAAAATGAGTTTCTAAGGCATGATTTGATTTATGCACTTACATATTATTCACATCAAATCCTTCTTGATTCATGTACTCTTGGAGTAATTCTGTGAGCCAATGAAAGCATAATTCAACTTACCTAAGTTCTTCATATATTGACAAATACACTCATCACATTTTGGAGAATGTCACTGCATACATAAAATATTTATCATATAAAAATATTGTTAAATATTTAATGATCAAGATGAATTGCCCTACAAAATTTCCTTCTCAGGTCTTTATTATCCAACTAAGGTAGTATATTGGTATTAATAAATATCTATTTGAAATATCCATTTTATTTACTATTTTTTCGTCTGACCCAGATATATTAGTAAAATTTATTTATATTTAGGGATTGCTCATTTATAAGGAACATTAAGGGACCATAATTTCTGTTCTGAATTTATTTCACTTCTTCCCTGTCAGCCATTTTTTATCAATTTGGGGGTGAGCCAACCCAAAGGATCAGATAGTCAGGAGGTTTTACTAAGTTATCAAATTTTACCACAATCAACAGGCACATCCAAGGCAGGAAGAGGTCTGGGACATCCAAGGAAGCTCCTCGGGACCTTCCTTCTGGCATTGGATGTGGACTTTCCATCCCAGGTACATTAGGTTTCCAAGTGAAGCATGTACACCCAGCAGGGAGCTCTGAGTTAGGAAATATCTTTACTTTATATCCCAACTATTAGGGAACTCTGCCTCATAAGTCCATAGGTTGTAGCTTTTTTCACCATAGGCAACCGTAAACTAGGAGCATCCCAAGAGCATTCCACAGTTAGGGAATCTCTCCCAGCAAATACCATTAGTCTATTTACCAGGAGGTCACTCAGCATGTTTACAAGATTAGACTGGATCACCTGCTTTCCTTCTCTCCTCCCGGAGGTCCCTTTAGGGTTACCCAGGAGAGAAATGGATCACAGACCAGTTTCTTTAACTCTCTCCTCCACAGTGGGATACATTGTTGAGTCTATAACTTATTTTTGTCGCTTTGCAGGGAGCACTGATAAAGTTTAGGGCCAAGATCGGGAGTTTAACTCCCATATGATCCAGGTAGCAATGTTTCATGGAGAGGTCCCGTGACACCAATGCAGGCCACCATCCTGGGAGTGAGTTTTACTGAATCCATATAGAAAGGTGGAGGAGAGGAAAAAGTAGATACATTTATACAAATGCAGCACCCCTATTGGGGAAATAATTCAACAGATACAAGAATGAGTAGGAATAGATACAGGTTATTGTGGGGCCCAAAACTTATAACATTGTGGAGGCCCTTTTACTTTAAGAAGAAGAGTAGAAAAATATTTTATATGTACAAGATGACAAAAATATCGATCACATATGTGAACAGGTTGCAAGGGCCCCTCTCGTACCATAGCTCATTAGCATCTCAGTAAAATCTACCTAAAGGTGAACATGACACTTGTCCCAAAAGAATTGCATTCAATAATATGAAGCTCTGGAAAACACATAAAACAAGTAGAAGAAATAATTATACCTTAAAAGATTTTTAGTCAGAAGTAAAACAGAAATGAAAATATACAAAAAATGCAGGAAATAAAATCAAACAAATTTGCATAGGATCTACTGCTGGCTGCTAATTATTAAACATCGTATCACTTATCTGGAGTTTTTAAATTGTCACAATAATACAAAAGTAAATATTATAACCTCTATCTTAAAAATATAGGAATTTAGGCATAAAACAGTTAGTAATTTGCCCCTAAGTTCCACATCTAGTAAGTGATGGTACAAAATTTTAGCTCATGTCCATCTTACTCCAATTCCCATGCCCAATCTACAGGCCCTGCTGCCTCCCCCAGTGTTAGCTTTCTTATTGTGTTCTAATGATGGCAGAAATAAACAATTTTTCTGACTTTTTATCTACCTATCTTCACAATTCTAAACCTTTTCTTCCTTGACTAAGCAAAAATATCTATGAATTTTGGATCCTATTATATTATAGACACAACAAGTTCTGTTTTTTATTTTTTTGTCATTCTTCCCCTAAACCAGGTTAATCATGTTAGAGATTGACTGTGATCTGGGCATCCTGAATATTCCCCAAATAGTAAGGACTCAGTGACCATTTGTGAAAGAGTACCTGTACATTTTACTTTAGGTAACCTGGCAGGCACAGTGTTTCCAAATTTCTAAATTATAGTTTTAATTTCAAGGTGAATCTGGTGTATTTTGAAAGCAATAGTTTTAAACATCTTTTCAATTTATGTAATTGAATCAGGGAAAGTACAATGCTATACTCAGCACTTCATTTATTGTGGATTTCTGGAGATGTGAGTTTCCTCTGCACATTTTTAGAAAGGTAATTGGCATGCTCAAGATTTTGGTAGAAAATATATATGTTTTTCTTCCCTTTACCTAGAAAAAACATTTTTTTAAATTTTGAATGAAGAGTTAAAAATTAGTCCCTTCCTGTTATGTTCTGAGTTGCAACTTGCATTCCTTCAAAATAAACGCAATAATGTTCATTGTCTTTTTTTAAAAAAGTGTTCCTACACTGATTTTTCTTCTTTTTTTTTGCTGAGGAAGATTTTCCCTGAGCTAACATGTGTGTCAATCTTTCCTCTCTTTTATATGTGAGTCGTTGCCACAGCATGGCTGACAAGTGGTGTAGGTCCATGCCTGGGATCCAAACCCCTGAACTCGGCCACCAAAGCCAAACATGTTGAATTTAACCACTACCCTGTGGGGCTGGTTCCTGAATTGATTCTTTTACATAAATATGATTTGGAAATTATATTTTTACAGAAATATGATATGTAATCATTTACATATAAAATACATGTTATAATTGTTGGTTATTTTGAGTTTTTCAGGATAACTTTAAAAAAAGTATCTAAAACTAACAGAAAACAGTCTACAGTATTAACAAAGGATTAAAAGTCAAGAAAACTGCTGCTTCTAGTACTTCTGACATGAAGTGATAGTCTATCTTTTCTACTTGACTTGAGATCAACCTTTACAAAATAGAATAAAATTGATATTTGGCAATATTGATGGATGATTAAAACACATCAAGTAATGGATGTGAAAGTAAACGTGATGCCTTTAGGAGTACTCTGACAAACGTCAAACGAAAATGGATTGTTCAGAATTTCAAGGAACAAATACATTTTTTTATTAAAGAATAGTGTAGGGGCCAGCCCCATTGCTGAGCAGCTAAAGTTCTGCATGCTCTGCTTTAGCAGACTGGGTTTGGGGGTTTGGATCTCAGGCATGGACCTGCTCCACTCATCAGCCATGCTGTGGAGGCATCCCACATACAGAATAAAGGAAGAGTGGCAGAGATGTTAGCTCAGGGCTAATCTTCCTCAGGGGGGAAAAAAAATACAGAGGAAGATTGGTAATGGATGTTAGCTCAGGGTGAATCTTCCTCACCAAAAGAAAAAAAAAGAAAAAGTATAGTCTAACAATAGAATATTCTCCATATCCAAAATTTGTAATCCAAATTGAGACTCTTTCTCAAAAAAAAAAAAAGATTCAGAGGATATACAAGCCCATTGATTAGTTTTTAATCAATATGAAAAAGAAAATATAGTAAAAATGTTTTCTCATTGCAACAAAAAAATGTAACTATGTGAATTGATGGGTGCTAACTAAATTTATTGTGATAATCATTTCACAATATATACATATATCAAATCATTATGTTGTAACCTTAAACCAATACAATGTTATATGTCAATTATATCTCAATAAAAATGGAAAAAAAAATCTTAACAAAAGGCTAGCAAACTGAATTCAATAGCACACTAAAAGGATCAGACAACATAACCAAGTTGGATACATTCCTGGGATGCAAGAATAGTTCAACATACCCAAATCAATAAATGTGACACATTACGGTAATAGAATAAAGGATAAAAATCACATAATCATCTAAATAGATGCATAAAAAGCATTTGACAAAACGTAACATCGTTTCATGATCAAGGCTCTCAGAAAATTAGATATAGAAGGAATGCATCTCAACATAATAAAGACCAGATATGACAAGTCCACAGCCAGCATCATTTTCCACAGTGAAAAGCAGAAAATTTTTCCTTTAAGATCAGGAATAAGACAACAGTGCCCACTCTCATCACTTCTATTTAACAATTCTGGAAGTACTAGCCAGAATAATTAGGCAAGAAAAATAATAAAAGGCATACAATAGACAATCCGAATAGGCCTATATCTATTAAAGCAATTGAATAACAAATAAATAAGCTTCCAAAACAGAAAGCATCAGGCCAAGACAGATTCATGAATGGATTCGAACAAATATTTAAAGAAAAAATTATACCAATTTTCTACAATCTCTTCCAGAGGATAGAAGCAGGGGGATATTTCCTAGATCATTATATAACACCAGCAGTACCCTAGAACTAAAACCAGACAGATATTTCAAGATAAGAAAATTACAGACTAATATCTTTCATAAACATAGATGTAAAAATCCTCTACAGAATATTAGCAAATCAAATCCAACAATTTATTAAAAGAATTATATGCCACATCCAACTGGGATTTATCCTAGCCAGGTAAGGCTGGGTCAATATTCAAAAATCAATTAATGTAATCTATCACGAAATCAGGCTAAAAAGGAAAAATCACATGATAATATCAATAGATGCAGAAAAAGCATTTGATAAAACCCAACACTCTTTCATGGTAAAAACTCTCAGTAAAGTAGGAATAGAGGGGAACTTCCTCAACTTGATACAGAATATCTATAAACTACCTACAGCTAGTGGTGAAAAACTCGAAGCTTTCTCACTGACATTAGGAACAATGCACTGGTTTGGTTCATACATAATACTGGAATTGCTAGCTAATGCAATAAGACATGAAAAGGAAATAAAGGGTATACATAGTGTTAAGTAAGGAAAGAATGAAACTATTTTTGTTTGTAGATGAAATGACTGTTTATGTAGAAAATCCAAAAGAACCAGACAAAAAAACCCTCCTGTAACTAATAAGCAATTATAGAAAGTTTTCAGGATACGAGATTAATGCACAAAAGTCAATTGCTTTCCTATATACCAGCAATAAATAAGTGGAATTTGAAATTAAAACACAATGCCATTTACATTAGCACCCAAAAATATTATATACTTAGGTATAAATCTAACAAAATATGTGTAAGATTTATATGAGGAAAAGTACAAAACTCTGATGAACAAAATCAAAGAATTAAATAAATGAAGAGCTATTCTATGTTCTTTGATAGCAAGACTCTATGTGTCAAGATGTCAGTTTTCAACTTGAATTATAGCTTCAATGCAATCTCAATCAAAATAGCAAGTTTTTTTGTGGATATCAACATCCATTATTATTATTTTTTTTGTGTGAGAAAGATGGGCCTTGAGCTAACATCTGTTGCCAATCTTTCTCTTTTTGCTTGAGGAAGATTGTTGCTGAGCTAACATATGTGGCAATCTTCCTCTGTTTTATGTAGGAAGCCACCACAATGTGGCTTGACAAATAGTGCTAGGTGCACGCCCAGGATCCAAACCTGTGAACCCCAGGCCATCGAAGCGGAGGATGTGAACTTAACCACTATGCCACCAGGCTGGCCCCCTCAACAAACTAATTTTAAATTTTATATGGAGAGGAAAAAGATTCAGACTAGCCTACACAATACTGAATGAGAAGAACAAAGTTGGAGGACAGATGTTACCTGATTTCAAGACTTATTATAAAGGTATAGTAATCAATATAGTGTAGTACTAGTGAGAGAATCAACAAATCAATGGAACAGAATAGACAGCCCAGAAATAGACCCATATAAATATAATCAACTGAACTTTGACAAATCAGGAAAGGCAATACAATGGAGCAAAAATAGTCTTTTCAACTAATTGTGCTGGAACAATTGGGCATCCTTATATAAAAAAGTGACTCTAGAGATAGACCTTACACCTCCCACAAAAATTAAATAAAAAGTGTATCACAGACCTAAATGTAAAATGCAATGCAAAACTCTAAAATGCATAGAAGATAACATAGAAAAATATCTAGAAGACTTTGGGTATGGGGATGGTTATTTAGACACACACCAAAAGTATGACTCATGAAAGAAATCATTGATGAGCGCTCTTCATTGAAATTAAAAAACTTCTGGTCTGTGAAATAGAATGTCAAGAAAATGAGCAGACAAGCCACAGACTGGGAAAACATATTTGTAAAAGATACATCTGATAAAGGACTGTTATCTAAGATATCCAAAGAACTTGTAAAACTCAACAAAAAGAAAACAAAAACCTATTTAAAAATGGGCCAAGGGGCCGGCCTGGTAGTGTAGTGGTTAAGTTTGTGTGCTCTACTTTTGTGGCCCGTGGTCTGCAGGTTTGGATCCTGGGCATGGACCTACTCATCACTCATCCAGCCATGCTATGGTGGTGTCCCACGTACAAAATAGAGGAAGATTGGCACAGATGTTAGCTCAGCAACAATTTTCCTTAAGCAAAAAGAGGAAGATTAGCAACAGATGTTAGCTCATGGCTGATCTTTCTCAGGAAAAAAAGAAAGAAAGAAAGAAAGAAAAATGAGTCAATAACTTTAACAGACACCTCAGCAAAGAAGATATAAAAACGTTAAATAAGCATATAAAAAGATGAGGTCATATGTCATCAGGGAAATGCAAATTAAAACAATGAGATACCACTAAACACCTGTTAAAATGGCCAAAACCTGGAACACTGACAAGAGCAAATGCTGACGAGGATGTGGAACAACAGGAACTCTCATTCATTACTCGTGGAAATGCAAAATGGTACAGCCACTTTTAAAGACAGTTTGGTCATTTCTTACAAAACTAAACTGCTCTTACCATATGACCCTGCAATCATGCTCCTTGGTATATATCCAAAGTAAGTGAAAAATTATGTCCTGCCCATGAATGTTTATAGCAGCTTTATTCATAATTGTCAAAATTTGGAAGCAACCAAGATGTCCTTCAGTATGTGAATGGATAAATATATTGGGTTTATTGACACAATGGAATATTATCAATATTAAAAAGAAATGAGCTACCAAGACATAAAAAGATAGAGAGGAACCTTAAATGCATAATACTAAGTGATAGAAACCAATCCGAAAAGACTACTTACTGTATATTTCCAACCATATGATATTCTGGACAAGGCAGAACTATGGAAACAGTATAAAGTTCAATGGTTTCTGGAGGGGGTTAGAATGAATAGGCTCAGCATAGATGATTTTAAGGGCAATGAACATACTCTGAATGATACCATAATGATGGACACATGTTACACATTTGTCCAAACTCATAGTATATACAACACTAAGAGAGCACCTGAGTGTAAACTATGGACTTTGGATGATTATGACCTGTCAAAGTAGATTCGTCAGTTGTCACAAATGTACCACTCTGGTTGGGGATATTGCTAACGGGGGAGGATAAGTATGAGTTAGGGCAGGGGACACATGGGAAATCTCTGTACCTCCCCTTCAGGTTTGCTATGAACCTAAAATTGCTCTAAAAAACCAGTATCTTTAACAAATAAATAGTTAAGATTGTAAATTTTCTTTTATGTGTACTGTACTACAATAAAAAATAACTGGAAAAAAAGGAAAAGGAATCTTTTTCTGAAAGTTTCTTTTCTTAGAGTTTTTTTCTTTAGAGAATTAAATTTAAATATAGGGCTCTGTGGGTTCCTATTTAAATGACGTCATAAACTCTGCTGTAGCGTTCTAAGAGACTAGATTTTTAAGGAGATCGCTTTACATGAAATTTTAAGAAGTTTTAGAAGGAAAGCTTGGAGAAAGTTTGACATTTTGGAGGGACTGGATTAGCATTTGTCAGGTAGAGAGGAAACAAAGAAAGCAAGAGAGATACCAAAGTAAATGATATTTAGTAAAAAGAAGGAAAGGGAGGGGGAGGAATAGGAGGGGAGGGGAGGGGGTGTGAAGGGGGAGGGGAGAGAAGGGAAGGGAGATATGCAAAAGTAACATTCTCTAAACACAGAAAAGTGTCGGCATAATCTCACACAGCGTAAAATGCAATTATGAAAAGATGACACTAGGAGAATGTTTCATTTCTGCCAAATTCACTCTCACTTTAGGAAACAGGCACATGTTTTGACTGTACCCAGAGACTAACACAGTTGTTTTTTAAATCATAGGCACTTTAGACAAAAAAGAAATGAAGTAATATGATGTCCTCATCTTTGTTAACTTTTCTTGTGATTTGCTATGCTGCTTTGTTCCCAGATTTTGTTGTAATATCATTCTGAACTGAGCTCTTTCATTACTATTAAGTGAAGAAAATACTTGACAGTGAAAATAATATCTGAGGTTTTTGTTCTCACTTCTCTGCCTCAAAAAGTGGCATAATTGCAGGTATTACCTACGCTCTCTCATTAGAGTAGAAACAGCGTGACTAAGAGATTTATTATTATTTTTTCTGCCTAACCTGTGTGATAAAGAGAATCTCAGAACTGGAGTCATGCTTCTGATCTTCCACACAACCCTGCTTGGCTTCCTCCAGAGGCGGGAGTCTGCTCCCCTTGGTGGTCACGCTCTACCTCATTCTGTGTCCTTTCACTCATCTCACAGACTCATAGCACACACCAGGCATGTAGCTGGAAAAACTTCTCCTCTTCAAGGATCCTAGGGCAGCGTGGACTATACTGGAGTGTGTTGGGCTTTGCAATCAGTGTACTCAGTGCTACAGTATAGAGATGAGATGTAAGTCAGTAAAGGAGTGCTGTCGTGCAGCACCTAAGTTAAGGATGCCTGAACAATTGTGCGTTTGTCTGTGTGTGTGTGATGTGAGTAGTGGGGTGCAGCAGGGGAGTCTTCCAGGTAGACAAGATGGCATGGACAGGAATGAAAATAAGGATCAAAAATATAAAATGACTGGAGGCAAGAAGGTACGTTAAGGCTTGGGGGAGACTTTAGAAATGCTCAGATATTTGGGGGACCTGAGAACACTGTAAATAGGAGCACACTAGAGAGAGGCTGCAGCCTTCTAGGAGAACTCTCACAATCCCCACATCCAGCCACTCTGAGTGTGGACCAGGAAAAGTAGAACTGGTGGGTGTTTGAAATGGGCAACGACATGAGCCTGAGCATTGCCTGGTCCACTCGTAGGATGCAGGGAGGCCCTGAGCCCTGTTGATTAGACACAGAAGATCTAAAGAGCAGAGGCCTGGGGTAGTTTGGATGTAGCCTCGGGTGATGAATCGAAAAGCAGAGGAAAATGGATACGGCCACAGGTTCCGCTGATGGGTATGAGAGAACCCTGCTTTGGTGAGAACTGGCCACCTTACTCTATTTCCCTGGTAGACATACTCACTTTCTTACACAACCATATCATACCTTCTCTTGCACCAAATATTGAACATCTTTTTCCTCTAGCCTCATGTCAGTTACTTCACTTCCTATTTTACCAAGAAAAGAGAAGCTAACAGAAGACAACCTGCACATGCCTCTAACACGACCTCCAAATGCCCACCTCCATTTATATGTCATTATACCTTCCATTATACTTTCTTCTTTTTTGTAATCTAGCCTGTCAACTTGTTCACTAATCCCATTTCCTCTCATCAACTCAAGGATATTGATTTAGGATGTTTCCCTCTTTCTTCTGCTTTATCATTTTTTCTCTGTATAGTATGACTCCTATCAGCATGCAAATGTTTTTTAATATCTCATCTTTTTTTAAAAACACTTTAACCTCATATTCTCTTCCAGCTACTTCTCTATTTCTCTGTTATCTTCACAACAAAATTTCTTGAGTCATCTGTCTTTGCTGACTCCAATTTCTCTCCTCCCAGTCTCTCTTGAACCCATTCCAATCTTTTGTCCTCACTACTCCACTGAAACAGCTCTTTTCAAGGCCATGAGTGACCTCTGATTTGCAAAGTCAACATGTCATTTCTCAAGCTTCATCTTACCCATTCTCTCTGTGGCATTTTTTTATTGAAGAATAGTTGACATAAAACATTATATTAATTTCAAGTGTACACATAGTGATTTGACATTTATGTATATTATGAAATGATCACAGCAAGTCTAGTTACCATGTCACCATACAAAGTTATTACATTTTATTGACTATGTTCTCTATGCTGTACATTACATCCCTGTGATCTATTTATTTTATAACTGTTTGTACCTCTCAATCCCCTTCACCTATTTTGCCCATACCCCCACCCTGTCCCCTCTGGCAACCACCAGTTTGTTCTTTGTATCTATGAGTTTGTTTCTGTTTGGTTTTGTTTCTTTGTTTTGTTTTTCAAATTCCACACATAAGTAAAATCATACGGTATTTGTCTTTCTCTCTCTGATTTACATCACTTAGCATAATACTCTCTAGGTCCATCCATGTTGTCAAAATGGCAAGATTTCATTCTTTTTCATGGCTGAGAAATATTCGATTGGATATATATACCACATTTTCTTTATCCAAACATCTATCAAAGGACACTTGGGTTGCTTCCATCTCTTGGTTATAGTAAATAATGCTGCAATGAACATAATGATGCACATAGCTCTTCAAACTAATATTTTCATTTTCTTCAGGTAAATACCCAGAAATGGAATTGCTGGATTGTATGGTAATTGTATTTTTAATTTTTTGAGGACTTTCCATACTATTTGCCATAGCAGTTGCACCAATTTACATTGCCAACAGTGGTATACAAGGGTTCCCTTTTCTCCACATCATCCCCAACACTTGTTATGTGTTGTCTTTTTGATAATAGTCATTCTGATGGGTGTGATTCTGACGGGTGTGAAGTGATATCTCATTGTGGCTTTGATATGCACTTCCGTGATGATTAGTGACGTTGAGCATCTTTTCACGTGTCTGTTGGTCATGTGTATGTCTTCTTTGGAAAAATGTCTACCAGATCCTCCGCCAATTTTTTAATTGGATTTTTTTTTTTTGATATTGTGTTGTACGACTCTCTGCAGCATTTAACATGGTTAACATTATTTACTTTGTGAAGCGCTTTTGCTGCAGGGGTAAGTAACGGATACTTGTGTCTCATGTTCTCTATCGTAGGCACTCCAGAAGTGAGGCATCCAGGTACATGGCTTTAAATGCAATCTAGATGATAGTGATTCTCAAATTTACATCTGTAATCCAAACCTCTGCTCCAATATCCAGATACATATATCTAGCCACCTTCTGAAATTCCACTTGGATGTCTATGAGGTATCTCAAACTTACCACATCAAAAAAAATTTCCTGATTTTCAACCCAGTCTTTCACCCTTTCAGTGTTCTATGTCATAACAAACATTTTTCTGGTTGCTTGGTCCGATTCTTGAAGTTATATTTGATTCATATAGTTTTCTCACATTCTGCAACTATTCAGACTCCGACTATAAATCTGGAAGTTTCTCCTCTTCTCCCCTACTAAACTTTTTTTTTGGTGAGGAAGAGTAGCCCTGAGCTAACATCTGTGCCCATTTTCCTGCATTTTATATGTGGGATGCTTGCTACAGCATGACCTAATAAGCAGTGCATAGGTCTGCACCTGGGATCCAAAGCTGCACACCCGGGGCTGCCAAAGCAGAGGACGTGAAATTAACCATGACACCACCAGGTTGGCCCCCTACCCTGCTAAACTTTTGATCTATCATCTCTTGCCTGGATTCCTGTAAGAGAATTCTTACTGCTTTCCTTGCTTTCATCCTTTCCTCCCTACAGTCTGGTTTCCATATAACATCTGGAGTAATCTCTTTTATAGTATAATTGAGACTGCTTCATGCTTGACCTAAATACCCTAATGGCTTCCCAATCCATTCAAAGCAAAACCCAAAGTTCTTAATATGACCCAAAAGATGCTACTTAGCATCTTTGCTAAGTGTGTGGCCCACAGCACTTGTCTGATGTCCCCTTCTAAATCTCCCTCCCTCACTCTCCTCTGGCCATACTTTCTGTCCCTTAACTATGCAAGTGCACTACTGCCCCTGGCCGGGCTTTTAGACCTGACACTCCCTCTGCCAAGAATGTTATTTCTCAAGTAACCACCTACAAAACTTCTTCCTTACTTCCTTTAGGTATCTACTGGAATATCACCTTATATAAGAGGCCCTGTTTGAACACTCCATCATATAGCACCCATCTACAGCATACCTATCCATTTACTATGTTATGCTTTTTTCCTCCATAACACTCAATGCCTGACGTATTATGTATGTTTATACTACTGTGCTTGTTTTGTTACTGTCCTCCCTAAATGGCCTATAAGCATCATGAAGGCAGGGACCTTTGTTCTCTGAGTTATCCCAAGAACTTAGAATAATGCCTGGCAAATAATACAAACTCAATAACTACTATATTTTGTCAAATATAAAACACCAAAGATTATAAGACTTACTTGATTTTATGTACTATAAGAAACATGCACCAGTTATGCTATCATACAAGGGTTCTTTTTAATCACTTAAAAATTTTTGTATATAATGAAGGACTCAGGCTCACTTGTCACGGATTATTGTGTGTTACTCTTATACACGCATAAAAAGAAAACATAAGTAAAGAAAGTTAGCTAAGGAATCGCTAAAACTTTTGGACGTACAGAGTCCAGCTCTTCTGAATCAACCCAGAGTTATCAATGACATTTTTCTTTTTTCACAAAATACTATTTCATTTGCCATCAGGAGTGTTAGTGGCATACATTTCTTCATTAAGGAGTATGCTGCTTTCCACTTTAAGATTTTCTTCTAAACCACTGACACCTATTCTAAAGATTTATGCTGGTTGGTGCATACTTTACCTACCAGAAGGTGTTTATAACAAATCTTTCTTTTCAAATGGTCCTTAACGGTTTCTTGACTAAAACATTTGAAGAGTTGCAATTAAACTGAAATAGAATTAAACTCAAGAAGTGAAGCACTAACCACACAGAATTCCAATTGAAGTGATGAAAACATGAGCATCTATGACCAAGGCTGTGTGCTTGCAGGCAATGGCAACTGCGTCCCCACCACCAGCTGGCAGCAGCTATTGGACAATGCTATTCAATATACAATGTCATAATAGTAACGAAATATATCCCAGTTCCAGAAATGTGACAATATGTACATCTTTTGAATAAACGAATCAGTAATTAATAAATGAATGGTTCAGTTGTTCTAACAAAGCCAGCCTGGAGTAGTCTCCTGTGAGATGTGAGTCACATTGGCTCATCGGTGGAGGTGGTGATCTGCCACCAGTCTGAGCAGATCAAACCAGAACTTCACAAGTCTCCACCGATTTTTATCCTCTTGATTCCAGCAATCATTCCTTGATTCAATGACTATTACTAAAGTTTAGGAACTTTCTGAAGGAGAATTTAAAAACCTAAAATGAAGGCCAAAACTGTCATTGAGATCCCTATAGACCAGTTAAATGAAAAGCAATTCACGCTAAAGTATGTGTGGGTTCAATAAAAGTGTATTGAACTTTAAAGTTAATGGAGCAAAAATTAAGATCAGAGCCTCCATTTCTTGATAAGAACAGTTTCCTAAGTCATTTAATTAATGCTTTATCCTAGGGGAAAAAATTAGTCCCAGTATTATAGTAGCAAGAGATTTACCAAATTAGACGTAGGAAAAAAAGGCTCTAAATTCCTAAAAGGCTTTGGATTAGCAATACTTCTTGGGAATTAAAGGAAGAGTCTATATAGACACATGATTTTTGAACATTAATCTATTCCTGATGGAAATTTTCAAGGAGGGCCTTCCCTATTCCCTATGCCATGTAATTAAAACTCAACTGAACATTAAGATTTAAATCTTTTTGTGACATCAAAAACTCGATTTAGTCTCTGGGACACTTTCAATCATTTATCAAATACTGTGGTAAGAACTAGAGAAATAGAGATGGCTAAAACATAATCCCTGCCCTTAATGAGCTCACAGAGTACTTAGAGGGACAGACAGAGCAATGATTACAATACAATGCAGGAATTGCAGCAAAAGAGATTTAGCGAGTGAGTACTGAAACCACAGAAGGGTTGCATACTAGGTATAGGATACGTTATACTGTGTAATTTAAAAAATAATAATAATGTGAACCTCAAATCTCAATGGCTTTGTCGCTGAGGACTAGTTTCCCCACGGAACTCAAGTGTGGGTTTGGAAGTATGTAATTGTTTTTCTAAATTCTTTTTTTTCCCTTTTGTTTTGTTAAGGAGATGCAATCATCAACCACCCTGAACCAGACCAGGCCTCACCAGAGAGCTACACCTATGTCCCTTGCCTTGCTTTTAATGCTAAGATCTCTCCAGCAGAAGCTTAGGCCTTATTACCATCACCTGCATGCTCATGTGGAAGCATGTTTTCCAACGGAACCTGAACAAGCGAATACCCTTCTCTCCTTTTGAATATTCATACCCCATCCAAAATAAATGTTTCTGCTTCCCTTTGTTTGGAGATGCTATGACTTTGGAAATGACTTCTTACAGTCTCCTATTTGCTACAAATGTACCTTACTTTGTGAGACCACTTACTCCTGGTGGAGAGTTTGATTTAACTCACCAGGAGGCGAACCCACTTTGGTTTTGATAACAGCTTAATACAGCAAAGGTTATTTCTCACTCAAGCTATGACTGATGTGGGTCTGGATTTAGAAACCTATGCTGCTGCAATCTTGCGGTTCAGACATCTCAACATTAGACCACTTTAGTCTCCACAGTAGGTGAAAGTCCTGGAAAATTCTCCAGTAGGCATGCTCTAGACTGAATTGTGTCGCCCCAAATTCATATGTTGAAGTCTCAACAACCAATGTGGCTGTGTTTGGACACAGGGCTTTACCAGAGGTAATTAAGATTAGTTGAGGTCATAAGGGTGGGCCTCTGATCCAATAGGAGTAGTGTCCTTATAAAAAGGGACACCAGAGAACTTGCTTCCTGTCTCTCCCTTCCACCACGTGAAGACACAGCGAGAAGGTGGCAGTCTGGAAGCCAGGAAGGAACGGATGAGCTGGTACCTGATCTTCGATTTTTCAGCTTCTAGGACTGGGAGGAATAAGTCCCTGTGGTTTAGGCCGCAGTCTGTGACATTTTGGTATGACAATCCAAGCTGGCTAATACAAGACATTTAAATATTTTGGCACATGCAAAGTGTGTTACTTTCATTAGTGGTCCATTGTCCAAACACTGTCTCAAGTGACCCCACCTTACTGCAGGAGTACAGGTAAATATAGGGGAGTAACTGAAATATGTGGTAAGCAAGACTGTCTCTGCCACAACCTTCTCTTCTGGTCAGCAAGGATCCTGTTTCTCCCGTCTTCTCACATACTCAGTCTTTCCCTAAGGGAGACAAACCAAAAAGCAATCCCTCTGGCCATTGACTCTAGTTCAGTCCAGAATCTGTGGGTGATGAGCAGCTGTGTCTACCTCAGCTTCAGATACGACTTCTCTTTGTTCCAAAAGAATGATCTAAACAGAATTTTTCTGCCTCTATCCACCCCAACCCAATAAGCAGTGGTTCAAGAGGAACTGGAAGCCTGCTGAAGCAAACACTCCCCTTCAAACAGCGAAGGAACAGCAGACACACTGCAGGCAGGACTGGCCCTGGTAATTCTGAAATGCTGTTTGCAGGGCAACAGTGACCCTTGACCCTCATTCTGCTCTTTGAGAGAAGCTGGCTTATCCTTCCTTCTCCTTGGCTCTGTCTTCTGCCCCCTTGGAGGATTTTCCTTTACCGTTATCCTCCTTGGCCATATGTGAATGGGACATTGGGAAAATATTCCCTCTGAGGCTCTGCACGTTTCTCAGCTGACTTTCCGCCCTCCAAAGTTTATGTGAGAGATCTGATTATTAGCAAGTGACAAATAAAAATGGCAAGCAATAGGATATATTGGAGAATATGAGGAAGGCATTTGGTATAAACCTAATTCGGCCTGACCTTGTCTTTCCAAAAGGGCCTGACCTTGGCTGTTGAGCATTCACTGTATATCTGCTTTAGATATTCCCTATGGCAAGAACAAAGGCCCTTGAGATAAAGGTGCAACTTCCCTCCCCCTCCCAACATTGGCGTCTCCTTAAGGATTAAGCATCTTTCCTTAGGCTAGAAACTGATTGCTGCGCTCACCTGTGACCGCCCAGCTCAAGACAACAGACTTGCCTCCTGCTACACCCTCCGAGATAGCAGACCCACTACCTGCTGTGTCCATCAAGTGCTGTGCCTACAGGGCAATCTTGTGACTATTGTGGGAGGGACATTTCAATCATATGTGGAACACCCTGTTTGGGGGTATATAACCACTCTGTGCACCCCACTTCTTCAGTGCCCTTTCTTCCTTTGGGAAGAAAGGTCCCAGGCCATGGTCCTCAGATTTCAGCTCAGAATAAACTCACCCAAATTTTCATTTATAGATTGATTATGGATTATTTTCGTTGACACAAGTCTTAAAAAATAAACATTTTTGGCTTAGGGTTTTTTTTTACCCCTGTAAAAGTTTGTCAAAACATTACTAGGTTGCTTGTATATTTAATTTCAGTTGATCATACGTAGCAAAGGCAATATCCACCATTTTTGGAGTGCTTTTTAAGACATACTTCTTGAATTTGCTATATTTTGTTTCCTCTTCCCCAAAACTATCTCTTTTGATTTAAAGATGCTACTTTGACTTCATCAAGTTCTGTAAGAGCACCACTCACCGAATCAATTCTTTACGCTCGGCCATTTTTATCTAATTAAAAGATTATACTAGATACCATACACTAAAGCAGCTTTTTACCTTGACACACTTTAATCAACTGAGAGGTTTTGGCAAAAGTGTGGAGAAACACACTCAATATGATCTTTTTCCTGAGCTGTTTTAACTTGCTTTTCTCACTTAAAGACTTTCTTAATTTTATCTCCTATTCTTTGGTGACTCAACATAATTATCTTTTCCAATTTTGCAAGGTTTTGAATTTTTCAAATCCCTTTCATTTTTGCTCGTAAGTTCTCAATTTTTTCCTGAGACCCTGTCTTTGTAGTACCTTGCCAGCCAACAAACACTATTAACGTTTTGTTTTCTAACTTCTTCCTCTAGACGTTGTTAGGAAATACAATTTAAAACAAAATCTTCTCCCAATCCAAAAATCCTCTCTGCAAAGGTAGGAAAGAAAGAAAACACTCATCATTTTATACATTTTAAACCAGAATGCGATACACATCACAGGCAATCCATTAAGACATTGCAAAGAGAGAAAGACATCTCATCCTTTTTATAGTCAAGCAGATATAACCCAATGCCTCTCAAGATAAACAATAACTAGTCTCAAATAAGAGGATCTGGATTCACCTGGTAATTGGAGTGACCATCTCTGTTAGCTAATTTGCTTTATCCAGAGGAAAAGCAACCTTCTCATATCTTTATGACAGGAGGTAGTTTTGCAGTTTGGAGCAGTGTCCAGCGCAGTTGGCGCCTATCCTCCCACAGTAACTGGAAGTCAGCAGTGCTCTCTCCTTTGATGTTTACATTTCAAAGAGGTGGTTCCTGACTCCTTGAGAAAGGCATTCCTGGTTCTTAAAGCTGACAAAAGATCTGTTTAGTTTTCAAAAGTATTTATATACATTTCAGAGAGGGGAAAGTACTTACAATTTTAAGTTTTCTAAAGTAAATGTTCTAAGAAAAAGGGAGGGGAGAGCAATCTTTGCCCCATTTTCAAAAGAGAGAATTAAGCCTCTTAATTTTAATTTGTATTTGTACTTCATTCTAGAAGTTCATGACACATGCCATTGGCCTACCAAGTTATCATAAGTTCTACCCAGAGGCAAGAGTTTCACCAACATCTCACACTGCACATCATTTCCCAGCTTCCTTATCACTTTTCTGTATTCTGTGGGGGGTCAGAGTTTGCTGCCCCAAAATGTGTCTCTTTAGCTTGATTATTTTGAAGAACAAAAGACTCAGAAAAAAACTTTGACCTTCCCCTTAACTGCCTAAAAGAATTTAAGATAGAAGGCCTGTCCTAGGAAGGAACTATCACCATAGATAACTCTAGGTGTGGTAGACAGGAAGGCACCTAGCAAGGCCCATTTTATCAAAGTTCTCTCTCAGGTCATATTGTCTATAGATGGCCCAGAAAGCATTTGTTTACCAAACATTTGCTATTCCATCTCCATCTGAATTGCCTTCCTCCCCTCTGAAGTCCCAAACCACTACTCCTAACATCCTCCATTGTCTTTAGCTGAAGATTAAGGTGGTGGCTTTGTCATTTTGGCGAGTTACTCAGTTTTCCTCAGTTTCTCCCATGTATACATGTCATTAAATTTGTTTGATTTTCTCCTGTTATTCTGTCTCATGTCAATTTAATAAACCAGCCAGAAGAACCTAGAGGGTAGATGAATAATTTTTCTTCCCCTACAATCCTTTGTCTAACCACTACTTCAGTGCTACATATTTTAGGGCCATTTATTTATTACTGCAGCACTCCTGCTATCAATTTCTATCAGGATCAAATAGACTTATTCTTAAATAATAAACAAAATCTCAGTGGTTTAATGAAATAGGAATTTCTCACTCATGCTAGTTCACTTTGGTTCTGGGCAAGTATCCTGAGCAACCAGGACAACACTTGCATAAAAATAAATGCATTAGCTCAGGCATACATCACTTCTGTTCATAGCCCTTTGCTGGAACTAGTCAGATGGTTCCCCAGACTGCACTGGGTGTTGGGAAATGTCAGGGAGCATGAGATATTTGGAAAGCAGCACTGTGTAGGCAAAAGGGCATTAAATCCAATTTTAGGGACTTAGGAAAGATTTACTGAAGGAAATGGTCTGCAAGTGGAATCATAAAAGATGAGTTGGGATTATTCAAGCTAAAGTGGGAGGGTGGGGGGAGGTGGCAGGACATTCAGGATGGATGGACAGCATGGGCAAAGCGTAGATGTTCTTTATTAGTTGCTTTTGCTGCTGAAGTTGAGAGTGAGAAGCAGGAAGTAGGCAGAGAGTTTGCTGGAAAGGCAGATAAAACTCAGAACCAGAAGCGGTTTTTAGGCCATGCCAAAAAACTTGGTCTTTGTCTTACAGGCAGTAGGGAGTTGCTTTTAATGTAGAAAAGTAAACATAGATTTAAATTTTAGATATATCTATCTAGTGACGTTGTGGGATATCTCATAATGGATCCTTTAACTAGGTTAAGAATTTCAAATAAGTAGAGTAGCCAGAAGTCTTAGTCCATTTGGGCCGCTATAACAAAATGCTGCAGACTGGTGGCTTATAAACAACAGAAATTTATTTCTCACCGTTCTAGAGGCGAGGAAGTGCAAGATCATGGCTCTGGCAGATCTGGTGTCTGCTGAGAGTTTCCGGGGTCACAGATGCCATCTTGTTGCGTGTGTTTTCACATAATAGAAGGGGCTAGGGAGCTCTCTGGTGTCTCTTTTATAAGGGCATTAATTTCATTTATGAGAGCTCCAGGCTCATGACCTAATCACCTCTCAATTGTCCCACCAACTAATATCATCACCTTGGGGGTTAGGATTCGACATATGAATTTTGGGGGGGCACAAACATTCAGATCACAGCACTAGGTCATTCTTTCCTGAGCAATCATGGTGTGAAAAGACCTGGAAGAATGAACCAGACAACTCAGACTTGACTTCTGCATTTGCCAGTCACTTACTTTCCACGTGACCTCAGTTACACCTTATTAAACTTTGTGAGGATTTTCTCATCCATGAAAACTTGATAAAAATGTTTTCTGTGATGACCACCTTCAGTGCTGACATAAGGATCAAATGAAATAATGTGCTTCGAAAGTTATCAGATGTAACATATATATAAGAGATGGTTAATTCAGCAAACATCTATTTTTACATGCACAGCACTGTACGAGGCAACACAGGGAATCTAAAAGGATCCCTTGCTTTGAAGAAATCAACATTCTTCCACGAAAAGAGCTAAAACACCCAGGCATGATTTTGAAGTATCAGCTGCAGAATGTAATTACAAAATGGAGACTGTATTTTAACAAATATGCTGAGTGTAAACAAAGGGACCTTTTCTGGGGAAGTGGTCATCTGTGGAGGCGACATACACATCAGTGTTTTGTCACAATTTTAGACTGATTTATGAAACCTTTAAGAGGAATTTTCAAAGCGAGTTAATGTGCCACTCAAGATCAGTCTTATGACTTTGGGGTCATTTCGTTTAATTGTGGTGATAACCACACACATAAGCCTCATAACACTATGACGCTAGAAATCCACCCACGAACACTAAGGAATGAGGGGCGAAAATTAAATAGGCAGAGTCCTGTCAAAATCCCACACAAATAAAAATATTTTAGTCCTTAGTCAAATGGGTAAACTTACCACTGACTCAAATGTTAATTTTTTTGCATTTTTTTTGCAATAGTTTGCTATTTTAAGAAAATGTACACTCAAGTCTTCTACTTTTGTTAGACAAATGTTAAATCTCCCACAACAAAAATCTAGCAAGAGAAAAGTAGCATTACAGCTGCTTTTGCATTTGCAAGATTAGTTTTTTCCTGGTATTGAATCAATTCTAGATAAAAATTATGAATTCACCTTACCTTTAGCTGTCACAGACACACAGTATATTATATACATGTGGTCATGCTAGTAATTAATTCATGATGTGCATTTTAAGCTAGAACTATAATTTCACTAAACCTAAAAAATTTAGAATTATCTAAGTATTTTTAAGCAACAGCAAAACGGTAGAGAAAAAAATACTTTCCATGTGGTGAAGAAAATTGAAATTTTCAAAATCAGCCATTTCAAAACATTTTTTTGGGACTTCCCTTTAATTTTTTATTTGCTGTGATTTTTACCATCTTATTATAGCCTCTTGATCATTTTTTTTTAAATTATAAATTTAATAAATTAAATAATTTCAATTATCATAAATAAAACAAGTCAAAAGAGGTTTAAAAAGGGTTAAAAGGGACAAAAAGCTAATATTTTTTATGCACTGAATACATTCCAAACATTTGCCTAATTCTCACATACATCACAAAAGGCATTTTGTCACAAAATAGATATTTTGGTCCTTATTTTCACAAACGAAGGACATAAGACACAAGAATGAAAATCAATTTGGCCAAACACATAGAAGAAAACCAGTATTTCAATCCAAGTCTAATAAGTGCGGCAAAAACACATGTCCTTCCATTATAACATAACTCAGCTAACACATCTTAGGCTTCATGTTGCAAGTCGAAAAATAAATATTTGTGTGGTGGAGGGAAATTGTTTCAGCAGCAATTACTAATAAGTGATAGAAATTTATCATATCATTTGGCACAAGGTATTAGAGTATGAGAAACAATATGACTATAAAATGTAGGTCAAAAATATATTCCAACACTTCTAGACACTAGATTTCTTTTATTCCCCAGTTTTATTGAGGTGTAATAGACAAGTTCAAATTGTATACATTTAAGGTATTCAGTGTAACTTTTTTTTATTAAGACCATTTTTTAGTAGTTTTTAGTTTCTCAGAGAAATGGCAGGAAAGGTACAGAGATTTCCCAGCTACTCCGCTCCCCTACCCAGAACAGTCTACTGCATTATAACATCCCCACCAGAGTGGCCCATTTGTTGCCTTATTCCATTCTTTCAGATGTATACCCATAAGGAGAATTGCTGGATCATACGGGAATCTTATTTTAGTATTTTTGAAGAACTACCATACTGTTTTCCACAGGGGCTCTACAATTTTACATTCCCATCAACAGGGCAAAAAAGTTCCAGTTTCTCCACATCCTCGCCAACATTTATTATTTTGTGTTTTTTTGATAGTAGCTCTCCTGATGCATGTGAGGTGGCATCTCATTGTAGCTTTGATTTGCATTTCTTTAAAAATGAGTGATGTTAAGCATGCTATCATGTGCTTATTGGACATTGTATATCTTCTTTGGAGAAATGTCTACTTGAGTCCTTTGCTCATTTTTTAATTGGGTTTGTTTGTTGTTAATTTTTCAAAGTTCTCTATACATTCTGGATATTAATCCCTTATCAGATATATGATTTGTAAACATTTTCTTCCACTCTGTGAGTTACCTTTTCACTCTGTTGATACTGTCTTTTATGCGCAAATTCTTTAAGTTTTCAGTAAGTCCAGTTTGTCTATTTTTTTCTTTTGTTGCCTGTGCCTTTCGTGTCATAGTCAAGAAATCATTGCTAAATCCAAAATTGTGAAGCTTTTGCCCTATCTTTTTTCTGAATTTTATAGCTTTAGGTGTTCCATTTAGGTCTTTGATCCATTATGAGTTGATCTTTGTGCTATATAGTGACAGGTAAGGGGAGGACTTCATTCTTTTGCATGTGGAGAAATAGTCTTCCTAGCACCATTTGTTGAAAAGACTGTCCTTTCTCCACTGTACAGTCTTGGCACCTCTGTCAACAATCATTTGACTATATATGCAAAACTCTTTCCTTTTTTTTTTTTGGTGATTCGCCCTGAGCTAATATGCATTGTCAATTCTCCTTTTTTTCTTTTTTGGCTTGAGGAAGATTAGCCCTGAGCTAACATCTGTGCTATTCTTCCTCTATTTTGTATGTGGGATGCCTCCACCACAAGGCTGATGAGTGGAGTAGGTCTATGCTAGGGATCTGAACCCATGAACCAGGGATGCCAAGGTGGAGCACACAGAACTCCAACCACTCAGCCATGGGGCCGGCCCCAACATTTTACTTTTTTTAAATTTAAAATTTTCCATATGGCAGCATTCACTCTTTGTACTATACAGTTCTCTGGGTTTGGCAACTGTATAGAATTGCATATCCACCACCACAAGCAAGATAAAGAACAGTTCCATCATCCCCAAAAGTTCCTTTATGTTGTTACTTTGTAGTCAATCCCTCTCCACACCCTACCCTCTGTCAATCACTGGTCTCTTTTCTATCTTTTGTTCATGTAAATGATATCATAGAGCATGTTGTCTTGAATCTGGCTTCTCTCACTTAGAACAATGCACTCGTGATATATCGTTTTGTGTGTATCAGCTGTTGGCTCCTTTTATCGCTGAGTAGCACTCTATGGATTTATCAGTTTCTTTATCCATTCAGTGAAGGACATTTGGTTTGTCCAGTTTTTGGCAAAGATAAATAAAATGGCTATTAAAATTCATGTACAGATTTTGATACGAATATATATTTTTATTTTTCACGAGGAAATATCTGTAAGCTCGATTGCTTGGTCATATGTTAAGTGTATGTTTAAGTTTATTTTAAAAAATGCCAAAATTACTGTCCAAAATGGCTATACTATTTTGAATTCTCACCAACATTATATGAGAGTTTCATTTGCTGTGCATCCCTGTCAGCACTTGGTATTGTCAGATTTTTCTCTTTGATTTTAGCCATTATAATAGATATAGAGTTGTATCTCATTTTGGCTTTAATTTGCATTTCTATAATGACTGACATCATTTGATGTGATTATCAGTCAATCAAATATCTTTTTTGGTGAAGTGCCTGCTCAAATCTTTTGCCTGTTTTTCAAATTGGGTTGTATTTTTTCTTATTGTTGAGTTTTAAGGTTCTTTATATATTTTGGATACAACTGCTTTGTGAAAAATGTGACTTCCAAATATTTTCTCCAGATCTATGTCTTGTCTTTTTATTCCCTAAAAGTCTCTTTTGCAGAGGTAAGTTTTTAATTTTGATACAATCCAATTAATTTTGGGGGTATCGTGCTTTGGTATTACATTTAAGAACTCTCTGCCTTACCTTTGCTTTTAACTAATTGGTCATGCATTAAAAAGAGGAAGGATTTCTCTCTGCATTATTGATCAAAAAAGCTTCAGGGATAAATTAAGCCTACCTATGACAACACAGAAGCCTTGATTATAGCACATATAGCATTTGCTTCCATTAACCATCTTCCCAGAGGAACTGTATTGCAATATTTACATATTGTTTAATTGTTAAACAATTGTTAATAATCTATAACCAGATTTTTATCAGGCTTCTAAATAGAGACAATATTATCACAGTTAATAAGACATATGTTTTAGCACCAATTTTCTTATATTAAGCATTGTGCTGAATAAAGAGATTATATTTTGAATGATAATTTTATAAAAAAAGGATTTGGGGTTCACTTGAATTTTGTTGTGCAGGCACTTGCACTCATTCTGATTTTTGCTTACAATATTTATGTGCTTACATGAAGTGAAAATGCCACATCAGCAGTTAAAAAAGTAGTTTTGTCTTTCATAGAATAAAATTGCACATAATCACGAATCCTATGACAGCCCCTACAGGTCTGGATATCTTTTTTGACTTTTTGATAAAATGAGATTGCATAGCAAATTGGGTGTTTTTTACTCTTAAAGTTGTTATGGTAAAAATGCAATTGCTCTAAGCTGGCATGAGACTATGAATTCAACTCAACACCACGCCCACTGAGGACGATTCTCACTCAAGCTTCCTGGTCAGTTTTCTCCATCCATCCTCACACTCCGCATGAGCTCCTTGAGGCTTATGGAGCATGCTTATAATTCTAAGGATGTACGAGGTATGTCCCTCCAGAAAAGATCATCTAGATCCATTCTTATTGTTTGTTTCTATATTTTATTGGTACAGTAGAATTTAACAATGCATTTTGAAAAAAGCCTGTCAGCAAAAAAAAGAGTATTTCAACATATGCAATTTATTACTTTCTAGTATATGTAGTAATATAAATAAATGACTAAAAATTGCTACCAAATGATATGACCTGTGCAAAGAGTGACTCAAATAAAACCCAGAAAATGTAGATCTTCAGCTCAGTGTTTGCTAGTTTGACTAGCCAGGCGTCACCTGCCAATTTGTCCTTTAAATTGTCCCTTATCTCATCAGCCATGCCCTCCCCCTCCCCTGAACTCCCTCTCCCCTTCCCCAGTCCTGACCCACATAACACAATGTCCTGCTTTTAGTGCTCTGGATCAAGCATGGACAAAACCTTCTGCCCTTGGCTCCCTTTAACAAGAGTGAGATCATCAGGAATTTACAAATAGATGCACAGAAAAATGGTCAATATCCCAATTATTAAAGGGCAAAGAGTATCCAAAATTCAGAGAAGGAAACAAATAAAAATAAACAGTATGCACAAGGCCAAACCTTCAATCACAAAGATAAAGAAACAAATGGAAGAGAAAGAAAAAAATAAGATATCCACTCCTCTCTCAAAATAGAAACATCTTAAATCATCATTTTAATGCTTGTGGTTATGAGGTCAAGAAGAGCACTCTCCTTGCATCATTAGAGCATGTATGAATTGATATTACTTTCCTTGAAAGCAATTTGCTATATTGTGAAGAACCTTGAAGATGTTCACATCCTTTGACCCAGTAATTCTTCTTTAAAAAGGCTCCGTTAAGAAAATAATCAGAGGCTTGCACATCTTTTCACAGATGGTCAGTGTGGCTTTATTTATAAAAGCTCATTTTGGAAACATCTTAATGCTAAATTAACGATGACATAGCCATATGTTCAGATACCACATAACCATTAGAATCTTGTTTTTAAAGGACTCAGATTACTTCTCAATATAATATTAAGTGAAAATATATTGGAATAAAGTACAGCAAAATATTAAAAATCTTGATTTTTCTCAAGATGGAGAAATTATGAGTGACTTTAAGCTTTTCTTTGCAACTTCTCCCTCAAAAGTTTGTGTTAACTTTTCAATCAGACAATATAAGCTATTAAAAATCTCAATATTAAGGAAAAATGGAGATTTACAAAGAAAATGTAAAAAGTGCAAATCCTGCCCAGGTTATGAAAATAGATTTCTGACCTTATTGTACTCATCTAGGAATAAAGGCCTGGATGTAGCCTGCAGTTTCAAGACGCCCTATCTAGAGAATGCTTGGGGCTCTCTCTGCCTCCTTGGCTCCATTCCTTCCAGAGGAAGTGTTTTATTGTAAAGTTAACAAATGCTCATTGCCAAACATCCCAACAGTATGAAAGTACATAAAATAAGAATAAAAATCCCCTTCTACTTTCTTTCCCCACATTTTTTTTTCACATTAAAAACATTAGGGTATAATTTGGATACAATAATACCCCACAATATTTAGTAAAGAGTTCCATGGTTTTTGACAAATGTCAAAAAATAGAACATTTTTATCAACCCCCAAGTTCCTTTGTGCCCCTTTGAGGTTCATTCTTTACCAATCCCTAACCCCAAGGAACCATTGATTTGCTTTCTGTCACTATAGATTAGTTTTGCCTGTTGTAGAGTTTTCTACAAATGGAATCATACATATTGCTTAGAATAATGTTTCTGAGATTCAGCCATGTGTGTGTCATTGGTAGGTAGTATTGTTGTACAACTATATCATAATTTGCCTATCCAGTCACGTAGTGACTTCACCACAATTACCTTATAATGCCACAGATTCATTTTGAGCATGTGATAAATCACGACCCCAGTGTGAAGACTGATGCATTAAATATCTCTTATATGGAATTTCCAAACCTAAGTCTTGTCTTGGATGCATGAACAATATCACAAAGGGGTCATAGCATAATGACATTTATTTAGTTGGTTGAAGCTCATGTCTAAACCCATGTCTGTGAATAATGGCTATGAAGCAAGCATTCATTTCAGACATTTATGGATTCCAACCATACGCTGTGATCAAGAAACCAATGCATTTGCCCTGACAGACTAAGTTTAAAATCTGAGTTACACATTTCATAATTTATGAATTTGCCAACATTTCTTCAGTCGTTCTGAATTAATATTTATACTTAGCTAATGTTATTAATATAAACATCTGGATAACTTCTCAAACCTAAAAAGTAATATTTAAACAATTTTATGGAAAACTCCTTTCAATATTGTTTGCTTATAAAATAGTCACAAAAATAATGCCAGCAAGGACATGATGAATTTTATGGGAATCCTATTGCACCAAAAATATAGTAAGATACACCAAAAATACAGTACTGTAATAATATTGCAAAATATATTGCAGGATTAAAATAATTATAAAACTAGTTTGATGCCAGTGTAAGACACGGGAATTATTTTGAATGGGGTAATTAACCTGCCATAGCATTAACACAGTTTTATTCAGATTATCAACAAGAATTTGAAGAAATTATGTATTTTGTGATTCCTACCCTTTATAAAAACAATGGTCACCCTGGGCACCAGGGGACAGAAATTTTCCTTCAGGAGTCTGTCCCTCACCTCCCACCCCTGGTTGCTGCCCTTCGAGCTTACCTTCCTGACTCAAACGTGAACCACGTTGAGTCCCGCCCATATCTCCTCAGTGAGCTGAGAGGCCACATCACCAGTTTGACCTTGGCATTGTGGATATCCCAGAGATAGATATTCTCATGAGTGATCTGCATTGTGCATTCGCCATAAATATCCAGATTTGGTGTAGGCATCAGATACACATTGAATCGCTCTGTAAAGAAACAAAGAATGGAGAAAATTAAGTGAAAAGAGGTGTGACTCTTTATGGCAGCATTGTAATTTATTTGTATACCTTTCTATAGCCTTCAGAAAGCATTATCATGTCCCTTGGTGACATCAATATACACTGCAAAATGCTATCTTTTTCCATTTGGTGTATGAAATATTAATGAAAACATTTTCAATCATTAATTCATCCACTCATTCTACAACTTTTTGTTGCAAGCATTCTATGTGATGGGATGAAATGGTTAAATTGCACAGTGGAACCATCAGGGTGAAAAGCTAAGTGGGGTCTCTGCCCAAATGGTGCTCACTGTCTGCTCCTTTACACAATCTAAAGTGGATATCAGAGATACAATTCCTGAATGTCTTACTGAATTTAAGCAAGAATTTACTCAATCTGACCTTTGTGGTGTGCAGCATTCAACGCACACTGAGACTGACTCTTAAAACACACTATATTCATGGTCAAATTCAGCATGATAATTGCAGATCTTCACTACCGCCTTCTGCAGAACTTCAGACATTGTTTTGGTAAGCGAAACAAAAATATATAACTGCTTTCATCCCTGGATATTTTATTGTTGAAAATCTGACTATTAGGCAAGCATTCCAAACCTCTCTTTATAACGTCTGTGTATCTCAAAGGCTACCACAAAATTCTGCAGCCCTCGATCCCCATGTAAATGTATTACATGCACTTTATTTTGAAAAGAAAGTTAGCTCATAAGTTCCAGAAAGTAAAGAATTTTGTATGACCTATAAAGTGTCCTATAAAATATCACTACTTCCCATCACCATATTTTGATTTATAGGAAGTGATCAATAAATATTGGTTAACTGTATGAATGAAATAAATATATCCCCTGATGAATAAGGCCTGCGAGAATAGAAGAATTACAAAATAAATGAGTCCTGATAACTAAAAGTTTAAGAATTACTGGCAGATATATTTTTGTGAGTTTGAATTTAATTGTGAATAGTGCTTTAAAGGCAGTTGAATTAATTATTTTGGGGGCCATATTGGTATAGCTGCTGTTGGAAAAGGATTGATATATTTAGAAATGTGTTATCATCCACCATAATGCCATGATCTTAAACACTGTATGTTTGCGGGTACTGAGCTGGAATTGTCTGTATAATAAAAAGAATCTTTCCTATGACAGGTATTTTGTAAAGTACAGATATGCTGATGACAAAAAAGCCAATATTCAGATTCCAAATGGGTTAAATTTAACTTAAGCATGACAGCTTGAAATTTAGTAACTATGTGGACAATATTTATATTCAACTGTCTAGATATTTTTGGACCAAAATTAACATAATGATTCAATTTTCTACTTGCATTATAGACCCATGAAACTGATACATATATAGATTTCACATTCATTTTCTAAAGAAAAAAAGCAAAATGAGATAAATTCTATGAAGAAAGAACATTGCCCCATTAACTGTCTGCAATAAAAAAGCCCATATCTATATCTGTTTCTATATCTACCTATCTATACACATATTCCATAAACCTAAAACTCCATTGTGCAGGCAAGTAAAGTATCAAGTTTTAGCATTAAATTCATCACTCATATTCCCATCACAATTCCCACTCTAATGGGATTACAAGTAGTAAATTAAAGGGACATGATCTCATAGAAAAATACAAATGAAACTCGTACCCAACAGAGTGACTCAGAAATATAGATAACACCTGAATAGCAATCTTCTTTTCTTTGATCAAGACCCTTTTGATGAAGTTCAGCTTTTACATTTGCAACTAATAATACGTCAGTGGCATCTGTTGTGCAGAGGGAAAATATTATCATGATAAAAGTGGAAAGGAAAACACTTCTCTAAATTCTTTCCTTTCCATCAATTCCAGAGTCTGAAGATGGTAACTCAAGAGTAATTGCCAAAATGCCAAGAAATAACACTTCTTCCAAAACCCTGAAATTAATAAACATCATTAACCAATCTTACTGTTGCTTAAGGCTACATCGACCCTTGAAATTCACATCCATAGTTAGATATTTGGGAAAAAGAACATGTAAAAAACGAATCCTGACAGTGAGTATCCTTCAAATGAATGGTACATGAAACATTACATATAACCTACAGAGTACTACAGAAGACCCAGAAGAACCATTCCATTTTCACTGAAATGTCTGTGTGCTCTAATGGTAGCAGATAAAACCTGGTAATAATAAATAAGAAAGAATGATCATCTCAGTAGATGCAGAGAAAGCATTTGACAAGATATAGCATGCATTTATAATAAAAACTCTGAATAAAATGGGTATAGAAGGAAAGTGCCTCAACATAATAAAGGCCATATATGACAAACCCACAGCTAATATTATACTCAATGATGAAAACTAAAAGCTATCCTTTTAAGAACAGGAAGAAGACAAACATGCTCACTTTCTCCACTCTTATTTAACAGAGTATTGGAAGTCCTAGCCAGAGCAATCAGGCAAGAAAAATAAATAGAAGGGATCCAAATTGGAAAGGAAGAAGTAAAACTCACTGTTTGTGGATGACATGATTCTATACATAGAAAACCCTAAAGAATTCACTAAGAAACTATTAGAAATAACAAATGAATACAGTAAAGTTGCAGGATAAAAGAAATCAACATAGGGGCCAGCCTAGTGGCACAGTGGTTAAGTTCACACGTTCCACTTCAGTGGCCCGGGGTGTGCCGGTTCAGAACCTGGGTGTGGACATGTCACCACTTGGCAAGTCATACTGTGGTAGGCGTCCCACATATGAAGTAGAGGAAGATGGGCACAGATGTTAGCTAGGGCCAGTCTTCCTCAGCAAAAAGAGAAGGATTGGCAGGAGTTAGCTCAGGGCTAATCTTCCTTAAAAAGAAAAAAAAACAACATAAAAACTTAGTTGCATTTCTGTACACTAACAACAAAATAGCGGAAGAAGAAATTAAGAATACAATCTCATTTACAATAATGACAAAAAGAATAAAATACCTTGGAATAAATTTAACCAAAAAGGTGAAAGACCTGTTCACTGAAAACTATAAAACGTTGTTGAAAGAAATCAAAGAAGACACAAAGAAATGGAAAGATATGCTGCGCTCTTGGATTGGAAGAATTAACATAGTTAAAACGTCCATATTTCCTAAAGCAATCTACAGATTCAGTGCAATCCCTATGAAAGTCCCAATGACATTTTCACAGAAATAGAACAAAGAATCCTAAAATTTGTATGGAACAACAAAAGACCCCAAATAGCCAAAGGAATACTGAGAAAAAAGAACAAAGCTGGAGGTATCACACTCCCTGATTTAAAAATATACTACAAAGTTATGGTAATCAAAACAGCATGGTACTGGCACAAAAACAGACATATAGATCAATGGAACAGAATCAAGAGCCCAGAAATAAATCCACACATCTATGGACAGCTAATTTTCCACAAGGGAGCCAAGAACATACAATAGAGAAAGGAGAGTCTCTTCAGTAAATGGTGTTGGGAGGACTGGACAGCAAAAGAATGAAAGTAGAATAGCATCTTACAACATATACAAAAATTAACCCCAAAGGAATTAAAGACTTGAATGAAAGACCTGAAACCATAAAACTTCTAGAAGAAAACGTAAGCAGTATGCTCTCTGACATTGGTCTTAGCAGCATGTTTTTGAATACCATGTCTCACCAGGCAAGCAAAACAAAATAAATAATAAACAAATAGGACTATATCAAATTAAAAAGCTTCAGCACAGCAAAGGAAACTATGAACAAAATGAAGACAACCTAACAATTGGGAGAAGATATTTTCAAACCATATATCTGATAAGGAGTCAATTTACAAAATATATAATGAACTCATACAACTCAACAACAAAAAAACACAACCCAATCAAAAAATGGGCAGAGGATATGAACAGACATTTTTCCCAAGAAGATATACAGATGGCGAAGAGGCACATGACAAGATGTTCAACATCACTAATTATTAGGGAATGCAAATCAAAACTACAATGAAATCTCACCTCATACCCATAAGAATAGCTATTATTAAAAAGACAAGAAATAAGTGCTGGAGAAGATGGAGAGAAAAGGGAACTGTCATATACTGCTGGTGGGAATGTAAACTGGTGGAGCCACTATGGAAAACAGTATGGAGATTCCTCAAAAAATTAAGAATAGAACTACCATATGATCCAGCTATTCCACTGATGGGTATTTATCTAAAGAATACAAAAACATGAATGCAAAAAGATATTTGCACCCCTAAGTTCATTGCAGCATTATTCACAATAGCTAAGGCTTGGAAACAACCTCAGTGCCCATCAATGGATGAGTGGATAAAGAAGATGTGGTATACGTACACACTGGGATAATACTTCAGCTATAAAAAAAGATGAAAATTTGCCATTTGACCTCAAGGGTATTACACTAAGCGAAATAGAAATAAGTCAGCCAGATAAAGTCAAATACAGTACGATTTCACTGATAAGCAGAAGATAAAAACAATGACAGCAACAACAAACAAACAAACAAACACACAGATACAGAGATTAGATTGGTGGTTAGCAGAGGGAAGGGGGGAGGGAGGATGGTAATTGTCTTTTGGTGTGAACGTGATGTAGTCTGTACAGAAGTAAAGTGTATGTACACTTGAAATTTATATAATGTTATAAACAAATGTTACCTCAATTGAAAAAAATTAAGAAAAAAAGCGCATCAAGATAGAAATGAGCATGGCATTGTTCAGAGAACAGTCTTGGCAGATGGACTTCCAGTATAGAACCTCTCACACAGTTTTGCACTTGTTTGTCTTAATAAGCAATACATTTCTTATTACAAAATAAAAAAAGAAAGAGTACAATCGTCACAATGGACATTGGAGAAAGCAGGGAAATCATGAATAAGTGAATTTCATAAGATTCACATGATATAGAGTGATCGGATAATTTGTCCCAAAGGAGTCCTTCCAGGGCCAGCTCCAGGCAATAAAAAGCAGGGGACATAGTCTGTGATGTCCCTTCCCTCCTGCTTGCCTTCTACTGTCCCAGTCTTCACAACTTCGTTACCTAGCAACTCAAGTCAACCCTTTCTTGTTTTGGTTTAGAAGGCTCCCATCTTCCTTTTCATGCTATTTCTTGCATCTTATGAAAAGAATTATCCTAAGAAAATTTATTTTCAATTTTTAAATATTCAAAATCTAACTTCATCTATGGTTAATTTCCAGGGATTTGAGATTCAATTAAAATGTACACTTATTTAACCCAGCAGGAAACTAGGCACATAGAGATGAGGGCAGCAAGTCAGGTTATACAGTAAGTTATACTTCTTTGAATCCTATTATAATGGAAGGAAGATTTTTGAATTTGCTATGCATAAATTATTTTATGCCCTTAGTAATATAAAACACGTTAGTTTACTAAAATTTGTTATGGTTTCCACTGGAAAGACCATTTCAATATGGCATAGTTAAAATTGGCTCCACTAAAAGGACTTTTTAAAATGTTACCTTTGTGACATCAGGTAGGCATTTTAAATCACTCTCTAATCACATTGCTTTCTTATTTAAGAAACATTTGGGTTTTACTGCCTAGGGATCTGGTTTTCAAGCTTTAGCGAGTATTGAAATGACCTGGAAGGCTTGTTTCAACACCGATTGCTGGGCATCCTCTACCCTTATCCTTTCTGACACAGAAGGTCTGTGCTGGAGCCGGGTAATTTAAATTTCTGGTTGTTCCCAGGGAATGTTGGTGCTTCTGCTCTGGGGACCACATTTTGAAAGAACTGTTGATTTGTGAAACTCATTTTAGAATATTGCCAAGGAAGTCATGGCATTAGAGAAACCACGAGGAATGCTTTTGAAAAGTGATGCTATGTTCCAGTAGAACAAACCAGCACAATTTATTCAAAAGCGTTCTCTCATCTCTGCTCAAATAAATTAATCCCATCTCAATTGATTCATGACTGATTTTGCAAGAGACAGTTTTCACGCCAGATGGAACAAAAGAAGGGAGAGAAGCATGGAAAGAAAGGAAATGTCTGAAAGATAGTTTACAATTCACCAAGATATGTCCATTCCAACTATTCTCTTTTAAGATAATCAACAATAACAATAAAAATTATTAAGTAGCACTAAACAATACATTTCCAAAAGGACTGAAAAGAATTAGAAAAGAAACTAGTTGTCGAAACAATGATAATAATACCCTGAAACATGAATACAAATTCTACTAATATGAAGTCTTGTGAAGAAATACATTGTTTAAAATATTATGTAAAAACTATATTAGATTAAAATGTATTCATACATATAAACTATAGAATTCTGGAGTGAAAAAGAATCCTAAACACACTGCCTATGAAATCATATTTTGGCAAAATTTAGATTTGAGGAAGGGCTGATATATGAGAAAAGAATTTTATTTTAAATGGCCAAAAGCAATAACGAGGTGGAATATTTATTAAAGTAATTGTTCCATCCAGCAAAGATACTTATTATTATTGAATCTGCATTTACAAGGGCATTTTACTTGAGTGCTGGATTAAGAAGTCCAAAGGAACAGACCATGCCCCAAAAGGCCTGGGACACAGGGTTTAGGTCCCAACCACAAAAACAGTCTCCAGGGGCTACAAAACAAGGTTTTGGTCAAATTGGACTGGACAAGGTCTGGTGAGAAAGGGTAGTTACACTCGGGAGAAATGGTCCTGAGGGATAGGGAGACCCCAGGCGATGTGCAGGAGATTGAACGGGTCATCATCCCTGAGAAGGACAGAAACGTTCCTTTCTCAGCCAGGGAGGTTTTAAATAGATCTAGTTGAGGGAAGAAGCTAATCCAAGTATAGCAATTAGCTTGAGCCTGGCAGGTGGAGGTAGGTGGAGCATGTAGCTGCAGCAGGAAGCAGAGGATCAGAGATGAGGTTTCTGACATGAAGCAGAACAACATCTAGTGAGTAGAAGAAAATAAACAGAAAACAAAAGGATGATGAGCTCTCCAGCCAGTTCATTGCTAATTTCCATCTTGTAACAAGACAGATGGAAAACTGGTTTTAAGGGAGAACCAGGCTGAAAAACAGACATATCTGCTCAGCTAAGTTTCCCTTATAACAAATCAAAATTTTTCTTTGAACAGGCTTTTGGAATTTATGTATTAAATAATTTTGTGTATCTAGAACATAGTGAACATTCAGTGCATTGTGATTGCATAATATAAAATGCATCTTTTGTATATTAGTTGCTTAGTTAGAAGAAATTTGAGAAACGTCTATTGGACGTCAACTCCTTTTTTCAAGGAAGAGTTCTTGTAAGTTTTAGTTGCTAGCTGATTGCTGAACACACTTAATCCCCTCTATCCATCCCACTACTTTAGAAGTTATGGGTTTGAAGGTTGGGTCAAAAGAAAGAAGGGAACATGGAACTAAGTATTACCCTTGAATATTTGGAAACAAGGAGATTCATAAATATTACAATCCATCAGGCTTTTCATGGGGAAAGGTTAAATTTTATAGTATCTCCAGCTAAGTGGGCAGGTGTGAACTACACTTTTACCTTCTCTTCCTCTTAAAATACAACTATGACTCAAGAGGAGAAGCCCCACCAAAAGGAAGGTGTTTGTTAGCTCTTTGGTGATATCCCCAATTTTCTTAATTTCAATCCCAGGGTCTTCCAGAGAGTAGAGACTTAAATATTTGTTAAAGTTCATTAATTAAAATGTTTGGGTATTACTAACTTAAATAACAAAGAAAATTAATAATTACAAACATTTATATATCATATATAAACTAGTTATGTAATGATTAATAATAGCTGTGAATAACTGGACAATTTATTTATAATTTCAAATCTCTTAGCTGTTCCCATCAACCAGTGATTCCACAAAGTAAAACTCACTCTATGTATAATTTACTGGTCAAAATAACTTTAAAGATTTAACTGAGATTATCTTATGGCAAGAGAATTCATTTTTTTTCCCTTAAAATGTCAAGTGATCAGAAAACCCAATATTTATGGAAGACTGTTTAACTTAAATTTATTATTGCAGCTAGTTCATTAAAAGACTCAAACTTAGTTGTCCCATCAAATGTGGAACATATCTTGTCCCGTTGGTGACCTTTATCTCCTTATTTGGCAATCATGAACAGCTGCAGCCCGCATCCTGCATCCTGCCCTCAGATTCATTGGAGTGAGAATGGAGACCACTACACCTGCAAGCTCGGGTTATCCCCAGGACTCCCTGGCGCACTGCACTGGTGCCAGTCTGGGCAAGACTACGTGACTCGACAGATCCACAAGCAGGGGTGAGTCCAGAGGTCAGTCTCCCAATCTGGCAAACAATCCAAATCCTGAGTGGTGCTCCAGCCTCTCCCCTCTCATCCTGCTTAGAGGGGGTGTGCCCCCTCCTTTCTGCCCTTCTCCTGTGAAAGACCTTCAAAGAATTCTCTTCAAAGAATCTTCCAGCCTGGTCTTTAGAATGTCTTGGTGCTTTTCACCCATTATCCACCTCTCTGGGCTGCAGCGCATTTCTGAGACCGCAAGAAAGTCCCATTCTAGGCTCTATATTTAACAATTGCTACATCCCAATTCAAAACATGAAATCTTAATATTAATACTAAATTAATAAAGAGTTTACTAAATGTTATTTAGTCAGAAGGCCAGAGTCACTGGTCTAATACTAAGCATTAAGGAATAAGTCCATAAGAATCTGATATTTGAAAAACCGAACACCTGCTTGGGAGTGTTGGAATTTATTACTGAGTATTCATCTCAATTTGGAATCTAGGTTCATCTCATTGTTTGATACAATGTGTTTTGTTTTTAACAGTTATATGAAGTGCTCAAAAAAGTTAAATAGAACCAGATATTACTCAGAAAATAATATATTTCAAGATCATTCTGAACTTTATATTCTTATCTACAAACTTCCATAATATTGGGATATTGCAGTGGTCAGCCTTCAATTTCAGCAGCTGTAGAAATGGAACCACATTGAGAAAGCCGATATTTGCACATTTAGACACCTCCTGAGATCTGTATAATGCAATTACCAGCAATGAAACAAGCATGATTTATGCTTGTTGACATTTGTGGAACTCTTCAGAAATTGTGACTCCATTTCCATCATAGTACTGAAATCTGTCAAAATTTATTTTATTATAATGTGGCAAGAGCAATAAATTCAGTTGCCAGGTGCCATCTGCTCAATGGCCACTGTGAATTGGAACTCTTTTATTTCTTGAGTCAATTGGCAGCACTTAAAAAAAAACATAGAAATACTTTTTAATTCCCCAGCAATTTCTTTGTTTCTTTCTTTCTTTTTTAAATGACTGTTGACAGCATTTTATCTGCATTTCCAAGTAACTCATGTTCATTGTAGTAAATACAGAAAGTCATTTAAAAAATAAATTCCACTGCTATTATACCTTACAGAGATGGTCTCCGTGAAAGTAATACTGTATCTTAAGATACAAACATATTCATATATAATTATTATTATACTAAATATAAAGTATTAAACCTTTTGTATTGTACTTCTTATAGTATAAGAATTTTCAGATGCTATTAAATATTCCTTGGGGATATAATTTTTAATAAATGCATAATATTTCACTATATAGCCAGACCATATTTTATATAATAATTATCTATTCAGTGAATATTGAAGTTAAGCCAACTTTTGTCTAACATAAATTAGGGTGTAATAAAATAACCAACTTTCAGCTCAATTTGATGAATAATTCACTCATTTGATATTGAGTTATAGGGCTTACTTTATTCTTGTATTTAAATTTTGGATCATTTTAATATCCTTGATTATTAACTTACATTGGGCACTAAAATCTGAATCATTGGGTTAGATGCCATAAACTCTTTTAAGAATCACACACTGCCAAATTGCTTTTCAGAAATTCCTTACCAATATAAATTCCAAATAAAAATATACTTTATATATTCATTTATATAAATGCCAGTATATAAAATCTGGCAAAAATTTTCTATAAAAATCTGGCAAAAATCCTTTGCCAGATTTTTTAAAAACAGGCTTTCTGCTTCTCTTCTTGACTGTGAGACTCCTATATACTAGGCATTTTTCCTCCTATGTTAATGACAAGTATTTCAACTCAGATTTATCATTAATTTTGCTTACAGTATGTATTTAAGTCCAGAAGGTGGAAAATAGTTTTCTTTAATTTTTCTAATGAGTCTTTTGTTATCGAAAGAAGGTTAAATATTATCCTACACTTCTCATAGCAGTTTTAGCATTTTACTTTTCACGTTAACTGGTATATTGAACTATACTGAAACATAATGAAATGTTCACATCTTACTTATAACATTCTTTCAGTTTTGACAAATGCACATCAAGACATACAATTTTTCTGTCAGCTCAGAAAGTTCCCTTATCCTGTTTTCCAGCTGCACATGCCCCTAAAAGCAACCACTGATCCAGTTTCTAACACGGTAGGTTATTTTTGCCTCTGGTAGTAGGCTCTTGTAAGCTGGTAACATCCAGCTTCCACACATCACTCATTTATTCCCAGTTTGTGGCATTCTGTTTTTATTTTTTATTTCCTTTGTAACTTTTTGATGGTGCTTTTTTAATGAGCATAGGCTTGAATTTTGATGATGCCTAGATTATTTCTATTGATAGTTTGCTTTCAGTGTTTTATACAAAAAATTTTAGTGATCCCAAAATTGTATCCATCTTAAAGTGATGTTCGAATGTGGCGTGAGGTAGGGGTTGACGTTCATTGTTTCGTGCATTGATATCCAGTTACTCTAAAACTGTTTATTAAAGAAACTTTTAGTTTCTTATTAAAATGACCAATAAGCTTATGAAAAAGGGGTTTGGTGCCCATGTCAAAAATTATTTATCTGTGTATATGTAGATCATTTTCTTTCAATTCTATTTCATTGAACTCTTCATCTATCCTCTATTTGGATGGCTGTGTCACTTATAATTATTTAATCAATCTAGAAATTAGGAAGGTTACCCATTCCAACTTGCTTCTTCCTTTTCAAGATACTTGGGCTAGTCTTGGTCCTTTGCCTTCCAAATGCATTTTAAAATTACCTTGTCAAGTTCTAGAAAAAAAGTCTAGCTTCTAGGATTTTTATTGGGATAGTGTTGAATCTATAGGTTAATTTAAGGAGAACTGACATCTTAACAATACTGAATATTATAATCATAAACATGGATTACTATTTAATTTATTTAGATATCTTCTAATTTCTCTCAGCAATATCTAGTTTTCAGCATAGATGTCTGGTTATACAGTTTGCCAAATTTATCCCTTAGTATGTGAAGTTTTTTGATGGTATTGTAAATGATATTTTTATATTTCATTTTGTAATTGTTCATTGCTAATATATATGTGTGTGTAAATATTATTTAGATTAAAATAGATAATTACATATATATGTAATTTTTTGCATATTAACTTTTTATCCTGCAACATCATTGAATTCACTTAGTTGTAGTTGCCTTCTTATAGATTCCTTAGTGTTTTCTAGGTACACAATCCTAGCTTCTTATCTTTTTATTGATTTTTATGATTTTACTATCTTTTCTTGTCATATTACACAAATTAGGACTGTAAGTAGAATATTGATTAGAAGTGGTGAGAGAGGATATCTTTGTTTTATTCCCAATTTATGAGGAAAGCATTCAATATTTTACTTTCAAGAATGATATTTTCTGAAGGTTTTTCATTGATGTCCTTCGTCAGTTTGAGAAAGTCCCCTTCCATCCCTAGGTTTTTGGGAGTTCTTTTCATAAATGCATATTGTATTTAATGCTTTTTATGAATCAATTGTAATTATTATACAATTTTATCCCTTAATCTATTAATAAAGTGAAACATATTGATTGATTTCTGGGATCGTTTGCATTTCCAGGACATACCAATATTCATCAGAGTGTATTCTCTTTTTAATGTAATACTTTAGTATTCCACTTTCTAATTTTTAAAAGGATTTTGTACTTCTATGCATGAAACATATTAGTCTGCAGTTTTCTTTTCTTGTACTGACTTTGTCTGGTTTTATTACCTGGATTGTAGTGGGCTCATAAAATGAAGTAAGGAATAATCCCTCCTCCTATGTTTTCTGAAAAAGTTTGCACAGGATTGGTATTATTCCTTCTTTAAATGCTTCACAGAATTCAAGTAGTGCAACTACATGGGACTGGAGTTTGTGTATGAGAAGTTGTGTAGTAATAATTTTAATTTCTTCAGTGGATTTTCTATTTTTTCTTGAGTCAGTTTGGGTAATTTGAATATCCATTAAGGGGTATAAATTAGATTATTTTTTAATCCAATCTGGGAAAAGCTATGTCTTAATAAAAATTGATTTGTTCGAATTTAGTATTTATTGTCAAATTATTAACACCTTATTTATATTGCCGTGTTTTATTTTGTATGATTCCTAACCATTTCCTTTATTATATTTTAAATATTTTTATCCAGTAAGCTTCAGAGACTTAAATTATATATTAGATTTTTATTTACAAAGGCTATAATCAGATATAATATTTTGATTTTTGTCCCTTATGGCAGATGGAAATTAAAAACATTATCCCCCACACTTTTTCCTCCAATTTTAACATTTATTATATAATAATCTGAGCTGTGGGGATGATATTGTTACTATTAGGATTTTAAACTGTGCTCAAAGAAATACGTAGATCTTTACAAAATGTATTAGTAAAGTGAAAGACTAAAAATTAATGATCTAAACATCCATCTCAAGAAATTTGAAAAAGAACCTGAAATTAAACCCCAAACTGTGGAGCAACTAATGAGTGATTAGTAACAATGAATGAGAGCTGAAATTAACACAATTTAAAACATACTGAAAAGAAGTCTAACAAATTGGTAATCTCTGATGATGCTGATTAAGAAAAAAAGGCACAAATAACCTATAGGAAGTAAAAAAGGGGATATCTACAGTGTAAACAGGTATTAAGAAGATGATACAAGGATGTTGTGATTAAATTTATGTCAATAGTTTTGAAACTTGCACGAAATGAACAAATTCTTAAATTCACTGGTAGACTTTTTGAAGTTAATTATAATTGACAGTTTGTTACTCAGTTTTCAAATCTTAGTGCATGTTACAGTCACTGAGGTTCGTAACATACAGAGACACATGGCCCCACATCCCAGAGATGTTTACTTTGTAGGTGTGGGTGGGGGTCCAGAATTTTCTCACGTAACATGCACCTGATGTGAATGTGATGGAGATGTTCGTCAAATTCCCAGAGAAATACTGACTTTCCTGTTAGGCATTGTGCTACTTGCTTTCCGTGCTGTATTTTACTTAATCCTCACAACAACCTTATGAGACATATGCTATCATTATCATCCTCAAGAGTAGCAAGCTGAAATGTAGAGAATTTCAGTAACTTGACCATGGCCCCACAGCTTATAAGAAGTGGAATAGAACTTGATGAGGTGCAAAATTTGTTTGGCAACTGTCGTTCATCAGGCTCCACGTTTGACTTTCATGCTCTATAATACAGTTTGTTTTACTGTAGCAGGAAAGAAAACCAGATCATTAAAACTTGAGTATACCAAATGAAATGAGATTCAATTCATTGAATTCAGTTAAGGTTTTCTTTTCTTTATTTGTGTGTGTATGTTTCTGTTTGCTTTCCTGTCAAACTAGGACTCATTTAACTCAGTTTCTGAACAAAATTCAGTCTCTGAGATTCCTCCCCCTTTCCTCTAGGCTGAACTGAAAGCTGGCAGAACTGATATAGTCACAGGTGTCGGCAGAGGAAACGAGAGACGTCTTATCTGGTTTATATGTACTCACGTCATAATGAAGTTACTTCACTCTGCTTTCCTGTGATATGGCAACTTCTGCTCCCTGTTTGTATCTGGGGTCCAGTCTGGGCCTACGGGAACCTTGGGCATGCCCTCTATACCACACTCAGTTTTGAGACAACTAAAGCTCTTTACCTTCTTATGCCTCACTTGGCTCTACTGACATCTCTCCACTATTCTTCCTAGGCTTGTCATCAAACCCAATATGGGGAATGAAATTCTAGCCTTTGCTCTTGAAGTAACCTTTATTTACATGAGGAGATATAACCCCTGTGCTTCTGTCTACCTGAACTCCCATGGAAAGGGAAAGGGCAAAGTATTTACTTCTTACTTTGCATAAATCTCTTGTTTTCCAAGTCCCGCTTCTTGCCTGCAGCTGGGAGGCACCAGTAGTTCTGGACTCAGCATTCTCCTCCAAAGCTTTCTCTTTCACATAACTATGAATGCTTTTGAAATCTGCATCTTTGTTCTCACTGTGTTTGTATGGGGAATGCTTCCAGGGCAAAGGAAACAAAACAGGTTCTTTGGAGTTTCAAGGTATTTCTTCCAGTATGCATCTCACTCTGTAACGTTATGGTTAGAGTCAGACAAATGGATCATTTAGAGTTGTCAGAGTGGTAAGAGAAGTGCTACAAAACATCTTTGATTTCCCTGAAGCAACTATCACAAAGACAGGCAGAAATATATAAGGCAATGATCTTTATTCCATTGTAGTGCATACCGGAGACGAAATGGGGAAAGCAGTGATTTTAACCTGGTTTGTTAATTATATGCAGGGTCCATATGAATCAAATAGTGAAAATAAAGCTCCTCAACACAAGGCTAGGCAAACAGCTGTGGCCCATTCAAGACTCTGTGTTGCACCCATAAATGTCACCTCATTCCCGCCAGGGTGGCTGTTCCCATCACCATCACCTTTCAGCTTTCCCTGTAGATTATCACCTCTGTTGGTGATACCAGCATTTTCAAATATGTATTCATGGAACATAAGTTCCACAGGATATGAATAGGTGTTATGTGTAGAAAGAAACATATAGGCAAAGCAAGTTTTGGAAAGGTTGCCTTATACAAAGTTAAACAAGATCTTTACTATAGGACTTCTCAATAGCTTTATTCTGCTAATGCATATTGTGACATCATGTAGTGTTGGTATCAGTTTCCTAGGGCTGCTGTAACAAAGTACCAAAAACTGGATGGCTCAAAACAACAGAAATTTATCATCTCACAGTTCTGGATGCCAGAAGTCTGAAATCAGGGTACTGGCAGGGCCATGCTCTCTCTGGCGGCTCTAGGGGAGGACCCTTCCTTGCCTCCTCCAGTGCCTGGTGTTTGCTGGCAATCCTTGTCCTCCTTGGCTGCTAGATGCGTCCCTCCAGTCACGTGGCTGTCTTCTCTCTGTGTGTCTGCACAGCACCTTCCCTCTGTGCGTGTCTGTCTCTGTGCCCAAATTTCCCCTCTTTATAAGGACCTGTTGTATGTCATATTGGATTAGGGCTCATTCTAATGACTTCATTTAAACTTGGTATCTCTGTAAAGACCCTATTTCCAATAAGGTCACATTCTAGGTACTGAGGGTTAAGATTTGACCAATCTTTTTTTGGGGGGAACACAAGTGAACCCAAAACAGTGTTATATAGTATTAAAGTCACTCCACTGATTCCCTCACTTCAGAGAACATGTTGTAGTATTTCCTGGAACTCACTTTGGGAAACATGAGAGTATGTGGATGGCATTTTAGAAGCTCAAACATAGGTAAGCGTAGGCTCTTTTCCCCATGCCAAAGTTGGTTTTGCTCAGTGTTATTCTGTGGAAAACTCTTTTATTACTGGTTATAAAGAACGTGTAGGAGTGAATACGGTTTACCCCAGATCATTTTTGAAAAACTGGAGAAAAGATCTTCAAAATAGAGAGAGGTTTATTCTTATTATTGTCATTGTTTGGTCATTAACTGGTCATTTGCCACATAAGTAAAGTCCTGCTAATATTGCCTTTAACCATTGAGGGACATTAAGAACATCAGAGTTGACTGAGTGAGAAAGTTTATTTGTGGGAATAATTTTAGGAAAAGAAGAGGGTAGGCTGCTCTGATTAGAATTGATCATACCTATACCACAGTGCTTTCCTTTTATTTTTATTTTAGCCCGTGGCTTATTATACCTCAGATGTTTTTCTCAATTCTTCCCTTCCTCTCCATCTGAGATCACATGTTCTTACCAGTGTCACGGCCTCAAAGATGGAGTGGACTTCTGCGCCCTCTGACTTGGCGACGGCCACAGCCTTTGCCTTGGCCAGGGGAATGTCAGTGGACATGCTGCATGCAGAGACTTAAATCATGTTGCAAGTTTGGGCTTGCTCTCTTGCTCTACTGGTTTTTGTTTGATAACATGCCCTGGGTAGCCATTAGTGTAAGGAGGATGAGAGACACCATCTGCAGCTTGGAGCCCATCTCAGCAGCACCCGACCTCAGTCAGCTGAACCCTAGCCAACCCACCTATGATGAACGATAAGGACATACTTCCAGGTCTGTGCTCTTGAGATTTTGTGGTGACCCATAACACAGCATTATTTTTAAAGACAGTGATAGGTACACCTTGCTTATAGGTTTGTCTCCCCTACTACTCTGTGAGCTTTTTAAAAGTCATGAGCATATTTTGCATAATTCTACATTTCCTCAGCTTAGTTCCTGCGTATCATAGCCTCAAAATGTTTGATGGGTGAATAATGAATGAGTGAACAACATATGAGGGTGTCTGAGTGGAATGCAGGGAGCATGGTTACTATAGCAACCAGGTAAATAAGTTAGAAACAACACTGGAATACTGCTTTGGTTCTAGATAAAGGTTATACACATTCTTAGGCTAAAAGTAGGAATTAATGCCAATTCTAGTCCATTCATAAGCAGGGACACTAGGGCCTGGACAAAAGCAAACCCTCAGATCTGACTCTGCATTAACCAGATGCACTATCTGAGGTTATGTTTCCATTTTGTTCCAGATGGCCATCTCTTGCATCAATAGAAAATTGGACATATCCTCTTAATCCACTTCCAACTGCAAGTGCAGGAATTTCCTACAAGTGAGTTGCTTCTTGGTTATGGTGCCTACTTCTGCTATTAATGATTAATGCATAACATTTGTCTTCTAGAATTGCTATTATGTATTTTGAATCCTTTATAAATAACTATGATTCTAACACCATACATTAGCATTTTCTAAGGTCAGCGTAGGCTATCTTAAATACTACTGAAAGATGTGAAGATTCAGGAAGTTGTAAGAATTTAAAGTTCAAAATGTGTACTTAATATGCACTTCCTGTGGCAGTGTTATCTGCAGTGTAAGAATAAGAGTGTGTGTGTGTGTGTGTGTGCGTTTGCTTACCTCCCCCTACACCATGTGGGACTCTGAGTCGATATGAAAGCAACTGACAGCACTAGATAAAGATGATTATGGCAAAGAATTTAATCAATAGCCCCTTTTATCTCAGCAACACACATTACATCTTTAAAAATTATTTGCACAAATGTTTATTCTTAGCTAGTCTCAGAGTAAATCAGACAAAGCTGTCTGAAGAGTCAGAAAAACACTAGAGGAGAAACAGAAATATTTCAAAACAAATGCTGTGGTCAAGACTGGCAGTGTGTGCCTCCTCGATGACAGGATACCACAAGCCACAATAATGTAATCAGTGACATCAATTCTGCATGCATATGTCTCTCATCTCATAGGAGAAATTTCAAACTAAATTCAAGCATATCATTGATAAACAGCAAAATAATGTTTCTGATGAAGAATAAATTATATAATTAAAAAAAACCCCTGAATCTGTAATGACAAAGATTTCATAAAGAGTTTATCCCAATTTGTATATATTAACAACTTCAAACATGTATTAGGAAGTTAAGGATTTTATTTAAGAGATGTCATACTTGGAGAGACTGGAATAGTGATGCAAAGCCATGAAAGGACTGCTGTAAAAGAGAACATTGTTTTTAGAAGGCTTTAATTAGCGAGTTAGAACAACAAATACTTTCCCTACACATAGTCAAATGAATGGGTATACTGTCTAAGGAAGATGTGTGTCACTAAAGCAATCGTGGGGCCCAAGGGAGAGGGTTCAAGTTGGCTAAATGGCATTCGTAGTCTTTACCATGAGATTTTACAGACTAGCGGTAGTTATTTCAGGGGGGACCCTAGAATGGAATGATCATATTTACAGGAGAAGTCTGTTGATAGGAAGTGAGAAAGTCAGGGTATGAAAGTAACAAATTGCGCCTGTGAGGGGGTGTGTGTGTGTGTGTGAGTGTGTTTCTCTCCCAGGCAGCATGTACACATATATATAGCGGAATTTTTGAGTTAGCAATAGCAGAGTCTGCAATCTTGACCTTCTGTCGAGATTTATTCTTTTTGTGTTCTCCTATGGTATGAATGACTATTTAAAAATCTTTTAGCTAGCCCTCAATGAGCCAAGAGGAACAGAGGAAAGGGGTTATTATCTGGACTGGAGGAAGCACTTTAAAGAAAGTGTCTGCAGACTCCAAGAGCCCAGAGTAACGGCTATGTCCATGACCTTGGTACTCAGAGAGAGATTCACCCAAGTTGGAGATGATTCCTGGAGAAAGGAAATACTTCCATCCAAGAATTTTCCTTTTAATGCTCAACACTAAAGAGTCTTAGTGATCACGAGTGTGTGCACGTGTGTGTTTAAGTAAGACTGCTGATTTCCTTCCAGTGTACCATGTACTTCTAAGAGATCATCAAATGAACCAAATGCTACCCTCTCTAACTAAATAATTACTCATAAACTTTTAAAATATATTTTTAAAAGCACATTTACCCCGTTCTAAGAAGACAGGATTATTAAACAAAATAAACCTAAGAAAAGCATTTATGGCATTGGATGTTGTTATACTTTCAGGTCTTCTCTAAAATATATGCAGGAATTATTTTTTGATTTTTCTCTTTCTACTTGTGCTTAACAAAAAACTTGTACTTTTTTAAAAAAATTGAGCTAAGCACGAGAGTTACTCTTTATTTTATATGATCTCATTTAACCATCATGACAGCACCATGAGTAGGTATGAGTTCATTTTCATACATTAGGAAACTGAAATCAGAAGAGAGTTAGTGACTGGTTAATTAAGGGGAGCTAATTAAGGGGAGTAGCCTGCACTCAAATCGTGGCCTGAAAAGTTTACTTGGCAGGCTGTCTCCACTTGTTCTTTTTATGTAGCTCTGGCATTTAATTCTATGTTTGTTCTATCCTAAAAAATTTATATTACAAATTTCTCTTTACATTCTAGGCAAATTTCTTTGACACTATTATCAAATTAGAAATAAAAATTACAATAAACCAAAGGAGTACATTATCCACTTGGATGGAAACCATATGCAATCTCCAATTTTTAAAGTAAAAGCATAAAATTCACACTAAATGAGCTGCACAATGATACAATGATGCTTCCACCCACAGGCCTAGTTTCTTCGCTTTCTTCATATTGCTTTATGTAGTACTTGACGAAGGCTTATCAGTAAGAGGTTTTTCCTTCTTTTCTTAAACTGTGAAAGAGCAGCATACTTTAAGCAGCATGATTATGGACATTCTGTACTTAGCACAGCTCTCAGAAAAAAATCAGAGATGACATCTGAGAGAGTGTGGGAGAGGAGCTGAAATAGAAAAAAGAAGCTAGAAAAATTGCCACAGAAACGCCTTTGTGACTTTCTGGAAACTATCAATACGGGCAATATTTTGTGCTCATATATGTTCATGATCAATGAATGGGGAAAACTTGTTTTTTCAGTTTAGCAATAAACAAAAAACCATGTTTTTAAATGGGCTGCGAGACAGTGATGGTTGTTAGAAGATTCTTAGTAATAACAACGTCATTATCCTCAAGTGCTATCCTGGTGCACTTGCACCTGTGCTGTCTAATTTATAAACCACAGGTAATTCCAGAATTTCTTTTTAATAATTTGTGTCAAGCTTCACCAATATTCTTCAACCTTTCCAAAAAGAATAGCCATCAAAAATTGGCAAAACTAGGGGGCTGGCCCCGTGGCCGAGTGGTTAAGTTCGCGCGCTCCGCTGCAGGCAGCCCAGTGTTTCGTTGGTTCGAATCCTGTGCGAGGACATGGCACTGCTCATCAAACCACGCTGAGGCAGCGTCCCACATGCCACAACTAGAAGGACCCACAATGAAGAATATACAACTATGCACTGGGGGGCTTTGAGGAGAAAAAGGAAAAAAAATAAAGTAAAAAAAAAAATTGGCAAAACTGAAAAGTTTCTATGTTCATATTACTGTATCATCTGTCGATGATGATAATTATTTTAAAAAATGAGAAAAAGGAGCTCACTACATTACTTTGATTTCATTATTTAGAGGTGCTGCTGAAGAACATGCAGCATAAATTCTCAAGAAACATCAGAAATGCCTGTCAAATTAGAGAACGGTGTAATAAGTAAATAGTGTGTCACATAAAGCTCAATTTTGTTATAATCTGAGATTTGAAACACTGCACTTTCTGGTTTATAGTATGCTTTGGACTGAATTGGGTTCCCCCTAAAATTCACATGTTGGAGCCCCAACCCCCAAAGTGATAGTATTTAGAGATGGAGTCTTTGGGAGTAATTAAGTTTAGATGAAGTCATGAGGCCGTGTCCCTCATAATGGGATTAATGTCCTTATAAGTCGTGGGAGACCTTGCTTTTTCTTCCTCTCTCAGCCTTGAGGGGACACGGCAAGAAGGCAGCTGTCTGCAAGCCAAAAAGAGGGTCCCACACAACATTGGCCCTGCTGATACCTTAATCTTGGACTTCCAGCCCCCAGAACTGTGAGAAATTAATTCCTGTTGTTCAAGCCACTCAGTCTATGGTATTTTATTATGACAGCCTGAGCGAACACATACCATTAGCCAAACTCCCTAAAATCTATTGATAAATAACATGATAAATCAAATTTAATTTAGACTCTAAGTCAGTAACAGATCTCAAAGAAGAAAATGTATGCATGTTGTACCTTCAAAACCTTACATATAATGAGTCAACTCATCAGTTACTTATTTAAATAAGGGGCAATGTCACAGAGGGAAACATCAGGAGACCTGGGTTGTACTGTAGTATTTTCTCTAGTTGCTACGCAATCTTGGGAAAGTCTCTTCACAACTGATCAGATTGGTCAGTTTGCTTTCCTTTAAAAATGATTGGGCTGAAACATTTCTGAGGGCCTTTCCGATTTCAAAGTTCTACAATGATGAGTGCACTTTAGAACGAAGGAAGGCAAAGCATACGTACCATTCTGTTCCCGCTGCACTCCTGCCGCCAGGAGATCCGGCTCCCCAAGGCTGATGTCGTTCAGTCTGGTCCCCAGACACTCCATGCAGAGATGTTTGCACCACTCCTCAGCCTCCAGCTCTGAAAAGGAGCACACAGCATCCACGTCAAGCCATGCTGCCCAGGAATGATGGAGGAGGGGTGCTTCCTGAACCTTTTTCCCAGGTAAGTGGTAAGAGTTAAACATATACTTCAAAACAAAAAAACTATATTCAAGAGGTAAAAAAAAAAAATCCCCACAATTATTTCCCATGGCTTGACTTTAGAACATTATATTTAAAGTGATTTAAAGTTATTCCAAAGTACTTTACTTTATCTTATTTACAAACAATAGTCTGAGAATATTTGTTTACTACCTAGTATATTTTAGATTGATTTAATTTTTGAAGGGAAATTACTTAGAAAAATTAATTAAATATAAAATAAAAATATACAAACAAATAGTTGAAAAACGTCAGACTATATTGAATAAATGAATGTTTTCCTCAAGGTGACTTAGACGTGTGTGGGTCGAAAGTCTGATCCCCAAGTCATTCTGAATTGCAGTGAAGCATAAATTACCATGAGAATGTGATAGCTTTTCTTTTGTAAACATCAAAAGTGGGCTACTCTTACTTTACAAAAAAATTAGAGATAAGATATTAAAAGTAATATCCTTTCCCCTTTAGAAACTCCAATTATCTAAGAAATTGATTAGATCATTTTCTTTTTACTTTCATTACCTCCCAACTTCCTTATAGTCACAAGGTTTCTTTTGCTTGAAACATTAGAACATCTCACACCTGTACAGAATCTTGTAGTATCTACTGCTTTCACGAACATGAATGAATTTGATTCTAATATAATCAAATGGTTGATTATATGGTGAGGTGAGGTGGCCAAGGGTGAGGGTCCCATGTCACATCATTGGTCAGCACCAAGACCGAAGTGGAACCCAGGTCTTCCAGCGATTTTAACATGCAGAGATCTGAAAAAGAGTATGAGGTTGAAAATTTGGGGCCAAGCTGCCCCAAAATTGCTGCAGGGAAGGTGGAATAAGAACCTTCTATTGACACCTGCCCAGAGAAATGTCTGACTTTTCCATGTAGCATAAATCTGTACTAGAACTGTTTAACATAGATTTCCCTCAAATTTGTTGTTTCTCTCTGTGGATGACATTCTAATCTTTGCTTTGACATTTAAGCTCTCCATAAAAATTATCTGTGACAGGCTTTCTTGACTCCAGGGATCTGAATACCAAGTGCTCTGCCCAACGGTCAACACCATCAAACCCGGATAATGTTTCCTTCCTGCATTAGTCACACGGCCTCAGCAACAAAAATAGGTTTGATCAATGAGATGTCAAGCCAAATTTGTCATTTATCTTCAGTTTTATCTAGACCACAAAATATTGTTAGAAAATAAAGAAAAAGAGCATGCAGTTTCCTACAGGCTACTATTCTAATGAAAATAATAGTTCCCAGGAATAGTAATCAGGAAAGGTATTTTCCTTGCAAAAGGTTGTTATTGTTAGTGCCTCAGTGGAGTCCCACTCCTCATGACCCTGTACAGCAGAGTGGAAGCCTGCCTGGTCTTTTCGCACCATCCTCTCCCTTTCAGGCGCTGTATCAGACAATGCTCTGCTGCTATTTGCAGGATTTTCCTGGCCAATATTTTCGGAAGTGGGTGGCCAGGTCTTTCTTCCTAGTCTGTCTAGGCTGGAAGCTCCACCGACATTTCTCCACCACAGGTGACCCTGCTAGTATTTGAAATACCGGTGGCATTGCTTTCAGCATCACAGCAACATGCAGCCACTACAGATGACAACCAACAGACAGATAGTGTGGTTCCCTGATGCGGAAAGAAACCCGGGTGAGAGCACCAGACCACCAGGGCTGGCTTTACTAAAGCTTCAGTTTTCCTGTTTCAGGGACCATCCTCTCAGTAGTACGAGACACACCATCTATGTAAGTCAAGGAGAAAGTAGACTCTCACATGAGCCTGGCTGCTTGCTCAGGTGCAGTCAGAGGCTGGGTCTGGCTGCTCAGGCATTTCCTCAGGAAACTAGAAAATCATCCTCTCTAGTCACATGGCCACTAATATAATAAAGGTGCACTTGCCAAGGCTCACAGATCTCTAAAAAAACCCTTTTTTCTTCTAGGGAAGGAGTGCCAGCCTTCACAGAAAAATTTTACAGGACCAACAACAGCATACATTGAAAATAACTGTCATTAGATATATGAGTTTTGATGTATAAAATTTATAAAAGTTTTGAAAGCTTTTCTAACAACAAATCAAAATCGTAAGCCAATTTCCATGCTGTGTCTCTAGAAATCCTTGACATTTCTGTTGACACAATATATTTTTCTGTTTTAAATTTTAATGTTTCAAATATTTCTCAAGACTCTACAACTTAAAATTATCAGTAAAAGCACATACAATTAACATCTCATTGGCACGACTCCACCTGAGAGTATTTCCAGTTCTCCATGCATGGAGATGAGAATAGCTAATATGCTGTTTCAAGTAAAAATAAGAATGTTAAATATGACAAAACACTTTTGTGTCAACGTTCCCTTTAAATACCAAGTCAGTGCATTCCCCGAGGTTAAAGAGATATGTCACTCACTCTTTCTAGTAACTCTTGTCCTAGGATTTAATGAGACAAAAAAAACAACTATGCAGGAAAGGGCTTCTAGGAAGCTAGAGCCGACCCCTTCAAGTAGAATTCAACGTGGCCTTTCTTAAAGGCCAGAGCCAGGGAGGTCTCCCATCACAGCAAGGAGAGGTGTTCATGGGCGTCCACCAGCAAGTAAAGATGTCTTTTGCAGCCAGTCCTGAGCATCGCAATGCTTCAGCATTTTAACAGTGCAGTAGCATATAGGAATAGAAATAGCAAGAGTAAGAAAAATAGAGTAGATATAGTCACACTAAAGACTGAACTGTGAACTATTTCAGAAAGAAAGAAGGAGGGAGAAAAGGGCAGGGAGGAGGAGAGAAACATCCCTGTAATTCGGGTTTCATCAAGGGTTCATTTCTATTTTAATAAACATTTACTGTGAACTCACTGTAAGCCAGGGACTATGCTAGGAAGTTATATGAAAAACACAGTTTCTGTTCTCAATTATCTTTTAGAGTCCAGTGGGGTGGGCAGTGAGTTTGGTCTGTGGTACCCTGGAGGGCTGCCGGATGAGCCTGTAGGAACTGGGAGCCATGGCACAGGCAGCGCAGCATGGAAGGAACCTGATTAGGGACCCACAAGACAAGCAGGAAGAAGGGGAGGGCGTGTGCATGTATCAGTGTGTGTTTGTGTGTGAGTGTGAGAATGGGAATCTGTGTGTGTGTGTGACAGTGTATGTGTCTATTAGTGTGAGAGTGTCTGCGAGTGAATGTCAGTGTGTATCAGTGTACACGAATGTATGACAGTATGTATATGTGAGTGTGTGAAGTTATTTGTGAGTGTGTGACTGTACAAGTGTGTCAGTGTATGAGTGAGTGTGTCTGCGTCTGTGGGGTGTGTGTCAGTGTGTACGAGTGTGTTAAGGTATTCTGAGAGTATGTGTGTGTGCCTGTTTGAGTTTGTTGGAGGACCAGGCTGGGCTGAGGAGGGTGGCCAGGGACTGAGATGGAAGGGCACAGTGAGGGCAGTGACAGTGACATCCTGTGCACAGCTACTGATGGCCCTGAGTTCATGTAAGGAAATCAGAGACACAGTCAGCACTCTCTGCATTCTCTTCCCGGTTTTGCAGGATTCAGTTCCATTAGATCAGCCCCAAACCTTCATCTCAGAAGCATTAACCTTTGTTATCTGCAAACTTGATCTAACAGTTTTGCTGCAGATAAGCTGAATTTGTTTGAGTATTAGACAAGGCTTTGTTTGTTTTAAATCTGTTTTTGATAGTCACCTTTCAAATAACTATAGCTATGCTTTTTATTTGTTCTTTCTTAGGCAAACTCTATGTATTGAAGTCCTTTAATCTTTTACTGCATGCTAATTTATTTCATCCCATCATTATTTAACTAGTGTCTTCCTCTGAATTATCTCCCATCTTTCACCTTTCCATATTTTACTTTTACAGAACTGAGGAGATTAAACACAAATGCAAAAATCTGAGCCGTTGCATTTTTAAATATTTATTTTCCCATAGACTCAGTGCCTTTTTGTCTTTTATCTTTCAAACTTCTACCCTAGTCTACACAGAGTGTGCAAATAATTAAAGTTCTTTATGGAGGAATAAAGGCATAAAAATGTTCTACAACGTTTTCTGTTTTCCTCTTCATGGTGTAAGTGCTTTTTCATTAAGATGTCTTTTTCGGATAACTTGCAGCTATGCTCAAATCATTAATTCAGGTAAATAACTTTTTCTCTAGAACAGACACCCAAATAATGTTTTCATTCTGTATAGGATTTAGCTAAATGAAGAAATTCGGTTAACTTCCAAAAGAAAAATTGAAATGTGTTTGAGAATAACAAGACAAATGGAGAAGAGAGACTAAACTAAATGAGTGAATGATGAGACAAATGGGTTTATTGATTGTAGGGAAAGTGACGACCAGGGAGAGTCCAGGATGGGTGGCTCCTCCCTGAGTTCCCTTCCGTCCTTTCTTTACAGAATTCTGGGGAGAGAATGGCTATATTTCTTGGAATCATAAGAGGTCTTTACACAGCAGACCCTTAATAAATGCCAACTGAATAAGTGATTAAATTCAAGCTTTATTACTTTGACTAAATTTAGATCTTAAGATAATGACATAAAAGTCAAGTGATACAAAATGAGCTATATTTGAAAGAGTGAAAAAATTTTCATCACATACACAGAAAATAGGCTATCAGCCAAAATCATACAGCAGAATGAAAAATAGCAGTGAATCATTTTCATGTAATTTATTGTAAGATGCAGGCAAGAGTAGTTTTGTGTGGAAATAATAAATTATTGTATTTAGTCCTCACTGGATCTGGTTTTTTAAAATAATCTTAGGAAAGTGTGGATAAATTAATCCTGCTTTGTCTTCAGCAAAATAAGTAATTTTTAAGTATATTTTATTCTTTCTTACGTTCTGTGCTGATTTGCTATGATTTGGTGACAAATATTGTTTTCATATTTATTGAAGTCTTCTTAAATACATGCTTTGCTGGAAAGGGAAGAAAAATGTCTCCCCATGCAAACTATTGCTTAGAGGATACAAAGATCTCTCATTGCCATTTGAAATTTATAGAGCTATTTAAATACACATTTTGACAATGCTTTCATTCTTGAGAACTGGGTACCTCCTTGTTGGCCTCGTTGATATTTTATGGACTTTTCTTTTTCTCTTACATTCTCTGTAATAGGAAGACAAGAAACCAGTTAAAACCTAAACATTTGCATCAGCAAAGGTGGAAAGAATGTGTCTGTTTAGCTGCTGAAGTCAGATTGGTAAGATTGACAGTTTCCAGACAGGTAACTTCTAGTTTTCTTGTATAAGTAGGAATTATGTTTATTTCCTTTCCCTGAAGTGCCCTCACTTGCTCCCGTCCACATTCTCTCGCATCTGATACTCCTTTAAAACTTGTTTCAAATATACCTTCTCAGTTTAGCAACTTCAGACATATGTTTGGATTTGACATCTTTCCTCTATGTTTCTGCAGCACCCTGTGTATTTATCATAGTTCCTATATATCACTGAGTGATTTGTCTGCCCTTCCCAACCAATATATTTAAGATATTGGAGTGTGGGAGACACTGATTTAGTCACTGCAGAGCCTAGCACAGCACTTGGATATGGAAATATGGGACAGGTAAGTAGCTGTGATTTGCAGTTAATTCCCAGAAACTTAAGACACATTCTAGAAGCAAATGCAGATAATTTGGGGAGCCGTGACTTGCTAGATGTTTTGAAGTCTCTATTCATCCCCGTTTAAGTTTTGATATTTGAGATGATAACTTTTGCTATTCACAGCTGGCTTATCTAGATATAGGAGATCTTTGGCTAGGAATGGGAAGGGAGAAATATTAATATGGTTCTCTGCTGAACTTCAGTAATTCTAAAATATCTCCCATTCAAAAGCTTTCTTATTTTTATTAAGCTGTCTTTTTCTTTTAACCTCATTAGTGGTATTTGTGCCAAAATGGAAGTCGTGTATAAATTCCCTTTGCTTCTATGTGTGATAAACACTTGATCAGATTTTTATTTTCTATAGAGATATGGCAATAGAATCTTAGAAAAGGTCAATTTAGGGCCAAGGAAATGAGTTACTACCTAACTTTCTTCCATCTTTTATACACATAATCATAATTATTTTCCTTAATTTAACAGAAGGCCAATACATTTGGATTCAAACTAGAATACCTTATTCTGCTACTTCTCTCCTTTTGTGAATTGCAGGCATAAGGTTAGGCTTTCAGACGTGGCCAAAGAGAAAATTGCTCCTGCCTATTGTCCAAAGTAACAAATGACAAATAGCAGCAAATGACAGAACCATCAAATGTGCTGCTCTTTAGTCTGATGAGAATTTGTTGCAAAATTCTTTAACATGGAGGTTAGTAAATGACGCCAGAGCTTAAAACAATTCAGAGAAAATCAGAAAAAATGCAAATCAACACTTATAAATAGTTTGAAAACGATGGCATGATGTGTGTGTTGCGGAGATGGAAACAGGATGTTAAAAGATTACAAGAAAGCAAGATTAAAAACGATCCTTTGCAACTACCCTGAAGCCCAGCTGGAGAATAAGTGCATTTCTGTGATGGAAAGGTAGCCTCAGGATGGACTACTGTCCAATCTGTGGAATTCTGAATAGATACCAACAGAATACTTGAAGCACACCTTGTAAGCATCACACAAAGACAAGTATGAAACAGGGAACTTATTGAGGAAGAGGTGGTGTCAAGAGCTTTCACCTTTGTCATGTTCTCTTAAGGCCTAAAAGCACTTCCTTTCGATGCGACAATCATAAGGTGCTTGGGAGTGGGAAGGGGACCGTGAAAGAGGAGGGCTATTTGTTGGAATATGAAAATATTGCCAGTGCTGTGGTTATCTAAGACTGAGTCTAAAATCATATGGAGCTCTACACTGTTTCTCTACATGTAGGCAGATTTATTACACAAACATTTTGACAATAGCTCCTACTGAGTGTGGGATTGAATTTGGCCAACAACCCCAACAAGCCCAGAAGTGCATTCATCCCTGGTTTCCAGAAACGAATGCAGCCTTGTCAACACCTTAACTTTTGTCTGGTGAGACTGGTGTTGGACTTCTGTCCTTCAGAACTGTAAGGTAATAAATTTGTGTTGTTTTAAGCTGCTGTGTGTGGTAATTTGTTAGGTCAGCAACTGAACACCAACACTAATACAAAGGCCAAACGGTCTATTCCTCTCTACTAGGAAAACCTCCAAGTAAGCAAATAATTTAATGGGATGTTATCCATGAAAAAATTAAGAATATATATAAGGAACATAATGTGATTAAACCTGCTTGATGCTTGAGAAATTAAATAATCAGGAAGGATTTCCTGATTGTTAACATTGGGGTGGGAAAGTCTTAAGATAGAGGTACCATCAGGATGCAGAAACTGTAAGAGCTAACCAAGAAAAACAGCAGGGGAGACAGGAGGGATGTTGGCTATGGGGAGAGGGAGAGTTGGGGCAATCACCTTGAATCTTAAAATACGAACAAAGGACTGGGTAGATGGGTACAAGTTCCACAGAGAAGTGATGTAAAAGGATGCATGATATAAACAACCAGGTATCATATAAAGGGCAACTGTGATTTAAGGGGACACTTTGGATTTAGAAGGGTAAGAATGACTTTCAGGGACAGTCTTCCAGTTTCGTAGCTTCTGAGAGAGAGGAAAAGGCAAAAAGGAAGAAGTGCCCTTCAGCAACTGGGTAATGGAGGAAAAAATAAAAGAAAAAGCAGAAAATTCAGGGTCCTGTAAGATTGAAGGATGCCACAATATCAGAGAAGTCCCAATCCGCTCCCCATCACTGAAATAAACAAACAAAACCCTTGCTATACTCCCTGAACCTTGTTAAACTGACAGAAAAGGGTAGAAATAAACTAAGACTCTTAAAAACACCCCAAACATAAGAATCAGCAAAGGAAATAAAAGTTCCTAGAGAGCTATTGCAGAAATTCAAGACATGAAAATTCATGCAAATTCAAATCAATTTAAGAAAATCACCTCTTATCTCACCTACTCCCCCAAAATGATAACATAAAACAGAAGAAAACTGTTAAGTGTACACTCCAGAAATAATGGAATATATCCAAACAAGCATTTGTGGATACAAAAAATCAGCTTGAATTAGAAATTCAAAATGAACCAAAAAAATGAGAGACATGAAGAGGGGAATGAATCTAGAAAAGAAGTGGAAGAAAAAGACACAATTAACTCAGAAATGAGAAATAAATTAGAAGGTGCTGTTGGGGGAGGTCATCAAGAAGATGTGACCGCCAGTTGACCTTCCAGCTGGACCTGGGCAATTGGAGGCTCCTCCCACCCCTCTGTCCTTGGAATGTTCATTCTTCTTGCCTTCCCTGTACCCAGAAGCTGCTCCAAGGATACAGCCTTGAGATAGCAATGTGATTATGAGAATATCTGGACTGGGCACGTGACTGAAGCCAGTTAAGGCCTCTACATAAACTTTTAAGATTCTGGTGGGTGGGTGCGGAGATCTGCTTGTCTTCAGCCACCCAAGACAAGCCTCTATGTAAGTTACTTTGCTTATTAACCTTGCCACCTACCAGTCTGGAGTGGGCTGCCTCTTTCTTCCATCTCTCCCTGTTCTCCATATAACGGGGCTAGTCTCAGATTACATCTGCCTAACTCCTGGGGAGGCTGCATAGCAACAAGTGTTTAAGGAAGAATAGACTCAAATGAAAATGTGACCAAGTTTTCAACAACACAAATAAAGCACTGACCAAAGAAAATAAAAATCTCATGAAAAAGAAGTCGAAAGGGTCAAAGAGGAGTAGTGGAAATGGATAAGAGGCAGAGGGGTAATAGTAGCTTGAACCAACGCACGAGGGAGTGGACATGGTGGTGATGAGCACCGTTTCGATTTAGGATACATTCATGAGAACCTATGATATTTGCAAGTTTGCACTATTTGCAATATCCGGAGTATGAGGGAAAGAAAGAAATTAAGATGAATATAAAGTTTTTTGCCTGTGCAACTGGGAGAATGGAATTGTCTTAAGTGAAATGGTGAAGTCTATGGGAGAAGCAGATTTGGAAGAAAATAAGAGCTCACTTTTAGATTAAGTTTTAGATGCTCATAGACAGAAGTGGACAGATGAGTAGGCAGTTGGATATATGAGCCAGGTGTTCAGAACAGAGGTTCAGGTTGAACTGATAAATGTGGGGTCAATAGCATACAGATATCATTTAAAGCCATGTGTCCATGTGAGATCACCAATTTGTTTAAGCAGATAGAAAAGAGAAGACATTTAAGGGCTAAGACCTGGGACTCTCCCACATTAGAGATCTGGACGACAAGGAGGAAAGGAGGCTTAGAAGTAACAGACATTCGAGGAAGAAGAAAGCAAAAAGAGCACAATATGCTGGAAGCCAAGGACAAAAGAGTTTCAAGGAGGAGAGCATGACTTTTATATTATTAGGGGGTTTTTTTTCCAGCTTTATTGAGGTATAATTGAGAAAAAAATTATAATATACATAAAGTAAACAACATGATGATTTATGTATACATTGTGAAAGGATCCCCTAATCAAGTTAATTAACACACCCATAATCATACATATTTAACCTTTTCTTGTACAGTGAGAACACAAGTTCTATTCTGTTAGCAAATTTCAATTACACAATACGGTATTATCAACTATAGTCACCATGCTGTACATTAGATCCTCAGACATTATTCATTTCACAACTAGAAGTTTGTACTCTTTTACCAAGCTCATTTCTCCTATATCCTCGCCCCTGGCAACCACCATTCTACTCTGTTTTTATGAGTTTGACATTTTTTTTAATTCCACATGTAAGTATTTTTCTTTCTCTGTCTGGCTTATTTCATTTGGCATAATGCCCTCAGGGTCCATCCATGTTGTCACAGATGGCAGGAGTTCCTTCTTTCATAAGGCTGAATAATATTCCATTGTATATATACATATATATATATATATATATACCACATTTTCTTAATCCATTCATCTGTCAATAGACACCTAGGTATTTTCCATACCTTGGCTATTGTGATTAATGCTGCAATGAACATGGGAGTACAGACAGCTCTTTAAGATAACGATATCTATTTCTTTAGATATACAACCAGAAGTGGGATTGCTGGATCATATGGTAGTTATGTTTTTAATTTCTTAAGGAACTCAAGAAATGCTGTTTTCCACAGTGGTTGTACCAGTTTACATTCCCATCAGCAGTGCACAAGGGTTCACTTTTCTATACATCCTGGCAAGCACTTGTTATCTCTATTGCATATATGGTCAATTAATTTTCTACAAGGATGCCGAAAATAAGCAATGGGAAAAAGGTAGTCTTTTCAATAAATGGTGTTGGGAAAATTAGATATCCACATGCAAAAGAATGAAACTGGACCACTATCTTACACTGTACACAAAAATCAACCCAAAATGGCTTAAAGATTTGAGTGTAAGAACTGAAACCACAAAATTCCTAGAAGAAAACAGAGAGAGTAAGCTTCTTGACACTGGTCCTGGCAATGATTTTTTTGATTCAACACCAAAAGCACAGGCAACAAAATAAAAAATGAACAAATGGAATTACATCAAATTAAAACACCTCTGCACAGCTAAGGAAACCATCGACAAAATGAAAAGGCAACCTATGGAATGGGAGGAAATATTTGCAAACCATATATCTGATAAAGGATGAATATACAAAATATACAAGGAACTCATACAATTCAATAGTAAAAAACCAAATAAGCTGCTTAAAAAAAGGGCAAAGTGGTGCCAGCCTCATGGCCTAGTGGTCAAGTTCAGCACACTCTGCTTCAGCAGTCTGGGTTCAGTTCTTAGGCATGTATCTACCCCACTCATCAGTGGCTATGCTGTGGTGGCAACCCACATACAAAATAGAGGAAGACTGGAACAGATATTAGCCCAGGGAAAATCTTCCTCAAGCAAAAATGAGACAACAGATGCTAGCTCAGGGTAAATCTTCCTCAGTGAAAAAAAAAAAAAAAAGGGCAAAGGCCCTGAATAGATACTTTTCCAAAGAAGACATACAAATGTCCTTGGGTACATGAAAAACCATTACACATCACTAATCAACAGGGAAATTCAAATCAAAACCAAAATGAGACATCACATGACCAACTGTTTTAAATACTAGCCTAGCTCAAGTAAAATGAGGTAAAAGATTGACTACAAGATTTACTAACATGGAGGGTAATAGTTATCTAAATAAGGAGAGTTTAGACTGGTAGAAACAAAAGACTGATTGAAGAGGTGCAAGGAAAACTGGGAGGGAAGAGACTGAAATTGGCATCAGAATATAAGTAAATATAGACAACTCTATTCAGAAGTGTTTTGTTTGTCTTTTATAAAGGGAAGACGAGAGATGGCACGACTGCCGGAGGGGGAAGTGAGGTCAAGAATTTTGTTGGAAAATTAGTTCTAGTGGCATAACGAGAGGGGATCAGGACTGGCGCGCAGTGTGACAGGAGTTAGCAGCGCCATATACAGAGCTCCATGGGGATTAGATGCTGGAGATGAGAGACGACCAAGACATATGAGCTTCTCATAGTAAGTGACGTGACAGAGATAAAGGACATGTTGAAATTAGTCCTGATGGCCTCTTGCTGATAGCACGACAATAGAATGAGTGCTGAAGGGAGAGAGAGATGGGAGGTCTTTCTGGGAGCACATGGTGTTCTGGGGCTTCCTGGTGGCTCCTGCTGATGAAGGTGGAGCCTGCAGATGCGCACACTTATTCCCAAGGCAGTGAGATATCTCCTCATTACTGCAGACCAAGGTCTCATGCTGGGTGCGCAGACAGTCTGCTAATCCCCACTGACAGCAGACTGCAGAGGATGGCTTCCTCTTGAAGGAGACTCAGGGCCATCAGCAGCCAGTTATTTCTTAATCAACCTAGCAAACCTTGGGGTCTTCTTTGACTTCTGTCATCTAACTCATTCCATACCTTCCAGCTCATATCATCCAATCCAATCAAGCAATAATTTTTGATCCCCTTACTTGCAAAGCACAATTAAATGTCCTGGGGACAGACAAAGTCCATCTTTCTTGCTTACATTCTAATGTAAATAGGCAATGAAGCAGCAGAAAATATTAATTTAGATAGTGATAGAGTCAAGCATTTGTGGTGGCTCTTAGTGTGGTTAAGGAAGTCTTATCTATAGAAAATAGCATTCTAACATGTTTTTTTGTCTCCAGTTGCTCCCTCTATAATAGTCATTGGTGCTATTCCCCAAATTTTTTAGTTCTTTTCCTTTATGGCTTATAGTATGATGGCACTCCCCTGCACCATTAACATGTGGTTTAGTTATAATATGTTTGACCAGTGAATTATGAGCAGAAATTCCTATGACATGTCTGTGTGAAAGTTGTAAGAGCGAGGTGTACCATTCTTTATGCTCCCTTCCTATTCATGCTGTGATATAAAGCAAATAACAAAATAGTGCTTGCACAGTCTGGATTCCTGACGTCCATGATTAACAGAGCCGTTCTACAGGTTCATGGCGTTAAGTGAGAAAATGTTTGTCGGGTGAAAGCACTGAGGTTTCGGGGTTGTTTGTTATGGCTACGTACCAAGTGTTTCCTAATTTTAAAAAAGATGGAAGAAAAAAATGGGGTGATACTGTCACAAAAAAACTTAAAGTATGTGTCATTGTCTGGGTGGTCAGTCAGCAATGGATAAGGCAACTGTCACGGGACACTGGGAAGATGCTGATCCATATGCAGTGGTGAAATATTTGGTTAAAATGTCACCCGCAATTACTTGGTGAAAGAGTTAGAAAACAGCATGAGTAGAGAAAGGAGTTGGAAAACAGAATGTTAGCAGCAAGTGTTTGTTGCTGGAGGCTGCATCTGACAAGGTAGTAAGGAAAAGGATTGGTCGGTTTGCACATCAAAGGATTACAAGGAAATAGAGTGTATCCAAAGAATCGGACACTCTCAAGGAGGAAAAAGGCAACTGCTTCTCAACTCCAAGCCAACTCCAATAAAAATGATAAGGCTTTGAGCTACATATTCTTTCTTGAAACCTCCGAATGGCTGAAAGTTTCTTGGAGCAAAGGTCCAGCCAAGGATGTGCTGCCCAGTGTATCTGTTCATCTGGAGAAATGGCTCAGGGAGAAGATACCACGGGGGTGCTGCTCCCACCAAATCTGACCACTCAAGGTCTGAAAGAAACAGCAGCAGGCCTAGAATTCAAAAGAAGTATTTCTAGGAAAGAAATGTGTGCATAACTGTTGGCACAGAACTACGTAAAATCAAATAGATTAAAAAAACTGCTCCATTTTTAAAAAGAGTCATACTACCAAAGAAATATGAAACTGCTCTAAAAAAAAAGTCAGTGCTTTCTGGAGCTTGTATACCACCCTCAAGCTTCTAGGGCAGAAAGTTGTTTGAGAGTTTCCCAGCTCCTAAAGAAGGTTTATAGTCCCATGTTCCCTTCAGGTGTCAAGTCCAGGCAGATAAGAGAAAACCAGGAAATTCCCAGAACGTGAGATCATGGGTTTCAGGAAACAATTGACTGGCGACCGCCTCCCAGGAAGCAAACTTGGTACCTAAACTAGCAGAAGGTCCCATTTCACCTAGCAGGGGGCCTCTGCCCCACTGCTTATCCTGTCTCATGCCACAGTGTGCACTGGTGTAGGGGAGCCGTGGGTTTCTGCCACGAAGAACCACATCCGGACGTGGCTGTAGGGACAACTGTGCAACCAACTGGATGTTGAGATTGGATGGGATATTAGAGTGTGTCCTGTGGGGAGGAGTGAATTTGTTTTGTGTTTAGGAAGAAACCTGAGCGGGTGTTGGTGACCAGAAGTGTGGATAGTGGGAGTCCTCCGTGCAGCTTACTGGGTCAGCTGGATCTGGAGCTTCTTCCTTTAGGCTCATGGTAAGCTGGCATTTTCTTCCATTTGGGGTTAGGTGTCTGGCACACTGTATATTTGTTGAGTGAAGGAGAAAGTGCTAAGATATTTTCCATAATGTTCCCTTTAAATACACACAGTTTGAGCCACTCTGAGAGCATACAGGGTGAGCATTGCCTATAATTAGAAGATGGCATGGATATGATAAGTATCTTTGTTTATCTCTAAGAACACACTAGTGGTTTTGACCATTACATAACCTGGACTTCTTCTTTCATTCTAGTTGTACATTCATCAAGGAGGAAAGCATGAGGACCACTGATCTTGAAATACAAATAATTAATGAGGAGCATAAAAATGACAATTATTCTGATAATTTGCAGCAGGATGATCATTAAGATTTATGTGTTCTATTCATATGATCGTAAGTATTCTGCAGTTCATAAAAATGGCTTTTGAAAAGCCAGTATAAAAATGAGAGTACATAATAAATAGTATGTTCAGGTTAATTTTCCATTCATGGAAATAAAGGTAATATATTATCTGCAGAAAAGTATTTAAGTCTGAAAAATTATTTCTCCGTAATAATTTGAGAAGAAAATACAGGAATTATTAAAAAAACCCAATTGATTATTTTGAAGTTAAAAAAAACTACAAGAAATTACGTAGTATACCTTTTGATGTATAGTACATTTTAAATTTCAGTTTTTATTTTATATCACCTTTGTGCCCCAACCCAAACATTATATAATAATTTTTTAAAAAATGTATTTGTTGGGTTGGTCCTGTGGCTTAGTGGTTAAGTTCAGCACAATCCACTTTGTTGGCCCAGGTTTGGTTCCTGGGTGCAGACCTACACTACTTGTCAGTGGCCATGCTGTGGCGGCAACCCACATACAAAATAGAGGAAGACTGGCAGAGAAATTAGCTCAGGGCAAATCTTTCTCAGCAAAAAATAAATTAAAAAAATTTATTTTTGGAACTTTCATCTTTTAAATTAATGCATTATGAAATGAGATAAATTGGAAACGTATTTTCATATATTTCAGAAAAAATTTTATTAAAGTAACTATAACATAGTTGAATGGATGTATCCTCTTGTGTTTGGATCAGCTAAAGCTACCACCTGAAAATCACTAAATCTCCCTACATTCTAAAAACCTTCTAAAGAGAGCTCCCATATTAATTCACAGAGTAGCTAAAATTGGAGGTGTGAGAACAGGCTAGTTGCTGTCACTTGTTGCAATTCATTCCCATATACACACTGACGTAAACGACAAAAAGCACAAAAATTGAAGGCAATTATCTGAGCACAGGTTGGCAGCCTAGGAGAGCAGCACAGCAATTCCCCTCTCTACTTTCAAAAGAGAAGGCACGAAACACCCTCTCCATCCTTCAAGCCAAGAGAGGGTGTGTTTAGGTGCATCTCAGTGTGAGGTGTGTGTTGGGGGGAGAGGGAAGTAGTAAGTAAATGTCTCCAGAAGACTAGGAGTATCTCTAGGACACACAAGAAGTGGAGATTGCTATTTTCACTCCAAGGCTGGAAAGCTGCTTGTGCAGTAGACTTGCTGTTCTGCATTCCTGTCCATTTGATGAAGGTGTGGGGGAGAGCTGGAAAGAGATCAAAAGGTGGCGTTGGTGCAGAGGCCTGCATCCCCACGATTTAGATGGCAAAAAATAAAAGAAGTGATTGTGCCCCAAGTGGACCCTGCTGAAGCCCAAGAGGGCTGCCGGCTGGGTGAGGGCTCAAGAGGAGACTCTAGCAATAGAAAGTTCTGAAGAGACTATGATGGTGGATGCTGGGCAGAGGTCAGTAGAGATGAGCATAGGTTGAGTACTTGAAGCTCATCTGTACTCATACCAGGGTCTGCGCAGTGAGGAGGCCATCTTCTGGACTTCCCAAAGAGCTCACAGATCCAATCCAAAGAGAAGCTGCCACACAGAGACCACAGGCATCCAAGAGAAAATGGCAACCAAGAGGTGCTGGTGGCTTTTCCTCTATCGTTTTCTCAGGACTCAATACAACAGTGAAGCCAGAATTTTGGAGGTGAGGAGACCATAGAAAGATTATCCCCGATTTTCCCTGAGGCCTGAGCTAGAGAGAGGGAAGAACTACCAACTGGATCTGAGATACAGGTCTAAGTTTGACAGGCTGAGATGTTATTTATTTATTTTAGTGAGGAAGATTGGCCCTGAGCTAACATCTGTTGCTGATCTTCCTCTTTTTGCTTGAGGAAGATTGTTGCTCTGCTAACATCTGTGCCAGTCTTCCTCTGTTTCATGTAGGATGCTGCCACAGCATGGCTTGAGAGCGCTGCTAGGTCTGTGCCTGGGATCTGAACCTGTGAACCCCAGTCCACCAAAGCGGAGGACGAGAACTTGACCAGTACGCCACTGGGCCAGCTCATGACAGGTTGGGATTTTAAGACCAGAAAGTGAACAAGGAATCATGATTTGGTTAAGGAGCAGGAAGGGGCAATTGACAAGGCCCAGCTGAAGGCAACAATTGGAGAGAAAATACCAAACCCCTAAAATACAGACTCTTCCTAATTCTGGTTCCATTGTCTTTAACACACTCTGATAAAAAAATGAAATTATCTTTGCTTAAGAGAATTTCGTTAACACATAGCATGCAAACATGATCAAAAACACGTTTTAAAATTACTAAGAGGTTTTAGGAGATTGTACATAGGAACAAAAGGGGTTTACCAGGCAAAATTGTGAGGGAAATATTGTCAATATTAAGGTATGAATTTATTAAAAATTCCACTGCAGTCAATGCAAAACACATTGCTGTTCCTGGGGAAAAAAAATAGTAACAAAATTCCCCAATTCGTTTTAGAACTACACAGCTCCAGAATTTCTTAGTTAATTTTTTTCCAGTGAGCAGCTCTCCACAACGTGTTTGTGCTATCATAATCAACCTGAGGATTACACGCGGACCATCTGATCACTATCTCTCATTGGGACCGTTTTCATACTTCAGGTGGATTTTCGGCTGAAGGGACCTCCTATGTTCAAGTGACTTGTGATTTCTAATTTCTCTTGCAGGATCTTAAAATAAATCCGCAGAAATCATGGACCTGGAGCAGAGCAGAACTTGCAGGATGAAGTGAATGGAAAACTGCTTCAGAGGACAGCGTGGTTTAGGGATTTCCCTGGGACCAAAGGGATCAGCCATTCCATTCCAGTTCTTAACTGTGTCTCTAAGAGCGACACACTGTCCTGCAGAATTCGCAGGTAGAAGCTGACTTTCACCTCCTCGTTTTTGTTAATAACTGCACTATCTTTTAAGGGACTTGAGAACAGAAACACTGTTCCAAAGAGATAGCATGAAATAATTTCCGAAAGGCTTAGGGACGGTTCCAACAAAGCATCCTTTGGTTTTCTTCATTGGCTTTGGAGCTAAGATGAAAAATGCCACCCTGAAGGCTGGATCCATCCTGTTGTTGAAATTCATGTCTTCCTAGTAAGTATTTCTATGAAAGCAGCTAGTTTAACTCGGCTTCAAGATCAGTTTTGCAGTAATAAGTTTAGTACGGCTGTTTGATCACTGTAGAGTTGGCAATAGGACCCTGTTGCACTGGCATGGCACAAGAGATTAATCTTCAAATCATTACCATTTTGCTTATTTATGGATCACAGTTGATTTTTTTCTAAAGTACAGATTTTCAAACTGACTATAAAAAGTCTCATTGGAAATCTATTGCCACATACTCATGCAAATTTTGGTTTGATTAAAGTGGATCAATGTGAAACTGTGTTCAAATATTTTCTGTTATCTTACAACAAAGACAGTAAGATAAAAGACTCAAATAAACAAGAGAGAAAGAGCCTAGAATTTGGAGAATATAGTTAGGGTAGGAGAAAAACACTTTCAAGGAAAGATTCCTCATTACGAGAAATGAGGTAAAGAAAGCAGTAATTTACATCAGGAGGAAGCATTCTAAAGGTATCTAAGATAAATGAGCATCCTGATTAAAATGTGAGAGTCCCAAGACAGAATTTTGGGAGAAACAAGAGAGGAGAGATAGAAGAAAATGAAGATTAGCTCCTGGAGTCTGGAATCAAAATACTGTTGGGGAGATTAAATTCTGGAATTATTTAGAAGAACTAATGTGAAAAAAGGTTAGCTGCCCCTCTTTGATCACTACTTGTTTCTGCGCTAAGTCCAGAAGTACAGTTTTTCGGGGTAGGTATAAGAGGGGCATAATTTATACTTCTGATTTGGGCAAACAAGTTAGAACACGTTTATAATGTGTACTTACAGCTGGGGTGGCTGGTGACTGTCCACGTCACATATTTTATGTAAGCATTTTATTCTCCCTTTACATTGTATCTGTGCTGGTATTTACTTAAAAAAATTATTTCAGTGAATTAAAATTATAATTTAATAAACAATTATTTTAGGTAGGAAAAACAAAATTAACTAAATGATCATTAATCATGTTACATTTTGATATTCTCTAATAAAAATGGGCTAAATTTTAGAATCATTATCCCAACAACTGCACACAGGAAGCTTGAGTTGTCCCGCAGATGGTCGGGAGGGGGCGCCACTATTTTACACAGGTGGTCCTGAGCAAGTTGCTTACGATTTCTGAACTTCAATTTCTTATTTCAGAGATGGGAACAGTTTCTTTCTTTTGCTCTTTAATTAAGTGCTTATGCATATGATTGGATAAATTTTGAAGTGCCATTCCTTCCTCTTAAAACTTCTGCATCTGCTTTCTCCTCAGTTGAATTTGCAACTCAAGCATGAGAAATATCAAGTACAGATTAATAAGATGCCTCCAGAATAAAGAGGAGAAAGAACATACTGCTCTTCAGGATCAGTGTGACAACTCCAAAATTTTCTCAATTTAGGTAACAGAGGGATCTTTCACAAAATTTTAGTCCTGATGAGTGTTATCATTTTAGAGAGACACATGAAATTATTTTAGTGATTGTGTTAAGATCAATCTGAAAAAAAAAGTCAATATCCTACATCAGCACACACCATCGTATCACAAACAATGAGAGAAAGTGGTCAGCTTCTTTGAGATTTGTATATTAGAGTCAAAAGTTACAAGTTAGTGTAAATTTCACATTTATTAATTTGTATTTGAATAAATCTCCAAGGAGACACTTGCTTTCTACTCCTCTTCATATAAAACATAACACATTTAGCAAATGATGAAAGTCTGTGTCCCCAAATATGAACAGTTTATGCACACCGCAGGCCTCCAGGCCACCACACACAGCATTTGCTTCAGAAGCACAGAAACGACGTGGAAAAGAGTGAACAGTGGCCCTCAGAGAGGAAGCTGGGGCCCTGTCAGCCAGCCCTGTGTTTGTTTGTTTCTGACATGCATCTGTCTTCCAAACAGACCCGATGGATGATGCACTTAAAGGGAAACAGATGGCACAGCAGAGGTGCCTCCTCTCCTTGCAAAGCGATGACACACCCAAATCATTTGCATCAGTAAATTTAGCAATTCCATGGTTCACTGCTTATAATGAAACACCAGGATTTCTGATTCTTCATCTAACAATATTTGAAATCTCACATTTATTCAGTGTTCAGAGAGATAATGTCCTAGCAAATAATTACAGGTCCATTCAGGTCAAGGTCTTTTATAGCCATTTTCGGAGACACTCCAAAACGCATTATGGCTGTAAAACACTAGTCACTGCGAGTTATTGCTGTCCTTATCCTCGAATCCCAGTCATCACACTTAATGATCTGCTTGCTCATATCCCTGGTGCCCTTGACTTTCTCTCAGGCTGCTTAATTGACAAAATTCCGTTGGTAAATGTGAGCAATGTGCAATTTCTCAGAGAATTACTTCCTAAATAAAAACACAAAGAAACACATCATGCAAAGCACATAATATATTATTATGTGGTTATCTTCTTTTGTAAAATGACAGCTGGTAGCCTTCTTTTCAATGCTTTTGTGGTCACTTTCTTTCTTTCTTACGGACACTATTCTTTTTTTAAGGTTTTGACTGTGCCTCCTTTCAAAGATCACATGTGCATGTGGATATGGATAGTGTTCACTCTTAAAAAATCACCTTATGTAACAGGAAAGACTGGGATGCTGTTATTTCTTCTGAAGGAGCAGAGGGCAGCGACAGCGCCCGTGGACCAAGGAGGTTAGAAGCTGGTGCAGCAGGAGCTCAGGCTGACTGACGCCCCTTCCACCCCAGGATTCAGTGGCAGCAGAATCAGATCCAGTGATTAAATGGTTACGTGTTCTCCCATTCGACTGCAGACTGTGGAGAAAGTTTTCAAACTCTGTGTATTTAGTTTTAATATGTTTTCAAATGTTCAGAGCAGAAAAAATAATCCCCTTAAGGGAACTAGACAAAACTCTGTTGTAACTCTTAAGGGCCAGTCTTCACCATCTACAGTCTGCTAAAGGAGAGTGTTTAATTATTATATGCAGGCTTGTTTTTATAGCTGCTCTAGGTGTCAACCAGGAATATTGAGAAGTGAATTACTGGAAACCAAGTTGCCAATTAATATTTTCCTTTATTGCAAAAAAAAAGTTATATATGTGAAATTAAGAATTTTAAATTTATATATTAGCTTGTGGTGTATTTTGGAATATTGAAAAAAAGACACCAGAAAAAGATTTGTTTCCATTTGTGAAAGAAATGGAGGAATACAGAGCGCTGCCACTGGGAGATCTGAATAGTGGAGCCCAGGAAGCACAGGGGGTCCTTCGCTTCTGATCAGGAAAATTAGCAAAGAAAAGGCAACTCTTGACTCCATTGTTTTTTCCACGTTGTTCTGGAATGAAATGAGCTTGTCCTGTAATAATAATAGCAATAGAAACAGTAGTAATTGCTATGATTTTAAACATTAAAATAGCTGTTATTTGTAAAATATTAACTGTGTGCCCGATCTTGTCCTAGGAAGTTCATATCGTATGTGTCAACTCATGTGAGCAGCCCACCAGCGCTTTGAGCGGGTCACTATTAGTTTCCCAATTGTACAGATGACGTAACTGAGACCCAAGAGTTTAAAGAAACACCCGGCTCACACATCTAGCCTGGGAAGCCCAGGAGTCCAACCACAGTCCATGCTCTTGTCCACAATAAGAGAGTCTGGTTAACTTTTATCTGAGGGATTTTATCTGATAGGATTCCAGACCTAATTCCAGAATTCTAAGAGATGAGGCAAAAATCTCCCACCATGTTGGTGGGTTTATTATTTCTCTAATATATTGGGTCAATTTCTCTCTTGTAATATTATCCACATATGGCTTCTGTTTTGAGAGTATTTTGTTAGGTGTGTAAAGGCTGAGAGCTATTAAACTTTATTTCTAATAAATATTTTAACTTCAAAAATGTCGTTACAGTACACCAGCTTTCTTTGGTTTGCATTTTTCTGTTTTATTTTCCTGTATTAACCAACTTTTGCTTAGATTATGCTGTGGTAAGAAATAGTCCCACAACGGCAGGGGATTTCTGTAACAGAAATGCCGTTTTCTTGCTCCTGACCTTGGTGGATGCGGGTCAGCTTCAGCTCTGCTCTGGATTTTCTCCTTCTGGGACCAGGCTGAAGGGGCAGCCTGTATCCCAGTCTCAAGGTAAAGGGGATAAAAGTGAACACAGAACCATGCAATGCTGTCAAAACTCAGAGGTGGCACGTGTCACTGCTCCCGTGTTCCGTTGACAAAAGCAAGTCAATGGAGAAGAGGTTTAATATTCTAACAGAGAAAGGCAGGCAATAATTGGAAACTGTAACACGATCTACCACCTGTGATTCCTCTCTGCTCATCTCTTGACTTTCTATCACTCTGGGTCCTTACTTTTTTGTGCATTTATCTTGTAAGAAGACTATAACCAGATTTTTTAATCCGTTTTGAGATCTCCTAATAAAAACAGCTAGGTATGTATATTTATTTGTATTTTTATGGACGATTTCATGTTTTCCATTTGTCATAACTTTTTTCCCCACCTCCTTCTTTGTTATCTTCTCCACCAGAGGTTATCAGACTTCCTTGTGCCTTAGAATCACCTGGCGAGATTTCTAGAGTGGACTCCTGGACGCCATCCCCAGAGTTTCTGATCCAACAGGCCTGAGGTAGGGCCTGGGAATTTGCATTTCTGACAAGTTCCCAAATACGCTGATGCTGATGCCCCGGAGACCACACTGTTCTATAGTATTAATTGCAATTCTTTATTTTCTCCCTTCTTTACATGCAAGAAAAAAATCCAGTGATCTTAAAATACTCCAATAATTTCCTCTCATTTTTGTACCATATTATTTTCCAATATTCTACTTGTAACTTAAGGCTATTATTTTTAAAGTCTTAAAATAGTTATTATTCTTAGCATTTTCACCAGTATTACTTCACATTTAGTGATTTATTTACTTATATTTTTAGTCACCATTTATTAAACTTATACTATGTGCCAGGGCTTTGCAAGTATTGACTTGTTGACCTCACATGACATACCTCTGCTGCAAGTACTATTATTATTCTTACTTTCATTTTACAGGTGGAAACTGAGGCACAGTGTGGTGAAGTAATTTACTCCTAGTTACACAGCGTAGCTGACTCCAGCGCCCACATCCCTAACTGGTGTACTCAACTGCCTCATCATTTTGATTTCTATCCCCCTCCTTTCTGTTTTTAGTTTCCATCTTCCTAAAGAATATGTTTTTAGTACTTCTTTCTGTGAAAGTTAACAAATTTCCTTAGTTTCTGTATTTCTGAAAACGTCTTTCTACCTTCACTCTTGAATGATAATTTATCTTGACAGTTATTTTTCTCTAGCATTTTGAAAATATTTTTCTCGTGCCTTCTGCCTATTGTTGCTAATATTGAGTCATCTATCCATCTGTCATTTCTTTCTAAAAGTAGTCTGATTTTCTTTGGGGTTGCTATTAAGATTTTTTGCTTTATATTTAATTTTTCACATTCACCATAATGTGTCTACTTGTTGGCTTAATGTGACTCTTGAAGACGCAGGTCTTTCTTCATTTCTGGGATTTTGGTCAACTATTAGCATTTTTTTTTGAGGAAGATTAGCCCTGAGCTAACATCTGCTGCCAACTCTCCTCTCTATCCTAAGGAAGACTGGCCCTGAGCTAACATCCGTGCCCATTTTCTTCTACTTTATATGTGGGATGCCTACCACAGCATGGTGTGCCATGCGGTGCCATGTCTGCACCTGGGATCCGAACCAGCGAACCCCAGGCCACCGAGAATCGGAATGTGTGCACTTAACCTCTGCACCACTGGGCCGGCCCCAACTATGAGCATTTTGAGTTTTGCCTCTCATCTATTCACTCTTGTTTCCTACCTTGGAAATTCTGTCAGGTATATGCTGGGCAACCGCTGGACATTCTCATTCTATCTTTCATATCTTAGTATCATATCTTAATATTTTTATCTCTTCATATTTCATGTTGTATTCTTTTTTTAAATTTTTTCCAATTTTTTTTTGAGGAAGAAGATTAGTCCTGAGCTAACTTCTTCCACCAATCCTCTTCTTTTTGCTGAGGAAGACGGGCACTGAGCTAACATATGTGACTATCTTCCTCTACTTTATATGTGGGACGCCTGCCACAACTTGGCTTGATAAGTGGTGCATAAGTCCACACCCAGGATCCAAACCGGTGAATCCCAGGCCACCAAAGGGGAACGTGCAAACTTAACCACTGCACCGCGGGGCCGGCCCGTCATGTTGCTTTCTTGAGTTCTCCAGATTCATCTTCTAATTAGCTGGTAATCTCCTCAGATCATCTAATTTTATTCAATCCTTTCCATTCCAATGAGTTTCTAAAAAAAAATACCAAGAAGTTCTAGTGGTTTATTTTGCATACATTCTGGTTTTTATATTATTATGCCTTTCTAACATGAAGTCTATTTCTTTCTTATCATATTTATTTATTTTAAATACAATTATTTTAGATATTTTTAAAGCTTGTCCTATTATTGGCAGTTCTGCGGTTGCCTGTTTGCCTTTTTTTACCAGCTAACTTTGTCTCATTGTGATTTATTCACATGGTTTGCACTATTTTCTTCCAAGCTTATCTCCAGAAAGTTTTCCTCTCCTCTGGAAATCTCATAAGCCTGAGGTTCTTAAATCCTCCCACAAAACTGTTTCAACTTTGCCTCCTTCAAAGCCCTACAGCAGTGAATGATTCTGGGTGAGCTTGAAGTTTAATCTCAGCTTAGGATTCTTTCCTTATGCAAGTAGTTTATACCAGTACATTATATTCATGAGCCTTCGTTCGGATGACTATTCTGCACTCTACTTCTGAGACAGATGTCAGCTCTCTCATTACTTCCTCAGGGCATCAAGTCAGGCTGTGCTATTCCTTTCTTCAAGGAGAGAGCACGTGAAGAGCCAGCTTCTGTGCAAGGAATTCAAGTCCACTGCCCCCACTTCATGTTGGTGCAACGTCAGTGTCCTATTTCCTGCCCTGGTGATGTTTATAGTTGTGTGTGTGTGTGTACCTGGTTCAGTACATAACAACTCTTGAATTTGTGCCTGGAAGTCTTTTGTCAGATTCGGAAAATTCTCAGTCATTTTCTCTTTGAATATCTTTTGCACATTTTTTTTTTTCCTCACTTCAATTTCTGGAATTCCAGTTGCATGCATGTTAAGTTTTTTCTCTGTATTTTATCCATATTTTACTCTTATTTCTATTTTTTTATTGTTTTCCTCTGTGTTTAGTCTGTAAATTGCCAGTGATCTACTTTTCATTTTACTAGTATACACTTTGGCTATTTTTAATAGATATTAAATCTATTTATTAAATCTTAATTTCATTTGTAATGTGTTCCAGAATTTCCATTTGATTACTGTTTTTAGGTTCCAGTTCTCTGCTGAAGTTCTCCACTGTGTCATTCATATTTTGAGCATATTAATCGCAGTTATTTTAACTCCCATGTTGGTATACTGGTTAACTCCAATATTGGATTAATTTACAGTCCTGCTTCTATTGACTATTTTTTCTCTTGGCTCCTTTTCTTCGTATGATTGGTGATACTTGATTCAATGTTGGAATGCATATATGAAATATTGTAGAGATAATCTGAGGATTTGAATGATGTTATCTTTGTCCAGAGAGGGTTTAGTTCAGCTTTTTGCAAGTGGTTAGAGATATCAACTTTATCCAGTGTGGAATTCAACTGATTCAGATCTGGGTTTCTGTCTTTGTCAAGACTGGTTTATATTCAGTTTGTCCTTATTCCTGGGGTATAGCACTTCAGGATCCCACCAGAATCTGGGATGTTTACAATGGTCCCTCTTCCTTGGTGGCCCTTGAAATCCAAATTTGACTCTCAGTGTCATGAGGCTACTGAAAGCTCCTCTAGGCACCATTTTCAGCTTGGCTTCGCAGCCCCGTAGTGGTTACTTACCCATCAGTAAACACCTTGTGAAGCAAAGCAGGGTCCAATGTCAGGCTCTCTTCTCTGTGCTTCCTTCTCTCCAGGATTGTATTCCTTGAAGTCCTGGTTGTTTTGTAGCTATCTAAACTCTAATCTTCTCTCTTCCCAGTCCCACGAGACTGCCTTAAAGCTCTTCTCAGCTATCTGCTCATAGCCTCTCCTTTCTGCCTAGGTCTCAGCTTTTGAGACCTATGCTACTTATGAATTAGCAAAAGCCTCAAGAATAAATGTAGTCTCAAAGGCTGGGTTCACCTAAATGCATTTGCTTTCTTGGATTTTGGCTTCTCCAAATCCAGTTGCCAGGATTATTTCTTAGATATCTTCCAACAGATAATTAAAAAAAAATATATTATCCATTATTTATATGTATTATTAACAGGAGTGTGGATGTGATCCAAGATAGTCTCACATAGCCAGAAGTACAATTCTCTAGTAAATCTTTAAATATACAGACACCACTCCTTACGCAATACATGAGTCTGAAAATACCACGGATTGTCACATAGCTGCTATTCTTACTATTCAAAATAGATGTAAAAAAAACACTCTGGCAGCTAGAGTAATATCTCTGCTTCCTTCGAGCTTTACCACATAGTAAAGAATTTTGTTATACGTTATGCACTAACATGCACTTGTAAAGAGAAGGGGGCCTGGGTGAGTCAACATCTCCAATTTATATGGAATGTTCATTTTTCAAACCAAGAGTTAAGCATAAAAAAATTGATTCTAGATTTTATGATATTTGCTTTTTATATTATTTTTAGTGTTTGTATAAAAAACAATTCCTTTAAAACTATTTAAGAATTCACGTGTCATCCTAATCCTCTCTGTTTTATGGATTGGACTGAAAGTAAAATTACTTATCCAGGTGTTCCTTGGTGGAGAAACACTTTCAGTTTTGCATGCCGTGTGTGTGAGCAGGCACACTGGCTCACTACCTGTGGATGCCAACACACGGCGAGGTTGGAGCAGAGAGAGCCCCACGGACACTGATGGTGATCAGAGGCCATTGCCCCCTTGCTCTTTTTGTTATTAAGTCAGTTGCTTTTTAAAGCTAACTTCAATTCATTCCTTTTTCTTACATCGTATCAAATGCATTCCGAATAATAAAATGATTGAAAAATACTAATTTTATTTAACAAATGTGGGTCAGAGAGATATTTTTAGTCTTTGAGAGGAAACAGGACAGAAACAAATTGGAGGGGACAGATGACTCAGTTTGGAGCGTGGGGGTGGGATTGGGTCCTCTAAGGGGGAACCAGGAAGTTTGGTTGTGAAGGTGGAAAGGAAGAGAAAGACTATTCAAAGGGGGAGTCTGGGGGGAAGTTCTGGGAAAAAGTGCACAAAATTTGACCATATCTAAAATTTTATGGGAAGGATCCAGTTTTGAGGGAGTAGTTGGGTTATACATGGGATAAAAGACATAAAAGGTAGAAAAGAATTCTTGGTGTTGCAAGGACGTAGTATGAATAAAACCACAAGGAGAGGTGTTGACCTTATCTTGGCTCCTCTATTATAACAGGAAGCATGGTGGAGAGGATGCGTACAGATGTTCGTACACCGTGTATGGGGTCTATACTGTAACGATGACTTCTACTTTGTGAAGTAGGAGAGAGAATCTTTCTTTACCAACAATATGTTTTTACATCTTTCCACACAGACTCTAGAACTATCTTTGCTTTTCTGAATGTGTATGGCTAGAGAGTTCTCCATATTAGGAGTGTACCTGAATTTAACCACTCCTTTGTGCACGTCATTTAGATGCTGCAATGAATAAAATACGGACAGGATGTTACCCTAAATAAGAGAACCTGAAAAGTGAATCGTTGCTTCCTATTGTATTAAAAGTACAATAACAGCAGCGGTAGGAAAAACTAATGAAGGGGTTGGAAGACAAAATTGAGAATATCAATATTTTATAGAAAGTAAAACAAATAAACCAAGAGGTAAAAAATAGAAGATGAAAACATAATTAGACTCTTTATCTTGGCAGTCCAATACACAATTAACAGAAGTTCCAAAATCAGTGAACTGAGAAAAATAACAGGAAATTATCAAATAAACAATATTAAAAACTTCCAATAATGAAGGGCAGAAATCAAGCGCCCTTTAAGAATACTGAAAATAAAGTGATGATTCTGAAATCTTTCAGTGAGAGAAAAATCTATGCCATATACAAGGATCACCTATCAAAAACAGCCTTATACACCTCAGCTGCAACATGAGAAGCAAGAATGCAACGGAGAAATGTCTGTAAAATGATAAGGTCAAAAAAGATTTTTGTAACAATATATGGTGACAAATAACTATACTTATTGTGGTGATCATTTCACAATAGATACAAATACTGAGTCATTATGTTGTACTCCTGAAACTAATATAATGTTATATGCCAATTATACCTCAATTAAAAAAATAAAAGAAGAGAAAAAAAGAAATATCTTGTTATATATAGTTTCTCCTTTATATAGACACATGCATTTGCTGGATGTCTTTTAAAAAGATAACAAAACAGCCAAACTCTCATTTTACAAGTTAAAATATGTGCATATAATATATCTGTAAAATATATATATATATAGTAAATTATTGTCAATCTACAATTCTATGCCTAAATAAGTTATGGATTGATATTTAAGGGAGAATCCACAGATTTTCCTAATATACATCATCAACAAAGTTCCCAAATATTCATGAATCTTTTACGGACTTTTCATTCTCTGTCACTGGTCTATTTATTTACTCTGGTGTTCTCAGAGCATAGTTTTAATAATCATGGTTTTATAGTATGTTTTGATATCTAATGGGGCAAGTCTCCCCTTCTCTCTCATTCTTTTTCAAACTTTTCTTGTTTACTCTTGTATCTCTCTCTCTTTTCCACTTTCCCTCCCTCTGTCTCTCTCTCCCTCTCTAAATGTGGTATCTCTTAACATGAGATCTACTCTCTTAATTTTTTAAGTGCACAACACAGTATCGTTAACTATAGGTACAATGTTATACAGAAGATCTCTAGAACTTATTCATCTTATATAACTGAAACTTTATACTCACAGAACCGCAAGGGACACTTCTCTTCATTGGATGTGATCATTTTTGATCCATTTTTACCAAAATGTCACTGAAAATTTGAGAAGCCAGGAGACTTAAATTTGTGAACAGCTTTTCAGTTTTCTCTTATTCCTCATTAAAAGCATATCAAGCAGTAGCCAGGCATTTCCTGTGTTATTCCTTCCTCTTTAGGACCCCAGGTCTGGCATGGCTCACCCTGTGATGGGGGAGATGACTTGGGTGTCGCCCACTCTGTGTGGCAGATCCTGTATAAACAGAACCTGATGCCCATGCTCAGGGCAGGAGCCATCCTGATGCTTCTTATCACTTCTCCTAACTCATAGATTGAAACTCTCATATATAAGTATATTAAGGTCTTCGGCCCACCCAGAAGTAGTATTCCCTGTATCTTCTTTACAGATACATAAAACCAACCAACTGTGGGGATATTTTTGGTGAGGAAGATTGGCTCTGAGCTAACACCTGTTGCCAATCTTCCTCTTTTTGCTTGAAGAAGATTGTCCCTGAGCTAACATATGTGCCAATCTTCCTCTATTTTGTATATGGGAGGCTGCCACAGCATGGCTTGATGAGCAGTGCTAGGTTCACACCCAGGATCCGAACCAGCGGACCCCAGGCCACTGAAGCGGAGCTCGTGAACTTCACCACTACACCAACAGGCTGGCACCCCAACTGTGTTTTTTTAATAAGAAGAGAATTTTCAGAAATTGTTGTCTGACACGCTGCCTGTCACATTGACCTACCTTAGAACGATAGTTAATAGGCACAGAGTGTTAATCCTGGGTACCTTTTCTAGGAAAGGAACTTCATTACATAGTGCTTTCTGGGCATCTAAGCTTCATGTAGGGGACTCTCTAAAGGGGTGTCCCATGATAGATCTATTTTAGGGGTAGTGATCAAGTTTAATTTTTAAAAAATTCCAATTTGGGGGATTACATTGCACAAATAGACAAATATAGGAAGATTTGACATCTTTTCTATTCTCTAAGGATTTATATATCTTTTATTTAGGTCTTTGACATTTCTCAGATTGTCTACTCTTAGGAATTTTACAGGAACTTTTCTCACTGGAAATAGAGTAATGTGTTTCCATTACCTTTTTTAGATATGTATTGCTTCTTTGTATGTCCTTAATTTCTGTATATTGATCTTTTATCAAGCTGCTTTGCTACACATTAATTCAAATCCATTTTCAATTGATTTTTTTGCATTTTCTAATTATACAATCATAGAGTTTGCTGTGACTCAACTGTTTTTTTAAAAAAAAAACAATTAGGAAGAAAAATTTCCTCACAGCAATATAAATTAATTGCCAAGCTCTGATAACATCTATTGAGGCTGATAACTTAAGTCTCTTGATCCTAAAAGAAGTGGGCAAATGTATGGCAGTGAAAGGAATGCATCTGCAAGACACATCCCAAACTAACAGACTCCTTTTCTCATTTGCACCATGGATTCCTGGAAGTTCAGTTCATACAATGAAGAGCATCGTGTTTTAGACCTCCGACAAGGAGACTTGGTTTATATAGTCACGAATTATTTCTCTTAGTTAGGAATTTTCACTGTAGCAAACAATGGCTTTGAGAAAAGCCTTGTAATTATTTTTAAAACGAACATAGATTTATTATTTTTCTTTTCCACAATTAGACGAGCCTTTTAAATTGTATGAGTGATAGGTGTTGGAAAAAACACTAGTGTCCCTCTCATGCCTGGGGTTTGCATGTGTTCTTAGAGAGGCACATAGTCAGACTCTTCAAATGGGACGTTGTGTGGATGGTAAGAGAAGGCAGAGAAACTTCCTTGCCAGGAAATGGTTAGGACTCAAGAACATGCCGTCTGGATGCCATGCTCTAATAATATCACATCCACTGGGATTATGTGCTTAATAGTACAAACCATGTCTCTCTCTTTTTTTTGGTAAGATTCAGCTCATGTTCTCTCCCTTAATTTATAGATTTTCTTTTTCAATGTACATCTGAAATTGGCCAGGGATTTGACCTTCTGCATAGGAACCAAGAAATAAAAAAGCATTTACTACTGTTCCCAGTGGCATCAACAGCCCTTTTACTGCAGATGGGAACAGGGGCTGTTCTCGCGGTTTTCTACAAACCCCACCTGGGCACAAGCAGAACCTGTACTGGCACCTAGCCCAAGACCACCTGCGTTCTCAGGACCGCTCAGTCCCCGCCAGTGACGTTCTAGCCAATGGCTAATAGGGGAGATTCAGTGCACACATCTTCATCCCCTTACATTTTCTAATTCTAGTCTTCATTCTACAAAGATTAATAAGCCATTTCTTGCAATTTTTAATTTCTTGCTGAAGGATCATTTACATAAACTTTCAATAGTGGATGGTAAATACATCCTTTCAATTCTTCAATGGAAAAGAGAAAGGAAATGTACCTTGTTCGTTTTGTTTTGTCAGGAGCAAATACTTTGTACCCTTGGTTTGCACCTAACTTACAGATATTCTGAAATTCAGCACTGTAATATTTTGAATTTATTTCTTTTTTAATAGTCATCTCAACTGTTACAGTAAATAACTAGGGAACTAAAATGTTTACAAAGACGTGAATGGGACAAGTTTCCCTTTCTAGGTGTGTGGAGTAAAAGGTAAAAGGTAAATTTTGAAAGTGCTTTTCAACAAGAAAAAGAGAAAAAAAGGAGACGCAGAGCTTCATGAAGATTCTAAACCTAAGCAAGTATTTGATAGCCTCTAGTCACTGTAAACAGGTCCTAAAATAAAGCTGTAGATAAACAAATGAATAAAGATGAATTCATTCTGATTCCCCCTGGGAGGTTCAAAGTGCAGCCTTCACTGGCAGGGTCCTACTTGCCACGCCGCTGCCTGCAGTCAGAGAGGGACTTTCTCTGGCGCTCTCACCCACTTTGCTACCTCAGCATTTCTACTGTTGTCTGTTCTCACCCTAACGGCATGGAGTTGATATGTGGGGACTCCAATGGTCAGAACAGTCTTTAAACAAGTAGGAGACATAAGTTTTCATATCACTGAGGATTCGCTAATGCTTTTCCCTCCTCCTTTCCATATACACTGCCCTAGGGTCTATAGGAGCACAGTGAGAGGGAAGTACTGGACAGAGTGGGGAGAAGAGTGCTGAAGAACCACGGGCATAGCATGTCACACACGCAGTCCCCCCTTTAAAGTCTGAGGTGACTTATTCAGCCTGGTGGCATTCATCTACTTTCAAATCTCATGGCTCTGACTGCTTGCATTTTCATATAATTATGTAGTCACCTCCTAGAAGTGATGTCCTTGGAACTAGCAGCTTCGGGACAGGTGAATCTGGCAGCTTTGGGACTTCCAGTTTCCTATAGGGTAATGATGGCTGCCTTATTTCTCCACATATCCTGCAATGTCATACCTCTCAACCAAGACAGCAATAAAACCACATGCCTACAACATTATCAGGAAACAACAGATTCCATAAACTTCACTTTACAAGTACATAAGAAAACACGGAAAAACATCTGTAAGTAGAAGAGCAGTTGTGCAGTCCACAAATAGAGAGAGGAGCAGATAGAGACTGTGCAGAAAAGGGAGAGAGTGGAGCATGCTTAGAAATGTGAAGCATGGGTTAATTCACTCCCGGAAAGAGAGGAACCCCACACTGAGAGAAAGACAGATAGCTGTGTTAGCCACTTACTAGACAGAGCCCTGGTTACAGGGGAATCACAAGGAAAGGGCTTGAGAGAGTGCAGACTGGAGCGGCCAGTCCCCTGAAAACCCTGCCCCTGGGGAGAGGGGAGCATCCCTCAGAGGTTTGGTAATAAAGAGAAAATAGTAAGCTGTGGTGGAAAGTACTGTTCCTGAAGAAGCAGAGAGAGTTAAAATCAGCGGACATCCAGCCACCAGCCCTCCCTCACTGAACGGCCTCTCACAGAAGGATGAAGGCAAGCCAGGCAATCCCCTTAGCCCTGATTTCACTTGTGAGTTTCTGGAAAATCCGGTATTAAAAAGAACAAAAAGCAAGGCGACATCCATACAGAGCTACTAAAGGAAGAAATCAGAAAAAGAGACAAAACCTATTAGCTGGTGACCATTATTTTCTTAAAAAATAACCAGAAAGCAGAGGAAAATGGTGACACAATATCCATTTCTGAGGGACATACCCTCAAACAGGTGATTGCAAACATGAGAAAAACAACTAATGTCAGAATGTCAAATCTTGGAAGAAAGACAGAAAAAATACACATATATAGGTACAAACAGGGCAAATAATTAAAATATGCACAATTGGTATTCCTGAAGAAGCAAAACAGAACAATGGGATAGGACGAATATTTAAGAAAACTTGCTCAAAATTAAGGAAACCAGAATCTACTTTGAAAGGGTCCATTGTGTACTGGGGGAATTTGAAAAAATGATCAATTCCTAGATATACTTTATTAAAACTATGGACTTTAAGAATAAACAGAAATTTCTTTCAGCTGTCAGGTAGTAAGACTAGGTCACTTATTAAAAAAAAGATAGCTTGGAATCAGATTTCTTCACTACAAAATAGAAAAAAGACAATGAAGGACATTCCGAGAAGAACCAAGGAAAAAAGTGTTAAGGGGTCTTTAATCTCTAAAGGCCATAGAAATACATTTTAAACATGAAATTTAAAAAAATTTTTAAAAAACCCTCAGGAAATACTGTCCTTAGGAATCTCCTAGAGGAGAAGCTTTATCCAATAAAGATAAATATTAACAAAGGAATGATTTTGAGTATTGAGTATATTTAAATGTATATTACAACTATAACACAAATTCAAATTTTTCTAATTAGTCCCAAAAAAACACTCCCTCCCTCCAAAAAAAAGAAACAAAAAGAAGAGAAAAGGAATGATACAGAGAAAAAAACATGGTCAATATAATGCACACAGTGAACAAAATGTAAAAAATATGACAAAGTAGAGACCAATTGTAGCAGACATAGCAATGATTTTAAAGGATTTATTTCTTACATTAAAAGAAAAAATTTCAGATTGGTTTACAAAGCACAATACATGCTGGTGGGAATGTAAAATTATACAGATACTCTGGAAAACAGTCTGACAGTTTCTTAGTTTTAAAAAACCAAACCCACGCTTACCATGTGACCCAGAAATGGTACTCCTGAGCCTTAATCCCAGAAAAATGAAAATCTAAGTCCACAGAAAACCTGTACGTAATTGCTCTCAGCAGCTTTAACTGTAACAGCCCGGAATTAGAAGCAACTAAATCGTCCCTCCATAGGTGAATGGTTACACAAACTCAGGTACATCCACGCCATAGAATCCTCCTCAGCAATAAAAAGGAACGAACTAGTGATACACACAACTTGAAGGAATATCCAGAGAGCTAACTTTTGATACACGTGACAGTTTGGATGTGAAAACATAGAGAATTGTGCTGAATGAAAAAGCTACTTTCGAAAGGTCACATGACTCCATTTACATAACATTCTTGAAATGACACAATTGTAGAGCTGGAAAACAGATCACTGGCTGCCAGCGGTTGGAGATGGTCAGGGGTGGGTGCTGAGTGTGACTATCAAGGAGTAGCATAGGGAGGGCTTGTCGTGACGTGCAGTTCTGTATCTAGATTGCGGGCTGACTACACAAATCTACACGTGATAAAATGACACAGAATTACACACACACATGGTACTGACTGTTCCTATGCAAAATGTAACTAACCATTGGGGAAACCGGTTGAAGTGTACACAGGAGCTCTCTGTACAATGTTTGCAACTTCCTTTAAACCTGTAATCACTTCTAAATAAAAAGTTTAAAACACTATTTTAACATTGGTCCTTTCAAAGCATTCATTTCATATTTTCTAAAAAAAGGAAATATGTGTCAAAAATCATGCAGGAGCCGAGATTTTGCTTTATTAGAAGCTAGCAATTCCACTTGTTATTCTTACATGGATCCTGGCAGATGACAAGAGACTCCTGGTTCAGAGAAAAAGGACTTTATTATTCAAGACACAGCAATCAGCATGAGTATCAGCAGGTTTTGAATGGCTGAAATAATCTTGACAAAGAATAATATAGTGGGAGGAACCACACTACACAATATTGAGGCTTATGATATAGCTTCAGTAATCAATGGTGGGCTTGGCAGGGGGTAGATACATAGATCAAGGCAACAGAAGACAGAATCCAGAAGTAGGTGCACACAAATCTGCTCAAATGATCTTTGAGAAACATGCCCAAGCAATTCAATAGAAGAAGGATAACCTTTTCATTAAACAGATGGCCAACAGGCATATGAAAAGCTGCTCAACATCATTAGCTATCAGGGAAATGCAAATCAAAACTACAACAAGGTATCACCTCACTCTGGTCAGAATGGCTATAATTAACAAGACAAGAAATAACAAATGTTGGAGAGGACGTGCAGAGAAGGGAACCCTTGTTCACTGCTGGTGGCAGTGCAAACTGGTGCAGCCACTATGGAAAGCAGTTTGGAGTATCCTCAGAAAATTAAGGATAGATCTACCATATGATCCAGCCATCCCACTGCTGGGTATTTATCCAAAGAACTTGAAAACACAAAGGCATAAAGATACTTGCACCCCTATGTTCATTGCAGCATTATACACAATAGTTAAGACTTGGAAGCAAGCCAGGTGCCCAACAAGGGACTAATGGATAAAGAAAATGTGGTATTTATACACAATGGAATACTACTCAGCCATAAGAAGTGATGAAATCTGACCATTTGACACAACATGGATGGTCCTTGAGGGTATTATGCTGAGTGAAATTAGTCAGAGGGAGAAAGTCAAATACTGTATGATTTCACTCATAAGTAGAAGATATAAATGACAAACAAACACATAGCAATGGAGATTGGATTGGTGGTTACCATAGGGGAAGGGGGGAGGACAAAAGGGGTGATTAGGCTCACATGTGAGGGGATAGACTATAATTAGTTTTTGGGTGGTGAACATGATGCAATCTACACAGAATTTGAAATATATTACAATGTACATCCAAAGGCTATGTAATGTTATAATCCAATGTTACTGCAATTAAAAAAAATTTTTAAAAAAATGGTGCTGGAGCAACTGGACATCCATTGGCAAGAAAACTTCAACTTAAGCCTCATACTTCATAGAGAAGTTAGCTCAACATGGATCATGGACTTAAGTGGAAAAAGTGAAAGTACAAAACTTATTAAAAAGCAGGAGAAAAATCTTGAGGAATGAAGACTAGGCAAAGAATTCTTAGACTTGAAGCCAAAAGCATGACTCATAAAAGGAAAAATTGATAAATTGGACATCATCAAAATTAAAAACTTCTGCTGTGTAAAAGTCCATGTAAAGAGGATGAAAACACAAACTATTGGCTGGGAGAAAATATCTGCAAATCACATATCTGAGACGGGAATAATATCTAGAATATATAAAGAACTCTCGTAACTCAATAGTAAAAAGATAAAGTTTTTAATTAGAAAATGAGCAAAAGACATGAACAGACATTTCAGATATTATAAACACATAAAAATATGTTCAACATCACTTGCCATTAAGGAAACATAAATTAAGACAACAATGAGATATCACTACACATTTATGAGAATGGCTAAAATAAAAATATAATGACAACAGTAAGTGACAGGATGTGACAAAACTTTACTTAACAAATTGCTGGTGGGAATATGAAATGGTACAGGCAGTCTGGAAAATATTTTGGTAGTTTCTTATAAAACTAAATAAGTATCTACCATATGAATGAGCAATTGACCTCTTGAGCATTTATCCACGATAAGTGAAAATTTATGTCCACATAAAAACCCGTACATGAATATCTATAGCAGCTTTCTTTGGAAAGTCCTCAAACTGGAAACAAACCAAACAAACATCCTTCAATGAGTGGATGCCTAAACATCCTATGATAAAGCCACACCACAGAATACTCAGTAATAACAATAACAAACAAAAAAAAAAACTACTGATACACGCATGGATGTATCATTCTATCTGTTACATAAAGGTATCAAGAAACATTCAAGGGGCCACCCCAGTGTCCCAGCGGTTAAGTTCGCACGTTCTGCTTTGCCGGGCAGGGTTTCACTGGTTCAGATCCCAGGTGTGGACCTACGCACTGCTTGTGAAGCCATGCTGTGGTAGGCATTCCACATATAAAGTAGAGGAAAATGGGCATGAATGTTAGTTCAGGGCCAATCTTCCCCAGCAAAAAGAGGAGGATTGGCAGCAGATGTTAGCTTGGAACTAATCATCCAAAAAAAAAAAAAAGGAAACATTCAAGGGAATTATGTTGAGTGAAAAAAGACAATCGCAAAAGATTGCATACTGTATGATTCCATTTATGTGATACTTTGAAAAGGCAAAATTTTTGAAGTGGAGGACAGAGGCCAAGGGTTAGGGACAGGAGTGGGGCGGGGGGTGGAGTTGGGTGTGGTTATAAAAGTGCAACAGGAGAAAATCTTGTGGTGTTGGAGCTGTTCAGTGTCTTGACTGTGGTGGTGCACGCACATACACAACCCCAGCAGGTAATAAGGTGTATAGAACTAAACACACATACACAAACGAGTGAAAGCAAGATTGGGAAAATCTGAAGATTGCTGAATTGTAACAATATCAATATCCTGGTGGCGAGATTATAACATCTTTTTGCAAAATGTTACTACTGAGATGTTTCTGTTATTTCTTACAACTGCATGTGAATGTAAAATGACTTCAATAAAAACTTCAGTTACAAAAAAGCAAAAGAACAGCAATGGTTTATGAGACATTGAGTATAAAAAGAATCTATTAAATTGATACTAAAATCAGAAAACAATCCATCAAAGAAAAAACACCTACATAGTGAGCAACGCTCTACTTTACATAGCAAAGCCAAAAAAAAATAGAAGTAATGATAGAATCTCTGTTTTGCAATTATCAATGTGATATTTGATTCAGGCAATGACTGTCAGTGGATCCTTATCCTATTGGGTTAATGTTTGTGAGAAGAATGTTAATTACAAACAGAAGCAGTTGCTTTTACAATAGGGAAATCTGGCAAAATCTAGCATATCCAAATGACTAAAATGATCAACACCCTTAAGGGGGACAAACTGATATTGTGCACCTTCTGATGTCAGGCTCTGAGAAATACACTTACGCAGTTATTCTGGGAAAAATGTTTAACTTGAGGAAAAAGTATGACAAATCCAGGTTGGAAGATATTGTAAAAGACAAGTTTCTGTACTTTTCCAAAATGTCAATATCTTGGAAGACAAAAAAAGGAAAAATGAAAAAAGGCAGGCAGATTAATCTAAACTAAAGGATGCTAAACAAGACAAGAAAAGCAATGAGTGATTCGTGAGTAAAATCCAGAGCAAAAGACAAAAACAGCTGGGGGAGAAGGAAATGTGGACTACGGACTGTATTATTTTATCAGGACTAAATGTCTTGGATGTGATGATGCATTGTATTTACGTAAAAGATGGCTCTTTAATTAGGAGACAAATACTGAAACATATAGGGTAGGTATCACGATGTCTGCAACTTACTTTCAAAAATTTAGTTAAAAAGTACAGAGAGGTAAATAGAGACAGGGAGAGGGAAAGAGAAATAAGGTAAATATTGCAAAATATTCATCTCCGAACTCAAGTGTAAACGGGTCTTCCTATTTCTGTTCCTTCAACTCCTTTGAAGTTTGTAATTCTTCAAAATAAAAAATTTTAGGGGTTATTAAATGCCCCTAAAGAAATTAAAAATACACTGGCATCTTTGCCCTCGACAGTTGACGTGTGGGTGGCTGGAGGGGGGAGAAAAGAACACGCGGTTTCACATCTCAGGTGACTCTTCTGCAGGACGCCTCTCAGGTCCCCACGCTGTCGCTTGCGCACAGCAAGATGGCTGTGGTGGCAGTTGGCTGTTGGGGATTTCGAATCCTGTCATCCAATGCTGTTATCTTTATGGAGCTAGTTGAAAATTCAAGTCGAGAAACCACATTTTAAAATAACAGTCATTTTGGGGCTGTGATTTCACTGCAAAGATTCTCAAGCAATACAATTAGTACGGGAAGCCAAAATCTAGCTCACCAGTCAGATAATGATTATGTTAGGTGTGAAAAAACACAATAATAAAAAGCTTGAATCATTGTCACGATTTAAGCATCCGCTCCTTTGAAAATGTAAAGTCCTAGGCCTTGCTCCAGACTTAATGAGTTAAAAACTGGAGGTGGCTCCAGACTCTAAATTTTTATCTAATTCTTCCAATAACATTAATCAGCTAGTTTGTGAACAACCGGCATAAGGTGTTATTGCTATTGTTCAATTTAAAAATAAATGCAATTAAATTTTCCCATTAAATATTTTCATAATCAGTTTAGTCAATGATTAAGTGGAAATTATTTGTGGAACAGCCTTCGTACTACTTCCTATTTATTTGGTCATTAAGGTTGAGTTCAGGTTTTTATGAAGATAAGCAGAAAAATTTAAAGATATTTTACAGTAAGTGGCTAGCACACACTTATCCTAATTTGTTACTGAGATGCTGGCATTGTCAAAATAAGGTGACGAGTACACTGTTAAGAAAGAAAGAATAATGAAAAGCATTCTGAAAGAGACGTCTGATTGCTAAATGGTTATATCTATACATTCTTGGGATAAGGAAATGTTTTAGTGTCTTGTTAGCCTTAACATCAAATAAAGATACTGTGCCATTTCCTTTAACAAAATTAAATGCTATGATTCTACAAAAGAAGAGGCCCATCTATGATTCAACTGCCCCTTCCCTCGCACTCCGGGGTCCCTGCCTCTCTCTGCCGCCACAGTTGGATGCTACATCTTCCATCACTCAGCAAACAGGTGGTCACGCTTCTGCTACAAGCAGGGCAGTTGTTCACTTGCTGCTGGCCACAAAAAAATGAACTAAGACATTGCTGTCAGAAATTACTTTGCAGATTTAGAAACAGACACTCCGAATGACGAGGGCACTTGTCCAATGGTGTTGAGCTGAAGGTGGCAGAGTCCACATCTTTCTGACTCCAAAGTGCTCTTCTTACACAATTGTGCCTCTCATGAGATAAGGAGGAGATAAAAATTGCTTAACAGGAAAACACAGACCGATAAGGAAGCTAAAGGACAGTAAGATTCTCTTTAAGATAGCATTTGAGAACCCATTTTGAAAAATAGACAACTGACAAGGAAAAGGCTGGGAATACCAGATTGAGGCAATATTTGGGGCAAGTTTGTGAACAGCAATTTCTCAGGCGTTTGGCAATAAGGGAATAGCACTGGGTAAGCCTAGAGAGCGTGTCTAGCTGAAGTATTCAGATTTTATTAGGCAATATGGAGACATAAAGGTTTCTGTTGATGTGTTTATTAAAACTAGATTACTCCAGCATTTGCCTATGCAACAAATTGAGCAGAGAGGCTGGAGTCAGGGGAAGCAGTTAAAATGGTGACTAAAAATGATCTTTTGCTCAAGGTGCTCATAGTTACCTGGGAAACAGGCAATTGACCTTCCTCATTAACTAACAGGGCCATGATTCAGCTGAGAACATCAGAAGAGGACAAGGGATTTTGGAGGAGACAATTTTACTTTCACTGAGTTTAGGGACAGGAAAGAAATAGAAATATAATGAGTACAGATACTCAATTAGATATTTCTTGGCCAATTAATAATACTGATATGTCTCTTATGCCCTGGTGACACTGACCTTTTTTCTCTCTCTTTCTCTCACTCCTTCTCCTCTCTCTCTCCCTCCTCTCTTTCTTCCTCCTTTCTTGCATTCATTCGTCACTACCACACATTAGATGCTACGCTTGGTTAGTCTCTAATTGGTAGGGAATAAAACAATAAATAAGACATCTCATTAGGATCCTGTAGCATATTGTAAGAGGGCAATATAAGAAAGGTGTTATAGGACAAGTGAGCACAAGGACTGAAAGGAGAGTTGCTCAGGTTGTCAGAAAGCTGTGAAAAGGACAGCCGGGAAAGACTACAGGGGAGACGGGTGAGGAGCCAGGTCAGCTGAGTCCTCAGGGATCCCTTTCTTCCTAATTGGCCACTTCTCCTCTCTCTCAAACCCCTCCCACATCTCCATCAAGTGAGGGCTCTTGACCTTGGTTTCTCAAACTGCAGAAAGGGTCCTCCACTGCTGTAAGGAGTTTGCTCTAAGAAAATCATAGGATTGGAAGATATTTAGAGACATTTTTGCAAACTTGGTTTCTTGATTCCCAGGACAGTGGAGAAGCGGCTTTTAAGAGGCTCGGATTTCCTTCTACTCACACAGTGTTGGAGAAACAGACACTGTGATAAAATGTTTTTTCCTGGTTCATGGATTTTTCTAGTTTTTATTATCCTTCTTTTACTCCTACCTCTTCAATTGTAGGAAAAAGGGCACAGAATTAGACATTTAAAAAGTCTTGAATTTATCTCCCAAATCCACTTACCAGCTCAGTTTCTTCAGCTACAGAATGAGGACAAAAGACTAACTTCCTGGGATTATAAATATCAAATGAGAATAATGTACCTTGTCAATTGTGCAGTATCACATTAATGTTGATTATTTTTTATTGCTTTATAAAACCCCATTTCTAGCTAGCCATCATCTTTCTTGTGATATCTATCTATCTATCAATCTATCTCACATATATATCAAATACACATATATTTTTTACATTTTCCTAAGCAGCTATCTGATCCTTTAGAGGATGATTCTGGATGCTTCTTTGAACTATTCTGATTGAAGAACCACAAAACAACCAGGAATAAATCATTTAAGAGTTCATATATGGGCCAGGAACATAAACTAAACCACAAATCAATGATCTGAGTCAAATTAATCTGCTAAACCAGACCAAAGCCAAATATTAAGGTTCTTTTGATTCAACCTTGACCTGATACAAGTTGGAAAAGTTATCATTAATCAGTTAAAACTGGAAATAAACATCTGTAGTTTTCTAATATTACAAAGCAAAGGATAACTGTACCTTGGATCAATGATTCCCAAACTTGTCCCTTGGAAAAAAGTCACCTGACACGTTTGGAAAGAATACAGTTTCCTGGGCCTCGTTCTAAATCAGAATTACAAGAGAGACACTGGAATTTGTATTTTACCCCAAAGGCCAGGTGACTCTTAGAACGAGGTGAGTGTTTGAGAGCGTGCACTAGAACAGGCGTCAGCAAACGACGGCTCTCGGACCAAATCCAGCCTGTCACCTGTGTTTGTAAATAAAGTTTATCGGAACGCAGTCATCGCCATTCGTTTAGGTATCGTCTGCTACTGCTTTCAAACAACCAACAGTTTAGCTGAGTAGTTTCAACAGAGACACCACGACCTGCAAAGCCTAAAATATTTACTATCTGGCTCTTTACAGAAAAAGTTTGCCAATCTCTGCTCTAGAGAAACATCAAAGGCAACAGAGAGATTACTGATCGTGAAACTAGAAGCTCTGAGTGATAGCCCCTGTTCTACTAAACAGCAGTAGGCCTCGGGCAGGACATTCAGCCTTTCTGAAACCAAAGCACGTTATCAGGAAGTGACAGAGCACGGGCAAAACATAAATCCCTCATCCTCAGGAGATCAGGGAAATGAGAAGTCACTTTTTTTTTCTAAGAACTTAAAAGTTTGCCAACTAAAATATCAAGATCCTTTGATATTTTGCTGACAGTATTATTAACCCACCAAAACAAAGATGTAACAAGTTAATCAAAGGCTTTGAGGCAGCTAGATAACCCTTTGCTGAATAAAAAAGGAGAAATCATTATCATTGACTAAGTGATTGGTAGAACACTTTTGTCAAAACGTGAGTATCAGGGGAGAAGTTCAAGTCAAATGTTTTTCTTGTGATAAAATGTTTGTGCAGCACTAGATTATTCTCTAAGGTCTCCCTGAATTCTAAAATTCTGTGAACACAAACGTACCACACGGATACTTCAAAGTTATTACGATCACTGCTCTTTTCCTCCCTCCCTGAACGATGAGAGGCGGCGAAACATTTGTGGGGGGAGCGAGTGGTTAAAACAAAGATAAAATGGAGTTATGTAGGCCCATAAGTTTGGTAATTGCTGAATTAAATAAGGATAAAAGTGTCTTTTTATTGCTTTTTACTCTCTTTTTAAAGCCTTTAATATGTAAATGTGCCTGATGAATTTTCAAAAGAGGAGATACATTGTATTTCCCAAACTCATATGACCATGAAAATTCATTTTCCTGAACATCTCTTGTGACCTCTTTTCTACAGAAAACTCTGCTTTCAATAACGGTGATCAATGGGCTGTTAGGTAGATTGATGATGGAATAGAAGCGAACGGCCAGAGTCCTCTGACTGTAAGCCGGAGCAAGAGGGTCCGTGGAGGGGCATGTTTGCGCTGCTCGCCCTGCAGCCTGGAGGTTGTGGCTCTGGTGCCGGGCAGGGGAGGCGGGGTTTGGAGGTGAGTGCGGAGGGCGGCCCTGGCATTCGGCATTGAAAACAAACAGGTTTTCAAGGTGCGCTTGCACACGCGCACACACGCAGCGCACACGCGCACGCGCACGCACACACACACGCACGCACACGCACGCACACGCACACGCACGCACACGCACACACACACAGTCCTCCTAGAGCCGGATCTACGACACCAAAGTCAAGTGACTTCATCGACTTACACCCTCACTTTCCGGGCTGTGTTTTTGACTTTCTAACCTTTTTTGGCCTTTAAGATGACTTTGAACTTCATTTAACCAGACTTCATTTGCGTCAGTGTATGTGTTTGGCAGTACTGGGACACAAAATGTGACTTCTAAGTAGAGTACCTCTGGCAGCCCTGATCATAGGTTTAGGAAAATACCGACAGTTGCAGAGAGGGATTAAGTCACTTTAAGATGCAGCAGTCAGCAGAAGGGATGGCGAAGACATACAGACCTTTGCAGGCGGCAAGGCAGCGTCTCAGCCTGTGCTACCCCACAAAGCAGAGCCGAGGCAAACAAGTGTGGTCACTGAGAAGACTTTCTTATCTTTTCTTGCCCTTCAGGGACACCCATGAGTGAAGCTGTCATGTGGCAGAAGTCCACCTCTGGCGAGCACAGACATATCTTGCTAAGGAATCTGTGAACTGCACCTGGATAATCTTCTCTTGTAGTTGGCCGTGGGGAGTCCTCCATAAGGCCACAGGTATGGGATGAAAGAAAGGTGCCAGGGCCAGAAAGATACATGATGTGGGAGTCTGTGCCACCTTCTTCTTGGGATGTCTTGTGTCGTCTGTACCTGTTAGGATGTGATCCCGAATATTTCCATTGTAAAGTGTAAAGCTGCTGTGTCCACCTCACCTTAAGATCTGGTAGGTTTACTAATCTCCAGCTCAGAAAAGGTGGCTCCTGTCACATAGGTACTTGGTGCCCCATAGTCCCATAACTATTCCCCGCTAAGGCTGGGACCATGCTAGGAGCAATTTTAAAACTGGAGAGCAGTTCTCCATAAAGGGCATGAAGTTGTTCCAGATCATTAGGTCTCTGAGCTGCAGAAATCCTGCTGGGGCTTGCCAGAGACCCCAGTCAGGATTCTTTTGCTTTTTTTCTTTTTTGGAGGAAGATTAGTCCTGAGCTAACATCTGCTGTCAATCCGCCTCTTTTTACTGAGGAAGACTGGCTCTGAGCTAACATGTGGGATGCCTGCCACAGCATGGCTTAACAAACAGTGCATAGGTCCGCACCCAGGATGCGAACCTGTGAACCCCGGGCCTTCAAAGTGGAACATGTGAATTTAACTGCTGCGCCACTGGGATGGCCCCCCCAGTCAGCATTCTTACCACCACAGACACCGGCAGCATGATCAGATCCACTGGGTCACACAGTTCCAGAGACAGGAACGCCTGCAACATAGCCAGGACACGCTGAAGAGTCCTTTCTTGCTCTGGACTCCACTGAAAACTGTGAACCTTCCACAGAAATCAAGAAATGACTTGAAAAAATATTCTGAAATATGATATATATTGTTTCTAAAATCCAAAGAAGGCCCCCAAGCACTGAACCCCTTTCTTTGTGGCTGGAGATGCTAAGTGTAACATCGTGTTCTCTCTCTGGGCGGGAAGTCTAGACATGCCGCCACTGCAAATCCCAAGGCCTCTACTTCCCCCTGCACCTCATCCTAGTTAATCACAAGTGAAAGTCTTGGTAACTGTGACACTACCGTGTGCCAAGATCACTATGTGTTTCTAACCAGAAATCTGATCCTCACTGCTGTCATTCAGGGGAGTAACCCAATCCCAAAACCTATCCTGAGGGTGTGCTGTCTAAAGCCATTCCTGGTTCTGTGGCAGCATGAGTAGTTTGAGAAAGCAAGGACTGAAGCAAAGGCATATGTGGTGCTACTTTATTGGAAAGTACAGTCACCAAAGGAGCAGTGAGGGACGAGGGAAAAAAGGGAGAGCCAATACAAAGATGTGCTGTTGAGCTGGCCACCTCCATGTGCAAATACATTCTCAGTCTGGCAGAGTTGTCTTCTGAAATGCCCCACAACCTGTGTCTGAAGCCAATCCACATGAGGAGAAAGAGAGCAAGACACTTAACCCCTGGCACCCCTCCCACTGGGGAAAGGGTTATTTCACCAGGGGCTTGCAGCACCCCCCTACACTTCCTAGTTGCCCACAGATGAGTGTCAATCAGGATCCTACAGTATGTGGGAGCCACACAGGGTGTGCACTGTAAGTCTGCAAGCAAGTGATATTAACGGGAGCCCACTCAGGGCTGGCAGCTACAGTAGTAACTATAACTAGAACAAAAGTCAGGTGTGCCTGAGCTGTCAGACAGGAAGAAGCCAGTGAACACGGAGAAGCAGAGGGGATAACTGAGGGATTAAATTAAGCACATAGGTGGAGGGAGGTTACTTAGAAGGGAAGAAATTTTTTTTTTTTTTTTTTTTTTTTTTTAAAGATTTTATTTTTTCCTTTTTCTCCCCAAAGCCCCCCGGTACATAGTTGTGTAGCCCCCCGGTACATAGTTGTGTATTCTTCGTTGTGGGTTCCTCTAGTTGTGGCATGTGGGACGCTGCCTCAGCGTGGTCTGACAAGCAGTGCCATGTCCGCGCCCAGGATTCGAACCGACGAAACACTGGGCCGCCTGCAGCGGAGCGCACGGACTTAACCACTCGGCCACGGGGCCAGCCCCAGAAGGGAAGAAATTTTAAGGAAAGAAAACATTAATGAAAGGTATTTAATTGTATCAGTAATCTATTGGGTGATGTAATCTGCTAAGAATTGAGCAAGGATGGTTAAGTATTAAGAGCATTTCAGCTTTGGAACAATTGATATGGGGAGGGTGCTAGGAAATCAATACAAAAAGAATCAAAAGAATGCAAAATAGCAATAAGGATGTGGTTGAAGTTAAAGTCACTTTACGCGACTCTTTGCCCTTCCCAGCATCATGGCCTTAGAAGAGAACAGGTAAAGTTGTTGCTGTGAGAAAGTTAGATTTTCTTTCCAGCATGCACTGTGGAAGGCCAACAGGATGAGGGAGACAAGAAAGCTTCCATCTTTAACCACGGTGGTTAGATAAGACCACAAAAAGCCAAGCAATTTTGAAAAAAACAATGTTGGAGGGCTTGAAGTACCTGATTTCAAGACTTAATATAAATAATGTAATGAAGACAAAGTGGTTTTCACATAAAGATAGACATACAGATCAAGAAGACAGAATCGAGTCCATAAAGGGACCCACACATGGATGACTGATTGATTTTTTTAAAAGCACTAATACATTTCAAAGACTAGGATAGTCTATTTAAAACATAGCTGTGGAACACCTGCATATCTATATGGAAGAAGTGAATCTCGACTTCTTCCTCGTTCCGTACACAAAAGTTGACCGTAAATGAATCACAGATATACAAATGAAAGCCCTCTGTCCACACCTCCACCTACTCTTCCCTCCCTCACTCCGCTCTAGCCACCCGGGCTATCTTGCTGCCTTTGCACGTGTAGCTGCCTCTGCCTGGAATCCCTAGCTCTTTCCATGCTTACTCCCTTGTGTAATTCAGTTCTCTGCTCAACTTCACCATCTGAGGCAGGTCTTCCCTGAAGACCTCATTGAAAAATATCTCTGTACCTTCAGTCAGGTTCCAAACTCTTACCCTGACATTTTTGTTCATTACACTTTTTACTATCTGAAATTACAGAATCATTAGCTCACTTGTTTGTTGTCTGCCTCCACATCTAGAATGTTCTCTCAGAGTCTGGGCTTTATCTGTCTTGATCATTTCTCTATCCCCAAGCAAAGAGTAGGCAGCTGATAAATACTTATTGAACGAACAAATACCAACAAATAAATTAGTGATGGTGAATAAAATTTTCTCCCTCTCATTACATAATATTTAATTCATAGAAAAGGAATATATATTGGTGATCACCGTATCTAATTCACTTATTTATAGAAGAGAAAATTGAAAACCAGAAAACTTCACTGACATGCTAGTTACAACTTAGATTGTGAAAGATCTGGGACTAAAATCCAAGTATGTTGACAACCACTCCACCAGATTTCCTTACACGTGGCAAAAAGCATGAACAGTTTTCCACTTTTTTTGAGAGAGTGAACCTGTAACTTTAAAACAGTACACAAAAGTACATTAAAATTTTAGAGTGTCCTAGAGTTGTCAAAAGAGAAAATTTCACTTGATCTTTATGACCACCATGATATATAGGTGAAAGAGGCTTTTTATTCCCCATTTAGAGACAAGCCTAAATGTCTAACTGGCTCACCCAAGACTACTAGTATTTTGAGCTGGACACAGTAATGAATTCAAGTCATCTAACTCCATTTTCAGAGATTTTTTTGTTTGGACTTATTTTTCAAGGAGAGAGGCTATGGAACCATATTGTAAATTTTTGGCTGAGCTATAACTTTCTTAGATTCCTCTAGTTATGATTTGATCAAAGTCACTGCTAAACTAATAATCTATTTTTTCCTGTCTGTCTTCTCATGCAAGACTTTCAATATTACTTTCTCATATTTATTCTTCTCTTATTCTTCTAAACTCTAAAAGCCAATGATAGCCACTTTAAATAACCATCTCCCTATTCAATATTCAGTGCAGGACTTTTTTGTTTTGTTTTGAGTTAAATATTTGTTAAATGGTCTCTCAATCATCTCTCCAATATGAACTACTTATTGTGACATGTCTCCACTTAGCATATATTTTGCCCGAATTCAAGGATGAAAATGGCACCCTGGATATCACTGAATGATTAGTTAGATGGCTTTCTCTAACCCAGTAAGTAAATGGCTGTGTTTTATTAGTTAAAATATATTTACATAGGTTCTGCTTAATTTAAAATAGCTTTGAAAGAAAAAAAATTGGAAAATTTTTAATTTTACTAAATTTAAGATCCCCCTTCAATAAAAATTTGGCATGTGATTCTAAATTTGTGGCCAAAATAACTCACCAGCTAGAACTTGGTTACAGGTTCTGTAATCTGGAAGAAGATAGATGGAAACCCAAAGGGAAGAATATACTCGGCAAGATTAAACAATCTATATTTTCAGAAGTTTAGCTTCATGGTTAAGAGTACAGGCTTTCCATAGCAGTTTTTGGGTTTAAATTCTAGCTCTGCCACTTACTAGATGTATGAGCTTGGGCAATTTCTTAAACTCCCTTACCACCATTTCCTCATTTATAAAATGGGAGTGTTCACGGCATATGATTAGTGTGAGAAAAAATAAGTGAATTCAAGCCAAAACCTTACAGGCATATTGACAAATAGCACGTGCTTAACAGTCCTTCGCTATTATTATCCTTGGGAGGATGTTAACACCCACACCAGGAAGGAAACCATGAATTAAAACAACGGTTCTGAACAAATTGATGAAAGGCATAGAAACATGAACCAGAAAAAAGGTCAGGGGATTCACGGATTCTCTAAAGTTCACACATGGACCTTACATGGAGAATCTCTGACTTAAAGCATAAGTTTAGTAACTGCTGTTGAATGAAGGACAGACATGGCTGAAATCAGTGTAAATCGTGATGCTCCCAGAACATCCAAAGTGGGGACCTGGTGGTGGCCACAGAGGATGGTATCTGATCAGAACAGTTTCCATGGCTAATTATGTCTTATAAGTAGTACTAGAAGAAAAAAATACTAGATTACCGTTGCTTCTTGAATTAGTTGGATTCTAATAGTTACTTTGTTTTGCTCCAAGTGATGCTTCTTCTAATTTTATTGTACAGGAATTTGTAGAATTTGTGTAGTTACAAATTTATCAGCAAATGTTTATAAATAAAATACTAAAATGTGGCTTACTGAAACTGTACATTTCTAAATATTGAGAAACATGTCTAGGCAGATCTTACTTTTGAATACCTTGCTACCAAGTAAGAGATTGACACCTTTTCCTGATAAAATCATTTTAGTTGTCAGAGGCTATCAGGTGACTTTAATATTAAAAATTTATACCTATGAGGGGGCTGGCCCCGTGGCCGAGTGGTTAAGTTCGCGCGCTCTGCTGCAGGCAGCCCAGTGTTTCGTTGGTTCGAATCCTGGGCGCGGACATGGCACTGCTCATGTAAGCCACGCCGAGGCAGCATCCCACATGCCACAACTAGAAGGACCCACAACGAAGAATATACAACTATGTACTGGGGGGCTTTGGGGAGAAAAAGGAAAATAAATAAATAAATAAAATCTTTAAAAAAAAAAAAAAAATTATACCTATGAGAGGATGTGATCCCAGGTTCCATCCTATATACAGTATTCTGATACAAGGGTCTTTCAACAAGACAACAGAATACTCTGATTCTAGAATTTATAAGATTATTTTGATAATATTTGAATGGGAAAAATTGAACACAAGACTTTTGGAAATTTTAAAATAATCACATTTATAGGTCTAAAATGGAAAATTCAGAATACAGGAGAGAGATACATATATTAAAAGACTAGAAAATACATGAAAGTATTCTCAACCCCACACACCAAGACCCTAAAAGTTGATTACATTATACATTATGCTTAGTTCCCCACTGTCAAAGGTTGTACAATTTTTAATACTTTATTGCAAGGTCATCAAAGGGAGTGCAAACACATTTATTAAATTACCAAATAATAGTAAATATTTCATTAACTTCAAGGATAAATATTTAGGGTTGTGGACAATCCCATTTAATTAATAGTCATATAGTCAAGAAAACATTAATATTTGAATGCTGAAGACATCAAATGAATCAAAGTTTAGTCATGCAACCAACACAATGATTTTCAAATTGAGTGAATATTAGTGAATTGTAATAAAAAGGATTAGAGGTAAAAATGAGTGAGTTTATATACACAAGAGTATTTTCAGGAAAGAAGTATGTGAAATCTAGAGGATGATGCTTTGGTTTTTGGACAATTTGTCTATACAATGTTACACTTACATTTGTTAGCAGTAGTTTTCAAGTCAGATGGTTGGATGAACCATTCTTTTTTTTGTGTGAGTGTAGTAATAGTATCAAACCTCTAATGCTGTAGAGGAGTGCATCTGAATACGCTGCGATGTTGTAGCTACACTGACACGTGTCCACACTGACACGTGTCCACACTGACTAGTGAATTGGCAGAGTGAGTTCTTCACTCAGTGATGATTAGAGAGCCTGGGGGGTGGGATGAAGGGTGGGGTGGTCAAAGTGGTTAGTCTGTATGCAAGTCGAGGTAGCGCACATGACCTCAGCGGCCCAATTAAGGCTGAGCAGTGACAGAAGATGATGAAAGCTGGTGTTTCAAGTTAGGTGCAGTAAATTACCATGTTATTCTCTGAAGGTCTCCTGGGCTCGGCCAGTCATACATTATCTGTCAACGTCTCACATTCTACTTACAAATTATTATCAGGATCTTGTTGGCTGGTAATTCTCAAGGGAATCCAGCAGCCTCAGAAGATGCTGGGGTTATATATTAACAATTATATCGTTTCCAAACTCCTAGTGATCAAATTTCCTCATGCAAAGAGACAATTAACAAACATGTTTTTCAGATACTCTTTGTTTTGTGTATAATTTCTTAGTTGGTGCTTGGTCCAGGAAGGACACTGTGAAATGTGCTTAAATGCAAAGATGAGAGTTGTTTTTTCAAAGTAGGCTTGACTAGAGATACCTTATTAGAACAGGAATAATTTCATAGCAAAGAAATGCATCCTAACTCAACAATGAACAGAACATCTTGAATGTCGATTATTTAGCAATCTGAGTTAACTCCTTCAGGTTGCCAAGCTACCCTCAGTTACTTGCATTTCTAAATGTTGAAAATTACTTGGGGGTATCTACCTTTTATAGCTTTAGGAAACTATCTTAAGAAAAGGCCTATAAATTTATATTTTTCCAAATAACGCAAAAAGTGTTCAGCAATACCCAAAGTATTTTACAGAAGCATTTCATGGGAATTCAGTAAAGATTTGTAATGTTCAGTGCAATATATGCACTCAATGTATAATCTGACCATTCAAGAGAGAACAAAGAAATCCAAAATAATGCCTGGAGCTTTGAAAATAGAAATGAATATAATGATTAATGCTTTGTGAAACTTGGGGGACATTTCCTCAGGAAGAACTATATTTTCACCCCCCATTATTATGATTTCAATTTTTTATAGCACTTTACATGGTAACAGCAAGCCTCTTAGTCTAAATTCAGCCCTTTGGCTATATTCTGACAGTCTATTTGTGTTCTGATTTCGTGAATAATAAATGACTAAATGTGAAGAAGCATATAGCTTTCTTCACTCATGCAAAAAGATTTCAATACATTTTAACATAAATGTTACTAAATGTTTTTAAAAAATCCAAAGGAACTAAAATTAGACAAGGTGGACCATTCCTTTTTTTTTTCCTTTTAGTTCCAAAGAAGGATGATAATAATAAAAGAAGCAAAGGAGTCAAGAAACCAAGGATCCATTTTGGAAACACCTCCTTTAAAATGATCAGGATGCTGTTAGGTCTTCAGGCCTTTCCTGAATACCCACCATTTGTATGTAGTCATATGCCAGGTAGACGTATGTGCAGGGTAAATTTGCATTATCTAATAGGTTTTCATTAGGAATTAAGAAATTGTTAAAAATTACCATCAAATACAGAGTCAACTGTATATTCTAGTTTCTCCTGGAAGGTGCAGAGGAGCTGAATGTATATTGAAGATCCAGTGCTGAAGGCAGGCATGAGTTGGGATGCAGAGTCCTGAGGATGGGCATACCATCCTGGGATCAGTCAGTCCTTCAAGATGGAAATGATGGACACAAAGTCCTAACTTTACAGGGACAGGATATCAACAACCTCCTTTTAAATGCATCACTTTCTCTTCTTACTGCCATGTTGACATGACTTATCTAGTTCATAGTGATTCTCAATTCCAGTTCCCCAGATGATGGGAAGAATGCTGTCACTACTGGGCCATCCAAAATGGAAACTCACATGGAACAATGGGTTGTGGTTGATAATATAAAAGAAAAATATTAACTAGTTCCTCGATGTCAAGTCCTGATGATGTTTCTTATTCTACTTCTAAATAAATTAATATTAAAATAAATTTATATTTAAAATTCTTCTTTCAAAAAGAATGACAGATGCAGGAAGCAAGAAAGATGTAGGAAAAGGGCCTGTCAGACAGCCACTCTTAATTAGGTACAGTGTGTTGGATGTGAAATATGTAAGTAACAAGTTTGATATGGCCATCTGGTATGATAGAAAAGGGTAAGCAATGATCATTTTTGATGTCTTATTCTAAACCTCAGCAAACCTCCATCTGAGCTGTTATACACTGTGAAAATTACAGAAATATTGCCACTTGCTGTGTCTCTAAAGACCACAACAATCTTTTGTATTGCTCCAGGGGAGCCAGGTTATAAAGACCATAAAAATGAAACTACTGCATGGATTTGGAGCTGGCTGAAGACTCTCAGAACAGCTGCCAGGTTAATTTGGCAGGAACCATGATCCTCAAACTGGCAGGGCCCCAACACTACCTCTGACTGCCTAGGAGATCTTAGAACACTTCAGCCTTTGTGAATAAGTTGGAGCAGTTTTTACTACAACAGGATCATCCAGCCAGCCAGGGACTAGGTGCCCCCTGGCATCTTGGATAAGCAGTTAACCTTGATGTGTTTGGCATATTGCTCCACCACCAGCCCAGTTACCTCAGTTGTCAGTTAACTCATGAGTGCATGTAAGTTCTGCTTCAAGCCTCTTCAGAGACTTTTCTACATGAGTGTGAATTACTCTCACACTTAGACCAATGTCTAAGACATTCTCCAACCAATAAATGTAATAAATGTTTCCATATATCTCCACAGACCTCCAGATCAGAGACATAGTCAAAGGTTTAAAAAAAAGGGAGTCCATAGTCAAAAATATGTGTAGGAAAGTTTCATTCCACATCCCTTTCTTAAAGGGGCATAAATCACCATAACATATGACATGTGCTGAGGAGTTCTAAAGCAAATGGAATTGTTCAACTTTGCCAAATCCAGAATTCCTCAAACATTTAATCACTCAATCATCCTCTCTTCATTTAATTATTAACTTCACAAAAAATATTAACAGTCTACAGAAGACAATTTTGGAAAACACTAATGTGAAACAAATTTATTCAAGTATTATTTATAAAGGAATGAAAGTTAAACCTGATTCTATAGGAATCATCATAGAAAATCAATCTTTTTTGTGCATTATACATAAAGTTCATTTAAAGGGGCAAAATGAGCATCTTAAGTTTTTCTATTTTATGCAGTTTTATGAAGTGGCAGCTCTAGATTTTACATACAATATAAGTGGTGGATAATCACACTGAAGAAAGAGTGCTGTTCTCAGAAGAAAGTCCAGTAATTTACGAGCATTGCTACTCTGGCTAGGTCTCTTCATCCTCATACTTGACTGACTGGACACCCAGAATGTTTGTGCTTGAAGACCACTAAGAGTTTGGGAATCTTAGTTACTTACGAAACATCACACAGGTGTCTCCCTGGGCAGGAGAAAACTCTCTCTAATGCACCACGCATATTGTTCCAACTTCTGGTTTAAATGTGTCTGCAGACATTTGTTTGTGTCTCTATCTGCTCCTTTGGGCTGTCAGCAGAGGCTGTATCCTTTTGTAGTCTTTGGCTTGTTGTCAACAAGTGAGGTTTCCTCCCTTGTCTGTCAACACCACCACAGCTCTCCCCTACTTTGACTTCAGTTTGTCTCACTCCTTCTCCTCTGCCTCCCTTTTTGCTCCTGTGTCCTGCTCTTCTCAATTGTGGAGATGTGAATCAGATCATGACACTGTGGGGCTTCATGCCCACCAATGCCCATCTTACCAAGCCAAAGTCTTTGCCCAGGTCTATAAGGCGACCAAGAGTCTTAACGTCCCCCTCAGCTTGACTCTAGGTCTCTGACCTCACGCTCACACCTGCCCTTATTACAGGATCCAGATAGCCTCACTAGAGATCCCTGCACTCTGTTTTCTTGGAGCATTTACTTTGCCCCTTTTTAAGAATAAATCTTTTTAAGAGCCCCATTGCCAGTTTGACCACACAAGAGTAACCTGGGAGCCATCCCTTTGAAAGGTAACCATCAAGGAAGATAGTGTCCCGTCTCCCAGTCCCCGTGGGCGGGCAGAACCTAATTTCCATGGATGCCTTGCTCCAAGTTGTAAAACTACCTCCTATCATGAAGATAGGAGCAAGGTGACTTTTCCTTTGGATAAAGCCAATTTTCCCTGCTTCTGCTGATTTTCTTGGTAGGACGTATTACCAAATTACTAAACATTTTAGTTATTTGTTGTGCTTATTGGTAGTCTCTTCCTACTAGATTACAAACTCTTTGGACATGGGTTTTTCTCCACTAGTTCACAGCTCTATCCTTAACATCTTGAACCAAGCCTTTACATGGTTGACATTAATAAATATTTTTTGACTCAATGAACAGAGGAAGGAGGAAATGCAGAAAGGTGAATATATTCTTCTATCTGGTAATCATCATGAACAGAAGTAAACATGGATGGATTGAGTAGGGGGTTAAAGTGATAAGGGTGGAGAGAAAAGGTCATGAGTGACAATAAAATGTCTTCCTACTCAGGAGTGAGCAGTGGAATCAGGTACTATCTGAAGTCAAGTACATGAGATGCATCTTTGACGTGAATCTTAACATAGGGTTGATCTTCCCATTGTCCAGGAATGTAGGAATGGGACCGCATTTCCCTACTCCATATCTCAGAATTCACTTGGTTCAACCCATGAAAACACCGACTTATCATCTGCCCTGTTCGTGACTTTATTTTCATAGAGATAATATTTAGGAATTAAAGTTTTCAAACAAAAATTCAGCAGCTTTCCAAATCACTGAGCCTGAATCTAGAAAGATTTTCTCATAGAGTTTGAATATTGTATGTGAATCCTGGGCCTAGCCCAAAGAAAACATACAATAAATGCTAATAATGGGACTGCTTCTGCTGCATTCAGAGGAAATAGCTAACTGATTTGCATCTCTCTGAAGCAATTAAGATACTTTCTTAAAAAAATATACTTCAGAAGCCTTGAATACTTTTTTCTACCTACAGGATTTGAACTACAGAAGAGAGCAAGCCCATTTGATCTAATACATATAAAGCAAAGATAAATATTTATTATCAGTGACAGATGTAATGAGTCTGACTGCAGGGTTGGCTGGGTATCAGTGGGCCCTCATTATGTGTCCTGGTTACTGTGAAATTTATTTTTAAAAGCAGAATTCTCAATCCAAGCAATTTAAGGTGAGTCACCCTTCTGAGATGCACTACCTGAGAACTTGATCAAATCACAGATTTTATTTCCCTGACAAATTACAAAACAAACTTACTCCCTGGCCATAAAACATGCTCCTTTTAGGATTTTGACTCATGAAAATATAATAAAATGATTCCAACTCGTGACCTCAAAATGAATTCTAATTTGGTCTTGACACTAATAAAGAGTTTACTGAATTCTTAGGTCACCTACTACACTATTTTATTGCCTTTTAAATGGCATTTTCAGCATTTACCTATGTGATAAGGACACAGAAAATGCTGGAAGAAATTTTAAATCTTCTCTAGAGTTGTCTAGTCAAGTTGTCCTAGAATGTATTACAGTCTTCAGTATATTTTAATCAGGTCTGTGATAGCAGAAATTTAAACATAAAAATTTATAGGTGACATCCAGTAGAGTGGGATGTATAAAAGCTTTAAAATAGCGTTAATCTTCAAAAATGGTCAGAAAAGAAGATGAGGTTTAAAAAGACCATATTTAATTAGATTAGGTATAATCTCTGCAACATAAAGTAAAAGAATGCACAAAACCAGTATTTTGTACACGCAAATTGGGAAGAGACTGGCTTCTAGTATGTATGATAAAGTGATTCATAAGCCAGATTCATTATAAATTGAATGGCAAATAAAAATGTCATTGTTAAGGGAATAAACATACTTAGGAATCAGTTAATTAATTAAAAAATATGGCCCCTAAAAGGAATCAGAAAGTAATTCTCTCATGAAATTCATCCCTGGCTAAGCTTTTGTTTGGTTAATTGTATGTGGTTTAGAGAACTAAGGGGATGTCCAAAGATTAAAGGGAGAGATTCTGTATTCATGAAAAGTGACACCAAACATCTTTCTGTAAAGAGATTATGATTACTTTTACATTCTCTCTGATTGCAGAAAAGCGCTGGATTTCTATCTGGTTTTAGATTACAAAGGGACAACACTTGAAATGCAATCCTGCTGCTAGCACTCGTTTTAAAAGTGGCTACAAGAGCTTGCTATATTTTAAAACTATGCATAGGCAGTTGTCTTTCTCAACTGATAGGAGACGGAAGTAAAAATTATTATGATTTACTACATCTTTTGGCACCATGAGAAGATGAGGATGATTGACAATAGTGATGGTGATGGTGAAATATCTTTAAATTAACCTCTTTAACTATGGACAGGCTCAGGAAAGGGAAGAGAATTTCAGGGGCCAATAAATAAATTCACTTCTGAACACTTTTCAGATTGTTTAAACATTAGAACTCCCCAAATAGTGAAATGGTATTGGTCCTTATTCTACATCAAGAATTGATGAAAGAGCCAAAAAGTGATGGTAGTTACATTCACTATGGGTTTACTATATGCCAGATGCTTTATACCTATCATGTCTAATTATTGACAGCACTATGAATTATCCATTTTCGCAGACGAAAACCCTAAGGCTAACATAATGTACTATAGCAGCTAGGAGTGGAGGTTCCGGATTCACATCCTGTCTCTGGCACTTACTAATTATGGGCATCGTGACTTCTCTGTGTCTTCATTTCATCATCTCTAAAATGGGAATAATAACTTTCTATGAGTTTTGCGAGAATTCTTTGGAAATTTGAGTGACTTCATAGTGTAGAGCACAGTACAGGGAACACAATATTATTTGATAAATATTAGTACCCATCATTAGAGGGATTTAGTATTTTTCCTAGAGTCACAGAGCTAACAACTGGCTGAATTGGATTCATGTGTTTCCATGCTCTATACAGTTTTACTTTCTTAGAATACAAAGAACTTTTCTCAGAAATATTATTATGCACATTGAGCCAATATCAACTAGACAACACAGATGTTCAATAAATTATTTAGACTTGAGTTGAATTTTACTCTCCTAGTTATGTTTTAGGTAGATTTTTATCACCTTTTCCATACACTGGAAAATTTCCTTGAATATAATGTGTGGAGTGTCCACCATAATTATCACAGTGTATAAATAAAGTGTTGTGAAAATAGGGAAATGGCAATTCCAACTCAAATGGGTTTATTCCACTTTCGTATGCTTCAGGAGTGGTAGTGGTGCACACGAGTAATTATTTTTTCTCTTCCCAGTCAGGTATACTCCTACAAATTTTTATCCTCCTGAAATTCCTAAGTGGGAACTGGTCTCAAGGTCAATACTTTTCTTTTTTAGTTTTTACATTTGTATCCCTTTAACAATAATAAAACTTTTTGTGCCTACCAGTTGTTCAGATCTCTGAATCTCAATTTTCTTTGCGTCATTCTGCAATTTCCATTCAATGCCTGCAAGCTCTTTATTATGGAGGCCACGGTGACCTGCATTAAATCTAATTTGCTGCTGACATCTGCCTCACTATTTATAAACAAATTGAGTACAATTTAGTGAACCATAGCTATGTTGTTAGAAGTAGTACATTTAAAGACAGGAAAATAAAGCTTGAAGCAAATGGCAATAGGGTACTTAAACACAACATCCTATTGCTTATTTCATAGCATTTCTAGTGACACACTAAAGAAAAATGCTTTTGGCTGCAGACATTAAACGGCAGCTTTGTGATATATTCTGGCCAAGAAATTATAGTTATCAAAACAAATATATCTTGAGATGTCAGTGTGACGTGCTTCCATAATACAAAGCTTGAATTCACAGGAGGCAAAGGTTATCAAACTGTGGACTTAAATATAATTCTCTAGTCTCTATTTTCTCTCCTTACAGAGCTGAAGAAAGTCATAAAAATAAGGCATTGGGTTTATAAGCTAATAAGAATGTGCGTGTCTGGAAAACACAATAGACAGAAAGGACTTGTTTTGAAAATTAAACGGGATTTCCTGTGTGATCTGCACTGTATCACGTACAGAGGGTGTTACATGTTTCTGGCATCTAAATCTGCTGAAATTGAAAAATTCAAAAGGGAAATTAACACAAAATCTTTTAATGTACTTAGAGTATTTACAAGTCATAAAATTAAATTAATATATTTCTTTGTAAAAATTAAATCTTCCCAAGTCACCAGCACAAGAAGTATATTAGGATGAACTTTTAATTAGATTATTTTACACATACTTTCAGGTCATTTTCTCTCTTTCAAAGCACATGATTTGCAACAACTTATATTTTGTGTGACTGTTCTGTATGCAAGGCAGCATCTTTTATTATCGAGGAATTAGCTATTTCCCATAAAGAAAATTCCCAAACAAAGTTCATATCTTCCACTAAAACTATTTTCACACATTCCAACCTCAGATCAGCACCTCTTATCTTTCCAGTTTATTCCACTGACATCTCAGTTCCAACACTCTTTGAACTCCATCAAGACTGCCAAAGCACTGTTGATCCTGCCATATTTTCAAACTCAATTACCCACTTGATGTCCTCACTCCTGTCCTTACCCAGCTCAAACTCTACAGTCAACCATTCTAATCACTCCCGGGCACACCAAGTCAGCCCTTGACTCCCCTCCTTGCTTCCTCATATTCAGTTGCCAAAATCTTCACAAAACAAGACAGGAAAATATATACATTCCTAAATAATCTAAATAGTTTAAAAAGAAAATGAGAAAGACAGACAAGTACATAATACTAGCAATGAGAAGAGAATAGATGTACAAATGAAAGGAAATTAGAATAGTAAGTTATACAGTAATAATATCTAACACTGACAATCACTCAGGAAGCCCCAGTCACCTTGCTAAGTGAATAACAATTTTAGTACTTTCTATAATTAACCTTTTAAGGATATCAAGGAAGAAGATCTTTTTATAGAAGGAAAAGTCATCACTTCTTTAAAGATATCAAGGACCTTTCTATGGAAGGAAAGTCACTTTCTTGCAAACACATCACTAGAAAGTGGGGAGCCAGCATTTGAACCCAGGCAGTCAATACCAGGGGCTGTGGTCTTACCTGGTCAGACACAAAGGAATCTGAAAATCAGGATAAAAGGGATGGTGCGCCAGGAAAATCAAATTACCAGAATGCATTCAGATAGGTGTAGAAAGCCTGCAGGAAGTTTGTAAACAAAGGTACCCTCAAAAATGTGCTAGGCGAAGATGGTTTCAAAAGCAACATGGAAATAATATTTCATTTGTTATTTAAACTGCTCTAGAGTTTAAAAGCAGGAACACTCAAGACGTTCTTTTTATGAACACTGACAATATCCTGATGTCAAACCTTGTCTAGGAAAGTACAAGCAATTCACAAACCTGTTTCAATTATGAATGTTGTTATGAAAATCCTGTCATAGAAATTGAATTTAAAAGTCTATTAAGAATAATGCTCCAATATGCCCAATAGGGATTGACTGTTGAAAATAAAGATGATAATATTAACTATCATTTGTCAAATGCTTAATAAGTTCCAGGCATTGTTTTTTTGATATTCAATCTTTGTTACAGATCTGTGAGGTGAAATTGTTATTGGCCCCATTTACAGAGAAGGAATCATGGCACAGGGAGGAGCTGAGCTCAGACAGTCTGGCTCCAGAGTATGCTCTTGACCATGACTTTGCAGGAAATATGTTAAAATAATTAATCCTATTAATTGTTTAAAGGAAAAGAACAATGTAGATATACTGATAGATGCCAACTTTGAGTGAGTGGACATATTTTAAGAATATAACTTAGCTATCAGACCTACAGCATGCTATAACCCTGAAATGATATAAAATGAATGAACTAAGGCCATATTTATCAAAGTGGAAGAAGTTCACAAATAAGGCAATGAGGAAAAACAGCAACTTGCCAAAGAATGGAGTATGGTATATATTTATATAAGTTTCAAAAATACGTTAAAAAAAAACCCCATGGTTTCTAGAAATAAATGCGAATATAATAAAAGTATAAATCATAAATGTTTACTACATAAAGCATGCAAAGCATGAGAATACAATTTTAGGGACTGATATAATTGTAACAGAAGCACACATCACATATTCATACTACATTCGATTTACATACTTCTTAAGGTGGTTGGTAGGTTCACAGGTTTTTGTAATACTATTATTCATATTGTTATCTATGTAGAATATTTTAATAGTATATAAAATAATAAACCAGTGGATACTAAAAACAACTCTTAGACTATAAAGATCTAAAGGAAATATCACTAATATTTGCTCACCAAGGCAAAGTCCTTGATGTGAATTTTCAGTACATTATGTTTTATGACATACAGATGCATTTGTGTGTATCTGTGTGCATGTCTGTGTGTTTAGACACATGTTCAAAATATTGGGATCTTTATGGTATATTTTATAAACTTAATTTTTCATTTAATATATGATCTGCATCTTTTCAAGTCAACAAATACAAATTTACATCATCTGTTTTAACTGCTGTGAATTATTTTGTTTTTAAAATCAATGACAAACTGATAGACAATTAGCTCATTAATTGTTTTATTTTATAAAAAGCACTGTAGTGGTCATCCTTGCACATAAATTTGTCCATTTTCTAGCTTTTACCCATGGTGCTTGTTTGCTTATGATTTTGGTCATCTTGGCTGGTAAATTCCTATTTTATTCTATTTTATTTTATTTATTTATTTTTTTGAGGAAGATTAGCCCTGAGCTAACTGCTGTCAATCCTCCTCTTTTTGCTGAGGAAGACTGGCTCTGAGCTAACATCCATGACCATCTTCCTCTACTTTATACGTGGGATGCCTACCACGGCATGGCTTGCCAAGTGGTGCCCTGTCTGCACCTGGGATCCGAACCGGCGACTCCCGGGCCGCCGGGAAGCAGGAATGTGCGAACTTAACTGCTACGCCACCGGGCCAGCCCCTAAATTTCTATTTTAGAGGGTGCATGTGGGAATCCCAAGAGGCATGGGTGGCTGAAGAAGAATTACCAATCCTGGGTCATTTTAGATAAATTCCTGGGCTTGTGGCACCTAGGATCATGAAGGTGGAATAACAGGACAAAAATGCCAGCCAGGGCAGGCAGACGATTGAAATTTTCACCGAAGCCTGGCCTAGAAGAGGAAGTCTCCTAGTCATTCTCCTTTGTTGGTATTTGAATGTTTTTCTTTACTCACTTCTGACTGACAGCTCTCAATTCTGTTTCCCCAGCTTGTGGAAGCCAAGGCACCGCCTCTTGTCCTGTGGCCACAGCTGTGAAGAGCCATGCACGTTCCATGTCCACTGCAGAGATGAACCAAGGTCCAATTTACTCCTCTTGAAAATGTTCTCTTCTTTTTAGCTTTTCATGGAAGCCCCTTTTGGTAAGCTGAACTATGCACTTAAATGCTTGGTATATCTTACTTAGTACTTGTTTTACTTAGTTATATTTTACTTAGTAATTATTTCTAAATATTCTCAGTACATAAAGTCAGCCTTATTTCTGAGGACACAAAGCTTGTATTGCTTCAGTAACCAGAAAGAAAAATAATTTGTAGTTTAAAAAGAAGGAACTTTAATTTGCCCCATTTGTGTTCAAAACAAAGTCCAAAATCGTGATCCCCTCTTAGCTTTTTCCACTCTTCTGCTCCTGCTCCCAAAACTACTTTAAAAACACAAAGGCATTTCATCATTTCTTGTTTGTATTTATACACGGAATTCCATTTTCTCTCCATCTGCCTGTGGAAATCCATTCAAAGTCCTCTGCGAATAACATGTACATATATTTTTAAACCTGATTCTGAAGAGCTCTGTGTTAGTACTAGGACTGTCATAATAAGTGATCACAAACTGAGTGGTTTGAAACAACAGAAATTTATCCTCTCACAGGTCTACAGGATGGAAGAACGAAATGAAGGTGTCAGCAGAGTTGGTTTCTTCTCAAGGCTCTGAGGGACCATCTGTTTCACGCCCCTCTCCTGGTTTCTGGTGGCTGTTGACAATGCTTGGCATTCCTAGGTTGTAGCTGCATCTTTCCAATCTCTGCCTACATCTTCACATGACCTTCTCTCTCTGTTTCCTCAGTGTCTCTGTACCCAAATCTCCCTCTCCTTTCTCATATAAAGATACTGTCATTGGATGCAGGGCCGACCCTAATCAACTATGACCTCATCTTGACTTCATTGCATCTGCAAACACCTTATTTCCAAATAAAGTAACAAGGATTTGGAATTGAACATACCTTTTTGGGGGTTACCCATTACAACTCATTACAAACTCTGCTTACAGTATTGCTTTATTTTGTGCTACTGGAGGATTGTGCAGTAAGACCTTTTCCTAATCTGTTTATAGTGAATCTGTTACAAATGGATGGATACATGGGGACAAGGTAGCAAAAAACAAATTCAGTCTTGAGGCCTACTGCACTATTGAACATTAATTGTTTAAAATATTTGCTAGAAATTCTAAAGAAAAATGTCTTACTTTTTTTTTTTTTTTTTTAAAGATTGGCACCTGGGCTAACAACTGTTGCCAATCTTTTTTCTTTTTTTTTTTTTGTGCTTTATCTCCCCAACCCACCCCCCCTCCCTGCCCCGTACACAGTTGTATATCCTAGTTGCATGTTCTTCTAGTTGTGGGATGTGGGACGCCGTCTCACCGTGGCCTGATGAGCGGTGCCACGTCCTCGCCCAGGATTCGAACCCTGGGCCACCGCAGTGGAGCCCGCGAACTTAACCACTCAGCCACAGAGCCAGCCCCACATATTTTTAACGTAGTTTACTGAGATGAGTTGCCACTTGAAGAAACATACTCAATTTTTAAGTCCTTGTTCCACACTTCAAATGAAAGTTTTTTCCCCATAAAAACATTCAAAACATTTTTCTGCTCCAAAGATTTAAAAAAATCTGGCACCCAATTATAGATGGCTTGATTTCTTAGAAAAGCACAGTTCTGTATAGCAAAGGAGCATATGGTACAATTTTAGAGTGACACATCCAAGGTAATATTCTTTGTGTAAATTCCAAAAATAAAGCAAAAGTACATTTTCTTAATGTACAGAATAAGGAATGACAATCATGTCCCCCTATCTGATCATTTTCCAGCTGGAACTCCATTAATTGTTCATAAAACTTGAAAAATATTTTGTAAATTCTTGCACATACAGCTGTTAATTCTAAAAATGCTTTCTGGAGCTTGGTGGACTTTGGGGGAAATTGATCTGGTTGGCTCAGAGAAAGGGCACAAGAGTTAGCTGGTGCTTCATTGTGTGAAATGATGGGCAGAAAACCACACAGGGGCAGCCCAGCAGGAAGGGCAGTGTGCTGGAGGTGAGGATGGGGTGGCTGGATGGTACAGAGTGCTGACACAGCAGATGACCAATAAGCTGCAGCTCCTTCTACTGTTTGCAAAGTTCAAAGGCTGAGAACCAAGGCAGGACCAGTGTGAAACTGAAAAGTGAACCACTGGAACAGGGGCATAAGGAAAGATTCTCAGGATCTGTACTAGATGTGAAACTCTAGAAATTGATGGCTGGAGAATATCAGTCTGCAGTGAGTGATTAAACTAGAACACAGTATTACATGTATTACACTTAACTGTAGATGCTTAAATTAATTGTTAATCAGTTTATACATTTTCCTCTCACGGTGAACTAATTCCTCTTTCTTTCTAATGTCCTAAATCAAAGAATGTCTTCCAGGAATGATGCATTAGCCACCTTCATTCTAAGTGGCATCAACTCACCTCAGTCATGATTTTGGTGCCTAAGAAGGGATATTCTTGACTGAATCTACCAGACCATTTCACTTACCTGTTACACATTAGCACCTGGACACTATGAGGTAGTTAAGCCTTATAAAATTTGCTCAAATCAGTTCTGTCTCTGATTTGTTTATCATGCCAACCTTCTAAATCATGCCCATATATTACCAAAATAATTCAATCTCCTTGTAAGAGGGTGCAACTTAAGGTTTGGTATTTTTATTCAATGTGAGTCTGAGAAGAGCATTAAAAATTCAAAGTCTCAATACACTACCACTGCTACACAGCATTTCACTTTCTCTAAAGAATTAACTTTAAAATTTCAACATATTTCAGATCACATAAGGCCACTAGATCCTGTTTTTTAATCATTTTTTTCCAAGTCTCTTAGCAGGATAGCTAACAACCAGATGGTTATAAACCAGCAATTTTATTCCACAGTGACTGAGTCAGCTGGAAATATAAGTTGTTACAACTTCATTCAATGTCTTTTGTATTGAACAATCAGTAAACAGAAATATCTCCCATTATCCCCAAAGTAAATGGACCGCTCATAACAGTGCTGCACTGACATCACCTGAAACTGAAGCGGTCCATTTATCCACAGACCATGTAACTCTGAGAGCAGCACTGAATATTTTTTCTAATGTCACACCTTAATTTGACTTCTTAAATGAAATAAAATAGATTTCCTCCTTTGTACTGGATATACACCAGCTGTCATTTTGAGTTATATAACTATATTTTAACAATTTAAAGTCATATTTGACTATATAACTGAACAATCATTAAAATCTATAAGTTATTTCACTGGCTTTATTAAATTAGCCTTATTACCACACACATGAAAAGTTCTGTAATCTGGGCGTGTATCTGAAGTGCAGAGCTTTCATGAGGGAACTTTCCCTCACTCTTAAGCAGAAGCTGAGCCCTTCCAATATTAATAATCCACATAGTTCAAAGGATTTCCTAATCAGGAAATAGGAATTCTTTGTGGAAAATCAAATAAAAAATACTTTTGGTGAAAGAATGCATACACACATATATATTATTGATTATAATATTAATGAATAGTAATTGCACTTTACAGTAGGTTCCATTCACCTAAGTCCAAGAACAGATTCTTTGTCTTGTATCTAAAGCTTTAACAGATGCAGAACAAGTTCATTTCCACCGTTTACAGGTTCTATACCACAGATGGGAGGCAGCACAGGTTTTGTAATTGCATATATAATAAAAATGCTAACTGAAATAAAGGCTTAACTGCATGCCTATTGCCTTTCATTTTCAATTCAAGAATGATGTTTTTACTGCATCTTCTTTGGACTTTTTTGCCGTAGGAAAGATTAAATGAATCCTGGAGAAGAAGAAAACCATAGAGAATCCTCTGAAAATAATGCTTTCTTAAAAAAATCAGGAATAAAATATAAGATACAAATACATCTTAATGACTAATACAAACAATCATGGGGGAAAGAAGTTATTTTACAAAACAAAGTTCTCTCAGAAACAAAGATACAGAATTTGGGAAATACAACGTGAATAAACTGAAACGTGATTAACTGATATCCAGGTATTTCAAGTACAAAATAGTTCTTACGTGAAAATTTTTAAAAATTTAATGATAAATCTGTGGCTATATTGGGATTTGGGTTTTACCTAAATATTTTTCATTTTTTTTTAATGTGGGAAATTTATTCAATTCATGAATATTCTATTACAGAATTTGGATGGAAGAAACTATAAAAAGAACTTCATTACATTACAGAATAAGTTCAGTGCTTCAAATAATTATTTAGGAAATTCACCAGGTTGTTCACACTTTAAATACTACTTGCCCTAAATTACTTGGAGATAAGTTTTCAGGCTTCATATGCTGACAAAGACAGTTCTTTTCCTGTTTTCCTTTCCCTAATGAAGATAACCAGAATCTCGTACCCAAACTCTGGGTTTCCAACATCTAAGCCATCTGCTCCTTCATTTACTAGGCATTGATATGAGATTGAACATTAAAAAAAAATAAAGGCTCTCTTTTCAAAGAACAGTCAAAATGCAGAAATTTTCATTTGTATTCAACAATTTTAACTCAATAAAATTATTACAGCAGACCTGGTGGGCCGTGGCAATTTACACACACCCCCCCCCACACACACGTGTGTGCACACAGCACACTGGTCCTCCATCACAAACACAGAGCAATCTGTTATTTGGCAATTTAAATAATTTTTTCCCATGAAGATGCCAAATTAGTCTTTAAAACTTGTTTTGAAAAACAACCATCTCTTTGAAAAAGGAGAATGATAAATATGTCATTATAACAAAAAAATACAAATTTTATTCGTTCATTAATTCATTAATTTAACAAATTTTTATTAGCACTGTGGTGCTGGGAATTCCAGGGTGAGAAAGACAATATGGTCGTGGCTTCACTGAGCTTAAAATCTGAGAGACTAGAGAAATTTTGAACAGGGCATGTAAAGTTCAAGTTCAGGGTGCTGTGGGAGCGTAGAGCAGGGGCAGTAAGTAAGAGGAAGGGGCAGGAAGCATGAATACCTATGCTGAAATGGAAGGAAATGTAGACGGTTGGGTGAAGAGTGTGTGAGGGGGACACAGTAGGTTGAGGAGGAGCCCATGGAAGGGCTCCATGTTAGGAAGGAGCAAGACACACATGTACATACTTGTGCACACATTTCTTTCTGGTCATAGAACATACACGAGCTACACAGGCACACATTTAGGATTCCTTCTATTGTTTGTCGTTACTGTTGTCAGTTTCTTTTTACCATATTAGAATGTGCCAAACACTTTTTTTTGTTAAGTTACATGCTTTTTAACTACAAAATATGTCATAGATAACTTTCAGATGATAAAGATCCTATTTTTTTACTGTAAATTTTATTGAGATAATTATAAATTCACATGTAGTAATAAAAAATACTACAGAGATCCTGTGTGCATTTTGCCCACTTTACCTCAATGGTAACATTTTGCAAAATTATAGTATAATATCATAACCAGGATATTGACACTGAGAGTTCACTGATCTGAATCAGACTTCATCAGTTTTATTTGTACTCATTTGTGTGTGTGTAAGATCTACACAATTTATCACCTGTGTAGGTTTGTGTGTGCACCACTACAATCAATAAAACTGCTCAATTCCAATAAAAGTTCATGTCACCCTTTTACGACCATACATCCCCCCCTCCCCACAACCCCAACCCTGTACCTAATAACCTCTGGCAACCAATCTGTTCTCCATTTCTAAAATTTGTCATTACACAGATGTCATATAAATCGAATCAAAGTATATAATTTTTTGGGACTGGTGTTTTTTCACTTGGCATAATTCACTAGAGATTCATCCAAGTTGCTGCATATAACAACACATCGCTCCTTTGTATTGCTGAGGAATGTTTCAGGGTGTGAGTGTACCGTGGTTTGGTGAAGGATATCTGGGTTCTGCTCAGTTTTTGACTGTTATGAACAAAGCTACAATGAAAAGTTCTGTACAGGTGTGTGTGTGTGTGCGCGTGTGTGTGTGTGAATCTAAGTTTTCGTCTTTTTCTGAGATAAATGTCCAATAGCGCATGGCTGGACCGTGTGATAATTACATGTTTGATTTTATTTGAAACTGCCAATCATTTTCCAGACCGGCTGTAGCATTTTCCACTCCCATCAGCAATGTATGCATGATCCAGTTTCTCCGCAACCTCACAAGCATTTAGTGGTGTCACTATTTCTTTAATTTTAGCCATTCTGATAGGTACATAATGATATCTTATTGTGGTTTTAATTTGCATTTGCCTGATGACCAACTTGCTTTAAAAAAAATTGGATATGTTCATGTGCACATTCACATATGAATAATTTCACATAAATGGGATAGTTTAAATGTTGGGCATTGTCTTCTGTTCATTTTATTTTCTTACTTTTCCTTTTTTGCTTGCCTTTTTTCTCTGTCTTCATTTCCCATCCAACTCATCATCATCTCCCCACAACCCAGGTAACACATGTTAAAACACCTTCTCTTTCTCTCATAGATTCTTTTATCAAATGTGATTATTCAGTATATACCCCTCTGTGGTTGTCTTGCTTGAACAACTAAACTTTACAGAAATGTCTCCAGGTTAATTGGTTTAATTACGACTCTTTCTAGTGATTGCACAGTATTTCACAATAAGGATATGCCATAATTTGTTCAACTATTCTCTTGATAGCCATTCGTTTCCAATTTTGTTGCCATTACATATAACGTGCTTAAACCTACATCCTCAAGTACTGGTGCGTATGTTTATATGGGAATTGTTTCCAAAGAGGTTCACTGAGTCAAGGATATGTATAATTATATAATAGCAGTTGTCAGTTTTCTTGAAAAAAATAATTGAAACAATTCACATTCCCACTAGCCATTATGTGAATATACTTTACCTGCATTTTCCTTAGAAATAGAAGAGTTTTTTTTTTTTATAATCTTGGATTTAATCTTATTGCTATTTTGATTTTCACATCCCTGACTGCTTTACAGTTTGAGTCTTTTTTCCATATAATTTTGTCATTTCATCAACAGATATAGACTACTGCATCTTAATATCCATCTAAAAAACATAATTTGCAAGAAAAAGTACTCAAGCTCCTTGTTTGTATCTTTCAAGTACTTTCTTTTTTTCCACTGGCATGTGCCATGAGGTTAAGACAATTTTTAAAAATCCTGCGGTTGTTTGCTAACCACTTTTAGTCCTAGCTTCAAGCAGACTGTTATATCCAGACATAAAAAGTGATTTAAAAAAAAACAAATACTAGTTTCAAACAAGTCATAAATTAAAGTAGTTGAAAAGTTTTTGCTAGAAATTCCAATAAAAGCATTCCTCCATTTTTACGTTTGAATCTGGCTTCACCCTCACTGTCAGGAAATTCTTCTGCTAGAAATAAAGGCCATTTTCTTTTCATGAACAGCCCTTCATTTCTCAGAAATCTTACATGAACCAAGAAATCCCCACCACCAAACACACAAACAAAACCTTCCAATTTCAGACTTGCGGGTTACAACTGTGAGTTTGAATTTTGTAATTCTGTAGAAGAATTGTGTAGAAACATAATTCGACATCATTCTTATCTGAAATAACAGACTCCAGTATTGTCCATGTATCCACAATATGGCTCAGTACAATCTCAAAAATATAAAAGGGTAGTGAAAACTGAAACTTGAAACATACAAACAATAGTGAAAACTATCTTTCATCTATTTTGGAAAACTAATTTTCAGGCTATTAGTTTTAATATGAGACATTATTTAAGAGCTCAGAGAAAAGTGAAGTGGTTAGACAGTGAACAAGAAGGCACAAACGTTTTTGGATATTAATATATGATACCAGCAAGTGTGGGACAGGTTCTATTACAAAATAGGGATTTATATTACCAGTTAACAGATTTCTATGTAACTCCAAAAAGTCAATTTTAAACAATGAAATGAGGTCAGATGACAAGTAAAGAAAGTATAGCAAAAGGGATAAAGGCATTCAAGGAAAGAGGAACACTTTGATAAATTCTAATTCAACATAGCAAAACTAAGATAAGTGTAGGTAAGGAGGTGTGAGCAATTCTCTTTAGGCAAAGTTACATTATCAGTTTTAGAATAATATAACCTGATATTAATTATATCCATAAACTTTATAAATCCAGAAGCTGTATTTCCTTTTAAAAAATACTCAATAAAGCTTCTCCTAAAGCCTTCACTATCATTTTAAAGTTACATCTTGTGAACCCGCAGTGCTTATTGCTTCCATCCATTATCAAATGAATGTACCACTTCATTGAGCAAAATCTTTAAAAAGCTATCATAAGCCAACTAATATATTACATTGCACAGGGATTCCAAAGTGAAAAATCATGCAAGTTCAAACTATAAACTGCCTTATGTCTCAATAATGTCAGAGCGCTTTATGAACTGGGATTCTAAAATCGAATCTGAAATGTAGTTACTGGTAGTACTGAAAATCCATGAAAGCCACCAATTGCTCAAAGTTCTGTTTGGAGATGTCTGGGGACGTAGGCTGTGCCTTGCCCCGCTTTGCCATGGCAGTATCATGTTGGCCCACCACATGCCTACAGCTACACTCAGCAAGAACCAGAAAGTCACGTCACAAGCTTGCCCTAACAACATCTCGCAGGCTTTGTTGACTTAATTCTCCAAGCTTGAATGGAAACCTCAAGAGTCCTCCAACCACCTGGGAGCAAAATCCAGACACAGACGGATAATGAACAAGCACTGAAAACATCTGCTGAAATCAATTTGTTGAGCGGCTTATTAAAGTCTTCTACGGCACATTCTCATCACAATCAGCCGTCCTATTCGGCGGTGTATCTTAATCCATCTGGGCTATAGTCTCAGAAGCACCTCAAATGCCTCACACTACATGTAGACGGGGCTATCAGTGCTTACCTGACTCACAGGCAAAGGTCTTTGACGTTTCATCGTGAAAGATAATTGCCACCGCGTGCTTCTTTGTCTCTCGAGGCAGTCTCGTTATATTTTTGATGTTGTGCAGTTCAGTTACCTTGAAAGAAAAATACGTCTAACTGAGTGTACAGTAGACACTATATACCAGAGGATTAAACAGAACGATCAGTTATTACTGCCTTTAGCACCTTGCCAAAGGATATTGGTACTCATTTCTAACTAAGTGTTGCCAAAAACAATACAGAGAACAATACAGACAAAACATCTTCCATTATGCCCTCAATTTTGGTCACTGTTTGCTGAAATTTGAAATAGTCTAAAAACTATGGAGAAGAACAGCTCAATGAAAGCAAGGAATCTATGTTTTTATTAAAATTTTATCTTCTGCACACAATAGCAGGTGTGGCACAGAGAAGACTTTCAATAAATTTTTGTTAAATATTGATTGGATTTAATATCTTACCTCTCTCCTGACTCACCCATCATGCAAGTTCCTGAAAGGACTATTGTCCTGATGCCACTGACACCTGTTGACTGGCAAACGACTAAATGTTTGGAATCATTCAATATAAGCAAAGAACCTGTTTCTTAGAAAAATGGACACAGTGTTTCCAGACTCACATCCCCTACTCGCTCACCAAGGCCCATCCGTGATTTACGGGCCCAGGTTAACAACTCTTTATTCATTGGGCAATTAATAAATACTTAATAAACTTATGTACTTTAGCTGCCAAGTCTTGATGGGTACAAGTTCTTCTGCTACCCCTTGTGTATCTTTTATTTTTCTCCACAATCCACAGAAATGGCCAAATGTCTATTTCCTCAACTACTCTGCAAACACACCACTGCAATAATAATGTTGGATGAGTTAATTTTTTTTTTTTTTATAAATACTGTTTTTATTTATTTATTTATTTTTTTTTAAAGATTTTATTTTTTCCTTTTTCTCCCCAAAGCCCCCCAGTACATAGTTGTGTATTCTTCGTTGTGGGTCCTTCTAGTTGTGGCATGTGGGACGCTGCCTCAGCGTGGTCTGATGAGCAGTGCCATGTCCGCGCCCAGGATTCGAACCAACGAAACACTGGGCCGCCTGCAGCGGAGCGCGCGAACTTAACCACTCGGCCACGGGGCCAGCCCCAAGGATGAGTTAATTTTTAAAATTCACTTCTCAGCATGCTGAATGCCATTATTTCTTCTAATACAAAAGATTGGACAGGTTCATTTTCATTTTCATTTAGTTCAAATATTTAAAAATTTCTCTTGAAGTTTCTTCTTTGATGAACGTGTTATTTAGAAGTATATTGTTTAATCTCCACATATTGTGGGATTTTCCAGCTGTCTTTCCACTCTTGATTTCTAGCTTAATTCCACTGTGGTGTAAGGGCAGGTATTGTGTGATTTGTATTCTTTCAGATTTGTTAAGGTGTGTTTTATGGCCCAGATTATGGTGTATCTTGCATGTTCCATGTGAGCTGAGAAGAATGTGTTCTGCTGTTGTTTGATGACATAGTCTGGAGATGCCCATTATATCCAGTTGATTGATGGTGCCGTTGAGTTGAACTCTGTCCTTACTGATTTTCTCCTTGCTGAATCTGCCCATTTTTGAGCAAAAGATGATGAACACTCCAACTATGATAGTGGATGCATCCATTCCTCCTTGCAGTCTCATTAGTGTTTGCCTCACATTGTTTAACACTCTGTTGTTACGTGCATACATATTAAAGATTACGTCTTCTTGTAGGATTGACCAGTTCATCAACATGTAATGCCTTTCTTTATCGCTGATAATCTTCCTTGCTTTGAAGTCTTCTTTGTCTGAAATTAATATGCTACTCTTGCTTTCTTTTGATTAGTGTTAGCATGATGTATTTTTCTCCATCCATTTAATCTATATGTGTCTTTATATTGAAGGTGGGTTTCTTTTTGATAACATATCATTGGATGTTGTTTTTTCACCCACTCTGACAATCTCTGTCTTTTAATTGGTGCATTTAGACTATGTTCAAAGTGATTATTGATATGGTTGTATTAATATCTACTATATTTGTTAGTTTTCTGTTTGTTGCCTTTGTTCTTTATTCCTATTTGTCTTCCACTCTTTTTCTGCCATTTGTGCTTTTAATTGTGCATTTTACATGACTCCATTCTTTCCTCCTTTCTTAGCATATCAATTATAATTCTTTATTACTTTTTTAGTCATTGCCCTAGAGTTTGAAATACACACTCACAAATATACATTTAGATTATGCTTTTCTTTTCTTTATACAGATCCAAGTGTCTGACGTATATTATTTCCCTTCTCTCCAAAGAACTTCTTTTAACATTTCTCGCAAGTCAGGCCTACTACAAAAAATTCTCTCAGCTTTGTTTGTCTGACAAAGTCTTAATTTCTGCTTCACCTTTGAAGGATAATTTTTCAGGGTGGGTGGTTTTAGGTTGGTGGATTTTTTGCTCTCAACACATTAAATATTCCACTCAACTCTCTTCTTGCTTGGATGGTTTCTGAGGTGAACACAGATGTGGTTCTTATCTTTGTTCTCTATAGGTAAGGTGTTTTTATCCCTCGACTTCTTTCAGAATTTTTTTCTTTACTTTTGATTTTCTATAGTTTGAAAATGGTATGCCTAGGTTTAGTTTTCTGGGTTTTTTTTGCATTTATCCTGCTTGGGGTTCACTGAGCTTCCTGGATCTGTATTTCTGTATGTGACATTATTTAGGGGAAACTGTCAGTCATTATCGTTTCAAGTATTTCTTCTGCTACTTTCTATTTTCCTGTCGGTATTCCTATTATGCATTTATTACAACTCTTGTAGCTATCCCATAGGCCTTGGATATTAATTTTTTTTTCCGGTCTTTCTTTTTGCTTTCCAGTTTGGGAGGTTTCTATCAAGATATCCTCAAACCCATAGATTCTTTCCTCAGCCGTGCCCAGTGTACTTGCAAGTTCATCAAAGGCATTCTTCATTTCTGTTAATGTTTTTGACCTATTTTTCTTTTCCATTCTTTCTTAGGATTTTCATCTCTCTTCTTACATTGCATATCTGTTCTTGTGTACTGTCTACTTTATCCATTAGAGCCCTTAGCATATTAATCTTAACTGTCTTAAGTTCTGAGTCTGATAATTCCAACATCTGTGCCACATTAGGTTCTGATGTTTCTTTTGCCCCTTCTAATTGTGTTTTTTGCCATTTGGTGTGCCTTGTAATCTTTTCTTGATAGCCAGATATGATGTAACGGGTAAAAGGAATCGTTGTAAATAGGCCTTTAGTAAGTGGTGGGGAGGTGTGGGGGGAGGGGAAGCATTCTATAGTCCCGTGATTAGGTCTCAGTCTTTAGTGAGCCTTGCCTCTGGACTAGGAACTTAAGTGTTTCTCCGTCCTCCCCACCTGAGGTGAGAGAAGATGGCTAGAGTTCACAGGAATTGTATATTTCCCTTGTCTTTGACAAGGGTGCCACTTTTGACTTGCTTGATCAACGTTCAATGCTTTTCACTTTATGAAGCATGCTTAAACTACACATGAAGGATTCTGATGAGCGGAAAAGAGTCAATTCCATTCATGACTCACAATGCCATCCTAGAAGCACTATCCATCACTAACTAGTGTTATAATTGGGAAGAAACGTACAGATATATTTCATATATTTTTAAAACTTTGGTCCTCCATTTTCAAAGACAATACCTCTGATGTTGATTAGGATATAATAGTACAGAAATAGTTAAAATTATGAATTCATGACCAAAAATTGTACCCATGTCATGTAAAGTAATATCTGTAAAATAAAAGTATGTGACTACATTTTTAAGAGCTTGGTGTTGTCACATTTCCCTCTAAAGTCCGTAGTCACCTAGACTTCTTGTCTCCTAAAATAACAAGCTCAATGTTCAGGGTTTCTGTGTAGGCTACTTAGAGGAGACCTTTTATTCTCTGTCACAATGAATTTACAGTTCTGTCACATTGCTGGAAAATTAATATATCCTCTTTTCATATTTGTTTTTCTCTCTACTTGTAATTATCTCATTTAAGATTAACATGCAATATTAAAATGGGTAAGACAAGTGATTTTAAGTTAAATAAACTAACTTAAAAACTTTGCTTCACATAATGAATATATACAAATACATATATATGTGTATTTATACATATACTACTTACATATATTATATAAATATTTCATATCTATCCATCTATTTGAAAATACCCATTTTCTCTTTCAGGAAAAAAAATTAGACACCAATATCTTACAGTGTCTGAGGATTAATATCCTGGGGAGAAAGATGAGAATGCTTTTTTTGGAACAATGATTCACATATTATATTTAAAATACATTAAAGCATGTTCTCAAATAAAGTTAATTTTTAAATGATTTAATAATTGACTCAAGTAATATTTAAGCCAAACTTGATGCTAACATAGTAAATAGAAGTTATATTTGAAAAAGAGATATTATTTTCAACTGTAATTAATTTTAAACAAAAGATCTTACCAAAATTAAGTAGAATCTAAAAGCAATGAAGATTGTGTTGCTTAAGAATTCATGAAACTTATGTCATGTGAGCATGAAAGTGATATGTTGCTATATAAGATATATATGATGTCTAGGTGCAGAAAATAATATCATAAAAAATTTATTATTCTGCTCCAGGGCCTTACTCAAATGTTTTTATTTAGAAATATAAAAGAATATTGGAACAGATATTGTGGATTTCAGATTTTTTGTCTTCTCATAGCAAAAATCAAGAAAACAGATTAATGGCTAGCCTAGCAAAATGCAGCCAGCACCAGGGATTTCTGACTTCTGTGCCTTAGGCAATCTGACAGATGATGTAGTTCAAACAAAGTGCTTGCTCTTCTATAAAGTGTGCATTTGGAAATGCAGACTACCTCTTCCAGCGGACACTAGTGCACGGCTTTCCAGAACAGTGCGAGGCTGTTTGTTGTTGATCAATAGAGTGATGCCACCCACTTCAGTGTGTGCCCTAGACATTAAACAGATGCCAGGAAAGCAAAATAGTCATGAGAAGTATAAAATTCTACCCAGATCGTCTCAGTTAAGAAGTTCAAGTGTTATACTAGATTATAAAATGTGACAAAATCATACCCGAGGGTTTTCTGAGGAGTTAGTGTATCTTTCAAATTGTTCCTCTTTAATTAAAAATATGTTTTAAAAAATATTTTGAATTGTAACAATTTAGGTCAAGATACAATATATTTGAAACTCTTAGCCTCACTTTTCACGCTTGGTATTTTATGGATTTACCATCCAGTAGAAAACTGTATTTTCTTAGCTAAGAACAACTTTTAAAATAAACATTTTAAATGTTTCAAAATAAAAATGTTTTTATTAGTCTAAAACCTGTCAATGTGACATAAAAGTAATTATCAATATTTATTAAGATTGTGAAATCCTAGAGCATTTCAGTTAATATATATCAATAAATTATTGGATCATTTAACAATTCAATATATATTTCTGAAATACTGGTTTTTCACATGGCTATAAAAGCATAAAATATTAAACTTTAATAAAAGCATTAAAGTAATTATTTTAAATAAATATGAAATTAGAATTTAATTGAAGGAAAACTTACTTGAAAATGACTCAGACTGTTCAGGTCTAAGTCAATAAATGCCATGGTGAACAATTGGAAATCTTGAGGTCTAATAAGTGATACAATTAAAACTCAGATATAAACATACCTAAATGATGACTACTAACTGGTGCTGTCTAATTTTTATTTCAAGGAGCAATCCTTAAGGAACTCATGGTGATAAAGTTAGAGAGTTCAAAGGTGAAACACCACCTTTTTCTGTAGGACTTCATAATTCAGTTGGAGTGATCAGATTACAAATAACAGTAATAAATCCTATGACATAATTAAAAACAGAGCTAAAGCTGCATAGAGGAAGAAGATCTGTATTTCTACAACCAGTTTGTGGACATGGCACCTCGATTTTAAAGCACAAATAAAAAAGTATATAGACAACTTCCAAACCTTACTCTCCTGCCCTACTTTGTTCATGTGGATTATATCTATTAATGATTACTATAAGAAATATTAGAACTTATAAATTATTCTATGTTTATTTATTTGTGTTTAAAAATAATAATAAACTCATTTTATCATAACACAAATAATATTTTAAAACTAAAAAATTCCCCAAATAGGAGAACAGTGGCAATGCTTTTTTTTTTGCACAACTCTTAACATCTGTCTTAAGAAATGATAGCTTGGAACTCATTATCTTCTTCAGAATTCACCACGTGGAAATATATTGATTAAGTATATACAGAAAATAAGGCCTTACACAGACGTGAAGTTGTAAAAGGGAAGAATAATTTCAGAGCAGTTTCAGCCAACTGTGGATATTCTTCTTTGATTCTATCTCCAAACTTGACAAATGTTTTCTTAAAGATTATTGCCATGGAGACTCTGATATCATGTCAAATATATTTTACATTCTGTTGCATTAAAATCCATAGGACTATTTTCAACTTTGACTGGTCACTGAGAAAATATTAGTTGACTGAGTTATAAAGATCTTATAAATGTTGCCATAGTTTATTATCAATATAAAAATATTCACTAATATCAGCCTTGATTTCCACAGTAAAAGCTGTAGATTTTGAGAAGTTGTCAAACTCAAGAATGCAGACACAAGATTCCCAAATTTTAATTTTCACTTGAAAACTTAAATTTTAACATTGTTAAAAATACTGTCAGTTTTCCTTTAAGACAGGTCCATTTAGTTCATTTTTGAGAAAATGTCTCACAAATCCCCAAGTCTGAAGAACTGTAGTTTGTCATCACTCTTTCATTAAAACAGGTGTTCTCTGAAACATTTCTGTACAGTGAAGGAAACAATCAACTAAATGAACAGGCAACCTACAGATTGAGAGAAAATATTTGCAAACCATATATCTGATAAGAGATTAATATCCAAAACCTAAGGAACTCATGTAACTCAATAGCAAAGGAAACTCCAAATAACCTAATTAAAACCTGGGCAAAGGAACTGAATAGACATTTTTCTGAAGAAGACATAAAAATGGCCAACAGACATATGAAAAAAAGTGCCCGACATCACTAATCATCAGGGAAATGCAAATGAAAAGCATACTGAAATATCACCTCACATCTGTTAGGATGGCAATTATCAAAAAGATAAAAGATGGCAAGTGTTGACAAGGGTGTGGAGAAAGGGAACCCTGGTACACTGTTGGTGGTTATGTAAACTGGTACAGCCACTATGGATAACAGTATGGCGGTTCCTCAAAAAAAAAGAGACATTTGATCCAGCAATCCCTCTTCTGGGTACATACTCAAAGGAAATTGAAGCAGTACATCAAAGAGATATCTGCAGGGGCCTGCCCTGTGGCATCGTAGTTAAGTTTGCGCACTCGACTTTCGTGGCCCGGGGTTCATGAGTTCAGATTCAAGGTGTGGGCCTACGCCCCACTGTCAAGCCATACTGTGCCAGGCATCCCACATATAAAGTAGAGGAAGATGGGCACGGATGTTAGCCCAGGACCAATCTTCCTCAGCAAAAAAGAGGAGGATTGGTGGTGGATGTCAGTTCAGGGCTAATCTTCCTAAAAAAAAATAAAAATTAAAAAAAGAGAGATGTCTGCAGTCCCACGTTCATTGCAGTATTATTCACAATAGCCAAGATATGGAAGCAACCCAACCGTCTGTCAGTGGATGAATGGATACAGAAATTGTGGTATATGTACACAATGGAATACTATATAGCTTAAAAAAAAAGGTCTTGCCATTTGTGACAACATGGATGAACCCGGAGGACATTATGATAAGTGAAACAAGCTGGACACAGAAAGCAAAATACTGCATGATCTCATTTACATGTGGAATCTAAAAACGCTGAATACATAGAAGTAGAGAGTAGAACATTAATTACTGGAGTGGGAAGTGGGGCAAATGCAGATATTGGTGAAAGGAAACAAAGTTGCAGTTATGTTGGATGAATGAGTCTAGAGAGCTAATGTACAGAATGGTGACCATAGTTAATAATACTATATTGTGTCCTAGAACTTTGCTAGGAAAGTAGATTTCAGGCGCTCTCATCTCTCTCTCTCTCACGCACACACACACACACACACACACGGTGACTATGTGAAGAGATGGATATATTAATTAGCTTGACTCTAGTAATAATTTCACTATGCATAGGCATACCAAAACATCATGTTGCACACCTTAAATATAGACAAATTTTATTTTTAAAAAAGAATACGATAACTACTATTATTGTTTAGAGCCATGCCTTGATTCATGCTGCAGTTTCACCTACTATTGCTTTTGCATCAAAACCAAGTAAAAATTAACATGAGTGAAAATAATAAGTAACATATTAGTATTATGATGGAAAGAGTGTCATCTTCATGGACCACTCTAAGATCCACTGTTCCAGATACAGCACTCTCCCGGGCCCACAATCTCTGTTCTGTTGTAAAGTTTTGTCAATTCTATTTCATGAACCTTCCTCTTACTCATTCCTTGCTCTCCACAACTTTACCACTGGTTCAGATTCTCACTCTTTCTCATCTTAAATATTCCTATTATTTTCCCATCAGCCTACACACTCCCCTGTCTTCCGTTATCTTGTTCACACTGATTCTAGACTAATATTTTTAATGTAAAGACTTGATCATGACCCTCATGTCCTTAAAACCATTTAATAACATCTTAAAAATTAAGTTCTCACTCCTTAGCAAGGACTTGAAGACTTTCAATGATTCACTTCCTACTTGTACATCTAATCTCATTTTTCTCCACATCAACCTTGAACACAAATTAAGTTCCAGCCATAAACAAAATCTTTCATTTTTCCTGAATAAGAAGCACGCTATTTAGAGGTTAGGAAGTCTTTTACAGAATAATCTTCTTGGAGCACCCTGCTCCTTCATCTTCCTGTCAAGCGCACAATCATTCATCAAGACCAATGGGCAAGTCTTCCCTTAGTTTTCCTGGAGTGACTCATGCACAGTTAATAATTTGTTCCTGGGGTGGGGGTGGGGGGTTCTCAAGACTTTGACATTTTGATCTGAATTCAGATGACTTCCTGACTCATTATGAAACCACTGCGTTCTTACACTGGATTCAGAAAGTAAAGATTGTTCTTCTTTCATTAATTCATGTTAGTTTTTAAATCAATTCTTTACATAACTAGACTTCAATATAGGATTTTTTTTGTTCTAAGCTTTCGTAATAATAATTTACATATTGGTATTACCCTCTACATTGTATGCTCCAATATTTGGGTGATAATATTTGCATAGAAATTTTACAATTGCTTCTGTCCAATAAAATTTCCATCAATTTTCCAATAGTTGCTTCCTTATACTTGCCTCCTGTCGCTGAAAAATATGAATGTGTACCATTGGAAAAATTAATATAATTCATTCCTTCAGCTCCCTGTGACAGATATTATGTGCTTTGATACAGCCTTCCCGTGTTTACTATTTGACTATCCCAACATGTTCAATAATTACAAGCTTAGTCTTCTTTATCTTGGAAAGATTTAAGATCTCTCAAATATTAAATTGCCTTATGAAATGCATCATCTAGAAAAGACTAATTATGAATAAAATTATATTAGAATTGGAATTAACTATAATAGTCACTCTAGGCTGTCTACTCAGCCTCCAGTTCCAGCCCCTTCATTCTTATCAGAACCTGATTTTGTTCAGTTATCCACCCCTACATCATGTAGCCCAAGTGCGCTGGTGGAAATCTCTCACCCCTAGTATCCGGGTAGAACTCTTTACTCCTAGGGTAACAGTCTCCTTGTTTGTGGTTAGTTTAGGAAAGGCAATACGCGCTAAATAGGACCAAGGAGATGTGAACAGAAGTCTTCCGGTGGCTTCTGATCAATATTTTCTGATTTGAGGGCAGCCCTCTTCTCAGTAGATGCTGTCCTGTCTTGATGTCATGATTCAGAAATGCCACAGATATTATTCTACTAGATTGAAGATGAAGGCAACCTTACAGTGGCAGAGTAGAGATTCGAACAAAAAGATGGAAAACCCAAGTCCTCAGTTTTCATTCTTAAGCAAGAGTTACTGAATCAACCAACCCAGAAGCCAGTTTCTGTTTCTGGACATGCTGTAATATGGGATAATGCTTTTCTGCAAGTCGTTTGAGTTGGGGTTTCTGGTATTTGCCCCCTAAACATTCTAACTGATAAAGCAAACACAGAGCTGAGCTTTGCTCATTTAACAATGGGAAATGGCTGTCTCTATCTGGGTGGCTGTCACACAGTTACTTAAAGTGATGACCAGAATAAAGGTCACACTTCCTGTTTCTCAAACTAGCGCTCTTTCCACCAATTTGTGCAGTAACTATTGCTCTGAAATTCCTGCAATTTATTAATGGCAAATAACAGCTAATCAAGAAGTTATTATAAGAAGGAGAATTCAACTGCAAAAGAGACTCAAATTGTAGGGATGATGGAAGAAATCCCAGGAAAACTCATTACCTTATTGCTCCTAAATTATTTTGACGTTGTCTATTATAAAACAGAAAGCTAATCTATTTTCAAGTCTAAGAAATGCAGAAAATTAATATGCACTAAAATAGGAAATCTATATACTTCTTTCTCTCCTTTCCCCCCTCCTTCTCTCTCTTGCTCCCCATGCGTAAATTTAGCATGTCTAATAATATGTTTCACTGACTCTACGAACAAAAAGGATGAAACGGCCCAGTCAGCTATACCATCGTTCTTACTTTAAGAGCTACAGCTTCACTACACAGATATTAACAGAGACTACACAGATACAATGACTTAGTAGAGGTACAAAGTTAAATCTTTTTATTACTGTAATGGTTGAATAGTGGCCCCCAAAAAGATATGCCCAAGTCCTAACCCCCAGAACCTGTGAATGTGACCTTAATGGGAAAAGGGTCTTTGCAGGTGTAATTAAATTAAGGATCTTGAGAGGAAATCATCCTGGGCTTAATGTGGGCTCTACATCCATTGACAAGTGTCCTTACATGAAGAGAGCTGAGGGGGCTTTGAGACGAGGACACAGTGGAGATGGCCATGCGAAGGCAGAGGCAGAAATTGGAGTGATATTGCCACAAGCCAAGGAACATTTGGAGCCACTAGAGGCTGGAAAAGACAAGCAAGAATCCTCCCCCTGAGGCTTTGCAGGAGTGTGGCCCAGCCAACACCTCGAGTTCCAAATTCTAGTACCCAGAGCTGCGAGAGAGTAAATTTCTATGATTTTAAGCTACCAAGTTTGTGATAGTTAGGCCAGCCCCAGGAAACTAATAAGATTATAGAGGAATATTTGAAGATAAGCAGCCCAATTTGTGTTTTAAAGTTAGCAGTCTTGAATGAAGGTAAAATGACAGAAATAAAATCATGAAAATTTTGTATATAGCCCAAATTTCTCTAATATTAGTTTCTAAACAGCAAGGAATATATCTCTATTTATTTTGAGTCACCTGAAGTCATTAAATATGTTTTTTCCTTTTTTAAATTTTTGATTAATCAAAAAGTTCACACAGCTTTATAATGCGGTTCCCCAGAGGCTGAGCAGATGGTTAATGGACGGCCACCTGGGAGGTGGGCATCCACTCAGGCAAGTGCTCCCTGCCAATGAACTCTGTCAGTGTTGGGGTCCCAGGGCAAACGCAGTAATAAGGTAACAAAGCATGAAGACTCTTTCTGGAAAACTGACTTATTGACATTTATTGGGGACCACCAGCAAGGCCAACCCGATACTGAGCTGGTAAGCTCTTCAGCTGCGGGGTTTTTAGCTCCTCTCAATTAGGGAACCAGGGGCCAGGCATGGAGGCAATCCAAGCCAAGATAAGGTAATGAAAAGGTCCAGATGAGAAGTTCTGAACACTCCAAAGGCTTTGCCCTCATTCTGTCCCCTGCCTTGCTTATACCTAGATGTGGCCAATAATAAGTTGTCTTTATTTGTTTGGGCACACTAACAGGGAACAGAAGAGTGGCACTTTAGGGAACCTGCAATCAGTCTGAAACGTCAGGGTAAAGAACATTGGAGAACACTGTCAGCGGTATGCACTCTCTTTCCCATAGCAGAATTATGAGGAGTCTCCTGTCTGACCTCCTCAAACAGACCAAACATCTTGCAAAAACTTCTTCTGTGGTCTATAATCATAGATTTGTTGGTGATTTTCACCAGCGTCAGAAAATTCTTGGTTAGTATTTAAGCAAGTCATTACACTAATTGTGCTTTTTGTAGCTCTGCTTCTTGGCATTTCTGGAATCAAAACATAGGAATAGGTACCTGTTGAATAAAGAAGTACAATGTTAACTGGATATGCCTGACAGCTGGGAAGAATTACTATGAGTTGACCAGGATAGCTGATCTATCATTATATGAGGTGGAAAATAGTACGGAAAGGAGAGCAAGTACTGGTGGCATGAAAAAAAAAAAAAAAAAGACAACAGTTCTAGGGACTTTTGCTGTAAAAATGCTGTTGTAGCTGTTCAAGAGACACAAGGCTATGATTAGGGACAAACTATGCTGACATATATCAACCTTTAAAAGTGTCACAAGCTGGGTTCCAAATGGAAACAAGAAAAGGAAAAGTCTGAAAGAAAGTGCTTGCAGGTTAAGACCTTTATAAATGGTACCCGAGTTCAAATCATGGCCGCACAGACAGCTCCTCAAACTTGGTTCTCAGGCAAGATTGCCTGTTTGCCAAAAGTGAGGCAGTGCCTTCCTACCCTCGTCCTAAGTGGTTCTGGAAACACACTGACCCTTGCCCAGTAAATTATATAATCAATAGAAAAAAGGAACAAATTATAATCCAAGCACAGGTGACAAAACTATCTGCCAGTTCACAAGGAAGTTAATAAATCTGTCCCACTCATAAGCAAAGATATGGAAGTTCTGCAAAATAGAATTAACAGAGTCGTTATTTTCTATTATCTCTACAGAGCTACACACTCATATCTACTGTCAACAACAAACCAAGTAGACACTTTTTTCTAGCACATTTGGATTATTTATAAAAATCGAACAGCTATAGGATGATAAAAAAAGTCTTCATAAATTCAAAAGAATCAAATTTCAAAATTACGTTCTATGCCCATAATATGATATAATTAAAAATTTATAATAAATGGATAAGCAAATATTCCATAAGTATAAAAAGTAAATATTATATTTCTAAGGAACATATAAGCTTAAAAGGAAACTGTAAGTTAAACTATAAAATATTTACATTTTAATGAAAATGAAAATAATAAATAAAAAATACATGGCTTTAAAAATATTTTTCATGAATGAGAAAGGTTGAAAACAAAGAACTCAGGCATTCAGGTGAAGAAGTTAAAAAAAACCAACAGAGCATTTCCATAAATAAAGGCATAATAAAGACAAGAGCAGAAATCAATGAAAGGAAGAAGAAAATGAGAAGTTTAAAAAACCAAAAGGTCTATTTGAAAGGTAAAAGAGATTTCTGGCAAGTTTGATGAAAGAAAACAGAGAGAAGGTAGAACTAAATCAAGTACAAGATGAGAAGGGAAAAACGGAACAAACAAAAAATCTAAATATTAATAGGAAGTTTGTAAACAACTGAATACTAATTAATGTGAAAACAGATGAAAAGATATATATCTAGTAAAATATAAAATGCAAGGCAAAACTATAATGCTAATCGAATAAAATGTAAGATAATATCTTTGTGATGCATGGAGTGGGGGAGTATTTCCTAAAGAAAGCTACTGAAGCCCAGCTCAGGACAAACTGGAAGGCATTCAAATTTGCTGATTTCTGTTCAGTGCAGGACTCCATAAAGTTGACAGACAGATGATAGAGGTGAGAAATTATTTACAACATCTAAAACTGAAGTAAGACTAGTGTTTAGAATAGATAAGAGAACCTTGCAAAACAGCAAGAAAAAAATACAGGAACTCTGGCAGGAAAACAGACAAATGATATAATCAGTCAATTCCTGGGAGAATAAAGCCTGAAAGCAAACACGCATAGGAAGAATTTCTCAAATTCACTGAGTGTAGAAAAACACGTGTTAAAACACAATTGATTATCATTTTATACCCATCAGATCTGGAAAAGTTAATGAACGATGGAAGGCATCAATGAGAATGTGTGAATATAAAACCCACATGCATCCAGAAGATGTGTAGAATGAGGCTGCAGTCTGGAAAGGCATCTGGTAGTACATATTTAAATTAAGTTTTCACCTATCTTTAACACAATGATCCCATTCGTTTTATATATCCCAGAAAATTTCTCACATTGGATCATAAAGACAGTACAAAAATCTTAATTACAATATTGTTTGAGGTAATGAGAAGTTGCTAGCAATCTAGTTTCTATCACAAGGAGAATGGAAAAGTAAAATATAATGGGTGCAAACTATGGGATATCATATAGAAATTAGAAGCAAATGGCAAAATGGACACAAAGAAATGCAAATAGGTCTTAAAAGCCATAATGCATGATGAATAAAAATAAGAAACACAATACGTTATGACACAATGGTACTCGAATTAACAACACAGTACATGTTCAAGAAACCAACAGTACACATTTATAAGAATCACACAAAGCTTTCCATCAAACATTATAGTAATTTTCTATGAAGGAGGAGAGATGAATGAGATCAAGTTATGAAAATAAAATAGATTAATCCATGTTATAGAAACCAATGATGATAGCATTCATTAATTGAGTAACACGATTAAATCAACCTGTGCAGCTAAGTTCTACCACACCAGGAAAAGAAAAAGGAAGGAAGCAAGGAAGGGAGGGAGGGAGGGAGGAACAGAGAGATAGGAAGTAAGGAAAATCCACTTTCCAAAGAAAAGTCAACCAAATGATGTGTCAACCACTATTACTTCTATGCTCATTACAACTTACCAATGCTCTGAATTAGTCTTCAGCTCAGCTGTCTATGGCTTGGTATATGATACCTTTTAACATAACTAATTGGCATAATTATGTTCTTCTAATAAAGACACAGAATATAAAAGAGTATTGGTATAATCATTAATATATATCAATTCCAAAGAGTACAAAAAAGATAAAAGACTATAATTATTTTCCTAAGCTTATGAGACCAACTCTAGGTGTGATCCATGGGTTAAGTGTCAATCATGTTTAATGTTTACCTATATACTTATAGCATCCAGACATTATATCAGAATTACTTACACATTTGTATTTAGTTAAGTATATATATTTAGGTATATATAACTTCAAGTAATAGAAAACCCAATTATCAGTGACTGAAATTTGGGGTAGGCAAACTGTAGTCTGGGGGCCAAATTTGGTTTACCATCTGTTTTTGTAAATAAAGATTTATCAGAACACAGCCACAACCATTTGTTTACATATCGTCTATGGCTACTTAATATACAAGTGCAGAGTTGAAGAGTTGCAACAGAGACTATATAATCTGCAAAGCCTAAAATTTTTACTATCCGATCTTTTACAGAGAAAACTTTGCTGCCCACTGATTTAAACAAACAGAACTTTATTTTTCTCACATAAGAACTCTACAGTAGGCAATTATTGCTGTTGGTTCAGCAGTTTGATGATATTAGAGGCAGCATCGCAGGCCCAAATATCTGTCCTTCTCTTGGCATTTATCTTTTGCTCACTCCTCATGGACACAAAATGGGTTACAACTGGGTGTCGAGTCAGCAATTATTTAAATAAACCTCCAGGCCTGAATTGTCAAAGTTGTAGCATATTTCCCTTCAAATACAATGTCTATAATGTACATACCTCCTATAGGCCACGAGGGAAGGGTGGCTCTCTCACTTTTGCCAGCCTAAAAGAATTCTTTCCCAAATGAAAGATAAAACAAAAATGTAAATGGTTCACCACTAGAGTTAGATCGCAATGCAGAGATCCCTGGGGCGCAACTGACCTACTCATGGGAGCTTTTTTAAAAGCAGAGCATTTTCTCCAGCCGGACAGAGAAGAGAAAGTCAGATTCCAAGCTTGAGAAGGCTTTGATGTGCCATTGGGGTCTCAGTGAGGGAAAGAACCAAATATGTCAAGGATTGTGGGCAGCCTCTGGTTGATGAGAGCAGCCCCTTTTGGAGACCAGCAAGGAAACAGGAACCTCAGCCCCATAGCCCTGAGTGGCTGAATTAGCCATCTGCAGAAGGAGTTTGGAAGCAGATGTTTCTCTAGAGCCCTCAGACAACTCAGTCTGATGGACATCTTGACTTCAGCCTTGTGAATCTCTCAGCAGAGGACCCAGGCACGCTGCACCTTTGACCTTTAGAACAGTGAGCTTATCAATGGGGGTTTTTTTGAACCCCTGAGTTTGTGGTAATTTGTTATACAACAATAGAAAATAAAAACTCTAGTCCAATTATTTTTAATGATAGAAGTGCATAAAAGATCCAGCCTTTGGGGACAATGTTGGGTCTGACCACATCAGTTTACGTGCAAGATGAAACTAGACTAAAAGATAGGAAAGTTGACTTTTTGGCCCCCTATCAGAGAGTTGGCTATACCAGCCCTAAGACTAGGTCATATCATGGTAGCCCCAGCTCAGGAGTACAATTTCCCCTATAACGAGATAAACTTTTCATAAAGGATAAAAAGACATAAAAAGATTTCCAGGCTACTGAAAATCAGGTTAAAATTTAATTTTATAGTACTGTACACTAGATATTTAAATATGATTAACTAGATTCAAAGATATAGAAAAGAAGAACTAGGGGGAAATCATTGCATTTTTAAGCAAACATTTACAATCTCTCTGTTTCTCTTTTTGTCTCCAAAACCAACCAACCAACCAAGCAACCCACCTCATTTCCCCGAATATTATATAGTAGGAATTCAACCATTTCTTCAGGAAATCAAACTATGTGACAATAATTCTGAGCAGAACAAATTTAACAGTTATCATCAAAACAACTAATTTTACTGAGACTCAAGACCCATCTTTCCCTAAATTAAGAACCTGTCCTCTAATCAATAAAATCAGTTTATTGGCTGCTATTGGTTCATAACCTAGGATTGTTAATGTTCAATTGAAATTTTACCTTTTTTTAATAGAAGCATTGAATGTAAAAAGCTTTAGAATTTTTAAAATATCATACAAATTTTAAACAAATATGAAACAGCATTGTTATTTATAAAATAAAAGTTGCTAGATAGATATTTATAGCGAGGTACAAAGTACTAAATCAAGAACGAATTCACATTGGAATATTTTTCAAATTGTTAGTTGTAAATGAATATACATTCATTACTTGAGGTACATATATAACTTTCTGTTAATGGCAGAGAAACAATTTATCCTCGGTAAACATTATGCAATAAGCATTTCTCCTCTTGTATCTGTCAGATATTGAACAATTAGGCAGACTGTTAATGGGTGAAAAAGAGATTTTTAAAAAAGAGAAATGCATTGATGATATTCTGAGATAATAATTAAGGGCATTGTATCTAAATCCATGAAATAAACGTAAAAATGCTTCAGAAAGGATGGAAATAATGTCATAACAGAATTGAGCTACCGAATATTCTTTCTCAAATTGCTATCTGATTTACCATATACAATGACTTCTTTGGAATTACAAGCTACTTTATCATGCAAATTGGTCTCAAAATTTTTCTAAAGTTGGTACGAATTGTTTCTCTGGTTTCAAAGATGCAAAATCTGAAGCAGAAATGACTTGTGCCATCATAGTTGTCTTACATTTTACATATTCTCTTAAATGAAATTATCATCTCATGCGAGCTATGATATTATTTTCACTTTACAGATAAGAAAGTGAAAGAAAGATGTTGTTTAAATCATACTATTTTTTTGTGATGTAGTACCATTATGGATCAGTGCCTCACACAAACACACAAATGGATAGTTTTAAAAAGCAGAATAAAGACAGTAATGTTGTTAACATAAATCATATCGCTATATACTCTAGTCAAGCCCAGATTAATCACACAGATATTTTCTAAGAGTCTGATTCCATATTTCTCAGTGAACAGATATTTGTTAGAGATCGACAGATTATAAACAAAAATCCTGATTGCTGGTGATCTATTTTCCATGGCATCCTTAAGCCACACAGAATGATGTTTATCGGAGATATCTTAGATGATATAAAATTTTAATTGACTTTGATTCAAATATTACAAAGATCAAGTTTAGCTTTGGGAGTTCTCTATTATTTTCAGATCACAACTTTGCCATTCCCTCCATCCGCAGTTCTTAAACTTGGTCTCTTCTGCTAATTTCTGGCTTTAGAGTTGCCCATTCACAACCCATCCATCTCTGTGAGAGACGGGGCATCAAGCCGTGGGCATTCTCACACCTTCTTTCCATCCTACATAAAAACCAACTTTTCCTATTCCATTTCTTTGAGTCTTCCCTGAGTGACCAGCATGTGACCAAATGATATGAGTAAAGCAATCAATAAATGATCACAGATTAACATGCGACTGTCCCAGAAACCAATGTGTGTGTTAATAGGAGCGTATGTTCAAGAAACTGAGACCTCTTCAAGCTAAGAGATCACAGATGGATGAATAAATGAGTGAGTGAATAAACAAATGAATAAGATGTCTTAACCCAAATAAACAATTATCACTCCGGGAACTTCTGGCAGGTTTTTCAAGAGACACCAAGCCTTTGAATATTCCACATCACACCAAGTGTGTGCCCATCCAAGAATATAGCCATTGGAATGAAAATGAAAATGTTCAACACAACATATTGTACACATGTGCGTTTCCACTCTGACCAATAATTTTGCTTCTAGCTTTAATGACATGCTATATTTATAGGTGGCTATTTTTCACCAGTACGTCTTCATCTTTTCCCCAACTCTCTCAGACGTCTGCTTTACATAAAGATAAATACTGACAACTCTAAATAGGAGTAAACCAGATAAAATAAAATGATGTTTTCAATGTCAGGTTGCAGGGGACTTAGAAATAAGATTGGTCCCAACACAGGCATCACTTTTCTGGCATCACATAATTTGCACCACTGGAAGTTCACAAAGTTCTATCTTTATTCATCCTTCTAAGAGATTTTATTTATGTTTTCCTCTCTATGGACAGCACTCATGTTTATATTACTAAAATTTCTATAAACTGTTTCTTTTGCATCTGCCTAGAAAATTAAGGAAAATTTATTAGCTGATTCTATGTAAATTGCTGTAGTTCAGTTTTCATTGAGGATAAATTTGTTTTGAATATCTGTTATGACAATTATATAAAGCTAAATTTTCAATCCTAATGCATTTTTAATAACTTCCTTCAGTAGCTAGTGATTTGAATTTCAAATTTCTTTCTACCAAGAAGTAAAAGAAAAAGTATATATAATTTTATAGCAGTTTTATATAAAAATTGATTTATGCAGCAAGATCTCTCTCATTGTAAACATATCAAATGTCTAATTGAGATCATTAATACTCATAAGCTTTATAATATGTATATTTCAGATAGAACCTGCCAACTTTAACTTTGGTAAAGAAGTAATTGTGTCCTTAGCTTATTTTTCAGAAGTCTGTCACTTAGGTTGGAAACATTTCATTCATTTGATTGATTACTTCAGTTTATTGCTATTGAGCACTACAGCAGATTTTAAGGCATATCAAAATAATGGACTAATCACAAGTTTAAAGTATTTAAACACTAACAAATAGAAAAAATTGGGAAATGCACACTAGTCTATTTCTTTAAGCCACCTCGAAAATGAAAAAATTTTTTTTTTCTTTTTGTAATTCACAAGATCCAGTATTTGGACTGACCGTTAGTTGTCCAAGGGAAAACAAAGATTTTAAATATGCCAGCCTTTTTCATACGGAGATCTTTATTTACCTGACCATCAGAGGGAACTATGAGAAATTTACAGCTTCAACAATGTTCACATCTGAAACAAAGATTCATAATTCTACAAACGGAAGAAGCCATAGGAAGTGATGGTTCAGTCTTTGATGCTGCAGGAGCAAGATCATATTTCAAGATAAAATTACAAAGATTTGGGATTGCTTTTTTTGCTTTGATGGCTGATTGTCCAGGGCTTGGACAAATTAACACCATCCAACCCCTATGGTGGCCTTCTCTGTACCGCCAACACCCACTCACCCTCTCAGACGGAGGGGCAGCCCCAGGGAAGAGCAGGACACACGGCCTCTGATGTTCTGTCTTCTCTCTTCTTCCCCTTTGCAAATGTCAATATTTTTAATAATTTTCTTTTTGGTAAAATTAAAAATTCTCTCTTTAGAATTATTAAATTTTTCAGTTAGGAGTATATTTAAAGAGTCTTGATAATTAATATAAATTTTACTCTTTAGTATTTTAACATTTATTCTATTAGCAGTTCCTCATTTAAGTGGCAGTTTTCATAATTTTCTATCATTTTTTGAATTAGCTATTGTGTTCAATAAAGTGTCAACTTTTTTTATTTGTAACTCTCCATAAACTTAGAATTGAAATATGTGGATGTCACCATAAGGCTGGTACCAAAGTCCATGTCTTTTAGAGAAAAAAGTTTTATTTTGCACTGATCAGACTTTCACAGAGAGGTATCACTATACCACCACCTTAACATTTATTCTATTCAATAGATTTCCTCGGCAATTTCCACTACAATCTGGCTGTATTTCTGTTTGTTTAATGAAACTATCTACCTGAATATACCATAAACACCTCAAATCTAACATGCCAAGCTTTCTTCACCACTGACAACTGCTCCTCCTCACACAGTCCCTGCCTCCATCCAGCATGACCACTCATCTGTCACCCACTCTTGCAAAGATATTAACTCTTACTCCTCTCTTCCATTTCCCCTATATCCGATCAGTTACTAAGTCATTTTAATTCTCCTTGACTGTATCTGGAAAATATCAGCAAAATACATCTCCTTTCCATTCACTTTATCTTTCTCCATTCAGCACTTTGTTTATTTTGGGGCAGTGGGAATATTATATTATAATATTCTACTAACTCATTTCTCTGTATATAATCTATTACCCTATTCATTTGATGTGATTTCATATAAATTACTTTTTTCTAAATACTTATTTGAAGATATGAAAAGCCATTTAAAACCCTTCACAATGTCTCTATTGCTTAAAGGATGAAGACTAAACTCATGAGTGAAGGATTTGTGATCCTTCATACGCCCCCTCCATTGCTTTGGGGCTCAGCTTCCCCCACTGTAGCCCTCCTTTCAGAGTTTGTCGACACTAGATTACTTAAATTTTCTTCAATTCCCCATGCAATGTAACTTTTCAGTACTTGTAATCATGCTTTTTCTTCCTCGTATAATGCATTCCTCTCCATTACTTTATTTGTCAAGACAAAGTAGTCTTAAGAAGCCCCTTTGCCCTCACCTAATTTCCAAAGGCAGAATGAACTGTTCCTTTATACTTTTATAACTGCACTTTGCACTTCATCATACTTCATTATAGTTAGCTATTTATAAACCTTACTTCATGGGACTGCAAAATTTTAATTATTGACTGCCCCAAACACTCTTTCTAGAAGTTCCTAAGTGGTATCTTATTCACTCTTCATGACAGTCCTGGAGGAGCAGGGCAATTATTGTCCACATTGTACAAATAAGAAGAGTACTTTCATCTTCTGAGCTTCAGTGTCTGTCTTGTCACTAAACACAGTCGTCTTACAAAAATATATATTACATTAATCATAGTATTTTACTTATTATATGGCATTGGGTTTACTAGTAGTTTCCCAATAGACAGGGCAGGTCTCTTTTCCTTTGTAGCATAATGCCGATCACCCTTAGAGACAGGACATACCTGTATTTACTTATCCAACCCAATGAAAGAAAATATTTATGTTGTAAGTTTTTACTTTCATTTGAGCAATTTTAGAGTTGCTTAATGGTAATACAATTTTGATGGCAGGGAAGATCATATCTGAGTGAATAAGAGTGGCATTATAGAATAACAGAAGACACGATAAAAGAGAATTTGAATAACACTAGATGTACATCTAAGAAAAAAGGAAGCAAACATCAGTGTCTTGGTGCTGGTTAAGACGACAGGCAGAAGAAAAGTAGTGAGACTGACACAGTATTTTGGTTTGAATGCCTAACAGACACTTCAAATTTAATATATACAAAGTGAAAGCTTGTGATTTTTACCCAAAGCCTATAAGACAGCCAGTTAGAAGCATTAGGCAAAACTTGCTAAAATAGAATCAAAATAAGAGAACATTTACATACTTTCTTGAAAACAACTCTCAAGATTTCTTATTACTGATGAATCATGCCCAAATTTTTCTTCCATATCAGGAGTGGGCTAACTTCACCATTTTAATTCAAAATCACTGAAGAAAAAAATAAGATAAAAATTCCTGAAAGGAAATTTAAATCACTATGAAACTGAGTTAGCCTCCCAAATGCTATGAAGAATAAGTTGGAATAATAAAAACTTTAATCTTCATAACATTGCCACGAGAAAGGTAAATTTTAGCTGTCACATGCACTGAATCTAGGTATTTAAGTACTGTAGGGAGCTTCAAGCTACAGTCAATGGCATCTGTTTAGTTATTTAATAAAAGATTAACTGTTCCTTTTCTCAATGTGCTCCTACTGATCTCGTGCTGCTGATTTCTCACAGACTGGAGAGAGAAAGCTCACACACATAAAGTATGTATGTTTTTGAAATGTTAGTCATAGTTTTCTAGTATTAATTTTTATCCAATCTACTTATATCTGCAATCATATTCTATTCCTTTTTTTTTTTTTGGTGAAAATGAATGATCCCTGGTTCTGTGAAAAACCAAATCATGTAATTATACACAGGAACTCTCTAATCATCACATTTTTGATCATTCCCATTGGCATACAGGTGTGGTACAATATATGTCATATTTAAAAAATATATCTGCTACATACCTTGGCTCAATTTTACAGCAAAATTTCTTGAAAAAAATTGTCTGAGTAGCTGCTTCTTCCTCACCTCTTATTCTCCTATAAGCCACTCCAAGTGAAATTAGTCCCCATATTTCACTGCAATAGCTCTTGGTAAAGCCACCAAAGACCTCCATGTTGTAAATCCAATAGTCCCTTTCCTGTCATCATTCTCATTCTCTCAAACTAGACACAGACGACTGTTTGGTCAATTTTTTTAGCACAGTTTTCTCTTGGTTCCCAGTGGTTTACTCTTAATGCTATTGTTCTCATCTTACTCCCTGCTTTTCTCAGATTTCTCCTCCACCTCTGCTAATTCTCTAAGTGTCGCAGTGTTAATTATGTCCTTTTTCTTCATTCTCTTCCAAGAGACATTTCATCCAATGCTACACAGTAAAATACTATCAATATGCCAATGGCAGCCAAATGAATAAGATTATCAATGACACCCCACCCCAGCCCACATTTGTTTAACTGATTACTTGACATTTTAGCTTTAATGCCTAAAAGACATTTCAAATTTAACGTGTACAAAGTGAAAGCCTGTGATTTTTACTCAAAGCCTGCTCTTCTAGCCTTCCCCCACTTCATGAATTGCACCATCCTCGTCTCTGTTGCTCAAGCCCAAATTCTTGAATCACCCATGATCGTAACTTCCACTGATGCCCAAGATCTAATCCATAAGTACATCCTGTCCATTTTACAAACCATATCCAAAATTTGTCCTTTGACCTTCAACTTCAATACTAACATCTTCAGTCAAGCCACCATCACATCTAACTAACCTAAACTAACAATGGCCAATATTTGTACAACTTACCGTATGCCAAGTAAGTAATTATATGCTTAGCTATAAAATATCATTTGTTAGTAACATCTAGTTATATTGAATCTCATTATATGTCTGTGAACCATTTATTCATTACAATAACTCTCTTTGGTAGACACCATTATAATCTTAATGTCAGAGAGAAAAATTGGGTACATAGAAGTTTAAATAGCTTATTCAAGTCCACACAGCTGTTAAATATGGAGGCCAGATTCCAGAGCCTACAATATTATCCACTCTGCAACGTAGTTAAGATTCTTTTTTCTTCCAGCATTATTATTGGGATATAATTGACATATAACATTGTGTAAGTTTAAGGTGTACAATGTGATGTTTTGGTACACATATGTATTGTGAAATGACCACCACAATAAGGTCAGTTAACATCTCCATCATCATTGGTCACAGGGTAAGACAAATAAGTTCTGGGGAGCTAATGTACAGCATGGTGACTACAGTTAACCAACTCTATTATATACTTGAAGTTTGACAAGAGGTAGATCTTAAATGTTCTAAACACACAGACACACACACACACACACACACACACAAGTGGTTAAGATTCTTGATCTTTTTCAACAATCTGTTTTCCAGAATGATCTCTTTCCTTGTTGACTTTGTTGAGGAATAATTTATACGTGATAAGTTGCATCCATTTAAAGTAAACAATTGAATGAGTTTTGATAGTTGTATGCATTTTTTTTAAACTACCACCACAATAAAGATAAAGAATGCTTCCATCACGCCCTAAAACTGCCTTATGTCCATTTGGAGTCCATCCCTCCATCAATTCCTCCCTCAAACTAGGCAACCAAGCTATGATTTTTGTTACTACAAGTAAGTATGAAATCAGACAATATGTATTATTTTGGGTCTGAAGTCTTTCAATCAGCATAATGATTCTGACACGATTCATCTGTTATTATGTGTATCAGTAGATCTTTCCTATCTATTGTTCAGCATATTCCATTGATGGATAAACCACAATTGGTTTATTCATTCTCCCGTTTAGGCTGTTTCCACTTTTCAGCTATTTTGAATAAAGCTGCTATGTACATTTTTGCACATGTCTGTATTTGGACATGGCTATTCATTTTGGGGAGGTAAATTCTTAGAAGTGGAATAGTTGGACAGATATATGTTTAACTTTTTAAAGAAACTACCCATTTCCATGAAAAATGTCATTGGGAATTTGATAGGTTGCATTGAATCTATAGATTGCTTTAGGTAATATGAACATTTTAACTATGTTAATTCTTCCAATCCATGAGCATGGAATATCTTTTCATTTCTTTATATCTTCGTCAATTTCTTTCAACAATGTTTTATACTTTTCAGTGTACAGGTCTTTCACCTTTTTGGTAAATTTATTTCCAGGTATTTTATGCTTTTGGTTGTGATTATAAATGAGATTGTTTTCTTGATTTCTCTTTCTAATAGTTCATTATTAGTGTACAGAAATACAACAGATTTTTGTATGTTGATTTTGTACCTGGCAACTTTACCATATTCATTTAACAAAGAATCCTAAAATTTATATAAAACAACAAAAGGTCCTGAATAGCCAAAGCAATTCTGAGAAAAAAGAACGAAGCTTGAGGTATCACACTCCCTGATTTCAAAGCATACTACAAAGCTGTAGTAATCAAGACAACATGGGATTAGCAGAAAAACAGACACACAGATCAATGAAACAGAACTGAAAGGCCAGAAATAAACCCACATATCCATGGGCAGCTAATTTTCAACAGGGAAACAAGAACACAAAACGGAGAAAGCAAAGTCCCTTCAATAAATGGTGTAGGGAAAACTGGACAGCCACATGCAAAAGAATGAAAGTAGACCCTTATCTTACACCATACACAAAAATTAACTCAAAATGGATTGAAGACTTGATCATATGACCTGGAACCATAAAACTCCTAGAAGAAAATATAGGCAGTATGCTCACTGACATCAGTCTTGGCAATAATTTTTTGAATCTGACACCAAAAGTAAAGCAATAAAAGCAAAAATAAACAAATGGGACTACATCAAACTAAAAAGCTTCTGCACAGCAAAGAAAACCATTAACAAACCAAGAAGACAACCTACCAAAAGGGAGAAGATGTTTGTAAATCAAACATCCAATGAGTTAATATCCAAAAAAAACCCATCATATAACTTAACAACAAAAAGCCAAACAACCCAATTAAAAAATGGGCAGACGATCTGAACATGTTTTCAAAAAAGATATACAGATAACCAACAGGCACATGAAAACATGTTCAACATCACTAATTATTAGAGAAATGCAAATTAAAACCACAGTAAGATATCACCTCAAGCCCATCAGCATGACTATTATTAAAAAGACAAAAAATAACAAGTATTGGAGAGGATGTAGAGAAAAGGGAACCCTCATACACTGCTGGTGGGAATGTAAACTGGTGCAGCCACTATGGAAAACAGTATGGAGGTTCCTCAAAAGATTAAAAATAGAAGTACCATATGATCCAGCTATTCCACTTCTGACTATTTATCCAAAGAACACGAAAACAGTAATTTGAGAAGATATATGCACCCCTATGTTCATTGCAGCATTATTCACAATAGCCAAGAAGTGGAAACAACCTATGTGCCCATTGACAAATGAATGGATAAAGAAGATGTGGTGTGTGTGTGTGTTTGTATATGTACATATTCATATAGTGGTATATGTGTGTATATATAGTATATACATATAGTATATATACTATATACATATGGTATACACATATATATATGGTACATGTATATATATAGTGGTATATATGTGGTGTGTGGTATAAGATGTGGTATATACATATATACATACACACACAGTGGTATATCTGTGGTGTATATATACTAAGTGAAGCTAGTGTAAGCTAAATAAGTGAAATAAATCAGATAAAGACAGACAAATACTGTGTGATTTCACTCATATGTGGAAGACAGAAAAAAACAAACAAACACATAGATACAGAGAACAGATTGGTGGTTACCAGAGGGGAAGGGGGATGGGAGGAGGGTGAAAGAGGTAAAAGGGGACACTTGTACAGTGATGGATAGAAACTAGACTTTTGGTGGTGAATATGATGTAGTCTATACAGATGCCAAAATATAATGATGTACACCTGAAATTTATATAACGTTATACACCAATGCTACCTCAATAATAAAAAAAAGAAACCGCCCAAGAGTTTGACAAAGTGCTTGTACAATTTTCCATTTCAGCAATATATGAGTTCTAGTGTCTCCACATTTTCAACTCCAGTTAGTTTGTCTTTACAATTTCAGCCATTCGAATGGGTGGATAGTGATATCTTATTTTGGTTTGAATCTAAATGTTACAGATAACTAATGATGTTGAGCATCTTTGCATGTTCTTATTTGCTGTTTATATAACTTATTTGGGAAAATGTTCACATCTTTTGTCTATTTTTAAATATTGAGCTATCTTCTTATTATTGAGTTATAAGAATTAAGTATTTTGAATACTAGTTCTTTGTCAGATATATATTTGCATAATTTTTTCCAGACTTACTTGCCTTTTTACCTTGTTAACTGGAAGAGAAAAAGTTTAAATTTCCATATAACTCAATTTACCAAGTGATTTTTTTTCTTATGGTTCATACTTTTTGTGCCCTGAGAAATATTTCTTATCACAAGGTGGAAAAAGTTTTCTACTATATTTACTACTGGGAGTTTTATACTTTTGGCTTTAAATTTAGACTGATGATCTGTTTTGAGTTTATTGTATGTATGGTGTGAGGTAAGATCAATGTTCATTTATTTACATAGAGACATCCAGTTGTTCTGGCACCATTTATTGGAAAGAGTTTTCTTTCCTTTTGACTTGTCTTCACACATTTGTCAAAATGCAATTGAGCATACATGTGAGTTTATTTCTAACCTCTCTATTCCCTTCCATTGAGCTATATAGATATCCTCCTGCTAAAGTCACATTATGCTGATTTCTGTAAGTTTATATTAAGTAAGTCTTGATATCTTGTAGTGTAACACTTACAACTGTTTTTCTTTATTAAAACTGCTTTGGCTAATATAGGTTATACAGACATACATACATACAGAGATCATCAATATCTACAAAAAAAGACTCCTGGAATGCTGTATATCAATTTAGGGAGAACTGACATCGTAACAATATTAAATCAACCAATCAAAGAATATTTTATATCTCACCATTTATTTGTATCCTTCTTTCTTTAATTTTCTCAATTATGTTCCATAATTTTCAGTGTAGAGGTTTTACATGTGCTTTGATAAACTTATTCAAAATTAGTTGCTGGCATTATTGTAAATTGAGTTCTTTTTTTAAAAAATTAATTTACCAAGTATTAACTGCTATTATTAAAAATACAATTGACTATAAACATACCATTAACTAAATTTATTCATTAGTTCTGGTACTTGTTTTGAAGATGAGCAAGCATTTTCAAGAAACAATTATGTCACTGAGAATAAAAACAGTTTTCCTTTCTCTTTTCTGTGGGTTTTTGTTAGATGCTCTTTTTTTGATCAAGGAAGTTCACTCTATTCTTAAGTTTCTGAGAGTTTAAATCATAAATGGATGTTGAATTTTGTCAAATGCCTTTTCTGTATGAATTTAAATGATCCTATGATATGTTCTCTTTTATTCTACATCATTCTATTGATTGATTTTCAAATGTTAAAATAACCTTGCATTTCTATCATAAATCTTATTTGATCATATGTTATCATTTTAATGTATTGTTTAATTAGATTTGCTAATATTTGGTTAACAAATTTTGGTTTGTAGGAACATTGATTAGTCACTTTCTTCTACTGTCTTTGTCTAGTTTTGGTTTTCGGATAATGCTGGTCTGATAAAGCGAATTGGAAAGGGTTTCCTCCTTTTTTATTTTTCTTAAGTACTTATTTAGATTCTTTTTTCCCCTTACATATGTTGCAGTAGTCACAAGTGAAGTGATACAGACCCGAAGTTTTTTTGGTGAGAAGGTTTTTAACCATACGTTCAGTATAGTGTCAATTATCAGTAGTATCATAAAGAGTAGTTTCACTGTCCTAAAAATCCTCTGCGCTCTGCCTAGTTATCCCTCCCACCCCCTCAACCCCTGGCAAGCACTCTATTTTTAATAAAAGGAGAAATTAGAACTATATATCACATACAATAAATTCTACAAATTCATGACATTAGCCAGTGTAACTTGCTCTCTATTACCACCAATAAAGAAGCAGAATCTTTACTGAGGCTATTTATGCCTTCCACCAACACGCAGCACTGTGTCACAATCCTGAGTTCTGATCATGAGTCTTCCACATTAGTATAAAATACTTAACTGTGTTTTGATGTTTTCATCAAAGATAACTTTAGGCAGCACATTTAGCATCATTCTAAGATTATTTTTTACAGACTTTTAATTCCTATGAAATTGGTATTTCATTCATAGAATTTATGCCACATCTCTATACATCAACATACTTGATCACTTTCTTGTTAAGGCTGTAAACAGCAAATGCCACGTACATTAACAGTGTCATTAACACTGCTAGTGTCAGCCTCAAAAGTTTTATCTCCTAAATATGGACCACAGTTTAAATCAAAGTAACAAATGCACAATTAACCTGAACAGAGGAACATGCCTACTCAGCACATTGGAAAATGATCTAGTTGAGTTATGAGTCATCTCATATTGCAAAGTAGCAATAAAAATGAGTCTTTCATTTTGCAGAGGTACCACTGGCATTTACAGCAGATGATTAAAATAAAGGAGAAAAATAACTTTTGCATTCTATCAGACCCGGGACATTTTACCCTGGCCGTGCATTTTTGCCTCTGCAGATTTCATCTATCAAAAGAAATATCTCCTCCAGTTGTTGCCAAGGGTCCAGTTATTCCCCAGTGATTCCAAGGACTGTGACTTACCTTATGAAAGTTTCTGAAATATGCTGCCTTTTCATCTGGAAATTTTTCTAGCCTTCTGGGTCCTTTACTAGAAGCCTTCTTGAAAACTAACCAGCATCGTCTGAAAATCTGAAAGCAAATTAAAGAATCCTATTATCCATCTTTTTTACATGAGTTTTGCAGCATCAGGAATTTGTCTATTCAACGAATCCATTGGGAATACATTTTTTAAAATGCTTCTACAGAGAACAACTTTGTTTTGAATTATAAGCACGTTATTCATTCAAATTACAGCAAACTTTAAAAGCTCAACATTTAATATAAAAATGAAATTTGTGAAAAGATTTTATGAGTTTTTCAAGATGCTAGCTTCAATCATCTTTAACTAAATTATCTGGATGTCAGTGTCAGGAAAGATTTATTCTCACCATCCTAGCAACAGATAATTCTCTGTTGTCCATGATAATGCAGTTATGATTTACTAAGATTAAGCACTTTCATAATGCTCAATTTTCTGCCTTTGAAAAAACATCACATTTAAAGATTAAATTGTAGGATTAACTTTTTTAAAAAACAATTGCTCATATATTAATTTAGAAAACAAAAGGATATATGTTTTTATAATAGACACATCTCTCACCCCTTTATACTTTTACTGTAACTAGTATTTATTAAATGCTTATTCTGCATAATACATTCTAAAATTTATATACACACTTAATCCTCATATCTACTATATGAGGTGGTTTATCTCCATTTCAGGATAAAGATAGTGATAATGTCAGGATTTGAACACACATCTGTCGGGCTCTTCACCTTTGCAAAAAAGCAAAACTACCAGTTACTCAAGCACAAACCATCATTTCAGAACTCTGCCTTTATTTTATAGGACAAATTAATAACAGACCTTTAGACTGTCTGTCGCCTGATGCCCACCTTACCATGCTAATTGTTCTGGATGTAGAACACAGATATCCTTAAGGCAGAGCAATAAAATGAGTCTCCTTTCCAGTAATTGAAGGGGTGTAGAAATGCAAATTGGCCACAACTTTTAAATTTCAACATTTAGCATATTTTTGTTGGCATATACATTCTCTACAGTCATAAAGAAATTCATAGAAGGAAACTTCAGAAACTTAGATCACTGTATTTCTCTTCTATTTATTTATTTAAACTGCAACGCTGCTATACTATGTTTTTTCACTAATAGAGGCCAGATAATAGAAATCCTTTGCAGTATACATTGTTGATTATTCACTAGAAGACAGTGTTTCCCATGTTAAAATGCACTCTTAGCACAATTACAGAGACCTCTCATTATAAAAGCAGAATACATAGAACAACAACGCAGACACACACTCTCACTGTACTCCAGCTGCCTTTCTTAGCTCCTTCCCAGTAACTTCAAAAAGCATATGAAGGACAACCCTGAACTTCCAGCACACAGCAGTGGGTCTCTCCTTCTCTACCTGCGCTGAGATGCACCGCCTCTGTCACATGATTCCTAACCAAAGACCTGGAGACAAGGAGTGAAAGTCCTCCCTCAGGGCTCCCAGTGTTCTTCCTACATGCTTGTATTTAGCATGCTGTGTTGTAGCTAATTTATTTGTTGGCCCCTTGTGGATCTCCACCCACAAAGTAAACCAACAGTAAAAACATATAGTGTAAATATTGTTTTTATAGTAGGATGTCAGCATACGGTTTGTTTAGCTTTAACTCCACTCTATATAGGTTTATTTAGTGTTGTAGAATTCGGCTTTTTAAACCTAAAAAAGGTATTTATATTTTAAGTGGTAATACATTTATAAAATGCAAAATAAGAAAAGATAGTTTGGTATAATGGAAAATTAATCAAACTTTTGTTAGTTTGAAACCTTGGGAGTTCCTGGGTGAAATCTAAAAGTGGGCCCCGTACTTGGGGAGCAAAGAGAAACCAAAGAAAGCAGCAGACAACTCCAGATTGGCAGGTGAAAGGCTTAATAATTGATGGAATTTACACAGAGGCTTGGGCAGTCATGAAATGAGGAGATCTTCACACCCGCCCATCAGAATCTTAAAAGTTTAGATGGAGGCCCTAACTGAGTTCACTCACTATACCACCCAGATGGTCTCAACAAGACATTACTCTCTCAAGGCTGCATGCTTGAAAAGGGCTCCTAGTGCAAGAACAGTGGGCGGGTTGTACTGCCCAAGGACAGGGGAGCGGGTGAGGAGTCTCCAGTTGACTGGGTCCAACTCAAGGGTCAACCAGGGTTCACGTCCTCTTGATGACCTCCTCCTACACTCTGGAATCATACAGACTTGGGTTTACATCATGGCTATGCCAGTTTAGCTGTGCAAACTTAGACAAATTATTTAATGTCTCGAGTAAAGAAAGGTACCCCATAGGACAGAGGGAGGAGCTAACAGTGCACAGAAGGTTCTTAACAAGGATCAGCTCATATCTCAGGTCCCTTTCACTTACAGAGTGGGTGCAGTCTGAGGCACATGACAGAGTCATACGTAGGAACATGTTTTTACTAATGACACATAATTCTAATGGAATTCAGATCCAAATATTCTACATCCAGAACAATTAGAGCACTATAAAAGAACTTTTAAAAAATAAGTAGAAATATATCAATGATCTCCCAAACATGTACTGTGGAACTAGAAAAGGCTGAACTTGGAATTCCAGCTCAGCCCCTTGTGAGGGCCATGTCTGGGCAAGTCATACAACCCTCCAAGCTTGAATCCTTATCTCAGCTTGGGGAAAACAATGTCTATATCATAGAATTATTGTGACGGTGAAAAGAAATAAGTATACAAAGCTTATGCCACAGAGATTGACAGAGGAGTCACTAAATTACAGAGGGTAGTACAATACAAAACAGATGAAATGCTCTTAGCAGCAGACTTTGTTCAGCACGTCCATAACCATTATGAATATTTACATATACTGTCAAAGTCATTGCTTATTCCAATATATTTTTAAAGGTTTCAAATAATCCCAAAAATTATGGGAATTATGTTATGTATAATATCAATAAACAAAACTATTTTGTTGAATACAAATATGAGTTCTTGCCAATTTCATAATGGTTTGGATACTGTTAATCATTTAGCTATTTATATTTATCAACACACAGATGAGAAAAAAGTAAAGCTCTTGTATCAAATTTACTCTCTTCCTAAAATTACCCTCTCTGCAAGATAATGTGAAGTAATTTTGCAAAGGATAGATTATTTCACTCAGTATTAAATCATACGTGTGTATTAGGATTTAGGGTATTATGTTGTAACGTCTCAGAATATAATTTTTTAATCAGAACAATTTGATTCTCAGTGCAGGTTCTGCTATTTATTAAATGCCTTGTCTGGCAGAAGTTATTTTAACCTAAGACCTAACCTCCTCATCTATAACGTAAAGTCAATATACCTCATGAAGTTATTTGAAGATTTAATAAGACAGCCTGCAGAAAGCATCCAGCACATGTGTTTGAAGCGTAGTCCACACACCTTATTTGAATCTCTCGGGATTTGGATATTGCTATGGACTCCCTTGTGTTCCCAGCAAATTTGTATGTTGAATTCCTCAGCCCTAATGTGATGGTATTTGGAGATGGGACCCTTGGGAGGTACGTAGCATTAGAGGAGATCGCAAGAGTGGGCCCTCAGGACAAGATTAGTGCCCTTATAAGAAGAGACACCAGAGAGCTTGCTCTCTCTCCCTGTAATTTCACAAAAAAGAGGTCACGGCCAGACAGTAGTCATCTGCAAGCTTGGAAGAGGGCTCTTCCCAGAACCTGACCATGCTGGCACCTTGATCTTGGACTTCTAACCTCCAGAACTGTGAGAAAATAAATGTCTGTTGCTCAAGACACTCAGTCTATGTTGTTTTGTTATCGCAGCCCAAGCTAAGACAGAGATTTTTAAATTTTATTTTTCTTAGCAGAGATGGTAGTGGTTGGTAGTGGAGATAGAGGTAGTGGCAATAATATTGTGGACGTGGCAAACAGTTACACGAATGTGAATCGAACTGTGAGAGATCAGAGGAAGATAAATAAAAATATCATTTGTGAAGTGGGATGCATATAGATTATCAGTATTTATCTCCTGGTTATTTTTTAATGGATTTAGAATCCTAGTTGATGTAGGAAGACTCTCTTTGAATGGGACTGAGACCTAAATTCCCGGTGATACGGTTTCTGTTCTTTCTCACAGAGGAATGCTTTTCCCTGTATCCTTTGCACTTTCTTGCTCATAGCTCAGGAAGCATGATGATGTCAAATGAAGCCTTATAACATTCATGGAAATACACAAACACATATACTTAGTGACTGCAATGCCCCATCTTGTGTGGCTATAGTTATTTTCTATTAAAGAGTGAGTTAAACATGAGTCAGAAAGCATAAGTGTTTTCATTTAGGCACTCAATATTGCTACAGAAAAAACGTGATAACAGATAATAAGGAAAAATAGATTTGGTATTTTCGATAATATCTTATCTCTTTGCTATTACATTAACAGAGGCAATCACATACAGATAAAATTGATTGTTGAAGACTTGATGTAATAGACTGTTTACCAAGCTGAGGGTCTTAAGTTATTATTTTCTTATTTTAGAAAAGTTTTAGATTTATAAAACAGCTGTGGAAATGGTGTCGTATAGACTTTATCCAGCTTCCCCTAATATTAACATCCTAAATAACCACGAGTGTTAAAAATTAAGAAACTAACGTTGGTAAAAGACTATTAACTAGACCACAGATTCTATTCAGAAATCACTAGCTGTTTCTACTGACGTCCTACTCTGTTTTGGGAACCAATCCAGGATACCACACCACATTTACCTGTCCTGTTTCCTTAGTCTCCTCTAATCTTTGATAGTTTCTCAGTCTTTATTTGCTTTTCATGACCTTGACAATTTTGAAGACTACCTGGTCAGGCATTTTGTACAATGTTCCTCAATTTCTGTTTGTCTCAGTTATTTTTGATATTTCAAAGGTCTAATGAAAATCTCACAATAAACTGATTAAAACAAATAATTTGTTGGGAAAAATAATATGAATTCATCATGGCTATGGACTAGTTATATTCTGAGCAGCTGTCTACTTGAATTTTTAAACTTAAAGTAGGAAAAGAATCATTTAATAAATGCTGATTTTTTGGGGGGACATAGTTTTTCAAAATATTTTCCTTTGTGATAGGAGTAAAATAATAAAGAAAGGCCTGGTGCAGAGAATTTGGAAGTATCACTCTGTGTCAATGGGAAGTCAAATTCAGCATGAGTCAGCACTCTAAAATCAACCTTCATACCAGCATAAAACAAGCAGATGCATGAGGAGATCATCTTTTTGTTACTCTTCATCAAACAGGATTTTAATAGTATACTATGTTCTGCTTTAGCCCTAGAACTGACAGCTTACATGAGGATGTTGGAGAGATTCCAGAGATGAGCAGCAAAAATGACTGCTTGAGACAAGGAAATCACTCCTCTGAGAAAAACAAAATAAAGGGATAGGTTTTATTTCACTCATAAATGAAAGATACGAATTCTTTGAGTACATGAAAGAAAACCACACAAATGATATTTGGTATCTTATTTTTATTTTCGTCCCATGAGAATGAGACATAAATAAATGCCCTTCATCAGCAGTATGTGGGAGGAGGTGGTACTATCTCTTCAGATGCTGTGTGGCTCTTCAAGGGCATCTAAAGACGCAGAGTCCATTTGGCTGGTTAGCAATAGGACTTACTGCTTGCACGAAGAGTCACTTTCTCCTGTGTTTTGTCTCTTAGCAGATGGCACTCCTGCCTCTCCCATTACTGTTCAGGATGTTGCTTCCTTATATCCTGTGAGATTAACTGATTTCACTTTCTCATTCAGAGTTATCTCCTAAACATGTCAATCATCTCACCAAACAGTCTCCTGGGTAGCCTTTAGCCTTCAGATTTCCTTCTAGAAAATTCCATGTTGTTGACAGGAATTCAGGAATCCCCAGCTGCTCCATGGGCCTCGGTTTTCCACTGCATTGGCCAGCCAGCCATCTTCCCATAATTAAATACCCTCTCAATTCCTTTCCTTCTGATGAAAATCCTTTTAGGTCACAGCAATCCCCTTTCCTTAGTGCTTTCGTCACTGACTAGTGGCACCAAGGAACTCAAGGCTGGGTTGGAAGCTTTTAACTGTTTTTCCAAATTGGTTTTTTCCCTTTTGTTATGTTAAGGAGATGCAATCACCAACCACCCTGACCCAGACCAAGCTTCACCAGAAGAGCTATGCCTAGGACCTCTGCCTTGTTTTAATGCTAAGGTCTCTCCAGGAGGAGCTTAGGCCTTATCACCATCACCTACAGTGTATGTGGAAGCACGTTTTCCAACTAAGCCTGTGCAAGCGAACACCTGCCTCTTCCTTTTTGAGTATTCACCCCACATCCGAAATAAAAGGTCCCTGTTCCCCTTTGTTCAGGGACGCCATGACTCTAGAAATGATTTCTCATGTCACCTATTTGCTGCAAATATACCTTACTTTCTGAGACAACTACTTCTGGTGGAGAGTCTGATTTAACTCGCCAGGAGGGAACCCACTTTGGTTTCAGTAATACTTTCCCCTTTTCAAGGTGATTTTAGACTGAGTACATCCTTTTTTCCACTTAAGACTCACTGTGAAGTCATGGTGATTTTTGGCTTTAGTTCATAGCCATAATTACATTACTTAGCCAGGACTCATTCACACGCTTTACCTTAACCAAAAGTCAGATTTAATGGGCCTGTTCCATCACATGATGCTGACCTAATGAAGCCTGCACTTCAACAGGATTTTGGTTACAAACTTGGAAGAATTTCTGACTACAGGAGTTGTCAAACCCAAGGGTCCATTGCACTAAAGGAAGTCACAGAAACTTCATCTCTAGAGATTTCAAAGGATATAGAAAAGAGTGGCATATCTGGAGAAGCTTATATCTGTGCTCCCTTCTAAAAGCAAGATACAATATAAATGATAACTTGGGGCATAGGATTCAAATGTTTACTTATAACTGTGTATCAGGTGAACGTATCAAAGCAACAAATTAAACAAATAAGCCAAGCTGATCCAGGAATAGTTACTGCAGGTTTATGCTATGAGTAATTTCAATTACTCAGTCCTGGGTCTTTGTCTTCTCACAAACTGGGTATGGTACTATTGAAAGACATGCTTTGTTTTTGCAAAAAGTAACTCATACACGGGATTAAGCTTATTGCACTGATGAGTTTAGCTTTAGCTATCATTTCTATAGATAGGAACTTTAGTATCTTTCAATAGTGGCTTATATTTAATTGCTGTTAAATATATACCAATAGCAGAATCCCTCTCATTCGTTCACTCAAAAAATATTTGAGAGCTCTATGCTCTGTGGATATAGCAGTAAAAAAATAAACTCACTAAAATGATAACAATTAAAAAAACAAGTTTCTGCCCTATGGAAACAAAGTTCCTGCCTCATGGAACTTCCATTTCAATGGGGTAGACAGGTGATAGCAGATAACTAAGTGCATTGGCAAACAGTATTTTTATCTGTGCTAAGAGTTATGGAGAGAATTAGAGCACAATGATGGCGAGGGAAGGCTCTCCCACAAGGGGATATTTCAGCATTAGAGGAAGTGAGAGAAGGAGCGATGCACACAGCCGGGGAAAGTGTGTTTTAGTTAGAGAGAACTGCAAGTGCAAACACCCTGATGTGGGAGCTTGCCTGAGCTACTGCAAGAACTGCAAGGAGGCCAGTGTGGAGGGCAGTGAACCAGAGTAAAAGCGGTGGGAGGTCAGAGAAGAAAGACATGGGACAGCCAGGCCAGGGGAGGGTCTTGGCTTTGAGAATTAAATCAGATTCAGAACTCCAAGTAGCATCAACTCTTTCTGCTTGTTAAGGTGGATATTCTTAAATAAACTGAAACCTAAGCAATTTAGGATTCTTAGATTAAACGAAAGTTACAAATGACATCAAATTTTACAAACAGCCATATAAGGCCAGGAATACAACAGATCAATTGGGTGACTGGGTATTTCAGGTTGACTTCTATTAAACGCCTAGGTTTTTCAAGCTACATGACTTTTCTAAACTCTAAGACTTGCAGCTGTCAATGGCAATATCTACAGTTCTGTGGTTTATGGATGCCCAAACTGAGAGTGTAGAATGCTAGAATTAAATATATCCATTGTGGGTCCTCCTTTGTCCCCACTTACAACTCTGGGTATAGTTCACAGCCACTGAGTTCTCTGAAATAAATGCAGTAGCTCTCTGATAAATGCAAAACCCAAGGAGAAATGTCCTTCTCCACTTCTGAATTTATTAGACATACTTAAGAACACAAGAACAATGGAGAAAGATGAGCCAAAGGTAACTCTAAAGGTGTTAAAAGGGGCACCAAGCAGTCCACAGTAAAAAAAAAAGCAAAGAATATGTCTCTGAGGATGTGGGATGTAAACACATTTTCTCAAATATCCACAAGTCTGTATACATTTATTTTTATCTAGTAACTTAATTTAGCAAAAAATTAACTAGTATCTCATAAGATATAAGAATTCATATCATTAATTCAGGGACCGTTTTTATTTAAGTGTTTTAAAAATATTTTTACTGGCCATTTCTGTTTTAGGTTATGTAATCTGTGACTGAAAAAAGTAGAGGTAGAAATTGAGACATCAAGGATGAAAGGAAGCAGAGGCACGCTATCATTTTATGTATAGGTGGCTATCCATTTATATACACAAACATATGTCCTTATCTCTCTTTGCTTTTTAAAATTTCAATTTACGTATCCATATAAATAATATAGATAAATACATATGCATCTATCCCTCTATAAACACCCACCTATTTGAATATAAATCACAGGACCAAAAAACTAAAAACTTCTTTCTCCTTGGAGCATAATTTAATTAAAGTTTGTTTTTATAAGAAGAAGTTCTCACAAAATTTCGTAACTCAAGAGCTTTGCATCATTCACCAATGTCTAGTGCAAAATATAAACATTGCTGGAAAAATGCTCAAAGAGCAATATGTATATCTCATTTTTTTTCTCATTTCATGTAGGTGGAAAGACCAAAACGAATACGTTGTTTTTTTCTGTTTCTATTATCTCACCTTCTCTTTCTTTTCATTATCCAGAAAAACAACTGTGAAATTCATAAGAGGCAAACAATGATTCCCAAATTCTCACCAGTGGCAGTTTTTGAGGAGGCCAAGTGTTTTTGTTTTTCAGCTGAGTATATACAGTTCTCTCTACTGCTTTTGGCTACCAGGCCATCAATGAAATACTGGGAGAGAATACACACACGGTTTAGAGTCACAGCCAGAAATGAAATGCTTCACAGCAGCAGCAAGTTTTAGGTTCAAAGTGTCAAATTGTCATCATTATCATGAGAATGAAAACTAGTTGTAGGGTAGACCTGCTGAGCAGTGGCCCAAGCAGGTGGCAATTTTTAGAAACAATCACAGCACTGAAAGGATACTTAAATTTACACCCTTCCAGCTCCCGACTTTCCCATAGCCCAACGCTGACATGATATCAAACAAAAAAATCCTTTCTCTTTGTCAAGATCTCCAGAAAAGAACCACGTCTTCTGGGTTTTAGCTTCTCTAAAGTCAGAATATTCTTTGGCTCTCTATTGATTTACGCTTTTTGAAATTCGTGGTGTTTTATTTTCATCAGTCACTTGTAGAGGTGGAACTCAATAATCGGTGAAAACTGTATTTCCATGTACAACCAGCGTGTCTCTATTTTATGGACCCAGTTAATTTAGGGCTCAATCACGCCAAGACCCTATTCCCAAAGAGTTGGCAAGATCACAGTTTCAAAGTGACATTTTGACCAGTAAGCAAAAGTCAAATGTCCAAATCAAAGCTCAAAATATCTCCTCTTCGGTTCACTTCTCCTTCTGGGTTTTTTATTTCTTCCATTTGTTAACCATATTTTTAGTCACACAATCTTCAAATCTTGGTGTTGTCAATAATTTTTCCCTTCTTTACCTATACCACCCCCAAATCTTTGGAAAAAATCCAAAGTGAGATGCCCCTGTGTAGTGAGAATGACTTGAATTGAGAAAAAAAAACAACAAAAAAAACCACACACCTAGGAAAGAAATGAAGAATAAAAATTAAAATGTTAGAGGCCTTTAGAAATCAAAGAGAGTTTTCATTTGATGCAGCAGAAAATGGAAGTCAATGATCAGTGTTATTAAGGGAGTGAAGCTATTAGTAGCAGGGTTAACAATAACTATGAAAATAGAAAAGTTTCATTAGGTAATTAGTACATTCATACCAGAGAAGGAGATTACAACTCAGCCAGTGTTGAAGACAGCGGAGAGAGAGAAGATGAACCAAAGAGGAGAAACATTACAGAAACAATTTAGAACTTCACAATGAGGAGTTTAGTTTGATCAAATTGAGTTTGATATGACAATTAAAAATCTGCACTACCAAAACTGCTCTTAACAAAGTTATGAACTGCAGCCTTCCTATAAAATAGATGCTTTCCAGTCTATCTCAAAATAATTTATCACTATTAACTATATCCTCCTTGTGAAAACATTATCTGACTTCAGTTTCTTGATATAAACTTACAGACCCTTCCAATGTTGATTCCTTCCCCGATACTCAACATTTAATGCTTTTTGATTCCTCTTTAAAACTATAAAGTTCAATATATTTAAAATATCAAATCAGCAAATACGTTCCCATTACTCTGTTTCAAATTAGTATATCAACTTGGTTTAAGTCCACATACCTTCCGAACTGTCCTGAATGAAATGTTTACACCTAAAAGAATTATTCAGTGCCTCTAATAAACCACTCCTCTTTAAATGTAATGATACTCAGATGTTGGTTTCAAATGAGGGACTTATACTATGGTTTCAACTGATCTGAGTTTTCTGGTAATAAATTTGATTATAACTGAAGTTAGTGGTTTTATTTGAATTGGCCATCAACAGCTGCTAGATTTGGTAAGGAATTTAAAGAATTCCTACAATGTCAATTGTAAGTAAAGTTTTATAATGATCTTAAAGAAATTCCAGAGCTTGTAGGGTCAGTAGTCACTAATAAATTAACTCTCTTTTTTATATATGTGCTGCATACCACATAGTATCTTAAAATTGATATGCATCCTTACAAACACTTTAATATATCTACTATATTTTTATACCTTCATAAGCAATATTTATTAAACACTTTAATATATCTACTATATTTTTATACCTTCATAAGCAATATTTATTAGTTTTCGTATTTTAAATTTTGCATAGTGTAAATATCATGTATAAAATAAAACCTAACTTTCACTTCTAATTATTATGATTGAGCTTTATCGATGTTGACGTATGTTATATATATATTTTTTCTTTTTCGACTGTTGATTTGTAGAAATTTTTAAATATATTTTAGTTTTAAATCCTTTAGCAGGTAAATGTGTTGGAAATACCTTTCCCTATTTAGTAGCGTGACATTCACTTTTTGATAATTTCACTTTCCGTGGAGAAGTTTTTAATCTTTTTTAAAGATTGGCACCTGAGCTAACAAATGTTGCTAATCTTTCTCTTTTTTTTCCTTCTTCTTCTCCCCAAAGCCCCCCAGTACACAGTTGTATATTCTAGTTGTGAGTGCCTCTGGTTCTGCTATGTGGGATGCCACCTTAGCATGGCTTGATGAGCGGTGCCATGTCCGCACCCAGGATCCGAACCGGGAAAACCCTGGGTCACCGAAGTGGAGCGTGCGAACTTAACCACTCGGCCACCGGGCCGGCCCCAGAGAAGTTTTTAATTTTGAGATATTCAAATTTATCAATTATTTTCTTTATGGTTGTAGTTTATGACTTCTGTTTATTAAGAGAAATGCATAACTATTTACATTTATGTGGTCACTGGTATATTTGAACTTTTAGCCATCTCATTTTTTGCTTTATTCTCTTATTTTACTCTTTTCCTATTTTACGAGGGATTAATAAAATTTCTTACATTGCTTCCCTTTTTCCCTCGGCAGCCTTTGAAACTTTTGTCATCACATTTCATAAAAATATCCATTTAGTTGACAAATACATTTAATCACAGATACAAAACATCTCTCACTTCCTTTCCGTTTTCACTACTAAAATCAAATGGCATCTCACTTTAAGGAATACTGTTATCCTAACTTCCCGGCTGCCTTCACGTTTGTTTTACTCCAACCCAACTCAGTAACTATTGCCACAGTAAACGTCCTGAAGCACAGCTCTGGTCATGTATCTCTTTGGACCAAAAAACAAATGAACAAACAGAAAACATTTCAATGCCTCACCAGTGCTCACTGCCTATAAAAGAAATTTCGAATTCTGAAGCTTGCCACTTAAGAACCTTCATGAACTAATCCGAAAGCCTTGTCAAACATGTGTCACTTCTCCCATTAAAACTTCTGAAATTGTGTTGGTTTACTCATCATTACCCCCTTGAACATATTTGTTTTCATTTCTTTGTGTCATATTCTTTACCTGAAATTCCCTTATTTTTCAATACACAATCTTCAGAATCCTAGCTACCTTCTGAATCCTATCTCAAGTCTTACTTCTCTCATGGAGCTTTCCTAGATCAAACCAGTCAAAAGACTTCTCTTTACTCTGTTTTCCTTTATCTTTTGTTCTTTGATGTCTTTTGATAATTAATTTCCCCTATTAGATTATAATCTCCTTCAGAGAAGGAGCCAGGCCTTCTACAGCACATCATTGCATTCCTCCCCATGCCTAGACTCACTCAGAGCAAAGTGATCACTTAAACACTGTTGAATGAGTCAACCAATACTTCACAGGTATATACTCTTTTATAATTGCCAAGGTGAGCGCTTACTCCAGGCCACACGTTGGTCTAAATACTTAAAATGTATTAACTCATCTCATCCACAAAACACTGTTAGGCTACATTATTATCATTGTGTTATCCATGGTGAAACTGAGGCACAGAAATGTTTAAGAAGAAAAGACAGTAACTGAGATAGAGCAATAAGCCCTGACAATCTAGCTTCAGGGCTTGTGTTGGTAATTATTGCAATTCCTCCTCACGCATTTTGTCCTTTGAGTCTTAAACAAGCAAGGCATTAATGTATTGATTTTAAAGATACGAAAATTTACGCCATGATAAGAAGACAGGTTGACTTTCTCCAAGGATGAAGCCTGGGCCCGGGGGAGAAAAGGAGGCTAAAAACAAAGAAATGGGGCTGGAATGAGAGATGCTATACTTTTGTCTGTTTCCATTTTTTTGAAGTCACCTATGTGTAGGAAAAGCCTCTTTCTCTCTTTCCCCTCAAACGTACGCCTTCTCATTTGTCCTCTGTCCACCTAAATCTCAGAGAAATGTATTCTAAATATCTAGAAGAAAGTCCTTATTCTCAAGAATTAGAAATGAGCCAGTGAAGAAGAATCACCCAGTTATTCTGATACACTGAAAATTTCAACGTGGTTGCGACATTTCACGTCAGAAAATCCAAGAGACAGGAGAGACTGAAAAAGAGGGCTGAAAAGAAGAGAGTGGAGAGAGAAAAGGTTTGAAACTTTCCTCCTTCTAAAATCTGGGAGCCAAAGGCCAATACTGTGTTTGTTTATGATTAAACCAATGAAGCACTCTTTAATCCACATGCTTAGTGATAAATAAATTCTTGCCTCTAAACAGACTGTTTTGAAAATATCCTTTTGTACAAGCTTTGTATCCTTTCATTTTTCAGAACACAAATCTTGTGCAGTAATAAGTGATTTCTTAAAAAAAAAAATCAAGAGTAAAAGAAAATGTCAAGATCTGAACTAAGTGGTCTTTGAGGCATGGGCACCTTGAAGCCATAGGCACTAATCCATACTCAGGAGCCGAACAGAAGCTTCTTACCTCATAGCATGAAAAAGACATGAAAGCTCCAGGAGCTGGAAAGCCCAGGGAAGAAACGGCTTAAAGGGTGACTGATTTCAAATGTATAAAGCTCCCTTGAAATGAAATATCTTAAGCAGGAGTTACTACCCAGAAAGTTAGCTTCTTTGCAAAAAGTACACAGTATTTCTTATTTACTTTACATTTTTATTTCTATCATTTTCCCTAATTTCTTTTGGTTGCTATTTAAAAATGGTCCTGGATTTCTGTTTAAAGCTACATAATTAGATTTGGGAGCTCTATAATTGTTTTGGTATTATTTTAATTTTATGGTTTAACCTGCCTTTTTCTCTGGGGTTAACACTTCGGGCCTCACTTCCATCAGGTAGCAGCAGCGATCTTGACTTTCAATATTAATAACTGGAATCTTAAGTTCTTATTATGTTTCCCACTGTTTTAAGGGATTTACAAATATCAGCATAGTTTAAATGAGACCAAAACCCAATGAGGTAGGCAATGTAATTATTCCTGCTTACAGAATGGGACACTCAGGCAGAAAAGCTAAGTAACTTACTCAAAGTTTGGCACAATACTAAATTATTGCTACAGTTTGCTAATTTGGCTTCCTACCTCTGCTTTCTCCCTCCAAACTATTCTTTCACTGCCATCAAAACAGTCATACTAAAGTTTTCTCAATTCCTTGACACATGTGATGGTTTCTGTTTGTATCTCAGGTAATTCTAACTGCATAAAGCTAGCACATAAAACCTTCCACACCGTCCCTGTCCTAGCTTCTCTGCTCATCTCCCGCTTCTTTTCATTCAAACAAAGCCCTCCAGGGACTCACAACTACTTGCCAACATTGTTTTTTCAAAAAAATCAGATTTACTGAGGTACAATTGAAAATAAAAAGTGTATACATTTAGGGTGTACAATTTGATGTTTCGATACGCATAGACATTGTGAAATGATCACCATAATCCAGCTAATTAATATTTCCATCATCTCATACAGTTATCATTTCCTTCTTGTTTTCTGTTGTGAGAATACTTAAGATCTACCCTCTTAACAAATTTCATGTATACAGCGCAGTATTATAAACTATAGTCAACATACTATACATTCAACACTTTCTTTGTGCTTTCCAGATGTCCTGACATCTGGTCAACTCGGTAAGTTTTTCTATCAGTGTAATATTTAGTTTTCAAGGAAGGAAACTTTGGGAACACCAAGCCTGCCTGCTTATCATAGCCCCTCCAGTCTCGACTTTCCTACAGTCTGTATGCCACAAATGTGATAGTTATTTTACCCATTTCTCCTGTCAGAGTACATGCTTGTTAAAAGCACAACTTTACATAGTAAACAGCTTCTTGCACAATATAGTCCCATAAGGGCTCAATATACGTTGGCGGAGAGCATAAATTCATGCCTTAGTTTTATAAAGAACCAGTACAATTATTACAAACTTAAGACGTGCAATTACAAACTTTAATAACACCTTAATACTTACTAACAACAAAATGTCTTTCACAAATGATTGGAAATGGTTGTTATTTAATTTTTAAATATAACAATGTTTTCAATCCTTGTGGATAATATACATTATTTATGCACAAGTCTCACCCACTGCCACTCTTTGACCCAAGTCATCTTATTCAGTCATCAAGAAGGCTGTCAATTCCTCCGTCAGATGCAGGTAAATATTTCTACTTAGGAATTATTCCAGAGCATGAGAGCAAATTACAGGAGGCTGCAGTTTTAGAAGCTTAACTTATTATTCAAATTACACAATAAATGAATGCTGACAATGTGTAAAACATCATGCTTATAACAGGAAAGAACAAAACTCATACTTGTTTTCAAGGGGCAAACAGTCTGGGGAAACAGAAACACAAATAAACACAACATTAGGTGAGTTAAGAAAAGGGTAATGGTATATACGCACTAACAGGATAAAATACAAACTCTTCCCTCTGCCCTCTCCCCATCACTCAAATGAACCCAAGAACCAGCATTATACTTAAAGGAAAAACACATTAGACCATTTCTACCTGTCAGGATTACAATGAAGATGACTTTTAGCAGCACTCCAATTTACATCGTAGCAGAAATACTAACCAGTGCAATCATAAAAGCAAACGAAATTAGAGATAGAAATATTAGAAAGCAACAGCTAAAACAATTTGTAGATGAAATAGCAACATACTGGGAAACTTAGCAGAATCAACTGAAATCTATTAAAGAGCATAAGAGAATTCATTTCACTAAGGTAAAAGTTTACAAAATTTTCAGAAGTCCAAAATCCTAAAGATAACAAGCAACAATCATTTAGAAAGTACGATGAAAGAGAAAACTCCATTTGTAATGGTCCCATAAATGTCAAAAAATCTAGAAGTACGCTTAAAAGAAATGCTAAGACCCACAAAAGGAACCTTAAAAAACATTTCTGGGAGACAGAAACTATGATTTAACACAAAGACACCCCGTGATTGTGGTAGAAGATAAATTCTTCTATATTAGTATGTTTAATGCAATAAACTTTACTCTTTCAGAACTAGACATGTTAACTTACAGTAAAATAGCGAACAGCAAAAAAACTCAGAAAAATAATAACAACAGCAGAGGGGACCTAACAGGTATTAAAACATACTACTATGCCCCAATAATTAAAGCAGTGTGATAATGGCACCTGAATAATCAGACCAATAAAACAGAATAGAAATTCTAGAAAGAGTATATGATGAGAAAAGCAGCATCTCAAGTCAATGCAGGAAGGATAATGAATACTTTAAATTTGAAAAAAAGTATTAAAATTACATACATATGACTTTGATTCATTTCCATATTCTAAAATTTACACCATAGATACATCTGCATTCATAACAATGTTATTTGCAAAAGTTATGTGTTGCAGGTTTGTTGATAACAGCAAAATTTTGGAAATAACACCAACACCCATTGATAAGGAACTTGTTAAATAAACTATGGCACATCTACACAATGTTATGAATAAGAAAGCTTTCTATGTACTGATATGCAATATTTCTAGCATAGGTTTATGTGCGAATAAACACATATGTCTTCTACATGACAAAGAAAAAAAATTAAAAATATATAGCCATATTTTCTTGGATCTCCATAAAGAAACACTAGAACTATAAAAAAGAATTTAAAAATTGGTTTCCACTACAGGATTGAGGGGTAGGGTCTACCAAGACGAGAGCAGGAGAGAAACTTCTCAATTTATTAATTATGCGCTAGTAATATTCCTTTCCTGTTTGGTAAGAAATATTGAAATGTGATCAACAAGTGTTTAACATTTCACAGAGATATTCTGGCTTTTAAAAGAAAATCCACCTGGACAGCCATTGTAGACTCCACAGTCACATAACTATTTCAGAATGGTTCACTTGGGCGGTGGGGTGCAGAGTGGTTTGATGAGGAAAAGCCAGAGGCAGAGAGATCTCTTAGTTCACTTTACTTTTACTACTACTATTATTTTAGTGAGGTCATATTGGTTTACAACATTGTGTAAACTTCAGGCGTACATCATTATATTTCAGCTTCCGTATAGACTGCATTGTGTTTATCACCAAAAGTCTAGTTTCCATCTGTAACCATACATATGTGCCCCTTTCCTCCTTTCGCCCTCTCCCCACCCCCTCCTTCTCTGGTAACCACCAATCTGTTCTCCGTATCTATGTGTTTGCTTCTTTGTTTATCTCCCACATATGAGTAAAATCATACAGTATTTGTCTTTACTTCTAATAACAGCTGATACTCATTAAACAACCTTGATATGTCAAGACTTTCTCACTTAATCCTCACACCAATATTGTGTGGCAGCTACTCATTATTTCTATTTTAGATGAAGCAACTGAGGCTCAAAGAAACTGTCTGCTAGCCTAGGAAGACCAAGAAAGGCATTTGGCATGGGAGAGGGAGGGGGGAGGGAGGAGGGGAAGGTGGACATTTAAAGGGAAACGGAGAGAAGGGATTCTGAGGAGACACTCAGAAAGGTGACAGGAGTAACTAGAGTGAAGTGTCCCGTGATCGAGAGGGTAGGAACATAAAGGATGGTGGAGGAAGAGAGAAATGAATCACCCCAGGTGCCTATTTTAACTTTTCTTAGCGGGGAAAGTAAAAGGCAATGTGTAGCCTGCTTAAAAGAAAGGACTCTGAAAATGAGACACTAGGTCCTTCGCATCTCTGCTGTAATCTAAATGCTACAGGACTCGCTATAAGACTTATCTTCCGCCACACTCTTTTCATATTTCTCTTCCATGTAGGTTCTCATATATCAAAATAACACTTCCATTCTCAAAATGCATTTTTCCAACCAGGAAGATACATGAGAAAAGAGCCTATTTACCTAGTATTTCAATAAAATAATGATAGCCTTGTAACTTTACAGTATTTTTCATATGTCACAATCATAAAATATCAAATTGAACATGACAGTGTTATTTGAAAATCTCTGCCTAGGTACAAGTCCTTTTTCAAAATCCTTCAATCATGCCTTTAGAAAAAACAACAATACAGAAAGCTTTCTAAGGAGCTTATTTCTACTAGAAGCCATATCTTTGATACATCTTGGATACATTGGACTATACTGTCAATACATTTTTAAGACATATTGTTATAAAAATCATATAAAAGCAGAGAGAATTCCCTCTGCAAAAGAGATTTTATTTGGATCTTGCCTAGGTAACATTGATGATATCTTTGAAATGTATTTGCCAGACAGAGGTCATAAATTATTCCTTGTTCAAAAACATAAAATCAGAACAGGAGTACAAGTTTGCATATTTGCATAAAATTCACACACTCTTCTAGACACAAAGGAATGATCCAGCTCTTATCAATATGTCTTACTCATAGTAAGAGCTCCATAATTAGTTGAGTACATAGATTCCTAAATACAATTCAATCAGCTGAACATATATTCACAAAGCACGTAATATTTGCCACTGTGCTAGGCACTGGGGATACGATACTGAATGGATCCTGACTTAAGGAATGTGCAGTCTGGTGGGGCAGACCAGCATGCAAAAAATAATTTCAAGTTACTAAAGAAAGCGCCATGACAGTGATATTCTCCAGGTGGACTGAGATGAAGACGGATACCTGACAGCCTGGGGAGGCAAGGGTGAAGGGTGGAGAGCTGACTGGAGTAAGACTGAGTAAGCCAGGCAATATCAGAGGCAGAAAGCAGAGGGAAGTCCAACGTTCAAGTTCAAGTCTTTTATAATATCAAAGTGGAATCATTCTCATGAATCATTTTATCTGACATTACCTGAATAGGATTTAAATACTTCCTTCTTGTAGGTCAATGTGCTTATTCCTTTGTCTGCATAATTTTGATTAATGAATTCAAGATATGTTAAATTGATCCCTCATTCATTCAATCACTAATCAGCTAAGTGCTACTAGACAGCTTTCTGAACCACTTGGCCTTTCTTATTCTCTCCTTTAAAATGAGACAGTTGAACCAAATCACTAATAAGAGTCCTTTTCAAACAAAAAACATCGTACTGTATTGTGGATGTATTAATACATGTAAATATATGGGCTGTATCTCTACCTTTTATTGTTCAAATTCAAGGATAATAAAGAATAACGATGTGATAATTTTTTTAAGAATAATGAGTCTACACTAATCACAAAAATTTCAAACACTAGGGGCCGGCCTCGTGGCCAAGTGGTTAAGTTTACGAGCTCCGCTGCGGTGGCCCAGGGTTTCACCAGTTTGGATCCTGGGCGTGGACATGGCACCGCTCGCCAGGCCGTGTTGAGACAGCATCCCACATGCCACAACTAGAAGGACCTGCAACTAAGATATACAACTATGTACCAGGGGGATTTGGGGAGATAAAGCAGAAAAAGAAAAAAAAAGATTGGCAACAGTTGTTAGCTCAGGTGCAAATGTTTAAAAAAAAAAAATTTCAAACACTATAAAAGTGTAGAGACAGAAAGGCTTCGACCAAATGGAATTAACTATAATTATTAAAATAATCAGCATTCTATATAGATCCTTTCTTCACGTACATGGATAAATGAGTGGATAAAGTTGATTTTATAAAAATGAGATATATTTAATAAAACTATATTTAATAAGAGCAAACATACATTTTACTTTTCTGTTTTAGCAACATATATATTCAGCAATTTGTATTTCATTAGTCATATTTTTACATATCAAATTCTCTGGCACTTAATTTGCATCCTGCTCATAATTGACTAAATTATCTAAAGATCAATGGAGTCAATGCTGACCAAGTCGTCTTGCCCTAGATTCTCTATTCCTAATGTAACTATACCCACACATCTTTCAGTGGACCTGATTTTCCTGCTAAGAGTTTTGATCTAAGAAGGGTTTGTAGGTGTATTCTTCAAGTTCTTACATCCTTGAATATGGCCACCTGTCTTTATACTCTTTGACTGTTTGGCTGGATTATATTTCTCGGTAAATGCTTGATTCTGTGAGACCTTGTAGACACTGTGCTAACTACGCAGATATTGAGTCTGGTGCTGGTCCCTTCCCTATGTCATCTCCATTTATTTTTTGATAGGACTTTGCATTTCACTAACATTTTTCAAGAATTCTTTCTAGGTGTTATAATTCCTAAGATCTTTCATGTCTAAGAAGGCGTGTCTGTTACAGTGACACTTGGCTAATAATTTGGCTAAGTACAGGATTTTTTGTGTAACATTTCCTACCACTCAGAACTTTGTAGATATTGATATATCATTTTCTGGAATCCAAAGTTTCATAAGGAGATTTGAGGGTCATCTGAATGACCCCATTCTAAGTCATTTTCTTTTCTGTTTGGAAATCTGAAGAATTCTAAATATGTAATTTATATTATTTATTATTTTAATTAATTAATATTTAATTTTAATATTGCCTAAGAAAAAGTAGAAACACTACATTTAATAACAAAACAGAGAAGTAATACCCTTAAAACCAGGAGCATGATGAGAATGTCCATTATCATATCATAATTCCTAGCAAACTCATCAAGAAAAAAATAAAAACTATATAAGGGTTAGAAAGATATAAAGAAACCAAAACTGCCATTAAACTGTCATTATTTATGGAAATTACATTGACTAAATTAAGTAAATCCATATCGACCTATTAAAATGATAGAGATTTCAGCAGGTCAGCCAGCGCTAAGATCGATATACAGTAATCAACTCCTCTCCAATTCATCAGCAACAAAGGATGTAGAAAATATAAGAGGAAAACACGTTTTACAATGGCACTGAAAACGCAAAACAGGAATAAATCTAAGAAAAGTGATTAAGACTATTACGGAGAAAATATCTATTTTTTTTGAAAGACATTCAAGTCCCAAGGACATGAAGAGATATATGAGCAATATAGTGATTCACACTGATTCTTCTCATACGGATCTATAAATGTAATTTCAACCAAAACCCCTACATAGCATCTTGTGCAACTTTGCAAATCTAAAATTGTGGCTGATGCTAAAGAAGAAAGAGGTAAAGCTTTTTCTCTTTCTGATATGAAGGCTATAATGAAGGTAAAGTAACTAAGACTATGTGGTACTGACACAGAGATAGATAAAGGGAGAAGGGGGAACTATTATGGAGCTTATAAACCGGCAGACACACATACAGACTACTGATGCATGACGGAGCTGGAATTTAAAACAGTGGAGTAAAAGACTACTCAATGAATGGTCCTGGGAAAACTATTCACATGGGAAAAAACAAAAAACAAGTTTCACTGCAACCTCTCACTGTGTCCAAAGTCGGTTCCTGTGGATAAACACTGTGAATGTAAAAGGCAATGTTTTAAAACTGCTAGAAGTAAATATAGAATAATAAACTTATGACAGTGGGCTTGAGAAGGATTTCTCAGAGTATACATCAAATACACAGGACACAAGGGTATAAAGATTGATAAACATAACTATATCGAAATGCAAAATGCTATTTGTCAAAACATATCATTGAGGTATTTTTAAAAAAATCCTGGAGATGATATTTGAATCAGTAAGAGACGATGATATGTATATAACTTATCATGCAGACCTGTATATTTTGAGTGCAAGCCAGTAGTAAACTAGGACGTCATGAAGGAATACACAAAGGGTATTTAACTGTGTAGGTAAATCTTTTTCCTTAGGCTTCCAGGAGAATACATAAGTATTAATTTTATTATTCTTTGAATCTTTGAGCAGTTTAAATATTGCATAAATATAAAGAAAGACTTTGAGAGGAAATTTTAAATTTATTGATTTCACATCAGTACATTTCATCATTCTAATTCTTGCTATCTCCCAAGATTGGGAAAACAAAACATTACTGCTTACAAGTATATGACAGTTTCTCTTTCTCTCATAAGAACTAGAAAGAGCCATGACGTTGTGAGAATTTATTGTTCTAATGAGATTGCTCTCATGCACCACAGATTAGCTGATTAGTTGAGGGAACATTCAAGGCATTCGATTCAAAATTTACAGCATGTAGCCAAGGCAGAGCAAAGAGTCATTGCTAGAGAGAATTAGAGCCTGGATTAAAGCATATACAGAGAATAAGGACTGCACTCTGGAAAACAGAAGAGAGGAATGCAGTTACTAAAGCAAAATGGGGAAGAGCAGAAGTTGAATATAACAGACGTTACAGAAGTAGTGTGCAGAACCATAAACACAGATTGGCAGTGGAGAGGTCAGTGTTCAAAATTCTTTCGTATCCAGTGGGCATCTCATCTTTCATTTACATATTGGCAATTTTACATCATATTTATCTAATTCTCCACATGTTGTGGCACCCACAACAATTGCTTTAGGTAGACAATAATTTAGAGCATGGCCTTCCCACGTTATGGACTGACCAGAAAACATCACGTTCACACACTCAAACTCTGACTCTTCAGGAAATACATATTAATAGTAGATTCATTTTGAATATACTTTTGTATTAATTGCATCAAAATTCTTAAAAAGACAATTTTGAGCATTCTTATTCATTAGGATGAAAGTATCAGATATTTATCTGTAAACACATATATGATGAGATCATCTAAATGATCATAGTTTGAATTTCATAGATGAGAAAATGGAGACCAAATAATTTCTCTTAAATCACTGCCATTTCTTAATTGAACATTTAGGATTAGAGCTCAGCCCTACTAACCCTGATCTAGTATTTTTCCCATTATTCCATACTTCTTCCCATTAAAAACTGAGACAGTTACACCATGCTTCATACAAGGGGCATTTTTGATTAATTAGTTTAATTTTTAAGTAAGATGTCACACAAATGATGAACATTTAATAACAACCATGAAGAAAAGAAAAATGTAAGGGCCAGCCCAGTGGTACAGCAGTTAAGTTTGCGCATTCCACTTCGGCAGCCCAGGGTTTGCTAGTTCAGATTCCATGTGCGGACCTACACACCAATGTCAAGCCATGCTGTGGCAGGTGTCCCATATATAAAGTAGAGGAAAATGGGCACGGATGTTAGCTCAGGGCCAGTCTTCCTCAGCAAAAAAAAAAAAAAAAAAAAAGGAGGATTGGCAGCAGATGTTAGCTCAGGGCTAATCTTCCTCAGAAAAAAAGAAAAGAAAAATGTATGTATTTAAAACATACAACAATATATACAAGTTACATAGGTCATATACCTATATAATAAAGACATATACAATTCAACTTGAAGATTAAAAATTGTATTTTAATCATATTGACACATTGGAACAAATAAACAGAATTATGCAATTTTTCCTGCATAGTTCAGAAGACTATGGGAGTCATAGTCTACTAATTATCTACTATGTCAAATCTATTTGATGCCCAGCCTACCGCTAGAACTGAGGAAAGATAAAGGAGCTTCAGCGGAGAAGGAAATATTACAATTCATAAGAAGCTCACTTCTTTAACACTGTCTCTAAAGCATAATAAAAAGCTCACTTCTTTAACACTGTCTCTAAAGCATAATAAAACATCCCATCCATTTTGGAGCTGTTCTGGTTCCTTTATTTATAAAAAAGCAATTTACTGATTCAAAACACACACAATTAGCCTTTGGACAGCGGGATTTCTCAATGGTAAGAGCAGAAATGAAGAAATACAGCCTTCAAGATCTTTAGGTTAAAAGTTTTAAGTATGTTAGATAAGTTCTGTGGTAATCATTAGTGGAAAATTAGGAATTTTCAGTTAAAAACAATTATTGGCATGTTTAATATATTCTGGAACGCAAGGTGCTTTAACATTTACCAAAGAGCAAAAGGATGAGCTGTCTTCCTCGAGCTAAGTCTCTCCCCCAGCCTGCCCAGGACCGAGGGCAGACGAGGGTGACATGACACTGCCACTTTCAGATCGTGCTGCTGGTCACTACACACCAGCCTAGCTGAGGAGCATCGGCACTTGGAGAAGCCGTCAGCATCTGAAAGATCCAATTAGCCCTTTTCTGTAACTGCAATCTGATAAGTGAACTTGTGCATAGGCTTAAGCACCCTGTTTTCTTTTAGTTACAGAGAAGCGTAATTTTGGAGACGAGAGACAGCCATCGCATCATCAAAGAGACCGGCATTAGAGTTGCCACTAAGAGCAGTAGGACTTGTAGGTTAGTGACCTCCTCTTACTAACTCTCAGTTTTGCTAAATTCGGGTGCAAGAGAAGGATGTGTCCCCTCCCCACAGTCAGGAGAAGTTCTCTAGCCTGGACAGGGAGGCAAAGAAGTAAGCAGAAGGTGTACGAATTGGAAAGGGAGAAGAAAAACTGTCTTTATTTTCAGATAGCATAATTTCCTATTTTGAAATTGCCAATTTATTTAGCAGCAAATATGGCAGGAACTGCTGACTCGTTTGTGTGTTGCTCGGAGAGCTAGGCTTTTACAGTTACTTCACCTGAGCCTAATGGTTAAGGCACATGTGCACTATTTGTATCACAGACTTGCTTTCTTGGCTTTATAAATATGCTACTGACAATAGGAATTGCAACTTATTTTATCTTATTTAAAATCGTCTTCCTAAGTACCTCAGTTATACCTAGGGATCACAGCCTACTTAGAACCCTAAATAAAGGATTAATGAGCACACATATAGATTTTTTCCAAAAACTGTATCCCACCCTACCCCCATATTTTCCAGAAGGAACTAGGCAGACATAGTCTTTAGTAAATAATTTTGATAGCTTATACTGAAATATACAAGCATTTACTGAAAACCAAATAGATACAAGGCACTGAATATCCAAAGAATGGCTAAAAAAGGTGTGGCTCCAGGCAGACTAGTTAGACTGATCATAAAATAATATAACTGCTATAATTTAGGCACACAGAGAGACACAGAACCGCAAATATTGCTGCATCTTGCTCAACTGCTTTTCTTTCCAATTATTTTAAGAACGAAAGATCTCACCAAGATGGTGCAATAAGCAGACTCTGAACTCATCTCTTCCCACAGACACAACCAGGTTACAAGTATTTTTGGAAAAATTACCCTGGATAGAAAACTGAAAACTGGATAAAAAGAACCCCCAGAAAAAGGGACAGTCCTGACTAAGGCGGAAGGGGCAGAAATTCCTGCTGGAGAGCAAAAAGTCACCTTTGGGAGCAGCGGAGCTTCTCAGCTGGCCAGGCGGGAGATACTCTAAGGTACGCAGCCCTCCCTGGAGGAGTGAGGTCTGGAGCAGGGGCCGATACTGCTATAAGCATCCTTTGGACTCAGCACAACTGAGATGAGGGTCTTATTATCTGGCTTCGCTGGCTATTAACTGCAGCGGGGATACCCCCAGAAAAGCTACTGGGCTGAAAGAAAGCCAAAAAGACCTGGATCTTAAAGGGCCCACGTGCAAACTCACCCATCTCAGCAACGTAAAATCAACAGAGAGAAGGCTGACAGTCCTTTGGTGAAACAAGACTTGCCTGGTGGGTTCTGGTGGCTTCTCAGTGAGAGGTGAGACCTCTCTGGAGACTGAGACATTGGTGGGGGCCTTTGTTCTGACCTGGTCCAGGCATGCTGACACAGACCCCAGCAGATGCCATTGAGGTTCTTCCCCTGGCCTGTTAGCCCAGGGGTCTGCCAAACTCACTAGAGTGGAGATTTAATCCAGTTCAGCCAGGGAAGGCAGCTCCCCTAGGGACTGGCCCTGCCCAACAGCAAACCCTCAGGCTACTTGTCGGCCTGCATTGACTGGGTGCCTTGATCCTCTACAGGTAGGCGAGTGTGTCTGCCTCTGTGGGGCAGGGCCTGTGTGAGGACCAGGTAAACTGTGGGGGACATTGGTGGAGAGGTGGGAGCCTCTGCAGTGGGGCATTGGGGTATGCTCCAGGGGGCTTGGAAGTGTGCATGGACCAGGACTGTGTTGATGATCTGTGTGGTCCTGTGGGGGGGGGGGGGGGGGGGGGGGGGTTGGGGGTTGAGGCTTAGCAGCAGCAGAAGACCTGTGCTTCACAAACAGCCATAAAAAGGATCAGCCACACCTTCCAAAGCCTGAAACAATTGAGTTCCCCTGTGCCTAGGGCCAGCCCCACTCAGCTGCAGTCCTGAGAGAACTGATAACAGCCTTGTAGGCCTGAGGCCTAGAGCAACTGTAAGCCCCTGAGCCTAGGAACCAGCTACACTGGGTACCTACCCAATTAACAGGAAAACTGCAACAGGACTGTGCTGAGGCTCTCCAAACCAGATTTACAAAGAGCTGGCCAAGTAAAGAAAGACTAGACTCCCTGGGAACCTGCATTAAGCACCCTGCCATAGCAGAAGGACACAAGTAGCCCACAAAGGGGTCACTCGTGGATCTCTTGGACTGCTGACTAGAGGGAAGCACACTGCTGGGCCTCAAAAGGTATCTCTTACATAAGGCCACTTCTCCAAGATCAGGAGACATAGCCAACTCACTTACTACATAGAAATAAGCACAGAGAAAGAGGCATAATGAGGAGACAAAGGAACACATCCCAAGCAAGAGAACAGGGCAAAACACCAGAAAAAGGACTAAATGAAACAGAAGTAAGCGACCTACCTGAGAAAGAGTTCAAACAAAATCTCATAAGGATGATCACAGACATTAGGAGAAGACTGGATGAATACAGTGAGCTCATCAACAAAGAACCAGAAAAAATAAAAAGGAACCAATCAGAAATGAAGAATACAATACTGGAAATTAAAAATTCACTAGAGAGACTCAATAGCAGAGTAGAGGATATGGAAGAAGGGATCAGCGAGCTAGACGAAAGACCAGAGGAAATGACCCAACCAGAACAGAAAAAAGAATTATACAGAATGAGAACAGTCTAAGGAACTCTGGGACAATATCAAGTGAACTAACATTCATATTATAGGTGTCTCAGAAGGAGAAGAGAGAGACAAAGGGGCAGAAGATTTATCTGAAGAAATAATACATGATAATTTTCCTAATCTAAGGAAGGAAACAGATATTCAAATACAGGAAGCACAGAGAGCTCCAAACAAGATAAGCCAAAAGAGGCAGACACCAAGACACATTATAATTAAAATGTCCAAAATTAAAGATAAGACAAAATCCTAAAAGTGGCAAGAGAAAGGCAACAGTGACATACAAAGGAAAGACCATAAGGCTATGAGTGCACTTCTCAGCCAAAACTCTGCAGGCGAAAAGAGAATGGCATGATGTATCTAAAGTGCTAAATGGAAAAAACCTATAGCCAAGAAAACACTATCCATCAAGGCTGTCATTCAGAATGGAAGGAGAGATAAAGAGCTTCCCACACAAGCAAAAATTAAAGGAGTTTATCACCAAGAAACCAGTTCTACAAGAAATGCTTAACAGATTTATTTAAATGGGAAAGCAATGACCACAAATAGGAATAAAAAAAAAGTGATCAAGAAACCCCCCCCCCCTCAAGAAACACCCAGGCAATAAAATCACTAGTAAAGGTAAAAATATAGGAAAGGTAACAGATCAACCACCTGTGAAGATAAGATGAGGGTTAAAACACAAAAGTACTAAAACTACCTATTTCAATGATAAGAGGGTAATGGATAGACACACACAAAACAAGAGATTACATATGATTTCAAAAACATAAAATGTGGGAGGAGGGGAGTGAAAAAGTAGAGCTTTTGGAAAGATGTCAAGCTAAAGAGTCTATCAACTCAATATAGACTGTTATATACATAGAATATTATATAGAATCCTCATGGTATTCACAAATCAGAAACCTATAATAAGTAAGCAAATAAGTAAGACAAAAGAAATCAAACATATTACTAAAGATAGCCATCAAACCACAAGGGAAGAGAGCAAGAGAAAAAGAAAGGAACAGAGAAGAACCACTAAAACACCCAGAATAAAAAAAGTAATGAAATGGCAACAAATACATGTATCAATAGCTACTTTAAATGTCAATGGGCTAAATGCTCCAATCAAGAGGCGTAGGGTGGTCAATTGGATAAAAAAACAAGACCCATACATATGCTGCATGCAAGAGACACATTTCAGACCTAAAGACACTCACAAATTGAAAGTGAAAGGATGGAAAAAGATATTCCATGCAAATGGCAAAGAAAAGAAAGCAAGAGTAGCAATACTTATATCACACAAAATAGACTTTAAAACAAAAACTGTAACAAGAGACAAAGATGAGCACTACATAATGATAAAGGGAACAGTCCAACAAGAAGATATAACACTTGTAGGTATCTATGCCCCCAACATAGAAGCACCTAAATATATAAAGCAATTATTAACAGACATAAAAGGAGAAATAGTAACACAATAATAGTAGGGGACTTTAATACTATACTTGTGCCGATGGATAGATCATCCAAACAGAAGATCAATAAGAAAACACTGGCCTTAAATAACACATTTGACCAGATGGACTTAGTGGATATATATAGAACATTTCATCCAAAAATCACAGAATACACAGTCTTTTCAAATGCACATGGAACATTCTCCAGGACTGATCACATATTAGGCCACAAAACAAGTCTCAATAAATTTAAGAAGATCGAAATAATACTATGCATCTTTTCTGATCACAAAGGTATGAAACTAGAAATCAACTACAGGAAGAAAACAAGAAAAGCCACAAAAATGTGGAGAGTAAACAAAATGCTACTGAACAACGATTGGGTCAATGAAGAAATCAAAGAAGAAATCAAAAAATTCCTGGAAACAAATGAAAATGAAAATACGACATGCCAAAATCTATGGGATACAGCAAAAGTGGTTCTAAGAGGGAAGTTTACAGCAATTCAGGCCTACCTCAACAAAGAAGAAAAATTCCAAGTAAACAATCTAACAGCACATCTAAGGGTACTGGAAAAAGAACAAACAAATCCCAAAATCAGCAGAAGGAAGGAAATAATAAAAATGGAGCAGAAATAAATGAAATAGAGACTAATAAAACAATAGAAAAAATTAATGAAACCAAGAGCTGGTTCTTTGAAAAGAAACAAAATTGACAAACCCTTAACTAGACTCACCAAGAAAAAAAGAGGGAAGGCTCGTATAAATAAAATCAGAAATGAAAGAGGAGAGAATACAAGAGACACCTCAGAAATACAAAAGATAATAAGAGAATACTAGATAAGAAGTTATATGCCAACAAATTAGATAATCTAGAAGAAATGGATAAATTCTTAGAAACATACAACCTTCCAAAACTGGATCAAGAAGACAAAGAGAATTTGAATAGACCAAACACCAGTAAGGAGATCGAATCAGCAATCAAAAACCTCCCAAAAAATAAAAGTCCAGGACCAGATGGCTTACCTGGTGAATTCTACCCAACATTCAAAGAAGACTTAATACCTATCCTTCTCAAAGTCTTCCAAAAAGTGAAGAGTAGGGGAGGCTTCCTAACTCCTTCTGCAAAGCCAGCATTATCCTGATACCAAAATTAGACAAGGACAACACAAAATAAGAAAATTACAGGCCAATATCACTAATGAACATTGATGCAAAAATCCTCAACAAAATACTAGCAAATCGAATACAACAATACATTAAAAAGATCATACATCATGATCAAATCGGTTTCATTCCAGGGATGCAGGAATGGTTCAACATCCACAAATCTATCAACATGATACACCACATTAACAAAATGAATGAAAATCACATGATCATCTCAATAGATGCAGAGAAATCATTTGACAAGATACAGCATCCATTTATGATAAAAACTCTGAATAAAATGGGTATAGAAGGAAAATACTTCAACATAATAAAGGCCATATATGACAAACCTACAGCAAATATCATTCTCAACACAGAAAACCTGAAAGCTATCCCTCTCATAACAGGAACCAGACAAGAATGCCCACTGTCACCACTCTTATTTAACAAAGTATTGTAAGTCCAAGCCAGAGCAATCAGGCAAGAAAAAGAAATAAAAGGGATCCATATTGGAAAAGAAGAAGCAAAATTGTCATGCTTTGCAGATGACATGATTTTATATATAGAAAACCCTGAAGAATCCATTAAAACACTTTTAGAAATAATAAATGAATACAGTCAAGTCACAGGATACAAAATCAACATACAAAAATCAGTTGCGTTTCTATACACTAACAAAAAAGTAGCAGAAAGAGAAATTAAGAATACAATCCCATTTACAATTGCAACAAAAAGAATAAAATATCTAGGAATAAACTTAACCAAAGAGGTGAAAGATCTGTACACTGAAAACTATAAAACATTGTTGAAAGAAATTGAAGAAGACACAAAGAAATGGAAAGATATTCCGTGCTCTTGGACTGGAAGAATTAACATAGTTAAAATGTCCATACTTCCTGAAGCAATCTACAGATTCAATGCAATCCCTATCAAAGTTCCAACAACATTTTTCACAGAAATAGAACAAAGAATCTTAAAATTTATGTGGAACAACAAAAGACCCTGAATAGCCAAAGGATTCCTGAGAAAAAAGAACAAAGCTGGAGGTATCACAGTCCCTGATTTCAAAATATACAACAAAGCCATAGTAACCAAAACAGCATGGTACTGACACAAAAACAGACACACAGATCAATGGAACAGAATTGAGAGCCCAGAAGTAAACCCACACATTTATGGACAGCTAATATTCAACAAGGGAGCCAAGAGCATATGATGGAGAAAGGAGACCCTCTTCAATAATTGCTTTTGGGAAAACTGGACAGCCACATGCAAAAGAATGAAAGTAGACCATTCCCTTACACTATGCACAAAACATCAACTCAAAAAGGATTAAAGACTTGAATGTAAGACCCAAAAGCATGAAACTTTTAGAAGAAAACATAGGCAGTGCGCTCTTTGAAATTGGTCTGAGAAGCGTATTTTCAAGTGCCATGTCTGACCCGGCAAGGGAAACAAAAGAAAAAATGAATAAATGGGACTACATCAAACTAAAAACTTCTGCACAGCAAAGGAAACCATCAACAAAACAAAAAGACAACCTAACAATTGGGAGAAGATATGTGCAAATCATATATCAGATAAGGGGTTAATATCCAAAATATACAAAGAACTCATACATCTCAACAACAAAAAAACCAACAACCCAATTAAAAAGTGGGCAAAAAATCTGAAAAGATATTTCTCCAAAGAAGATACATGGATGGCCAACAGGCATATGAAAAAATGCTCAACATCATTCGCTATCAGGGAAATGCAAATCAACACTACAATGAGGTAACACCTCACTCCGGTCAGAATGGCTACAATTAACAAGACAGGAACAAGAAAACAACAAGTATTGGAGAGGATGTGGAGAGAAGGGAACCCTCGCACACTGCTGATGGCAGTGCAAACTGGTGCAGCCACTATGGAAAGCAGTTTGGAGTATCCTCAGAAAATTAAGAATAGATCTACCATATGATCCACCTATCCCACTGCTGGGTATTTATCCAAAGAACTTGAAAACACAAACACATAAAGATACACACACCCCTATGTTCATTGCAGCATTATTCACAATAGCCAAGACTTGGAAGCAACCTAGGTGCCCATCAAGGGATGAACAGATAAAAATGTGGTATATACACACAATGGAATACTATTCAGCCATAAGAAATTATTAAATCCGGCCATTTGTGACAACATGGATGGACCTTGAGGTTATTATGTGAAGTGAAATAAGTCAGAGGGAGAAAGTCAAATATTGTATGATTTCACTCATAAGTGGAAGATAAAAACAATGACAAACAAACACAGAGCAAGGAGATTGGATTAGTGGTTACCATAGGGGAAGGGGGGAGGGGAGAGGGCAAAAGGGGTGATCAGGCTCACGTGTGTGGTGATGGAGTATATTTAGTTTTCGGGTGGTGAACATGATGTAGTCTACACAGAATTTGAAATAGACGTACATCTGAAAGCTATATAATGTTATAATTCAGTGTTACTGCAGTAAAATAAAAAAAAAAAGGAAGAGCGAGCAGTGGGCTTCACCACCTCCATCTCCCTAAAAAACAAGAATGAAGATCTTAACTGATGTCTTTCTTTACAATAATATATCACATTCGCTATATCCACAAGTCATATCAAAAGCTGACTCCTCTTATCTTAGAAAACGTAAAAGAATATATCTAAACAAGGCTGACCTGATAGGATGAGTGTGTATTCAAACTCTTGCTGTTTTAAAATAGACACACACACACACACAAATATACACAAAAAGGGATTTCTGGTGGTTGCCCCCATCAACCAGTCTCCAAGCATCTGCTGGTAATCAAACATTCCTATCAAAGTGTAAAAACCAATAATTTAGGAATTATAAAAAGGAACATAATTTCCTTAATTTTCAAGCCAAGGAAAAAATAACTAAAAGAGGAAAATAAATCCGTTTATAAGGATCTAAACATAAAATTTAGAATTCATTATATTATAACTTAAATTTAAGTACTTTATTTTTCTATTAGGTATTGAAAACAAAATAATGATTTTGTCCATATGGGATGTATTCTAATATGCATTTCTTATGTTAGTCATTCAAACAAAACAATTACTGAAGTTCCTTTCCTGTAGTTGTTTGGTTAATGATTATATTTGCATAATATGAGTCTGTTCCATTTTTCGACTTTTCTGTGAGATAATGCCTAGTACCTTATTTTTATTCAATTTGACTGAATAGAAAACTCTGTTGGCATAAAGTTAGACATGCCTTATTCCGTATTATAGAAGACATGAGAAGCTACACTAAGAATAATTTTTTTAAAGGATAATGAGGACACAATTGAAATGGTTGAAAAAGAAAGAAAATTGTCACAACTAATTTTGAGTTAATATTGGAATTATCTTAGTAATGAGCAATATTATATGTAAGTTCATTTAAACATACATAGTTTACCATTTAAAAGCAGTTTCCACATAACGTAGAGGACTGAGTGTTTTGTTTCAGTAATTAATCATTTTTTTTCTGGAGGAGGATAAAATATTGGGTTAACATAACTAAACATGTGGTATCCTTTTATAAAGAACATACTTGTACTGTGATTTCTCTTTATTTCTTTTAGAGTATCACAGATATCACTTTTCAAAATGACTGCATTCATTTAGGCCCAAAAGAGCAGACATTGAAATTGATGGTTCCTCATAAGGCTGTTTACTGAAAATACAATGTATACTTTTATGAATAGATAACCACTGAAATTTGATTTTTAAAGCAATTTTATTTCCAAAAACATCTTAAAGCTATTGACAGTGAATACTCATTTTAAAAAATATATTACCTAATCTGTTAAGAAAACTGTTATCTTAATTAGAATTTTGAATGGTTAAATACATTCTACCCAGAATGGACAAGAAAAACTTTTATTTTCACTGTTTTAGAAATGAGAAAATACCCCTTCTTCGGTTAACAGATATTGTTTCACACAGAATCATAAAAGTATTGCTTGGTAAACTGAACATGGTATTGAGGACTCTGCCAATAAATCTTGATAATTGCTCTTTTTCCCAAGGGAGTTGACTGTAAAACTAGGAGACGGGACCAGAACTCTTTGTTCAAACAGAAAAGAGAGCTCTCAAGTGTTACCAAATTTTAATGAACTCTATAAGATGACCTGTCAAAAGGAACACCTAAATGTTTTCAACATAATGGCAATGTCTTATTGAGAATGAAGATACTATGGCCTGAGCGAAGAAGAGGGAAAGGAAAAAAAAAGGGATACAGATGGGTAACATCCAGGGGCTTAAATTATGAAATGGTGGAGGGATCTCATGAGAACAAAAGGAGCGAGAACGACATTGGGAAGGGGGGGCCAGACTGAGAACTAAAATGATCTGTGTGTGCTGGACTTGACGGGGTGGATTTGGCATTGAAAACATACTTGATAGAAGCAGCAATATAGGAAGTGAGAGAAATACTACTCATCATCTTGATGAGAAATTACTTTCTCTTCTACTAATGAGGAAAGTGACTAGAATAAGTAGAGACAAAATAAAATTCTATAATACTCTCCATTTCTATTTTATCATAAACAAAATCTCTGAATTGGAAATGACCATATGGATTGATCTCAAATCATCTAAGATAAATTTCCATGTAATTTCTATTGACTAAATGTACTTATGAATGATATTAACAGTCTAACTTATTTAAGTCAGGAACAAAGAGTAGAGCCTGGATAAAAATCACATAGAAAATTAACATTTTCATATGTTTATGTATCAAACAAAGACAAAAAATACTTTGTTTCCTTACCAGATTATGGTAGGAACAAAAGTTTTGAGCTCATTAGCGATCAACAAAGAAACTAAATTTGGTGTACATTTCAAAAGGTTCAGTTTAAATTAATATTAAACTATGAAATCAGCAGATTATTCCTGATGAGCATCATTAGCCTACAAATGTACTGCTTGATGAAACTTGGCTCCCCAATGAAAAATTCATTTATAAAATTCAAACATCCTTAAGAAATAAAAGGTTACACTTATTAGTGGCTCTTAATGGCTGGCAATGTCCTTCATTCAAGAAATTCTCAAATAGGAAAATTAATCAATGGACTTATACATTTACTTGTAAATTACTTGTTGGTAATGAACATACCTTTGCTCTGTAAAGACTAGCCAATTAAAATTCCTTAAATAAAAAAAGAAAAAAGAAATGCGATTGTATTTGTTCAGAAATTTCACTGTATAGTACAACATTAATGTTTTGCTTAGTCAAAATAAAGATGAAAATGTTATTAAGATGCTAACATGCATGCATAAATTGTTTTCACCAATTAGAGCAATACACAAGAATTCATAAAAACCAAGTCATAATGTTTTTATTATTTCCTGTCATTATCTTCCATTGAAAACATTCTGCATGTACCTGAACACTTAATTTTCTCATTAACTTTGAACTAGTGTAAGGTCTTAATAGCCTCTCTGAGATCCCTCACAATGAGGGTAAGCTATGAACCAGCTATCATCACACAACCTTCTGGGTCAGTGGTTCTCAGAGCGTGGTGCACAGACCAGCAGCTTCAGTATTACCTGTGAAAAAATGATGAATCCAAATCTCTGGAGGGTGGAGTCCAGCAACAAATGCTTCAACAAGCCCTCCAGGTGATCCTGATGCACATGGAAAGCACTATTTCAGGATGTATTTTGTTTGGTATAATAACTCGAGCAAAGATTTAAAGGAAGAAAACACAAAGGGTATTTGGAAAAGAGAGTGTCCTTATGTTGTGGAGTACTCATGATGATATCTTACAATTAGGCTTTAAATAGCAGGAGCTGCGACTCAGCAAATATTTGTACTCCTTTCCAAGTCAATGTCACAATGCCTTAAATAAATGTTAGCTGCATAAATAAGTGAAGATTGTAGAGGCTGCAAACAGGGAACTTTCTTTGGAGAACACAGTTTGGAGTTCATTGAAAAATAAAACCAAGTTCTGAGATGAAGGTATAAAATGATGCTGACTATGGGAATTTAAAAGAAGTAGCCAGTACAAAAAGTCATAAAGCAATGAAAAGAATTATAGGTTAGTTGGATAGGGGAGTGAAGGAGAAAGAAATCAAAAAGGAATTCCAATCATTAAATAAAGACTGGAATGAAATTTACGAAGCTTTCAATAATGCCTGGTGTATTACTACGATTTGCTTTAGGCAGGAAGCAATCTAATTTACTATACAATTTCCTTTCACTGGATTTCCTCCTGGATATGCACAAGTGTGTGCAAGAGAGAGAAAGAAAGGGAGTGAGATGAAAAATAAGAGTTCTAAACCAACACACCACACTCATTGCAAGGTCTGACTATAAAAACGGACAAAGACCCAGAAATGCAGGTGATTTCTGTCTGGTGATTTATGTGGTTCCTGATCCCTTTTACACCACTAGATCCATACTATTTTGCACTTTGGACCTGTCAGGGCAACCAAAATTCATGTTTGTTTTCTCTTTTCCTGGAAAGAGATCATAGTGGATAACATGATGTAAGCACTGCCTGTTGTTCTGAAGTGATGCTGTTTTCATAGTTTCCAACCAGGAGAGATGTTGAGTAATGCTACAAACGTCATGATTGTGCTAAAGATTAATTAATGAGGTCCAGGGAGAACTACAGCGTGAATGATGGATACTAAGATTACGGAGATCCAGTTTTAGTAAACCTTACATTTAAATAGAAAGTCTAAACAAATAAATGCTGGAATGGAGGACGATTTAGAGTTCCTTAGCATTGTAAAAATTGGCAAGATTAGAGCTTTCCTCAGGAGAAATAGTCTCACCAGAAGCGAGTCAGGCCATACTTCAGGGAAGCTCCTGCATAAATGCCAAACACAGAAATCAAAGCTCTCCTTGCACTAATTCACCTTGATTCAGAATATTAGGACGTGCTAATAAAACCTATTGAGAACTTAAGTATTTATTTCACAGTTACTTTCCCCTTTATACTAACTCTAAGTCTCTGAGGAAAGTTAAAATCCTGAAACGAATATGATTAGAAAATACTGTTATGTACATGATAATAATTGTATCTAAGAGAACATAGAAAGAACGGTGAAAAGAACACTCTTCCTAGAGTAATCCCTGCTAATCGGGCTCCGTCTTTAATTTACTGTGATGCTAACAATTTACATATTTCAGTCTTAGTTTATGCATCTGTAAGATGAAGCACGTGTGCTGGAAGAGAGCTTTATGATTATTCTTATAACCAAGTTTTAGGTTCACTGAGGTGGCTGTTCTTTAGGTATATAACACAGTCAGAATCTCTAGTTTTTATGAGCATGAAGTCAAATCAACAAAAGCTCAGCATTTGCCTTTTTAAAGTAGGCTCCCTTTTCATACAATGTGAGTAGCCAAATGATTTTTAGTCAAAAGTATGTATATCCAAGATGGAATGCAGATTGTGACTCAATAATCTAGCTGTATTACAAATGCATGAAACAGGCCTTCTGAATGGATGAGGGAATAGGTGCTGAATTAAGTAACTTTGGAAATGAGTGGAGACTGTTAAACTAAGGGCAAAAATAACTATCCATATGCATTGAATTTCATTGGTAAAACAGTTTCCCACAAGAGTACAGGTTAACAATTCTGAACCCACTAAGCATGTATACTGGAATTAAACAAGCAAGAGATGGCGGATCGTGGTTGGTGGGAGACAGATTTCTCCCTGTTGGCCTGGGAGGTTACAGATAAGCAAGGGGAAGAGGCTAGAATGATCCATGTGATGATGAATGAGATACATGTGATGATGAATGAGATAGAGAGACATCAGCAGGAACTCACATTTAGCTTAATATAGAGATAACTTCTTACATATGGAAATATTTATAGATATGCATATGTATGTGGGTCAATATACACTCATACATACCCTTGCTCTCTCAGCAACTTAATGTACAAAATACATTCTTCTCAAGTGCACATGGAACACTATCCAGGAGAGACCATATGCTGAGCCATAAAACAAACCTCAATAAATTTAAAAAGACTGAAATCATACAAAGTACGTTATAGTATTACAATGGAATGCAATTAGAAACCCCTAAAAAAAGAAATTTGACAAATTTTTATATGACTCGGCAATTCCACTCTTAATAATACACCCAAGAGAAATGAAAACATATGGCCACATAAAAACCTGCACATGAATGTTATTGTAGAATTATTCATCATAGACAAAAGAGTGAGAACAACCCAAAGGCCCATCACATGATGAATGGATAATTAAAATGTGGGATATCCATGCAGTGAAATATTATTCAGCAATATAAAGAAATGAAGTATTGATACATGCTACAACATTAATGAACCTTGAAAACATTATGCTAAGTGAAAGGTCACTCACAAAAGACCACATATTATACGGTTCTATTTTTATGAAATGTCCAGAATAAGCAAATCAATAGAAATCATTAATCAGTAGTTGCCTGGGGCTGGGGATAAAATGGGTAGTGACTGTTAATGGTTATGGGATTTCTTTTTATGCTGATGAAAATGTTCTAAAATTGATTATGGTGATGCATGCACAATTCTGTAGTGAATTGTACACATTAAATGGGTGAATTGTATGATATGTTAATTACATCTCAAAAAAGCTGTTATACAAATTTAGTAAGAAAAGTAGGAGTACGTATGTTTATTATGAAATGACATATTTCTATAAATATGATTAATGAATAAATTTTAATTTGTGTAGATCAGTGCTTCTCAAACTTTGTTGTGCGTGTACTGTGGCTCATACCAAAAATAGGCCACAGGCCAGATTTATGCATGACTCAAGAACTACAAATGATTTTTTAGATTTTTAAATTGTTGAAAAAATGAAAAAAGAATGTCTTACGATAGCAGAAAATTACATTAAATTCAAATTTCAGTGTCCCTAAAACTGCATTGAAACCCAGCCATGCTCATTCATTTGTACATTGTCTATGGTGGCACTGTGAGTAGTTGTGACAAAGACTTCATGTCCACAAAGTCTAAAATATTTACTATCTGGCCTTTCGCAAAGAAAACAAAACAAAACAAAGTAGCCAAATTTCTCAATCATGATGAGTAGCCCAGAGCAGGAAAATACATAGCCAAGTGCAGCAGTGTGTGTCTGAACTAAAGCAAACGCAGCAAAGATGAAAAGGAGACACTGGATTCAAGTTAAATAGAAGAGAATAATTACTCACTGATCTTTTTTCACTCCCCAGTCCTCACCACAACCAGAATCATCTTTCTATAACAATTATCTCCTTAAATTTCTTTAGTGATTATCTAAACTTTCAATATGAAATAGAAACCCCCGGAAACAGGATAAATCATTCATGATATACTTAAAATAATTTTTACATAAATTTTAAGGTTAAAATTTTAAAATATAAAGAAAAATACAAGTTAAATTAAAAAACCTAAATTTTTAGAACGGAGTAATGTGGCATTGCCATTTGCGGATAATACTAACCATTAGATAAATTTCATTTAATTATGCATAATAAAGATTCTAAAATATTATGTATTTCCTCTTCAAAGCTAGAAACAAATATTAGTTTGCAAAAACAAATGTTTTCCATTTCTATATAGTTTTAAAGAGGTTTCAAAATTTAGTCATTTCTTCTTATCCATCCACCTAAAAAGAATTGTAAAATACAGCATGAGACTTACTCATTCTAATTCAGATAATTTTTATACTAGTATACATGAAATATATACTATGAGAATTAAGGTTTCCTTTTCCACTAAACAGCCTCCTTTAATATCAATTTATTCAAAACTGTATTCTCCTCTCTCTAGTGAATTTGCAAGCATAGCAATCAAAGTTGACTGATCTAATAATCGCAAGGAATACCTGACTGGGAAGAGAAGAAAAGATTAAGTAATACTAATTGATACAGAAAAAACTTCCAATTTTTTTAAATAAACTAATTAAAATAATTGAATTAATTTCAGTTCTCAATACTTCGCTTAACAGTTTCAGACTACTGGATGAGTACTTGCCTGATTAAAAAAATTTAAGTGGAAATTCTTCATAATTCACATAATAAGACCATCATGTCTGCTGCTTCAAAATGAATCATTCTTCATTGTATTTTCTATTTCAAATGGATATTTTCAGTTGTTTACAAAATAAAATTTTAAAAACACTAAAGTTGCTGAATAGCTCTGATCTCATAGATTTAGTTAGTATATCTATGATTATAATTGTCTAAAGAGTATTTAGAATCTATGTCGATAACTGGAAGAGCCCTCATGCCATTGTCCACACTGTCCAGTTTATTAAGCCACTGCACATTCCATCTACTTAGGGAGCACGGGTACAATGGAAGTGACACTCTAGTTTCATAACAGACTCAGGAGATGTGTTATTAACAAAGCTTTAAATTGCATAAAATATCACATGAAAGTAGGGGAATGTTTAATAAAACACACTTTCTGCTAAGGGATTATAACACCCAAAACATTTGGAAAGTATCGTTTCATTTTTTATGTTTAGGTTGCTTAATCTAATAGAATTATCAAGTTCTCAATTTTCAATAATTAGTTCACTCTATAACTTCAATTCTTAAGCAGAATTGCCCAATTTGACTAAAAGAGTAAGAAAATCACAAAATTAATGTGTTTCTCAAACACAAAAGAAACACAAAGCATCTCATATGTTCCAGGATACAAAAGGCACCGCACAGGGCACACAGGCGTGGATAAAACCTCTCGCAGTAGAACTTGACTTCTGCGCCTGTACATCTAAGGCGTCTTCTCTTCATCGTCCCAGCTGCCAAAGAAGTGGGATGGATGTTGGAAAAACATTTGGGAATGTAGATGTATGAACTGGGCGTGCCTTTAAATCAAATCCAACTCAGTATTCAACTTTTAGATCATGTTCACCTAATGCATTTGCAGATGATCGGCATACATTTTCTGTAGGTCAGATGACTGTAACGGATACCGTAAGGAAAAGAGGTTTCATGGCGTTAGCAGCAGTACAAACACTGCTGGCGCTGACAGAGCAGTATTTTCTTGGCTCAGTTACAAAAGCACATAAATAAAACAAATAAAACCAAAGAGATGAGGGAAAAAAAAAAAACCTTTATCTAGAGAAAAAAATGTTTTTCCTTGGTGGCAGATCAATATCTCCAGTGTCTGAAAAAATCATTAAAGTGAAAATATTTTTAACCATCGAATAAAACATTTGTCTTGAAATCAAAATAGAAAAGCTTGGATAAACCCAATAGATCATTTCTATGACATATTTTATACTAAACCAAACTTAGTTTAAATTAAGACTTGTTTCTTTGGATGATAAAAAAGGCAATACATTATTTTTCAGATGAGGTATATGTCATGCTTATTGTTTTATTTTCTAAAAGATAACCGGGAACCATTAGTGGAACATAAATGTTAAAATACGTTAACATAAAAATTGTAATAAATATTTCAGTTTATCATGACTTTGTCTCATTCGTGATCCACATTTCATAAAATAATTAATTATTTTAGATCAAGATGGTGGCTTTCTCTGGCCACTGCTTCTGCTGTTCACCCTTTGTCATCCATGGAAGGTGCAGAACTTTATTGAATCAATACTCAGAAATATGGGCTTCACTGAAAAATGTGTGGGAAACAGAAAGGCTTTGCATCACATACCACAAAATAAACAACTCAGTAACAAATTTAAGTTATACATTTCTGATCACATCAAAGTCCCATTTTTTCTCTCTCTTGACCCTTTGCCTCCTCACGAAGCCTCTAAATTCTGCTTTGCTCCTGCCCCCCCTCGTAGATCGTCCTTCCCGGCTTTTCTTCCCTTTCTCTCTCTCTTCAAGGGCAATCATCCCTGTCTTTATGCCTCCACTCTTACAGATCTAACCCACAACCTGCCTCAGAAAACAAGACAAGCTCCTGTTGCCATGCTCCTGTTGCCCTCCTCGGAAAGCAGAAAGGGGATTGAAAAGAGTAGATTTATTTTCCTCTGCCACATTTTAGAACTGTAATTCACTAAGTTTTGAAAAGCTAGAAGAGAGTTCAATAATGTGGAACAATACTATATATCTCAGAGGAGGATATCATAAAAGCTAGATAGAATAATATCTATAAATTTGTACATGACAACTATTACTTTTACCCAAACCAAGTCAGTTACAGAGATAACAATGTTTATATTACAACAAATTATTTTAAATAATGAACCCAGAATGTAGACAAATAATTAATAGTTCTATTTCTCTTAGAATTATTTAGTTTTCCAAGTCTCTACTTATTTTTCTACAGGAAGAACTAATAAACAAATGTTAAATCTAAACTCTTCTTTCCTAGAAAATTTTGAGCCTCAGTATTTTCGTCTCATTCTCTATTAAAAATATGCCTGAAACACCACGTGCTACTTAAACAAATAAAACGCCCTTTCTTAAAGGTTTTTGCAAGGATGGAAGTAAACATTAATTCACAAGTTAAAGAAATGACTGTAAATTTCAAGATATTGGATACAGCATACTTTTCTAAAAGAACTCAGAACTCTGCCAAAATACAGCATGTGATTTGCTTTGTTCTTTATCTCATCTGACTTTTAAGATACAGGAACTTGATGATAGAGAATGTAAATCATATATATTGCCTAACATAGTGTGAGAGAGAAATGTATATTATTCAAAACATACGACAGTAAAATAAAATCTCAGATTCATGATACACAATGTATTTATATAGATTCTAGATGTTTAAGTGGAATTCTATAACATGTATAAATATCTGTCAAGTTTAAAAATCTGGAATATCATTTTTCAACTACAGTGATAGCTCATGTATACAATAGATATCTTACCAGAATGATCTGTTAAAGACTAAGTATTTACGCACTGATGTCTTTAAGCAATCAATGTGTTTACTGTTATTATCATCACATTTTCCATGTTTCATTAATTGCTTTTACATTCCACTTGTAAAAACACAAACAATGGAGTAAAGGACCTTGTCTTTTTAATCATTATATCCTAAACGCTTAAAGTAGGGTCTAGCATATTTCATAGTGGTGGATTGAACTGAATTGAATTGAATTCAAAGAAAATTTCCAGGCAGATTCCACCCTATTAGGTAATATTCTAAAAGAGAAGCAGAAAAAATCTGAAACTATCAGTGAGTCAAAGAAATAGAGATTTAAAAATATGGAATCTATTGATATATATACTATTCAAGTATATTTAAAATTACACAAAGAGGATGACATGGTTTAATTACTTTAGCTTATAATTATAATGCCCTACCAAAATCCAATAGAGTAATATCTATTTTTAATCAAGTCATTAGTAATTGTGTTTTAAATAAGTAAATATACTTTCTTTAAAATGCATTCATTTTTAAAGAGTCTTCAGAAACATGACTGAGGGTAACTAAAATCGTAGCTATCAAAAGTATAAATCATCCTAATGTAATAAACATTAAGGCTTTTATATAGAGGGAACTGAGATTAGAATTCAATGTATTCAAAGTTATTTAATCTGCACAGAAGGAAACAGAGTTTTATTTATTTTAAGATTATAATTTTAAATCACGCTGCTCAGGCTAACAGTGTCCTAGACACTTTTAGGAAGTACTGTTTTATACCAATAAATAATCATAAGCAATAAAATTCCTTGTAAAATTGGAAATTAGAAAATAAAAAATACTACCTATTCAATTATCTACCTTTTCTGTTGAAGGGTCTATTGACAATGTCAACATAGTAGTTTATAACTATTACTATTAATACCATTATTTTTCTTTATAATCATGTTCTTACGCCATGTCATAACACAGGATTTATTACAATATTATCTCAAACACTTTTGAGAAAACCATTTTTAGTTCTAAAAGTAATATAATGTCATTAACAAAAATTCAAAAAAGTGTTATTTACAAAATAACACTTTTTAATCTCTACTCCAAAAGTAGCCTCTTTTAATATTGGTATAGTTTTCCAGATTGTCTATATTTACATTTTTCTAATAACTGTGGAGCCCTTTTTTAATTGGCCTTTTACATCTAGCATTTTAATCAACATCTCCCTAAGTATGTAAATAGTCTCCAAATTTCCATTCTTAAAGACACTGTAAAAATCCAATGTATGGATTTAATTTATTTAAATTTTCCTTGTATTTGTAACTTTTTGGTTATTTTCTTTTTGTATGTACAAATAATGAAAATTAAGCATTCTCATATTTGAATTATTTTCTTCTGCTTCTTTATTCTAATTGTCTTATTTTGACTAACTAGTAAGTGAAAAAGTGTAACTTGGCTGTTGAAAGCTTTTTTTGGGATTGACTATGAAATATTAAATTATCCTCCTGAAGTCTGCACCAATATACATTTGTCTTCACAATTTCTAATTATGTTCAATACAATTTCATATTCTAAATAATCATAGCATAAATATTTGCGCAATAGTTGTCTTTGGTGCCCAATATAAAATCTGTGAAGTTGAACCAAAAATGAGTAATTCTTCCACTCAAATTTTTTAATCCTATTTTTAGTATTTCCTCAAGAAAATTTCTGAAAGTCAACTACAATATACCATGGTAAATTTCTGCATTTTCTTTTCCAATTGATACGGCTGACAGCCAGTAGAAGGAAGAAGTTCCATAATTTCCATTATCAAATACAGGGCAGCAAATACAAATGTGACCAGGGAAAGATAACTTTATGTATCCGATAATTTTTTAAACTACTGTCAGGTTTATCAATGGTAAGTTTACCTTCCACTATATATTCCATTACATCCAATGAAGTCCAAATACACAATTTTCAGAGATTACACTGAGTTGATGTCTTCCATAGGGTTCATCCTATCATACATTCCTTTCTACTAAACATATCCCACTTTTTATTTTTCAAGACATTTTCTGTTCTCTTTAGCCAAAAAGACAATGCTCTGAAAAGATTATCTACATATTACCTTGTCAAATATTTATCAACTTTCTGCTGTGAGCTCCTCATTTCATTTTGATATAAAATTTTCAAATTCAGTCATATACCTGGACTGCACTAATCCGGAAGACGACCTTGGACCAAATGAACAATATAGTAAAATACCTAAAACACAATGAAATATTTTATAAATAACTAACGTATTTTCACATAAGTGACCACAAAAAGGAAGCTGCCTAAGAAGTGAAACTAGAATAATAAGTAGAGAGGCAGACAAGAGAGAGAAGGTCAACCCACCCTGGGGACACAGCACATTGAAAAAAGGCAAAGGAAAGGAGGAGAGCTGCAGAGGGGACACATCATTCTCTTTTCAGGCATTTCTGTGTTCAGGTCTTCATCTTTTTACTGGCAGATTCCTCCAAAATTTTAATACTATGGAACAAGCTCTCAATTTATCAGATCAGCAATGCTTTCCCCAAATACAGGAGTGCTGATAAGCATCTTTTCTGTCTCAGTAATTCTTCTAATGTTTATGACAGGTAATAATCATAGTCTGAACTATTAAGATACTCACTGGAATGTACAAATGGAAACTAAGCTGCCAGTGGCTAGCAGGCAGGGCCACCAAGGCCAAGTTAAAAGCCACGTCTTGGCAGCTGAAGTATGGAAGATGTAATCTGGCCTAGGAGAGGCAGGTCCAGTGTACTAACATCTAATGTGTGCAAGTTGGTGTTAGAGGAAATCTAGCCTGCAACATGAAGGGCACCTTCAGCAGTTAAATCAGGACAGAGAACAGCCCAGGCCCATACAATCAACACAATTTCATGTGATACCTGCACATTCATGTTATTTACTCCTCAGAATACAGTACCTCTAACAAAAGGCTACGGGAGATTAAAAAAATAAAGATCCAAGCCACATAACCCAACTCTCAAATCTGGCTGTATTCAATTCAGAGGCATCTAAAATGAGGTATCCTAAGAATTAGGGACAGAGTCATTAAACAGTTAAAATTGAAAATAAAAAAATTTAAAACAATACATAAATACAAAACGACTCAACTTCTAGCTACAATCCATTCATCCATCCATCCATCCCCACATACACGCATCATAAAAATGGCTCATCCTGAGACACATTGCAAGACAGGCCCCATGGGTTCAACCATTCATAGAGATTCTCAAACTTCTCAAGTTTAATGAACATAGTCAAGGATATTCCTCAGAAGTCATAAAAAATTGAAGAGCTAATAGTATGACTATATATATACATATACATATATATATATATATTCATATACTTCACCTGGAGAAGTAACAATTTTTCCTTTAAGAGTCAGTTTAGGAGGTTAGTGTCAAGATGGCAGCATAGGAGGACTCTGAACTCAACTCCTCCCATGGACACAACCAAATTACAACTATTCTAGGAACAATTACCCCTGAGAGAGAACTGAACACAATGAAAAGAACCCCCACAACATGGGACAATCCTGACTGAGGTGGAAGAGGCAGAAATTCCTTTCTGGGGAGAAAAAAAGCCACCTTCGCAAGACACAGTGCTTCATGGCCAGCTGGGAGCAATCCTAAAGCACACAGCCTTCCCTGGAGGAGTGGGGGACCTGGCGGGGAAGCTTTACCCACACAAGCTTCTTTTGGACTCAGTACAACTGAGATGACTGTCATAATATCTGGCTTTGCTGCCTACTAAGAACAATGGGGAACACCCACAGAAACGCTATAGGACATAACAGAAAAAAAGCCAGCTCTTGAAGAGTCCACACACAAATTCACCTATTTCAGAAAGCAATGTGAAATCACAAGAAAGAAAAGTGCACAGTCCTTTGGTAAAAAGAGACTCACCTGGTAGGTTCTGGGTGTATGCTGGGAGAGGTGAGACCTCTCCAGGGACTGAGACATTGGCGGCATCCATTATTGTGACCTAGTACAGGAGTGCTGATACAGACACTGGCAGACACCATTGGAGCTCTTCCCCTTGCCTGTTAGCCCAGGGTCTGCCACACCCACTAGAGTGCTGATTTAATCCAGCTCAACCTGGGCAGGCAGCCTGACCTAGGGATTGGCCCCACTCAACAGGAAGCCCTCTGGGACCTTGTGGGCCTGCATAGGCTGGTGACTGGATCCGCAGCCCAGCAAGTAGGTCCACTACTGAGGAGCAGGGCATACCCAAGGAGCAGGTGGAGTGTGTGGGGCATTGGTGGAGTGTGTGGGGCCTCTGCAGGAGGGAAACTGGGTCCATTTCAGGGGGTTGGGGCACACACACAGGGCAGGACTGTTTGATGGTATGTGTGGCCCTGTCAGCAGTGGGGCTTGTCAGCAGCAGAAGACTTGTGTTTCTCAAACAGCTATGTAGAGGATTGACCCCACCTTCCAAAGCCTGAAACAACTGGGTGCTCCTGTGCCTGGGGCCAGCTGCACTCAGATGCAACTCTAAAAGCTGACGACAGCCTTGCAGGCTGGAGGTGTACAGCAATTGTAAGCCTCTGAGTCTAGCAACCAGCCATGCTGGGGGCCTACTCACTTAACAGAAAAACTGCAATAGGAATGAGCTATTAGACCTTGTAGCCAGCTGTGCTGGGGCTCCACCACACCTGATAAAGTGACTACAGGGGCCGTCGAAGTCACACGCAGCTGAGCATTACAACCAGAGGGACAGCCTAGCCTCTCTGGGCACTGCAGTAAAAGCAACCCTGACAGAAAAGAAGGACACACATGGCCCACTTAGGGGACGCATCTGGAACATTTGGAACTGGTGACGAGAGGCAAGTACACTGGTTCGGCCTCATAAGCAATCTCTTACATAAGGCCACTTCTCCAAAACCAACGTGATAAACCACATTAACAAAATGAAGGATAAAAATCATATGATCATCTGAGTAGATGCAGAGAAAGCACTTGACAAGATACAGCTTCCATTTGTGATAAAAACCCTGAATAAAATGGGTATAGAAGGAAAGTACCTCATCACAGTAAAGGCCATATATGACAAACCTACAGCTACTATCATTCTCAATGGAGAAAAACTGAAAGCCATCCTCTAAGAACAGGAACCAGACAAGGATGCCCACTTCCACCACTCATGTAATATAGTGTTGGAAGTCCTAGCCAGAGCAATCAGACAAGAAAAAGAAATAAAAGGTATCCAAATTCGATAAGAAGACGTGAACCTGTCACTGTTTTCAGATGATATGACTTTATATAAAGAAAACCCTAAAGAATCCACTAAAACACTTTTTGAAATAATAAAAGAATATGGTAAAGTTGCAAGATACAAAATCAACATACAAAAATCAGTTGCATTTCTATACACTAACAAAAAAGAAAGAGAAATTAAGAATACAATCCCATTTACAATTGTAACAAAAAGAATAAAATATCTGGGAATAAACTTAACCAAAGAGGTGAAAGATCTGTACACTGAAACTATAAAACGTTGAAACAAATTGAAGACACAAAGAAATGGAAAGATATTCCATGCTCTTGGATTGGAAGAATTAACGTAGTTAAAATGTCCATACTTCCTAAAGCTACTTACAGATTCAATGCAATCCTTATCAAAGTTCCGACAACATTTTTCACAAAAATAGAACAAAGAATCTTAAAATTTATATGGAACAGCAAAAGACCCCAAATAGCCAAAAGAATCCTGAGGAAAAAAGAACAAATCTGGAGGTATCACTCTCCCTGATTTCAAAATATACTACCAAGATATTGTAATCAAAACAGCATGGTACTGGCACAAAAACAGACACACAGATCAGTGGAACATAATCGAGAGCCCAGAAATAAACACATACATCTACATAGAGCTAATTTTCGACAAGGGAGTCAAGGACATACAATGGAGAAAGGAAAATCTCTTCAATAAATGGTGCTGGGAAAACTGGACAGCCAAATGCTAAAGAATGAATGTAGACCATTATCTTACACCATACACAAAAATCAACTCAAAATGGATTAAAGACTTGAACGTAAGGCCTGAAACCATGAAACATCTAGAAGAAAACATAGCCAGTATGCTCTTTGACATTGGTCTTAGCACCATATTTTCAAACACCATGTCTGACTGGGCAAGGGAAACAATGGAAAAAATAAACAAATGGTATTACATCAAACTAAAAACCTTCTGCACAGCAAAGGAAACCATCAACAAAACGAAAAGACAACCTAATAATTGGGAGAAGATATTTGTAAGCCATCTGATAAGGGATTAATATCCAAAATATACAAAGAACTCATGCATCTCAACAACAAAAAAACTAACAACCCAATTAAAAAATGGGCAAAAGATCTGAACAGATATTTCTCCAAAGAAGATATACAGATGGCCAATAGGCACATGAAAAGATTTTCAACATCATTAACCATCAGGGAAATGCAAATCAAAACTACAATGAGATATCACCTCATTCTCATCAGAATGGCTATAATTAACAAGATAGGAAGCAAGTGTTGGAGAGAATGTGGAGAGAAGGGAACTCTCATACACTGCTGGTAGCAATGCAAACTGGTACAGCCACTATAGAAAACACTACGGATATTACTCAAAAAATCAAGAATGTAACTACCATATGATCCAGCCACTCCACTGCTGGGTATTTATTCAAAGAACATGAAAACATGAATGCATAAAGGCACATGCACCTATGTTCACTGCAGCATTATTCACAGTAGCCAAGACTTGAAAGCAACCTAGATGCCCATCAAGGGACAAATGGACTACGAAGATGTGGTATATATACACACAATGCAGTACTGCTCAGCCATAAGAAACGATGAAATATGGCCATTTGTGACAACATGGATGGACCTTGAGGGTATTACGCTATGCGAAATAAGTCAGAGGGAGAAAGTCAAATACAGTATGATGTCAATCATAAGTAGAAGACAAAAACAACTACAATCACATAGAGACAGACATTGGATTGGTGGTTACCAGAGGGGAAGAGGAAAGGGGGGAGAGCTAAAGGGGTGATTAGTCATATGTGTGCTGATGGTTGTAATTAGTCTTTGGGTGGTGAACATGAAGTAATCAACACAGAAATCGAAATATATTGATGTACACCTGAAATTTATATAATGTTATAAACCAATGTCACCACAATAAAAAATAATTAATAAATAAAAATTTTTTTTAAGAAAGTGGGTTTAGTTGCCATCTGTACAAACCTCCCCAGTTCCCTCAGGCAGAGTTGGTTGCTATCCTGTTTGATCGAATAGGATTTTATTTGTATCTATGCCACTAGTTTTTTATATAACAGTTATGCGTTTGTATTTCTGCCATTCTGATTAGACCAAGTCTTATTTTAAATTCAGAAAAGGTAACATCTTAATCCCTAGCAGGTTGTACAGACTCTAGAACGTACAGCTGTCTTGCATGAAGCACAGTTTGTAAAACATTATGGACACACCAAGACGTGCAAGACATAGTCCCTGTTCTCAGTACATTAGTAAGTTTCTTGTAAAGTTCTCTGGAATAGAAGCTTCAATTGTGTTGGGAATTACAAAGCTACAGAAAAGTAAGAATTGGTCAGAATTTTCTAAATAATGAAACCAAAACAGTATATGCTAAAGTGAGTATTGGTGAAAATTAATCTGTGGTCTAAAGAGTTTAGAAATTCACAACCATAAATCTGTTTGAGAACTTTATAATTCATATTAGCATACTGAAAACTCTGAAAAGCTCTACAATAATGAAATGCTCCCTTAATTATAAGACTTCCCAAACTTAACTTGATCATAGATTGAGAAAGAGAGAGAAAGACGGAGAGAGAAAGAGATGAAGCCTATTGGTATTAACTGGAAGTTAGTCTTACACAAAAGGTTTTTTTTTTCCCCAAGAAATGTTGACAAAAAGTAGTTACTCAACCAGGGTAAGTAAGAGTGAAAAGATTAATAACCGGATATTTCTCACTTCCAAGATATTTCTCCATAAACTTCTGTGATTTTTCTCCCTTTGTCTCTTTTCAGACATGTGTTTGTTTTTTCAAATCCATTCTATTTTTGTTTCATCTAAGCTGTAGCAGAAACAAAGAAAATTAAAAATAGCTTTTATGTTTTTTAGCTCATGCCTGGATCCCTCATTTATTCAGTATGTCACTGGCTTTGTGGTAATGACACCTTTAGATAGCTCAAAAACAAAGGGAAACAAGACAAATGATTGACCCAGCAAAAACAAAAAAAGAAGTTATCTAGTGAATATCAGAAAACATTGAAGTTGACAGGCTGCTGAATTTATACCAGGTGCACCTTAGAATCAGAAAACAATGTTTGTTATTTCTTTTATATGCATTAGGAAGGTTATCTGACCACAAACATATGGGAAATTTCTCTTTAATTACACATATTTACACAACGCTTCCTTTGCTTCCCTGACACTATAGTCTAAAGGAAGTCTAGGAAGAAATGATAGACACAATAAATTGTACATGATTAAGCACACTGGATAAAACAATTTTGATGTAAAAACAACATGTCTCATTCCATATGTTTTAAGTATTATAGTGAAAATGGATTAAGCACTTCAAAAAAATGGAAGACTGACATCATTCTAACCTTAACAAGAGCATCCCACGAGAAAACAGCTGATCTGAAGTCGTTAAAGATTCACTGTAAATCATTTTAACAATTTCTCACCATGTCATCCCATTAAAACTGAGCAGAGCTTCTAATTAGTCTGAGATTATGGACAGAAGACAAAGCTGAGTGTCACATTGAATGGTGCTGCCTATAAAACCCAAACACGTGCATCGATGACCTGTGTCTTCCAAGTAAACAGGGAACTCTAGCCATGAGTGGTTTACAGAGTGGGAAGGAACATATTGCATTATTGCATGGGGGCCTCTGGCTTTCCTCTGGCAAGGATGATAATCTGATTTTGAAGTAAAAATGGATTCCAAAAAAAGAAAAAACATCTTAATATTTTAAGATGAAAGATGTGTGATAAACTAATATACTTGCTGGTCATATGACATCCATCATGATTTTGTTCACAATCTAAATTAATGAATCAACCCCCTACTTGTATATTATCATCAAAAGCATCTATATGAGTTACATGGCCTATATTTTCATTTTAAAGTTTCTGAATATATTACATGGTTTATTCATTACGTTTCAGGATTCACTCAACTAACTTATCTAGTAAACAATTTTACAACACAATGTCCTATTAAAATTTCCAGAAATGCACTTCCTCCCATCTTGGAAATTTAGCATGTAGAGATGTGAAAACAGATACAGAACATAGGAAATTCTTACTGTTAAATTTTCACAATGGTGGCAAAGGAAAAAATTTTTTTAAAATATTTCCTCCTTTCCTCTTCTCTTCCTTCTATTTCTTCCTTGTTTTTTCACTTATTTATATTCTTTTCATATATTTGAATCAATATTCTGATCTCGAAGTGATCAGTAAAAAAGTACATGGATAAGTCAATAGTGGAATAATACATACATACTTAATTCAAGTATTTACAAGAGAAAATCTAATAATTGCAAGAAGACTTCAAGGGACAACTCTAAATGAAAAAGGACCTTATTATGCTTCATCCTTTTTGCATACATTGACTCCTGAATGATTGTTATACATACTATCTTAAATATACATTCAATAAGTTATAGGTATTGACAAAGAGTTAAATAAAACCCAACCAAAGATAATATGTATTTTAAATCCTAAAATGGACTTAGCATTTATTACATTTTAATCTGTCAAACATTAAAGTGAAATGACAAATATATTTTATCAAAGGGAGCTTAGTTTTTAGGAGGTAACCCAATAATATTTTAATTATACATTGTATTTTCTCTGCTTTAGCTTTTTTGATAAAATTATAATACTGCAGCTTTATAATACCAAGAAATATATTGATCCCTTCTCAAGTAAGAATTACTATTTTTTAAAAATATTATTATTTTGGTGAGGAAGATTGGCCCTGAGCTAATATCTGTTGCCAATCTTCCTCATTTGTTTTTATTTTCTTCCCAAGGCCCCAGTACATAGCTGTACATCCTAGTTGTAAGTCATTCTAGTTCTTCTATGTGGGATGCCGCCACTGCATTGGCTTGATGAGAGGTACGTAGGTCTGCGCCCAGGATCCGACCCAGCCAACCCCGGGCCGCCAAAGCAGAGAGCGTGAACTTTACCATTCAGTCACAGGGCTGGCCCCAAATAAGAATTATTTATTCACTGCTAAGCAATTTAGCCCAACTAAAATCTTATTATAATGAACTCTACACTACCTCTCCATTGCTTTGCTGCACTAGAATTTTACCATAACACATAAATTCTTCAAAAATCTCTCCTGTTAATGCAAGATTTTCAAATGATAGAAAGGTTGCTATGTATTTTACCAGAGAGGGAAATGCAGTTTTGAACTCAAGAGGAAACACCATTCATCACCAATGTCAGGTTGGTTTAAAAAAAAAGGATTTTCTTTTTCTTTGGAGACTGTTTTTTTGCTGGAAATCCTCTTTATCTGGGAGTAACTGAAACTTTCCATAAGCACAATACGGCATTATATAATAGGGTAGATTGTACCTAGAGAGTAAGTGTGTGTGTGTGTGCACACGTGCACATGTGTATGCAAGCGTATATGTCTGACAGAGCTAAACACACGCAGTCAGGCTGGGAACTTAGCTTAAGCTTTTAATGGAGGGATAAAAATATTATAGCTGCTGTGTAAAACATGGCAACAATCATAAAATCTTAAGAGCTTATTTCTCTTCTTTCCTTTACAGAAGACCAAAAATATTTTCTGCCATATTTTCAATACAAACCAGTGAACAGAAAAGAGTACATCTATTGTCCAAATATAAAATATTTAAACTAAAATATACATCAAATTTTGAAGAGCTTGTATTGCTGTATTTTAATTATAGTTATAAAAATGGAAAAACATCTCAGAGTTAAATTCAATAATACTACACTACTGTACTTCACATACTTAACAAAATCAGTTATTTGTGATGGATGATGAAAATAAGGTTAAAAATTTACCTAGCATTTATCTCCTGTGATACATATTTGCACTAGAAAATAATAAGATATGGAAGACATCGAAAACATGAGATGCAGCTAAAGGAAATTCAACAGTTGGGATGCATATACCAGTTCTTTTTTTAAAGACATAGCTATTTTTAAGGAATAATCACCACAGAAAGCATTGATTTAGGCGAAATTCTCAATTTCCTAGACGGGGAACCGAGTCACAGATCGATTGGTTGACTGATCAAAGATAACGTCCCTCACTAATACTATAGAAAGGGCTCAGATTAAAACTCACTACATTACAGTTTTCTTTTTCCTCCAACTATCAAAATAAATTCTTCTTTGTGGCTTAAGCAGCAAAGTCCAAGGGGAGACTCTAACAGACTTGGCTTGGCCTCAGAGCTCACGCCGGAACAAAATACTACATGGAAGATGTGGACGGGAAGGCTTGAGTGGCACGTTCACGGCTTTGTTTGCAGGTGAGCTTGGGGAGCAATGAGTCAAAGCAGACCTATCTGAAAATATGGAATATAAACAGAAGGATTTTTAAACCAAAAGACTGTGAGCATATAGGGGGAGCATGCAGAGGGTGAACAGAAAAAAACACCAACATCCACTATAAGTAGCATTACTGTGATTGTCAAGATTAACTCAAATATCTGCCCAAGCATAACCCAACCCATCTTACCAGAGGAATCTCTCTTCCATTCTACATCCATAGCATACCAGCCCAGCGTATTTCTCAGGTTTATCTAACATTCTAGTACATGTTATTATAGGTGTAGTAATTTTTCTTTTTTTTTGGTCGAGGAAGATTAGCCCTGAGCTAACATCCACTGTCAATCCTCCTCTTTTTGCTGAGGAAGACTGGCCCTGAGCTCACATCCGTGCCCATCTTCCTCTACTTTATATGTGGGACGCCTGCCACAGCACGGCTTGATAAGCAGTGCATAGGTCCACACCAGGCATCTGAACCGGCAAACCCCAGGTTGCCAAAGTGGAACGTGCAAACTTAACAGCTGCGCCACTGTGCTGGCCCCAATAGGTGCAATAAGTTTACTCTACTGGATGCTTCATTTGGAAATAAAGTTAAATGAACCACATTCTAGAAGAGCTTTAGTGAAAGAGCTATAGATTCAATGATGATATTAAGGCACGTATATTTTATAATTAATAGGGAAAATTGTTTAATATTTTGCAAGATATATTACTAACTGTAATGTTAAATGTGGGATGAGATTGGTCTGTGGTAACCATGAATGGCATCAATAAATGAAAAATGTTTAATATGTCAATAAGATTACCACTTGTCTTATCCACCTATTGCTATTTACTGTGCTATAAAGTAACAATAATTGGAAAAACGACAATGTGCCTACATATATAATACTCCATCTCCCTTAAGGAGTATCTGCACAGGAATGATATATTTGAAGCAAGATTCTGCGGATTTTGAAGATCTCTTTCTCCTCCTATTACCTGAGCCCTTTGAGTGTTTGTCCTTATTTCCTAGGCAAGTAGTAATCAGATCTTAACTCCCAATGAAATTAAGGTTGAGATAAAGGGAACTGAAAAGAAATAGTCCCACAATCACAATATTATAGAGCTGTACCTTGTTCTTCATTTGACACAATGCATTCCAAAAGAAAGGAATATCACAATGTGTGAGAGCAGTGTGCCAGGACACAAACAACAGATGATATGGGAGAAAGATGGTTCAAGGTCATGAAGAGTCATGTGGCTGTGCGCCGATAATGCTGCAATAATAGGGTGTGGAAGACATGAGGGAAGAAAATTTTAATATAAAGGAAGTGACAGGGATGGAGTCATCTGTTCAAATCATCTTTCTCTTCAAAATTAATGTCCTGTGCTAACGAGTTTTAATTTTATATTTTTTTAAATAAGACAGTTTTGCCAGAACTATTTGTACTCTTCCTCAAGTCGCCCACTTAATTTCATTTATGATTTGACAACAATCATAACTTTGTCCAAATACAAAATAATTTAGCCACAGAGAAAGAGAAAGGAGGAGAGAGAAAAGATGAAGATGAAGAACAAGAAGGAGGGGAGACGGAGAAGAAAAAGCAAAAATAAATAAAACTAGAATTATTTTTAAAATTACTAAAATAATGTAACCTCTTGAGTTAGAATTAGTTGTTAAATAAGTTTTTCTAAAATGATTGACCAAATTGACTAAATCGAATCTGGTTTCCTTTCCCTTTTCTATCAATTTAGAATGATAATACTTTTTAAATGTTGCAGTAAAGATCATTTGAAACAGGCTAACACCTTGTATTGTGGCCAATATACAGATATATCAATCATTTTGGATAGAATATAAATTAGTGACATTCACTTCGGTAATTTCCATTCAGAAAACCATAGAAAATTTTAAAAATAATTGGCTCAGTCTTTGGTATTTAAATGTAATAAGCTAAACAACAAAACTCCAACTCATTTCTTTCATTAAAAAAATATTTGGCATGAACGTTTTAAAAGCAATCAGTGAAGTAGTTAACATACAAACAGGAATCCATGTTCACAAGAGCAAAATTGATGGTATGATAAATGAAAGAAAAGGTATCTCGTCAAGCGACTGAAGATGTTTTCATTATTTAATGGTTGATGTTACCTAAAAGCAATATTGTACGATTCCAATAGCACCAAAAAGAAATAAACAAGTAAAAAACAATTACACAGACAATACCCAGCAGTTCCAATTCAGTGTAATAAATTTAAATTTTATTGCTTTCTGTGCTTAAATAAGAATTCTGGGATTCATTGGTTTCAAAGAATTTTCAAATTTAGCCAAAGTGATTCTAAAATAATACTAAGTTCATGAAACACAAATTAGTGTATTAATCTCCTAGAAGAGTAATCGTAGGGTAAAATTTACACAGAATCACCACTCTTCCATCAAACTTCTGCGCTGCAACGTTGATTTCATAGAACTACCACAGAGACAGAGCAGTTCCATCAAGTCGAACATTACTAGCAAGAACACTGCTGCTGCTGCTGCTTCTGTTACGAAGACGGGAAATAACAACAGCGTTTCACATCCATGGGCTGCCGCATAAATACACGGCACCCTGAGAATCTCAAAAACGGCATAATTGCAATTTGGTTGTGTTCACCCAAGAATAAAATTCTGTGGGGACTGTTTTATTTCAATATGAGCAGTCATATTTTATTTAAATATGAGCTTATATATTAAAAGAGCAATTTGGGAATGTGTTATTAAGGTAAGGAGAATTCAAATATGCATTAGTCAAGCATTTCTATGTGAAAAATATGAAAACATTTAGTTTCAGTCTATTATGCAATTTCACATTCAAAGTCTTCAACCTTTTCTTCTAATAAAATTGAGATATTGGTGGAAAATTGAGGAAAACATTTCAATATTTCTCATGTGGAATCTCAAAAGCCCTAGATCCCAAGATTTATAAATAACCTTTAAAATTTCTCTTAATTACTCTTGTGTCTTGATAGGATATGGAAGGTTTAAACCGTCAAAAAGTGATATTTCATGTATTAAACGTTTGTAGAAAAAGTCACTTTTATTTAAGAAAGAAAAATATATATTTCTTCTTGAGTAGACTACTAAAGAACATGCACTTTCAACTGTACAAATACATTTTTGTATTTGGATATTATTCATTATATGTCCTCTTTCCATTTACAACATTCTTTTGAGGAAAGATATTTACTAGTGTGTCTAATAAATCCCTTGCTCAATGTAGAGAAATATGAGAGCAAACATTAAAATAACCACTAACCAGAGGCTAGTCAGATAAAAATCAAGCACATGGTTCAACATTAAACTACTTACATACTTTCTATTCTCTTGTTAAGTCCATGAAAAATTGTGTTTGTGAGGAGAGTTGGTGTATTTCTTTTAAGCGATTGTGATGTCATCTCCTTGCTCATGGTTTGTTAGATAGAATGGGGTAGTTTGAATAGTTCCAATTAAGACTTAGAGATTTCAACTTAACAGGTCTTTTTGACCTCACATATTTCCAAAAGGTTTTTTGAGGGAGTACCTACTCATCTAGCTACCTAGACGAATTGACAGTCTCTGTATTAAACTTACCTCAACTCTCAGAGCAGACAGGTGACTATCACCTAGATTGGCAATTAGCTTAATATTTGACATGGAGACCTATTGTATTATAATTTTCCAATGTGAATTCATGTGGAGGATATGACTAACGATGTTATTACAAAAAATTATGAGTGACTGAGGACCCTCAGTAGTTCTTTAGTTTTCAAAAGGTCTTTCTCTTGAAACAATGTTTTAGACATATGAACATAACATTTCTTCTATTGTTCAGGAAGAATAATGACTCTACTCGTTTTTTCTGTCTTCGAATAAAAAAAATTGGTTAAAAATGTTATTCACTACAAAATGACAGGTTGTTCAAATTATAATTTAAAATTTTTTTGTAGTTGAAATTAAAATTTCATATTCTTTGTTAAGGTGATGACATTTCTATTTGGACAGAAATATATTAGCCAGAAGGAAATTAATTCTCAGTTTTAAAGGTACCACATATATTGAACTGAAAAACAAACATTTGTGCTATTTTAAGACATACTTTAACAGTTTTTCATTTCAAAGTTTATGATTTTCAATATTTTTGCCTTTCTAAACCTTATAATGAAGGAAAATTCAACTATACTTATTGTTTATCAAAAGAGAATACACTAGGCAATGAGAATAGGGACTTTTTCACTTTAGGTGTGTTCAGCATTTTCTGACTTATCATTTTCTACGCAGTCTATTGCAAGTAGATTTAAGCTTCCACAAAAACACCGAAACTTTCTTGGCACAGATCAACAACAGCCTCCATAGTGAAAATTCCAGTGGTTAATTTTCTCCTCAGCTCTCTGGGTTTCCACTGAAAATTGGGAAGCCTTTTGATTATGTACAACTCTTAGTTTCTTTAACATTCAAGCTTCCTAGAACATGCTTTCATTAAATAAAAGAATATCTCAGATCAAAATCTAGTCAGCAACTCACACAGATCAGATCACTAACCAGTTAAATCAGTAGAGTCGTTAGTATGAAATAACTATTTTTCAAAATCATTTGATAGTGATAAATTGAAGATTCTCAAACTCTACTATAAAAGAGTTCCAAAAAACAGAGACACAAGTGTCTAAAGTACTGTTTAGTTCGGTTGCTAGTGAAAACGACATTTTGGACATTATATCGGAGTGTTAACCACCACAATTATCTCAACTTCTTTTTCTGTGTCTTGGTTGAATATTCCAATTTTTAGGGTTTTTTTTCACCCTTGAGAATCCTTTTCATAAAAAGTACAGGGAACGCAACTCTCTAACACACTTACACACACCCCCCTAAACCAAAAGTTTGTTGGCATTTCAAATTTTACCAACTAATTCCGAAGTACATGCATTAAAATAATCACACCCCTGTCTTGAAGGTGATTGGTAGATTTATGAAAAAGGTGGCTTCACATTATACAAACTTTAAGTAGTAAATATTTCATTACACTTATCAAACTATATTGACTAAAATTACTTTACATTCCAGGGTGATACAAGATTTACATATTATTAATAAAAGCGAACACATCTATCTACATCTGTCTTAAAAATTAATTGATACTAATTATCCATTAACATAATTTAACGTTTAGTTAAATTATTGAACTCTCAGCAATTTATTCATTCCATAAATATGTATTGAATTACCTTCTATATATCAGACACTGTCTCTGGTGCTGGAGTAAAAGGCAATAAACACAAGAGACAGAGTCCTCGCCCTCATGTAGATGATATTCTAGAGGAGGTGTTCATCAGGTAGTGATTCTGGCCATTAAGACAAAAAAGGCAGCGTTAGGAAGCTGAGAGCAAATAGAATGATCTATCTATCTACAAATGTGACAAAACTGATCATTATTATCTGGTTGCTGCTCAGATTTCAACCATTATCCTTAGCTGCTTTGTTTAGTACAGTAGCTCTTAAATTTTAGCATGCATTAAAATCACCTAGAGTGCTTATTAAAAAACAAATTTTAGTGTTCCACTCCCAGAGTTTCTGACTCAGTAGGTCTAGGTGGGACTGAAAATTTGCATTTCTACCAAGTTCCCATGTGATGCTAATGCTGCTGTTCCAGGACCAGCATCATTATTGTTCTTGGCTATTTAAGGAAGTGACATGTCTAACACTATTTTCCATTTGGTATGATATCCATAAGGTTAAAATCAGTAATTGCATGTCACCATACTCTCATGTAAACAATATTGTGATTTTTATAGTTTCTATTGTGCACTTTCAATAAAGGAAATACGTTATTCTTCCTACATGCCGTATTTCTCTCTAAATAAGATAATTTGAATTATAGATGCACACCACTCCTTTCTTCAATTTTCTATCTGCTGCAGGCATATGATTGTGCAAAAAAGACAGATTTGCACATAAACACTTTCTAACAAATAGAGACATAATAAACCTCTCTGAGTTCTCAATTTGGAGATGTCCATACTTAATATTCCTTTGATTCTCTGCACATTGATTGCCATTTACTGGTAATGTCTAGCCAGTTGGCAAAAAAAAAAAAAAAAGGATGATTTATATACTTAGATAGCATTGTTAAATTTCTGAAACACGACTGGGCAACCTACTCTACACAAATCCAAACTCAACAGATACAATAAACAACCTCTAAAACCAAAGTATTATGCAAAATAATAGCCTGCTAAATGATTACTGCACTTTAGAAAATCCTCAGTCACGGCTGGAATTAACAATCAGCACAGATTCTTAGTTCTTCCTTAGGAAATGTACAGATAACAAACTAAACATTTTGCCAATTTATGATCATAATTATATCATACAAAGGACAAATAACATAAGAATGTGATCAATGAAATGACATTTCAGAATCTCAAATTTGGCCCCACGCAGTTTTACTGAATTTTTAGGAAACACTCTTTCTACACCTAGAGCTACTTTCCCAAGAAGAATTCAACACATCAAAACCCTATGATATTACATACGCAAAACATGTATCCATTGTCAGAAAATGGCGGGCAACGTAATTCTTCACTAGCTAGCTTTCTTTCGGCCATGAAGGGCTTTTGAGCCAGTCAAGATAGTAAAGTGTAAAAATTATGTATTTCTTCTAGAATTGAGTCAAGAGAAGTATTTAGTAATGATCTAACTAAGCTCAGTACATGTTCTGCACTGATAATTTCCATTTCATTGTGTTTATCATTACTATGACTAGCTAACATTTACTGAGTGCTTAGTGTATGCCATGCCTTTTGTGAGCATAATTTATGTCAACCAATTAAACGGTATTTACTATTGGAGATGAGGAAATAGAAGTCAGGTAGTGACAAATAACTTTTTAAAAAATATTATATAGCTAGTAGCTGCAGAGATATTATTTGAACCTGTTATTTAAACACTATACCATATCATCTGTCTCATACTTAAATAATTAGCCTTAATGAGGCAATAACTATCCGAGGAAGCATGATCAACAAAGAATACGTTACGTCTATTTCCCTGTCATTTGAATGTCCAAACATACTGAATATCTTCTCTTTGAGTCAAAAAATAATATATAACCCATATGTGACCATTGCATATTTCAACAAACTTTATTTCAAAAAAAGTAGAGAAATGTATAGGTAGTTTTAGGCCCTTGTTATACAAGTTATTTTGAAAGGCTTCTCTAAACTTACACAATCACTAATAATGCATAAACGTATGAAATTTTGCACATGCCTTTCAACATTAGAAATTGTGTATACAATTTTTCTTACCTTCAGGTGTATGTTCTCATATATTTTGTGGAAGGAGAAAATTCTTAGATAATCTGTTCATATTGTTTGATAAAATAGCTAACCTATATTCCTGAATATCTTATTTTAATTAGCATATACACTATGAGCAATTTTGTGAGTAACCCCAAAGGCAACATTTTAAAAAAGAAATCTGTTTAAAATATTGAATGTAATTAAACTACTGCAATACTGAAAGTTATAAATACATAGTGCTGAATATATTATCTAGATATATGACAGGCTAACTTTTTTCCACTAAATTAGATATCTAAGAAATTTTTAGAGAGTCATGTTTGCCATTTGTTCAAAAAGTAAATACAAAGTAGAGAGGTAATTTTTTCAAAGACAGGAATTTTGTTGATTTTTATTTTCTTTAGTATATTCCTATTGTATTTCTCAGATTTTTTTACAGATAGGATATATATATATATATATAATTTATAGTCAGAAAACACTTAGGTGCTCAATGTATATTCACTGGAATCACTGAGCTGGAGGTGATCTAGTGAACATCTGGTCAGTGATTTTCAATCTTTTTTGCAATAATTTATTTTTTTTCAAATAAAGCCTTTCTTGGAACTCAAAATGAATAAAAGTAATGAACAGACACCTCTGTCACTGTAGATTTCTATGGTTTGTGAAAAACACTTCCTTGCTTGCAGAACCCATGAAGCATCTCTGCCATGGGACAAGTCAGTGGGCTTGCCCTGCAGGCATGCACTCCAGCCCTCCTGTTCCTAGGCCAGGCTACTCTCCCAGCCATTCAATATGAGAAGGCATCATACTCTAAACTCAGAAATGAAAGAAGAATAGTTTTACTTTATATAACATATTTTGTCTCCTCCAAGTAAAACGTAATGTGTTCGAGGCCAGGTGTGAAGAAGGACCATAAGCTCTCTGAGGAGTGGAAGGCAGTGAAGGTGATCTCTGACCGCCCTTCACCGCTTCCAGTGGGGCAAGGGCCATGAGGCTTTCCCACGCTCTTCACGCGAGACGAGAGTTACTCTTGTAAAATTCATCACAACAACACGCACCTGCACGTATTACCCATATGCAAAATGAACCTGCTCGGAAACCAGTGGATGGAATTTGCTCAAGTTGAATATAAAGCCTAATACAAGACGTTAAATAATCAAAAATGATTCATGACTTTATTACTTTAGATTTATCTCAAAAATATTTTTATTTAAGTAAGCAAAAAAAAATAATTTAAGTAGAGCTAATTGTCTTTTTTTTCTTGTTTTAATTGCACGAGATGAAGGTAATGTCAGACACTAGAGAAAGCATTATGTTAGTATGTAGCTGGTCATAGTTTTAGTCTTTGCTCTCAAGATTTTGTTTTTTTAAGTGAAGACTTTGTCTTAAATGATCCAAAAGGTATTTTTTAGCTTAAGGATATGCTAAGAGCATATATTAATAAATCTGATTTCTCTAAAATATATCATTAAAAGAACTCATAACAACTACTTCTTAACTGGAAACATTTTTCACCTTATATTTCCACAGTCCACTGTAGAAGTTTTTTTCTTTCTTTCTGAATTTTGCATATTCTATCAAACTCATACATTTATATAACGATTCAAGTTTAGTGAAATTGCTCTTTGCCTTTGCGGGGTATCCAGTTTGCAGATAAAAACACTGTGGAACACAGCAGCCCCCGAGGCCCCCGTGAGATGCAACTACTATCTAAGGACATGGCTGTGGGAACCGTGCCTCATCCCTTAGAGCAAGTCAAGGTGGGTGCAAGCGGAGAGACTGCCCTTTGGAGGAAGAAATCTATGTTGTTTTAGAAGTTTTTAGGCCCTTAAAATAGAAAATATATGATCACACGAGACAATTCTTTTTCAAAATTTGATTCTCCAGCAATCTGAGCTTCTAAACTAATTAGCAAGTTCTGTGAATATTTAAAACTATGAAAAGCAGCCGATAATACCGCATTAGATATGCAAAAAATTTGCCTAGAAATCTGTTTATGTAGAGATAGGATTTCCAGAATTTTTTTTTCAAAATATACGCACAACCTCAAAATTGTCCCTCCCAAAGTATTTTAGGGGACTTGTATGGCAAAAAGAATAAAGTACTGCTCTTTTCTCCTTTTACTTGTAAAGGCACATTAACTTGTACAACAAAACAACTCAGACTTTGTAAATCACGAATTAGCAAAATATCTACTTGAGATATGCCAAAACATACACAACCAAAAATATGAAATGCATGAAAATCTGAACAAGGCTTTTTGCATACGTTAGGAACAGAACGATAAGGAAAATCCGACAAATGTCTGCTTTGTTCTGTAATGAACAGGAGAAGAAAAGAAACCTGAGTGGAATAAAATGGGGATGGGAACAGGAATGGTGAAGCTGGGCCAATCTCTGGGGACATGGGAAGAAAATAAATGGGGTGATCAAGGAGGCGATATGTGACCAATATTTTTTAGAGAAGGCACTGGCCTCACCTCTCAATCTCTCAGAAAAATCCTCTGCCCTTTTTGCTGCCAGTTTCCTGAAACTTTGTGGCTGTAATGCCCCTATGACCATTCCTGCTTCTTAGTAACAGAGGTATCGCTTCAGGTGTGTGGTTGGGATAGGAATGGCAATAGTTAAGGAGAAAGGCAACTCTGCAAGGGCTACCTTCGGAATGAAGAATACAGAATACTGTCATTGAATACTGTCAAACGTCAATTACCTCATACTACGTGCCAGGCACTTCACATTATTAATTAACTTTTCACATGTAATTCTCACAGTAACTCCATGAGATACAGACTCTTGGTATGTTACACATGAGGAATCTGATGCAAAGTGACAGTCACTTGATAAGGCCATTGAGTACGGAGACAGGATTTGAACCCAAGCCTGTTGGCCCCAGAGCACATACCTTATCCAACAGCACACACCACCTACATCATTCCATGAAGAGGTATATTCTCAGCTGACAAATGGTTGTCTGAAGAGGGGACGGGTTGGTAATGGAATGTGGGGCAGGGGAAAACTAGGAAATGCAAAAAACACTTACCCCAGAGTTTATCGTAACAGAAGAGAAGTCAGAAAAATGGAGCAAAGAATACATACCAGAGATCAAGATATGACATGGACATTATCTACACAATTACATTTCATACTGCTTTCCTTATATGTTAAAATCTAATTTTTTCTCTGAAGTATTTCCAGATTCTTGTACTTACGCATATTAAAACAAACAAATAGGTCCTTATGGGTTGATGGGGAATCTGATCTATGATTTACATTTTTATGGTTCTTAGTTCCCAAATACCATTCAATCATACACTTTAAAAATGCATATATAACCTGTTTGTCTATAAAAGGCTGCTACTTTCTACATATGAATGCAAATGTGCAATGTATTAAAAAAGAGGTATGACACATGTGATGTCAAAGTGACAGAAAACTGCTCTATTTTTAGAGTCGTTCAACATGAATCATGTTAATGAATGATTAGACTCATTCATTAGAATCATTAGACTCAATGTATACTCATAACATATTTTATTGAAGTAAGATACTTCCCTGAAAAGAAAAGCCAAGTGTGGAATATCCACCTTTTTCCAGTTTTACTAGAATTTTAAGATTCATTTCGGTAAAGCAAAAAACCATAACTTTCAATTTGATGCTGTTTTTAAAATATTTTTCCAAGAGATTTTATATTATATAGAGGTAGCATTTTGCAATAACAAAGTATTACAATTATGGAAAACATATTTTATTCCTTAAAATGAGTGCATTTTATTAAATAGGTAGTCACGTAATAACTATAAACTTCCTGTGTCTTAAAGCATTTGTCTTTCATCCTCATTGCTTGTCAGACTTCCACAATCACCTCTCATTCACAAATCAAGAAAGGGCAATGCTGTCACACTAGAGGGAATAATTTATGAGTTTTTAAGTGTGTAGGACTTATTAATTTGTTTTCTAAATACTAAAATATTATTTTTTAGTAAATTCTTGCTGTATATGTTCTTTCTCACTAAATGGTAAACTCTTCACTGGCCTTTGGAGACTCCTAAAATTTTCACTTACATCCACTGAGGTATCTCATAAGCATCTAAACTCATAAATCAATTGTGAGGGTAAAGTGAAGAAAGACTCGGGGAGCAGGTTGTTGGGGAGGCAGTCAGGAAAAGGGTCCTTGAGTACTTTCAAGACTACAGGGGTGTGTACTGAGTGAGAAAGCATTAGGGCATTCCCAGTGGAGACATGGATGAAGGAGAGAATTTATGTAAATGCCAAACAGAAATGAGCATGAAATGCAAGGAGAAGGTGGCAAGAAAGCATGCAGAATTTCAGACTTAGGAAGTCGGGGGAAGGAGAGATAAAAATGACTTAACACAACAGTGTGGCATTATAAAAACTGATCAGCATTGTGTGTATACTGTAAGCTACGCACTTCAAGGAGGAAAGGCTTTGTCTAAGGATAGAAATGAATAAAAATGAATACCAAAAATGACCAGCCTTCACTTAACACTTGGGACCCACAACAGGAATAGATTTCTTTTGCAGGCTTCATTCCTTTTACTTCTCTTACTTCCTAGTTGTTTTTTTCCATCAAACCATTCCCAACTTTCTTCAAGACCCCCAATGTCTGGATCCCCTTCACTCATATCAGAAATGTTGACAATAAATTAA